>NC_080854.1:28688267-29313267 GCF_030435755.1 Ochotona princeps
AATAACAACAGTATGACATGTTTCCACCATTAAATAGCACTGATATTTTTGTAGAGATATTTGTTTTATAATAATTTCTACATTTTCTGTACTTAATATTGCATAGAAATATGCAAACCTTATCCAGGAAGGTGAATTATCCATGAAAGAATAGTGATTATTCTTAGCTAGTAAAAGTTGCCTTATTTTCATAGCTTTGTGTCATAAATATTGTAAATAATAAGTCATTTTATAATCTTGATTTTTCTATTCTAGGAAATCACGATTTAAGAATCCAGTCTAAATCTTGCTGAAAGCATGAGAAATCACAGTGTGCCATGGGACTGTTCTTTCAGGACAGCCCACCAACAGTTAGGTTTATTTTGCGTTTTAAGTTAAGTTGAACAAGTAACACATGATGTTTGTTGTCCCATTAAGAGACCAAGAAATGTGACTTTAGTAATTGTGATAAATGAACATATGGAAAAATATACATTTTTGCTCTACATTGTAATGCTGCCTTCCTGTGCCATGATAAATGTGTGTGAGAAGACAGCTCTCATCACATAAGTCACTTGCTCAAAAGACAGAAACTATATTTTGCTCACATAAGAGGTTTACAAGTAGGCGGTGATTCAGGATGATGTTATTCTGCATGTGGGAATGAAGGACCAAATAAATCCAGTCTGGTTTTAATCTTTTGATTGGTAGCATGGCATTAAGCCATTATTGCAACTAATCTGCATGCGGCGAGGGCCAGGGCTGGGCAAAAGGTGGAAATTTCATCCAAAGTAAGTCTGTGTGGTTTTGACTGATTTTCCTAGAAACAAGAGCCCACAACATGAGTTTCCATTGTCTTAGTCAGACCCGGGCTGCACTGCCACCTTTAGATCCTGGAAATAGCAGGACCTGGACCTTTGTGATGGTATGCATTGGCATCATTAACTTATTTAGTGAAGTTGAAGAGGATGTCAGTGGGTAACTAGTTTTTTGCCACAAATCCTATTTTATTTTTCCTTTCAAAGCAGTTAACTCCCCTGGCCAGCTCTACCATTGTGCTAACTGTCACATTTCGATTGTGTTTGTATTTAACCATTTAAACCAGTTACTTTCCCTCTACTCGCAGTAAGAGAAGAAAAACATATATCCTGGTTCCTAAAGCACTGGTTCCCAAATTGAAGCAGCAACATACAATTTACAGAATTAACTCTGTGTAGACCTACTAGCAAATCCAGTTAAGAAAAATATACATTAATATGCTGTATTTGAGAAGGGTTCTTGAAAAACAGCTAAAGCAAAAATCTTATTTTTTTTTCATCAGCAGTGGAAAAGAACAAGTGTCATGACAGCACATCTGAAGACCTGCACTCCTGATAAATTCTTTAGGTGCCTCAAGTGACCCCAAGTCCTTACAGTTGTGTAAACCAGGGAGGTAATTAAAAAGTGTGAATAAAACCAAATTGTAAAGGGTGGGGGCTGAGGAGGAGGAGGAGAGAGAGGAGGGAGGAAGAGAGGTACACAATAGCCTTGAACAAGTAGAAGATAAGACAGGAGAAAGGAGACGTGCAGACACAGAAGAAGGGTTGGGAGACAGAAAAATCAGAGGTGTCCACATTGAAGTACCAGAAAATTGAGGTTCTCCAATGAGGCTTTTCTTAAACTTCCAATTAGAGAACTAAAGGTAGCAAAATCCTTCCCTATCTTCACTTTCTGTGTGTGTATATATATATAAAAGGAAGCTGGTAAAATAAATCAGAAACAATTCAAAAGTGGACTGCAGAGAGAAATGTTCAGTTTTTATTGAAGCTCAGACCAAGAGTTGTTTCTATACTTTCTGAGCCATTACAGGCTTTTTTAAATCACAGATGATTTGAGGAATTACTGTGCCTTTTTTCTACATATGATCTAAATGTTCCCTCTAGTCTTACACTACACAAAATGAAACAATGCACTTTTGGGAAGTGGGTTTTCCCCCCCAAGTTTCCTATTATGACCTAAAGGTACATTTTAATGGGCAAGGAAACAAAAATGAAGTGCAGTAGTGACAGTTGCTTTGTTAATATGTAAATCAAGCATATTAACATTTTTATCCTTAGAACATGCCTCAAATCCTTACAGCAAGTAAGTGAGTATTCTTAAAATTCCATGAAGCTTGAAGGTATTATTTGGAGGCCTGGGTAGAACTCAGTTCATTCTGGACAGTGGGATACTGTTCCAGCAGTGAAGGTAATTATTTGTAATGACCTGTGTAGTTAGTATCATTTAGACTCCATAAAAGTACCCCCACACATGTAAATGGAAATAAATAGCTCTTTATTTTTAATATTGTTTACAGAATTGAGAGGTATACACACTCATGTGGGCCTCCAATTAAGCTGGGAAGTGTTGAGATGTGATCTAGCCCCCCCGTTCCGTGACGACTGGAGGTTAAAGGGGAAGAAACCCTGATGTCATGAGCACCCCGGAACAGGAAGGGGTGGGCGATGGTCACTTGATGAACCCTTAGAGGCTCCCATGTGGAGAAGAGCGTTCCAAGGGTGTTATTTGAATGATTTGCATAATCCTGAGTTGCAACATTGCTCAGGGTTGAGAACATGTTGTAAAGCTTGGCCAGGAGGGTTGTCCACCCTGTTTTGTTTTGCATCCTCTAACAAGTCAGTTGACATCCTCTGCTGGCTTACATCAGCTGGCTGCCATGTCTCTCATGTGCATTTTGTGTATACTGTCCACTGAAGATATGCTGAGATCAGGATTGAGGAACTCCAGCGTTATCTTGTGACTTACTCTGATAGGGTTTGGGTTCAGCATTTGGCAGTCATCCTCGAGATGTCTTTCTTGAGGTGACTTCAGACTTGGCTCTTGTGTACACTCAGTGCAGTGTCAGCATTGGTCTGTTACCTGCACTAGCCAATGCACATACTGGTGGATGCAGTTGCCTTGTCAGTTATGCGCCCAGATCCTTAATTTATGTAAACTGATTGGTTCTGTGGCCTGTCCAAGCCCAGCCTGCCATAGGCCTGGTCCCCACATACACCAGTGGGTGCTGTAGCCTAGTCTGGAGGACCCTCAATAATTCCTGCTAGGCCTTGCCCCACCCCCAGATTCTGTGTTTACCAGAGAGTAGTATGGTACAACTTGAAAGTCGTGACTCGTACTTGGTCCCAGCACTTCCAGTAGGTACTGTGACCTAGCCTGGTCTGCCTGCAGCACTTCTGGATCTCATGTGTGCTTGTGGTTGTGGCAGCATAGCCCAGCCTGCCTTACCCCAGACTCAGCCCACATGCTGGTTAATGGGTGATTCAGCCCTGCCTGGCCTGGCCCAGCTCTCACACTCACCAATGAAAGCAGTGGCCTGACAAGGGAGTCCCCAGTTCACCTACCAGATTCCGCCAAGTTGTATGTCTTGTCCATGTTGGAAGGTGGTAGGGCCCAGTTTGTCATGGCCTGTACCCAGTCCTGGCACTCAGCAGTAGATGCTGCAGTCTGGCTCAGCCTAGACTGCCCCCAATCCTAGCTCTCACTAACAGATGGTCCCATCTAGCCCAGCCTCACCTGCCTCCTGCCCCAGCCCTCATGTTGACTGGTAGTTGGCATGGCCTAGCCCAGCCTTCCTGTACTCAAGCACCACCAGATGGTGGGCCTATCTCAGTCTGCGCTGTCCCTAGACCCAGTCCACACTCATTACGCAGTGGGTGCTGCAGCTTTGTCTGTCCTGTTGTCCACAGCCCTGAATCTTAAGCTGACCCATGAGAGTTGCAGCTTAGTAGAAGAGTCCCCAAAGGCCCACTGCCAGCCCTGAATATGATGTATGCCAGCAGGTGCTTTCATCCATCGCGGCATGGCCTGCCCCTAGTCTTGTCAGTTGACAGCAGATGCTGCAGCCTGGCTTGGCCCAGTCCACCCTGAGTCCCAACTTTTATTGGCAGATGCAGCAGCCTAGCTAAATTCAGTCTGCCCAAGGCATTACCTTTCATGTTAACTGGTAGGTGCTACAGTCCATCCGGGCTCTCAGAAATGTGATCAGATACTTTATCCTGGGTCAGCCTGGCCTAGCCATGGACTTGGGCCACATACATACCCATCAGTGCTATAAACTTATATGGCCTTGCCAACACTAGCTGCAGCTCTCAGGCTTTCCAGTGGGAGCTGCAGTCTAGCAAGGGAATTCCCCAAGTTTCCATACTAGGCCTGCTCTCAGTCCCAGATGTCACATGTGTTAGTAGGTGCAGTGGCCCTGCCTTGTATGGTGACTCATAGCCCTCTCCTTTGCATGTGCTGGCAGGTGCTGCAGCCTGGCCTAGCCTGGCACAGTCTGGCCTCTTCTCGGATTAGGCTCAAGAGAGTGTCAGTGAGCTCCACAGTCTTGCCTAGCTCAGTCCATCATGCTGAGCTCTCACATGCACTAGCAGGCACTGAAGTCCCACAGGGGTGAGCCCAGAAATTCCCTATAGAATACACCCCTGGGTCTGGCTCTTTCATGTTTCAGTGTGTGTTGCAGTCTAGCATGACATGGTCCACTCCCTGTCCTGACACTCATGAGCAAATACCATGACCTGCTCCTGTCAAGTATGACAGGACCCAGCCCCAGCTTTCTTGTGTACTATCTGGTCGTGCGTAATTTTGCTTAGCCTAGTCCAGGTCTCTCACATGGGTGGGTGCCTTGACCTGACCTAGACATGCCATCTGGTTTTTTCCCCTCTAAATCATCCTGCCTCAGGTCCCTTGGCTATGTGCAAGTGCAGTGGTCCAATCCATAGAAATCCCAGAAATCACTCCTCACCTAGCAAACATACTCTCAGAGGCTAGCATTCCAACATGTCTCCCAACCCTGTTTTCCAGGCAATCTGTAGTCACCAATGCTGTGAGTTGTGACTGGGGGCAACTATTATGGAAAACTGGTAGAGACAAAAAATATCTTGCATCCCAGGCCCAGAATGCTCTGCCAGCTCTTTTTGTTTTTTTAAAGATTTATTCATTTTTATTGGAAAGGCGGATATACAGAGAGGAGGAGAGACAGAGAGGAAGATCTTCCATCCGATGATTCACTCCCCAAGTGAGCCACAATGGCCGGTGCTGTGCCAATCCGAAGCCGGAAACCAGGAACCTCTTCCAGGTCTCCCACGCGGGTGCAGGGTCCCAATGCTTTGGGCCGTCCTCGACTGCTTTCCCAGGCCACAAGCAGGGAGCTGGATGGGAAGTGGAGCTGCCGGGATTAGAACCGGTGCCCGTATGGGATCCGGGGGCGTTCAAGGCGAGGACTTTAGCCGCTAGGCCACACCGCTGGGCTCTCTGCCAGCTCTTGACTGCTATTCTACCATCAGTGTACTACTTGCTTAGGCATAAGGCATCCTCAGCAGTTCCCCACAGCTGGGGCAAAAATGAATGACCCTTAACACACAGACTCTGACTTCAGATAGCGTGACAGCCCAGACAGTAACAAAATGGTGAAGTAAGGCTAGATCTCCTGGAAGATTTCAAGGATATGTCCATAACCTTGGGTCCTCTGAGAGATCTTGGGTTCTTAGAAAGCCCCTGGAATTTGAGGAAGAATGCTTATAGCAATAAGCTATCCCGTTCCAGGATGACACCTTACTTTTCCTTTACAGCTCAATCGGTGAGCTGATTGCCCCCAAATTGGTTTCAATACATGGAATTGGAAGGGCCTGTTTGCTTGGTTCAGTTGTTCACTACTATTTCTCATACATACAAAAACAAGCAGAAAGCAAGAAATAAAAAGAGGACCAAATGGCTCTTTCTTGTTGCAGTTCATAGGTTTTTAGTTTCAATTCCATTTATTTTTACTCTGAATTTATTATTTATTGTTTTCCATTCATTTTTTTCTTCTTCATAAGTCTTTGAGATGCATTATCAAATTGTTTATTTGACATACTGTGATTTTTGGTAAGGAGCTGATGTTATAAATGTCCCTTTTACACACTGTCTTTGCTACATCTCATGGGTTTCATGTTTTTGTGTTTATTTTCATTTTTTTTCTTAGTACTTTCCTTACTTACTCATATGTCACATGGTAGCATTGTTTGCTTCAAGAAGGTTTTTGATTTTCTTATTTCCTCAGCGACACATTGATCATTCAGTAGCATGTTATTTTACTTCAATGTGTTGTAAATTTTCCATTTTTTCCTGTTGTTGATTTTGTTTAATGGTTTTTTCTTTAGGGGGATGTATAGTAACTGAAATAGAGATTATCATATTCAGATGTGAGCATACAATGCAGTATGCATCTTTACTTCCAAATCAAAGATGGACTCCCAATGAAACTATTGAATAGATCTTGAGAAAAGGATGCTGGACTCTGCCATTATCCATACCTACAATGTTAGGATTCGCTGAGATAGCAGAATGATGTACTAATGACATACTATGAAGGACTATAGTATTGGGATAATATAGGGGAAATCACTTGCCGAGGACGCATTAGGGGAAGGGGAAGAGAAAATCACAGAGCCATGGCATGGTATTATAAAATAATGAAACACATTTTGAAAAAAGAACAAAAAGAGAACAGTATTTCATTCAGAATTCAGAAAATTGTGTTGAGGGGTGGCGTTGGCTCATGTCCGGCTCAGGTACTTTGGTTCCTAACACCCACGTGGGAGACTCAACTGAGTTCCCATCCCCTGGATTTCAAGCATTTTGAGGAGTGAGTATAGGGATTAGAACTCATTTATCTGAGCCCAGCACCATAGCCCAGTGGCTAAATCCTTGCCTTGTCTCCTCTGGGCTCCCATATGAGTGCCAATTTGTATTCTTGCTGCTCCACTTCCCGTCCAGCTCCCTGCTTGTGGCCAGGGAAAGCAATCCAGCAACAGCCCAAAGCCTTGGGACCCTGCACCCGTGTGGGGGACTCAGAAGAAGCTCCTGGCTCCTGGCTTTAGATCGGTTCAACTCCTGCTGTTGTAGCCATTTGGGGAGTGAATCAGTGAGTGGAAGATCTTCTCTTTTCATCTCTCTCTCTCTCTGTGTATATCCTCTTTTCCAATAACATAAATAAATGAAATCTTAAAAAAAGAAAAAAAGACAATTTTATCATTTTGTCTGCCTTTGGTTTCTCTAACTCACTTAAATAACTTAATTTCCAATTTAAAATCTGTGTTTATATGTTTGGAGTAAAATGAAAAAGAAATGAAATAAGACCAAAGTAAAGATTAATTTTAAAAAAATTGTATTGAAAATTCAAGTTCCTGTAGGTATATTATATATTCTATTGTCTCTCTAAGAACAGAGTCAACCATAATATTTTGGTAACTATAATTCATATTGGCATGAGCACATCAATAGTTCTTTTACAAATGCTGTGTATTTTATTTGCAGTGAACAGTGTATAGCGAAAATGTTGTTGTACAAATGTCTCCCTCAGCACTATTCATTGACTATATGGAAGGAGGGTAAGAATTTAAGAAAGGCCAATTAACACACCCAGGGAGAAGCAGACAAGAATTGATTTAGATGAGCCAAGGGTAGGAATGTGGAATAGGTTAGAAGAAAAGTATTGTGTTCCAGAGAACAAAGACTTTCTAACCATTACAACAGGGATGGATTCACAGGAGTCTGGAATCGGTCCATGTAAGAGAACTCCAAACTATACTGATATCTGTTCCACTGGGTGAGAAGAGTCAAACCCATTTTACTCACCGCATTTGGCTGCACAGATGTGGACTTAGCTGTGGCAGTGTTGGCTCCGAGGCCACTTTATGACATTTGACTAGTGATGTGAAGTATCAAATTAGATAAAAGTCAACAGAAATTTCGGCTGGAGGTTTAAATGGAAGTCAGCTAGGGTAATCGGGATCACTTAGGGAAACTGAATATATACAATGAAAGATGAACAGCTTAAAAAATTCAGTTGTACTTCAATATTAAATATTATACTTCAACATTAAATATAAATAGAAATATATTCTTTAATATTAAATATTAAACTTCAGTATTAAATTGCAACTTGTAATGAGAACTGAAGAACATAAGTCTCCTGGGAAATACCAGGAAAAAACAAGAAACACTGGGGGTGGGAAAAGCAGGTGATTCAGTTTCAACTGCTGCAAGAAGGTGCTGGGTTAGGAATGAGAGAGAAAAGAGAATTACGTAATGTATGGATGTGAGTAAACAGAATGCTCTCATGTGGAAGACATGGTAAAAATAGGCTGTCACTTACGTGGTTAGCAGAATAGAGGAGGTAGCAAATAACGTGCCATCAATGATTCCAGCATCCCATTTGGGCACTAGTTCATATCCCAGTTACTCCACTTCTGATCCAACTCCCTGCCATTGGCTTCGGAGAGCACTGCAGTGTGGCCTAAATAACTGGGATCCCGATTTCCTAGGGGAGACCAGGATGAAGCTGCTGTTTCCTAACTCCCGGCTTCCGCCTGGCCCAGCAATGACCATGGAGTTCATCGGGAGTGAACCTGTGAATGCAACGTCTCTTTCGGTCCCTTGCTCTTTCTTTCAAAATGAATAAGTTGTTTTTAAAAAAGTGGCAGAGATAGAGATGTTTTTAACTCTGTGGTCATACTGTGTATATTAAGAATTCATTAGGTGGGGTATTGTAGCCTAGTGCCTAAGATCTTCACCTTGCATTGCTGGCACCCGTTATGGGCGCCAGTTCCTCTTCCCACTGCTCCACTTCTCTTCCAGCTCTCTGTTTGTGGCCTGGGAAAGCAGCCACGGATGGTCCAAAGCCTTGGGTCCCTGCTTCAGTGTAGATGACGTAGAAGAAGCTCCTGGCTCCTGGCAGGCAGATGGATGAACTTTCTCTCTGTCTTTCCTTCTCTCTGTAAATGGCTTTCCAATAAAAATAAATAAATATGTTAAAACCAATTTGTTAGATGAATCCAGAACTCAACATATATTTTGAAAACATTTGTTTATGAGCCAGAGTCAAAGGGAAGCAGGGGAAGGGAGGGAGGGCCCGTGCAAAGGCCCACCTGGAGCTGGGAGCCTGGAGTCCCCAGCAGCTTTTCCACATGCCTTGGCAGGGAGCTAGACTAAAGTGACCTTCTGACCCAGGCAGCTCGTGATGCGGGGCGCTACTGACCACTCTGTTGCACAATTCTTGCATCTCCTGTGTTTGCAATTTGAAACACCGACGAATATTTATGTGTAGTTTTGCTAAGTTCAGCATTTTATTTGTTATTTATAAAATATGAATCAGCTACAACTCTGTACGGATACCAAATGAATACATCAGATTATGTTGATGAGTCTGGATATTTGCTATAATTAATTCTTAATCATCAAAAACTTCCAATGATAAGAGCAAATAATGGTTGTTGTTTCAGAACACTTTCTGTGCCTCGCACACTGTGTTTATCTCTCTCTGTTTCACACACACACACACACACACACACACACCCTTGCTTTCCTCCCATCTCCTTCATATGGAATTTTTGTATCTGATAATAATTTGCTTATTGTGATTATATGCTTTACTAAGTACAAAAACAATAATTCTAATAGCATAATGTGTGCCACATTATATTTGATCCAAAAATGTATAAATGTGAAGTTTAAGATTTAAGTGGAACAGTACATGGAGAATAGGCATTTTATAAATAGGTTAGGACACCATTTGGGATGCCCACATGCTA
Organism: Ochotona princeps; assembly: GCF_030435755.1. Taxonomy (NCBI): domain Eukaryota; kingdom Metazoa; phylum Chordata; class Mammalia; order Lagomorpha; family Ochotonidae; genus Ochotona; species Ochotona princeps. The sequence continues at coordinate 28,697,855 of NC_080854.1, forward strand.
TATTGTAATTCCTGGGTTCAAGTCAGGGTTCTTACCTTCCATATTGTAGTTTCCGGGTTCAGGTTGTGACTCTCTCCCCACTTCCAACATGGTGGGAAGCAACAGCAACCTGTACGTCAGTGGGTTGCTACCATTTACATTGGAGACCCATACTGAGTCCCAGGCCCCTTTTCTGGCTTGGCCTTACCTTAACTGCTGTGGACAGTTTAGAATAGGCCAGTGGATCTGTCTCTGTCCCCCAGATTTTAACATAAAATAAATGCTGTAAAGAACTATTCACTAAAGTTTCAAAGCAAACCAGAGATCTTCTTATAGGAAAGTAGCTTATAAACTATTGTCTTATTCAATAATTTAAGTCACTAAAAACTTATTAAAAAGAAATAGACAATTTTTACACTAGGCTCTCCCCTAAGCACTGAACTCATTTTCATAAGTGTTTTTATTTGTAAAGAGTAATTTGCTTTTAGAATGTGATTACTTTCTATTTTTCACAAGAGCTAGAGCAACAATGGTTGTGTTCAAATTTCTGATAAGTAATATTGAGTAATAAGCAATAAATTGAAAAACACTGATGTGTTAGCTTTTAGGGCATAAATAGTTTATCATCTCTATTTACAAAATAGCTGTACAAGACTAACTATGAGAGCTAGCTGTCTGGTTATGTAAATGACAACACGTAGGTAGTACTTGGGAGCAGAATGTAAGATTTCAATGCACAGGGTGACGTGACTGCATTAAATCGTAAGGGATACATGACCCTCTAAGGAATAGTTGGCTGATATCATTAACTGGTTTTCATGGTTTAAACCTGATATTTTTCTTCTGAGTCCTTTTCAGTTTGTCATCATTGAATAAATAAAACTCGACCTTAAGTGTAGGCTAATATAATTATAAATATAATTATAAATTTCATGTCATTGATTAATGAGAGAGAGAATTATAATTGCTAACATGTAGAGGATAAATCAAATTGATTTTGGTTGTTGTTATCCCTGGCCTTGGAAAGAGCTTAGGATCTGAGCATTCTCACTGCTGGGGAAGAGTGACTATCTAGTTACAATGATATAAATATTGGCAGCAGTAAGGGTTGTTTTTTCTTCTCTGCCCAGCAAGCCGCTTGCAATGTATTAACAAACACTTCCTGGAGAAAGGATATGGAATCTTGTGCCAAAACTATCTTCAGGGAGTGGAACAGCTGACAACAAATTTCATCAAAACTTTTGTAAGGCTTCCTACTAATTGGCAGCATTCAAGTAACCTGTTTATATCTTGGCTTCCTGCCATTGCTGTGGAAATGAAATGCAAGTGTGTTTAAGTGATTTTATTTATTGTCTTCATTTTTTTTAATGCAAAGTACTGGCCAAAGTGTGCCCTATTTTTTTTTTTTTTTTTTTGGATGCGACTCATCTCGAAGATGCTCGTGTCTGCCTTGCCTTTATGTCTCCTTGGTCACATCTTGCATTGCTTCAACAAAAACACATTCCGTAGTTTCCTGCGTCCATGTTTCTGTTCCCAGGATTTTGTCCAGACAGCCCTGCTCCTCTTCCTTACCCTGAAGGTTCATTTCCCTTCGTGACTTCTTGGTGTCTGGTTTTCCCAAGAGTCCAAGGGAAAGTTGCTTTCTCGGTAAAAATGGTATTGCAAGAAACTCAGTCTGAAGACTGAAACAGGGAGTCTCTTAGGGCAGGGACATAGGGCAGTACGGAGCCAACAGTTAAGATCTTTTTAAGTTCCTGTGTACAAATACCTATGTAATTAAAACTTCTGGCTCTTACTTTCTGCTAAGGTAGACCCTGAGAAGCAAGGGTGATGTCTCAAGAGCTCAGGTGCTGACATTCATTTGAGAGACGTAGATTCAGTTCCTTGAAGTTAGCTTTGTTCTAACCTTGCTTTAGACACTGCAGACGTTTGGCGAGGGAAGCAGTGAATAGCATCTTTTTCCATGTTTCTCTCTTACTTTTACCGTTTTCCTGCTTCTCTTAAAAAAAATCAAATGAAATTTTTTTCTTTCTATATAGATATTATCCCTTACATCTTAAGCCAGATGAATGAGTAATATGGATGCCTCAGAAATATTTTTGTGTGATTCAGTCTGTTCTTCCTGGGAGTCCTCCAAACATGTAGCTACTTATAGATGTGTCCACCCCAGTTTCAGGGAGCTTTTCAGGATTTTGCAAAAATTCATGTTCAGGATCAGATTAAACAAACTAATGTGTGAAGGCAGAAACAAGAGACTATGGTATATTCCTTATGAATTTGTGATTCTTGGTTATAGGATATGTTCCTTTGAGAATTCCAACAGATAATAGGCAGTTAGGGTCTCTGGTTCCTGGTAAAACTACCATTGTAAAATATAAAACCTTGCTTCTCCCTGTTTCTTATCCTTTCTCGAGTGTGTTCTCCCTGGCTTCCCCCCACATCCCTTAGGTCCCCTGGAAGGAGAACAAGGAGACAGAATGAGCACATCACTTCCCGTCTGCTAGAGTGACTAAAACAAGGAGACAAAGCCTAAACCCCCTGTCTCTGAGTCACTGAGTTACTGTCAGGGAGATGCTACCACAGTCACACCTATGTCATGTCCTCTTTGTCCTGAGCAAAGTGACAGACATTTTTGCTCAGGGTGAATGAGTTCCCATTTTTTTAAAAAAAGATTTTATTTAGTTTCATTGGAAAGTCAGAAATACAAAGAAGGGGAGAGACAGAAAGCAAGATCTTCCATATGATGGTTCACTCTCCAAGCATCCACAACACCTGGAGCTGAACTGATCCAAAGCCAGGAGCTTCTTCCAGGTCTCCCACACTGGTATATGATCCCAAGGCTTTTGGCCGTGCAGGACTGCTTTCCCAGGCCACAATCAGGGAACTGGATGGGAAGCGGGACTGCCGGGACCAGAAGCGGCAACCATATGGGATCCTGGTGCATGCAAGGCGAGGACTTTAACTGTTGTTGTTGTTGTTATTGCTTTTTTTTTTTTTTTTAATTTTCTACCCTCTGAGTGACTTCTTATTCTCCCTGTCACTGCCCACCCGTCCCTGAATGGTTCATGAAAGGCACATTGGAGCACCTTTCTTTGATTATGGTAGAAGACCTCTCTCTCATTTTCTTAAATCAATGTCACTTAGAACACTGAAGTTGTCTGAAAATTCTTTCATTTCGGTCATCAAATTCCCCGCAACATTACCAGAAAAGCTCAATAGGTTCTTCAACTCAACATGAAAGTAAAAAGCTGGGAATCAGTTGTAAACAAAGAAATTTTATTTGCAAAGTGACTAGGTGAGTGTAGAAAGGGGAAGATGATAGTACCTAAAGGAAAAAAACAGGAGATAGGGTGCCTCTTGGAGAGAGGAAGCAACACCAAAGGGTTTTGGAAGGGTCTTGGGATTTTAATGTGTTCCCTGCACCCTCCTGGTCTGGACAGGGAAGGTGTTCCCCACTGGTGGTCTCTCATCCTGTTAGAAAATGACTAGGAAGTTCTTGGGCCACCCCGTCGAAGGTGTGACTAAGATTTTAGTGGGCTTAGATGATCTCAGGGTATTGTAGGGATCAAAGGAACTGAATTTAGGGCAAGATGTTGGGGAAAGCTGCATGTTATGGTGGAATTCAGTCTACCTTGGGAATCTTGGGATCTAAATTTTTGTCAGCATTATGCTCCAGATGAGTCTATAAATGGAGGAAAGAAGTTACAGGTTTAAGATCAACAGCTTACGGAATATTTTAAAATGAAGTATGTATTGTTGTGGGGAATTTCATGTGAAAACACAAAGGCAAACTTTGTTCTTTTCTTGGGAAAGAAAAACTTTGCAGGTGGACAGTGTCAATAAGCAAAGCAAGATTTACTAATGTTATAAAAGACAGAGACCTCTGTCCACAGCAGGAGGGGGATTTTCCATAGCAAAAGATCTGATAAAATGGTAGAAGTGGTGTCTTCTAAGCAACATTTTGGAGTGAAAAAACAAACAAAACATAAAACAGCAGTTAACAGTGACAGGCCAGAATTCTAATCCTATCCAGCTTGCTTAGAGCCAAAAGGCAATCAGAAGTGTGTGACTGGTAGCCTCCTGTTTCAGCCTCAGGATAAGCTGGTATCTAAGGTACCATTTCCTTGCTTTTCTCATAATAAAAACTCAAGAATAGGGGAGTTGACATTTTGGTTTTGTCTGAGAGCTTTTGGGATGACCCTTTTCATTCCTTCAAAGGGAATTCCTGACTTAAGTAAAATTCCAGTTCACATTCTGATGAAGGCTCCAGGTTAAGCCCAGTTATAGTTCTTGTGGTAAGCCAGGAGGAGTGCACCCTTCCGTAGGGGTGAAATGGTGAAGCAGCAAAATTTTATGTTTTCAGAGAAATGTTTTACATGGAATCAGAGACTTAACTCTCTCTTGTCCCACCGAGTCCTTAAAGGATTGCCTGAAAGAACTTATCTTCATATGCAATACATTTATTTTTGAGTTTTCTGAAATTTTTCTCAGTAGAATAATCACTTATAAGCCTTATAGGGAAACAAATTAGATGAGTTTACAAGAGGTGGACACTGATAATGGGATTTTTGCATTCAACCCAGATCATGAAAAAAAAAAAAAAGCAAACAAACCAAATAGGAGCAGGAACCTAATTTTGTTTAAGATACTCACTTGGCTGCAGCTAATGCTTTGTTAGGAATTAGATTAAGTGGTGGAATATTCTGGTTGTGGCTCTGAAATGATCATGTATCCTCATTGATTGTACCATCTCATTAGCTTTCTATTTGTATAAACAAGGTTTCTTTGTTTTCTCTAATTGCACATTAGAGGTATCAGGCACTGCTGGGAAGCAGCAATCCAAAATCTGATACAAGGTCTACAGAGAAGTGATTGCAAAGAGCTTTGAACGTTGCCCCATTACAGTCCTTTCCTTGTGAAGTCAGGACAGGTTTGAACTGGTCATTTTTTGCTTGTGTGTTTCTTTTCTTGCTAGAAAAGTCAAAGTGCATTCGATAATGACTTTTAAATCATTATCATTGCATCATCAGTGCATTTAATTTTAAGGGAACCATGAAAGGCATTAATGCTGTGTAAACACATTCATTAAAAACACATTGAAATTTTGAGTCAATAGGCGCAACATCTGATTAAAGCAGTGACTAAAACACAAAATTAATATGAAAAGCAATGTTTGTGGCTGCAGAAGAAAATTCACTTTGTGTTTTTAGGATGGCCAAGGATGAACCTAGGGTTTTGTAGTCAAATATAATGTACGAAATATGTATAATTTCTACATTGAAGAGAGAGATTTACTGGTCATGACGGTTGTCTGAGTGAGAAACGTAAAGTTTTAGTGTGAAATGGAAGGGAGATTCTTAGCCTGTTAGATGGTGCACTCTACAATTTACACAGCAGTGTGCACTTTTAAGTGTCTAGGTCTAAGTCAAGCTTTGCTGTTAAATGTTTTTAAGAAAGAATAACTTTCTGATGTATTTTCAGTTGTCGTGTCAGTGAAAAAAATTACTTTTAAATATTCTGTTTTCATAGCTTTTGAGAAATGCATCTAATGTTTCCAGTAGAGTAATCCCACCTTATCCAAGTTTTACCTTTTCCAGTTTAGCTATCTGTAATGAACAAAAATATTGAATGGGAAATGACAAAGTAAATACAGTATGCAATTTAAATAATTGCTTTACAGCCTATTTTTTTCATATTTTACCACAATTAGTTCTTGGTGTGACTGTTTTACTGTACATAGCTTCCTAAGCTTTATCGTAGTTATATACACATGTGTAGGGAAGGCCCGAGAATGTATACCGTGGAGTAATTTCTGAGGCCTCCGGGGTCTGTGGAATCACTGGGATGTCTGCCATTTGAATAGTGGGGAATTACTGTATCCTTTTCTTGACAGCGTGAGAACTATTAAGAGTGGATCACTACTAAACCTGATATTTCATCAGTTTATTTCTGGCATATCTTTATTATATTGTCATAATGACATATCACTAGCCAGTGCGTCACCAACTTCTTTTTTCTGGTTTTAATCCTTGCAGAATTGGAGACCAGCTAAATGTGTACTAATTTATTTTTTACACATTAAGTTTTGTTACTGATCTATGTTATGTAGAAACAATTATACTTACCCACATACCCACAGACAAATATATACAATCAAATAAAGTAAACAGATAAACATGTTATGTGTATAAATATATATGTAAATGAATCATTTTTATACAATGAAATGAAACTATAAACCATCTTCTGCATTATTCTGGGGAAGAATTGAGGTTCTCTCTGATCAATATTTTTAAAAGTTTTAATTTTATTTTTAATATTCTTTTACATAGTTGAGAGAGACATGCACACATGTAGGCCTCCAGTCACGCTGGGGAGGGTTAAAGTGTGGAGGAAGATGGATGAGGTACATGTTTCCATTTTTTTCTCATCTTCTTCTTCAAGCGTGGAAGGAGAGAATGCTGCTTCTTATGGTCAAACTGCATCAGCACCTAGGGATGGGGAGCAGTTCTTTGATGAGGCCTTAGACATCCCAGTGAGGGGAAGACTTTCCTGAGAGTGGAACTTTAATGGTTTGGTGGTTCTGAGACATTGTCAGGTTCATTACATCAGGGTTGAGGACGTATTTCCAAGGGCTGTTGGCTGACCGGCTCGATTACTGCATCCATGATTCAGGAGTGTCTGAGTTTGGCTATGTGATTTTTAACCGACTTCACTGGATAATTGCAAAAATGTTTTCAAAGTGTTTGTAGGGGGCCTGGAGTAATAAGCGTAATGGTTAAGGTCCTCAACTTGAATGCTCCAGGATCCCCTATGGGTGCCAGTTCTTATCCCGGCAGCTCCACTTCCCATTCAGCTCCCTGCTTGTGGCCTGGGAAAGCAGTTGAGGATGGCCCAGAGCGCTGGGACCCTGCACCCATGTGGGAGACCCAGAAAGAAGTTCCCAGCTCCTGGTTTCAGAATGGGTCAGCACCGGCTGTTGCGGCCACTTGGGAAGTGAATCACAGAAGGTTTTCCTCTCTGTCTCTCCTCCTCTCTGTACATCTGCCTTTCCAATAAAATAAATAAATCTTTAAAAACAAAAACAAAGTAGTCGTGGGACTCTTGTGTAATCTGGGCAATAGGAGATGTGTGCTCTTCCTTGTACATTGGCATTGCTGTATATTTTTCAAATAAATCTAGGCATTTACTTTAAATATTGTCACACTACACTATTCAGTCAAATATCAATTTGCCTAAGTACTGTAGCACATCTCTTGTCTTTGACCATGTTTCAACATGATGAAGTTGCCACTCCAACTGGGCCAACCCGGTTTTCTGTATTATCCTTTCCTTCCACCCTGTTGGGTCCCCTGGATTGGTAGGAGAAGAACTATCAATTGCTTTGATCTCACACCCTCACATACATGGTTCTGCAGTGCATGGGAACAAAGTGAATCTTGGAAATGGAAGCACCCATCTGAGTCTGGCTTATGCAATCCTTGAGCAAGTCATATAACCTTTCATTAGCCCAGCTAGTCTTCGAACGGGAAGGAGAGGGGAAGACTAACAAATCGTGTTAATAATAGTGCCCATTGCAAACACTGGAAATGCTGTATTCACAAGCCTGGCAGTATGCCTGGTACATTTTATGCAGTTAATAAAAGGTAGTTAACATTTCCATAATGGAGATTTCATATCCAAAACCAAAGTGTTCATTTCACCCTCTTTAATATATATATTTTTGACAACCCCATTTCTCCATGTCATTCCTCTTTGGTTGGCTTTATTTTTTTTTCCTCTAGCAATAGCTTTGTAATTGGATAAATGTTTCACTTTAAATATTTTAAGATCTCATTTTCGTAACATTTCTTTAAACTAGATTTGGTAGCCAAAATCTCCATAGTTTCACTCTGTCCATCTTTTCCTGCCTTACAGTGGCTATTTTGTTCAGTGTAAAGTAATTGGCATGCACAAAATGTCCTCATTTTAAAGGAGAAAAAATATTGTGAATTTTTTTTGTAGCTTCAGAGAGGGGAAGGAGTAAAATTGTTAGGATTTACTCTTTATTGTTACCACATTAATGAAACTCTATTAAAGTCATGATAAAATAAGCCCAATGAAAAAACAGCTCCAAATTATAAACTGAGCATGAACACATTTTAGTTTGTATATATACTGCAAGCTGTGTCTTGGTACAATGAAATCTGATTGAATTTCAATCAACCCTGAGTATGTGTGAAAAGCAGGTGGAGAGGATGTTAAGTTGTTTGGAGGAGACTCAGGAATCCCCTAGATGACAAGAGAGCCACATGTTCCTAAGCTCAGTGTATTGAGCTCATGATAGTACCAAATAGTAATCCTTGGGGGCAAAATGACATTGCTGATAGCTATATTTGTCTGTGTTACAACCTCTTTAATGCTTGTTTAAATTGTAAGAATACACCTGACAAAGAAACATGTAAGACATTACCTGCTCAACTTGTGAATCACAGTGGTGGAGAAACTGTTTGGTCTCAAGAAGTTGCATCTGGCAGTGAAAAGGCGCTGAAGAGATGACTGACCAAGAATTGCACAGGAGATCGTTGCTTGTCAAAATGTATTCCATTTCTACATTAGGATGCCAGATACGAGAACCTGATACAGAACCACTCTTTTTTAAAAGTATTTATTTTCATTGGACAGTCGGATTTACAGAGAGAAGGAAAGACAGAGAAATCTTCCGTTCGCTGGTTTACTCCCCAAGTCGCTGCAATAGCGGACTTGAGCTGATCCGCAGCCAGGAGTCAGGAGCTTCCTCTGGTATTCTCATGTGGGTGCAGGATTTCCAAGGCTTTAGGCAGTCTTACGCTGCTTTCCCAGGCCACAGTCAGGGAACAGGAAAGGAAGTGGAGCAGCCAGTACATGAACCAGTGCGCATATGGAATCCTTTTGCATGTAAATCGAGGACTTTAACCACTTGGTTACCGTGCTGGGCCCCAAAAACCACTCTAAATCATAATCAAATATATTTCTAGCAATTCACAAATTTTATCTAAGGAGTTAAAATTAGCAGATCAGCAGTGTAATTTAGTAGGTTAAGGACCTCTGTGACACCAACATTCCATGTGTGTGCCAGTTCAAGTACTGGCTACTCCAGTACCAATCCAACTTTTTGCTAGTAGCCTGGGAAAAGCTGTATTTGGGCTGTGACCACTCACTTGGGAGAACCATGTGGAAATCCTGGTTTTGGCTTGGCTCAGCCCTGGCTGGTGTGGCCAGTTGTAAACTAGCAGGTAGAAGATTTTTCTGTCTTTCCTTCTGTTTTTCTAACATGTTCAACTAAATCAAATTTAAAAATAAAAAATATTTAATGTTTTCAATAACATTGCTTAATGAGATAACTGAAATGGTTAACTCAAAGGAAGGGTGCCATCATTCCACAAATATTTGTATCCTTTTCTTGAAGCATCCTTTAATGATTCCAACTAAGAATTGGTTTTTGTTGCTCCTGTGGTGTATGGTTGTTCTACAGAGACTGAAAACACCCAATTCATGACTGAATACTAATCTGCCGCTTAGTTCTTGAGGCATTTAGGAGAATCATCAGGATAACTCATCGACTGATTGATAACTTTGTGATTGTTGCCTTTTCTCCACATTTCTTCTGAGAAAAAAAGACAAGTAAATACAAAATTAATGCAAGCTTTTTCATTTCCATAATTTAGTGAATTTTCTTGTAATCAGTGCCTTTCTAAGGCCATGTATGTCCTCTTGACATTATAGCAATGCATCTGTATCAGTAATAGTTGACTCTTGCTTTCTGTAAACTGAAGACTTTTTTAGTTTGGTTCTTTGTCTGGTTCTCTCTCTTTTTTTTTTTTTCCCCTTACAAGTTTTGGGAAGCTATTTCAATTCTTGTGATACATAATGTGCTCAACTTCACAACTTTAATCTATGTACAGTATCACCATAAATGTGCTGAGTCTGTTATAAGCATGGTACTGGCAACAAGCCCTCAGCCAGTTACTTGTATGTACGCATTTCAATTATCCAGAAAAATTGTGTTTCTGAAAAATGCAAGAATAGAGGTATAATTTTGCTGTTTTTCTCCTCTTGTGAACTATTTTACTGATTCATTGGAACATATTGTTTTCAGCAGAAAAGGCAGTTTTCTTTCCATCAATGATAGGCAGATGAGACAAATTTCAATAACTCAATTAATATCTAAATGACATAAATCACAATAGTAAGTAGATGGTAATGTGAAATCAGCTGATTTCCAAATGCAAACAATTGGCATTATTATAATGCAGACTTATAGGTGAGACAAGAATTGAAAATTGCTGTTAAATGCTGAATCTATTGCATGCAGGCTTAATATTAAATATCAGCAGTCTCTTTCGATCTACCTTGCACTTTTTTTATTTCTAGGAGAGTCAGGTAATCTGTGACCTAAGTGTAATTTGAGTTAAGCATCAACACAAAAGCTTCATAGCACACTGTGGAGTGAAGTGATTTATTTTTCCATTATTACCTCTGGGAGTTATGGGGTGTTTTGGACATAAATTCACATGAGAGCTTGTTCACTTGCATGGCAACAAAAAGAAGTCAGTTCTGGTGACAAAATCTGGAACAGTAAATTAAGAATTAAATTGCATTGCTTGCAATCATTCAGGTATCCTTTTTAGTGTACAATTTTTATCTGTGTTTATTTTCATATAAGGCCATCTAATTTCACTTTAACTTTGAAAAGTCTAGTAAACTGATGTTTTGTAGTTACCTCTAAGAAAGAGTTTTGACCATGTGAATCTTATTAAGCAGTGTTTACTTTGAATATTATTTTAATAAAGTCTGGCAAAATGGTCAACTTTGGAAGCAATGTATTGGAAGAAGTGTATTGACCAACTCCCATATTTCCACAACTTCCACTTTTTGACACTCCAAACTTCATATAGCCTCTCACCACACATATAATGAGCTTTACTGTTTTATGAGTCAGTTATTTTCCTTTAGCACCAAGGTCATGGACTGCTTTCCTAAACACATCTAACTGGTTTTCAAATATCATCTCAAGGTCATAGGTAGGAGAAAATTTATGATTTGCAACAAATCAGATCTTATGAAGCAGAAAGACTTAAAGATCATGACTCCTAAAGAAGCCTTTGCTATTCTCATGCCAGTGAGGAAATCAATGTTTTTCTTACAGCATAAGGACATTGAATACTAATGTGATGGCAGCTCAGGAGTAATCCATAATGTGTTGTTACACATTGTCACATGGAGTTTCATTTATGAATAGTGGAAGGGTAAAATGCAAATTATTTCCAAGGAAAAACTATTAGAAATTATAGGCGTTATTATATTTTATGAACTGAGCTGAATCTGCATAGAAAAAAGTATATTCACTCCATATATGCTCATATATTCACTGTGTGTATGTATAGATAACTAATGTCTACCTGTTCACTACAAACATTTATTGAGCTTGTTTCATATCATCATTATGGAAGACTATGAATATCATAATGAAGAATACTAAAAAGGTTCCTGTATCCAAAAATATCAGAAAATTTTAAATCGCCTTTCCTTAACTATAAGGAAACACTGTGGTTATTAGGTTTGGGAAGCGAAAACCAGTAGAAGCCTTATTGTAAATGGATAAAGGCTAGAATACATCTGGAAGGGATTTGCTGTCACGGAGGCCGACTGAGCAATGGTAAAATAAAGGTGGAGGAGGGAAGGTAAACAGGAAAGCTTTTAATCCAATTGCCAAGTGGAGGCTATTAATGGGTTTTAAATTAGGGAGTAAAGTTATTGGGTAAAATTATAAAAAGATATTTCTGTGAGTCATTAAGAGAAAACTCAATGGGACTTTCACAGCTGCCCAAGCAAGATCTAAGCTTGGTGGATAATGTCATACATTAGAAGTTGATGATTGTCATATGCTTTGCTCATTAAAAAGATATGGGTGCTTATGATTTTTGTGTATTTTAAGATAACACAAATTTGGTAAAACAGGATATTTTTAATGTTGGCAATATTGTAGTGGCTAAGAATCAAATAATGAAAATACATTTTTCAGTGAAAATGGCAACTAGAATACTATAAATATGGAAACGAGCTGCAGATTCTGCCATCATGCTCAGATATCCTTGGAAACTTGAGTATAATTAGAGCAAAGAAGTAGAGAAAAAGAGACACACAGTATAATCAGTTTGAACTGAGAGGGAAAGAAAATGTAGAATATATTTTTTTAGGGCCCAGCACCATAGCTCATGGCCAATCATCTATCTTCAAAGTGCTAGCATCCAACAGAGGCACCAGTTAATGTCCTCGCTGCTCTGCTTCCCATGGTTAGAACCTAGGAAGGCAGTAGAGAATGGCCCAAAGTCCTGGAACCCTGTAACAAGTGGGAGACACTTAAGCTCCTGGCTTCAAATCATTTCAATTCCAGCCATTGCACTCTTCTGGGGAAATGAACCAACAGATCGAAGATCTTTTCTCTCTTTCTCTGTGTCACTCTGACTTTCCAATGGAAATAAATTTTAAAAAAGATGTACTTATTTATTTATTTGATAGGCAGAGTTGGAGCTGATAAGAGATCTTTGTCCTGGTACTTCAATCTCCATACAGCTGCAGTAGCCGGGGCTGGACCAGGCTGAAGCTAGGAGCTTCCTATAGATGTCACTTGTTGGTGACAGAAAATTAAGTTCTTAGGCCATTTCCTGCTGCTTTTCTCGGACCATCCACGGGGAAGTCGGTGGGAAATGGTGCAGGACGTGTCCTCGTGCCTGTGTGGAATGTGGGTGTTGTAGGTAATGACTCTACCCCCTACATCACCAAGTCAGTGCCTAGGGTATGCATGTTTTAAGGTGATTAAAATAATACATGACAAATATATGTTAGATTTTCTCCAATTACTATTTTCAGTTTTTTTCCTGTACATGATTTCTTTGAACATATTGTAGAGCTAGATTAAAAAGAAATAATGTCTGTGTCAAGGGAGCTTGGCTGAAAGAGAAAATGCAATAAAAGTAGACAAAACTGGAATGTATTTGAAGAAAAATTCAATGAGAGATTCCATTCAAAGAAATCAAACACAGATACAGTTGCTCCGTAGGACCGCTAGTTGCAAAACAGCATGATTAGGGGTATTTGTTACTTTTTGTGCTAATTTTCTCTTAGCCCAGTAGAATATGAGCTAAATGTGGCAGTGAGTTTTGTGTGTTCACAAATCTGAAATGGCCAAGAACAGTACCTGCCAACCAGACATGTGGTTGACAGACAATGTAATTTTAGAGTGCATGATTTTGTGTTTGCTTAGATTTTTTTTTTCTGAAAATAATGAAGAAGCAGTAGGGGAAAAATATAGAAATAGACACCATTGTAGCTTCCCGAAGAATGTGTCAGCTGTGTAGAAGCCCTCAGGGAGCCTGTAACATTAAGTTTGGTTTTCCCCTTCCAGTTTCTGCTTTACCTATACTGGAGTGGATCAGATTTTAAATGTTTTATGTGGTCCTCCTGGTACAGTCATCCTGGGTACCAGAGAATCACACATGTGACTTACTATCGTATTTTACATATTATTATATACAAGACATTAAATCTCTGATTGTAAGTCTGGGTAACGATTTAATGCAATAGCATTCAGGGTGGCACGCGGGTTGGCCTGTCATGTCTATGAGCAAGTTGATACTTTCAGAAGGTGATTTGTGGTTAAACATTTGGAAATTTGAAAGAAAGCCTGAGTCTTTTTACAGAAAGATGAGAAAGCATTCAGAGCCAAATTAATAATTATTAACAGTGTTGGGAATGGAACTTGAGCTACATAATCATGCATGAATCTGGAGTACTGTTTAGCATGATCTTCACTGTGTTGTTCTTTGCCTCACGGAGTCTGGACCACTGCAGCTTCTCTCTTCACACAGCATTCCACTTCACAGTTTTCTCTATTGCATGTTTTTTTTTTTTTCCTTCCTGAAATGCCTTCCCCATTAATCATTTGCTAATCACTAATGCTCACTCATTGGCGGTTTAGCGGAGATGTCTTCTCCAGCCACCCTTAGCTGACAGTCATCATTCCTGACAAGACAGGCCTCACAATCCTGCCCTGTGTGACTGCCTGAATATCAATTTTATTGCCTGTTTCTGAGACTTAAAATTTGTACAAGATTTTGTGTGGATTCTTCTCTGTCTAGAAATTGATATACCTCTTAATACAAGGAAATTAATAATGGCTGATGGTGATGATGATGATAGTGGTAGTGGTGATAGTGGTGGTGATGTGTGAATAAATTCTTAGGCTCTTAATTTTTAAAATGTTTACTTGTTTACTTTAAAGAAAACATTACAAAAAGAGAGAAGAATGAGAGTGGGAGGGAGAAAGAGCAAGAATGACCTTCCATCTGCTGTTTCACTGCTCAAATGACCACAAAGGCCAGTGTAATCTAAGCTGAATTCTGGAGGCAGTTCTTCCACCCAGGTCTGCCAAGTGGATGGGAAGGGTTCAAGAATTTGGGCCATTTTCTGGTGCTTTCCCAGAACAGTTGGCAGAGACATAGACTGGAAGGTGAGCAGCTGGGAATTGAACCAGGGTCCATATGGGATGCAGCTAGCAAGCTCTTGAATCAAACTAGTAGAACTTATTGTGTGGTCTTGGCAGTTTGCTTAGATAAGCTCTTACAGAACTATAGTTTTTAAAAACAGGCTAAATTTCATGGTAATATTGACTGTATGAATATGTCCTTTCCTTCCATGAAAGCAGCAGTGTTAAAAAGCACAGACATCAAAACAAAGAAGCAGAAATCCTCAGCGACCTAAATGAAAAGATCTTGAATCTTCTGTTAGAAACCTGGCTTGCAAAAATATAAAAGCAAATAGCAGAAGTAGGACAAACATTAGAGTTTCACGTCCAAGATATTTTCAAATCATTTCAAATCTATAAAGGCATGCATTTCCTCTCAGTTACTAGGCCCCAGTTTATGATATTCAGGAATGTAAAAGAGTTCTTCATTACTTGCGATGATGCATAGACAGCAGCAGGCTCAGAGTTGAGACTTGCTGGCTATTAAGGTCAGCACGTATTTCCAAGTTCTAGACACAGTGCAACGTCTAAGCTTCTAAAGGATGCCCTTGGTTGCGGGGGAAGCTTTCAAGGGCTCCCAAATGTGCAAAGAGGACTGCGTCTGCAGTTGCTGCTTTCCAGGCACATCTCTAATAAGCTTATGTGTCCCTGTTGTGTGGAACCTGGAGGTGCCCTAGCCTTGGCACAAGGGCCTCTGGATAAGTGCCCTCAGTAGACTAAAGATGTAGCTATTTTCAACTGGCGGTATAGCAGGGGAAAGGCAACTCTCATAGTGGTTTCATTTGTATTTGGGACCTCACATTCTGTTGCCAAATAGTATATACTTTTGACTGTGCCACTTAATACTGCGATAGAATCTAATACTAAGATAAAATCTGTGATATCAAGAGAAGTACATTACCTTTGGAGGCAGACAAAACTGAGATAAAAATACAGCTCAGATATCTTTATAAGAAATTGACCTTGAGGTCTTTGATTCACTTTTGCTTCTGTTTCTTCTTCTTTGAAGTAAATATATTTTATGTCATGCATTGAGCTGTGCTTCAATAACATCAATTACTTGTGAATAGTATTAATTATTCTTATCATCCCAGCAGTCTGCTTTCATACAGTTGTGGGAAAAAGCAAGATGGATTTCCTGTCTCCTCAAAACAATATTAAAGTCTGTGCATTAAAAACACAGATTAAACAAATTTTAACTTTTTCTATACTTGGGTTGCAGTAGCCCAACTTCTTTGCAAATCTTTTTGCATGAAATGAATTTGTTTCTTCTGTTGTTATTATTTGCAAGTTTCTTAAGAGTCACACAAAACTACCCAATTTTTTGGTAACATGTGATTATTCAATACAAGTATACATTATGTAATACCCAGTGAGGATAAACATTGCTATGTTTTTAAACATTGACATTTTAGGAAAACATTCAAAATCCTATGTTACATTTTTAAAAATTTATTTATTTTTAGTTGGAAAGGCAAATTTACAGAGAGGAGGAGAGACAGAAAGAATGATTTTCCATCCATTGGTTCACTAAAACAGTCACAATAGCTAGACCTCAGCCAATACAAAGCCAGAAGCCAGGAGCTAGGAGCCAGGAACCTGGAGCTTCTTCCAGGTCTCCCACACAGCTGTAGTTCCAAGGCCTTGGGCTGCCCTCTGCTGCTTTCCCAGACTGTAAGCATGGAACTGGAAAGTAAGTGGAACAGCTTGAACATGACCTGGCACCCACACAGTGAAGTTTGGTAGGTAGGCGTTCTCCTTGATTGAGTTCAGAATAACTTATGAAAGTTCCTCAGCTGGTTTTGAAAATTTCATATGTAAGCAGGAAAGAATGGCTAAGTCAAAAAAGGATGTAGTTAGATATGGTAGACAAGGCATCTGTAGGCTGATGTGGGTGATGAACGGATGCGGACCCTACACTGGCTGGCACACACAGGACTCAGGTGTGGGGTCACCTCCTGTGAGGTTCCTTTGGGAACCACCCCCCACTGGATTGCTGAGAAAAGTGGAGATGACTTCTAGGGCAACTATGCTAAACTAGTTTTGAAGACTGTAAAGAAAGCTAGAAAAAGAAATTAAAATGAAAGATTATGAATCTTCTTCCTGCCTAGGATTATTAAAATTGTATAGATGAGAAATTTTATAATTTCTAGATGAATAGCAGTCAATACACTCTTTGATTTAAGTAAAAATAGATATTTTGATATTCTACAAAATATTAATCTTTGTAAAATTGTTTTAACAATTGGAGAGTTGCACAAAAACTACTATGTCTTATATCAGTTGGATCTTACACATGGCTACTCGGTGGGTTTTATTGTTGCTTTTCTCTAAATATTTTCATCCTATGTGCCAATGCTGGAGAAAGTGAGCATTAGTCATTGCTTAAGAAGTGGTGTTCTCTGTGGCTATATTTATGGCTCAGCATAGGTGATGATGCATGTTGGGGATGAATGGTGAAGATCCATAGTTCTGTGAGGTGTATGGTGCCCTGCTTATTCAAGACTTTATATTCACGAATGCTGCATAAAAAAGTCAGTGAATATTACATACATTCAAAAACAAACAGATGAGCAAATAGCTGACAGTAAGCTTGTATTAAAATCATACCTAGTGTCAGTAATTTTTACTAATTATCTTTCATCCTCATAGTTTTGTGTGTGAGTGATACTGTGTGTCCAGACTGAAATACTAGCTATCAAGCTTCCTAGGAAGTGGGTGACATATTCTTTCTACCATACCATTATTGTGTTGAACTGCCTTTCTTGGAGGCCAGACCCTCCAATGGTCAATTAGATTCCATTGTTTTGTTTTGTTTTTTTTTTTATCTAATCTCCACCCCATTTTCTTTCTTTTCATTTTTTAAGGACTTATGTATTCATTTTTATTGGTAAGGCAGATCAGAAGTACAGAGAAGGAGAGACAGAAAGATCTTTCATCCAGTGGTTCCGTCTCAAAATGGCCTTGATGGCTGGAGCTAAGCCAATTCAAAGCCCAAGGCTCGAGCTTCGTCTGGGTCTCCCACATGGATGCAGAGTCTCAATGACCTGCGGAATCATCTGCAGCTTTCCCAGGCCATAAGCAGGACACTGGAGGGGAAGTGGAGCAACTGGAACACAAATTGATGCCCACACGGGATCCTGGCACGTGCAAGGTGAGGATTTAGTCATTGAACCATAACACTGGGCTAAATGACACGTTTTTCACACCTTTTCTTTTCTCCGATACCAGGTCAACCATCTTTTGAAGGGAACGAATCATTCTTTTAACATAAAATGAAACGAATGAAGCATTTACTTATTGCACCAAACAAAATACAGGGTGAATTATTAAAATTTTGTTTGCACTTTCAATGTTCAATGGCTCATCTCTTAGTCTCCTGTTTTTTCATTTTAGCTGATAAAGGCAAATTGTGTATACACATGAGGTAATATTTGTTTCTCTGTTCTTCGAACCCTAAAGAAGCATATTTTCAATTCATGACTTTATTATTAAACTCATGTTGAATGGCCTGGTGTGGCCTAGTGGCTAAAGTCCTCACCTTGCACATGCTGCGATCCCATATTGGTACCAGTTCTTAACCCAGCAGCTCTGCTTCCCACCCAGCTTCCTGCTTGTGGCCTGGGAAAGCAGTTGAGTACAGCCCAAAGCCTTGGGATGCTTCACCTGCATAGCAGACCCAGAAAAGGTTCCTGGCTCCTGGCTTCAGATTGGCCCAGTTCCAGCTGTTGCAGCCGCTTGAGGAGTGAATCAGCAGAGGACAGATCTTCCTCTCTGTCTCTCCTGTGTATCTCACTTTCCAATCAAAATGTATCTTTAAAGTAAGCTTCTGTAAAGCTGAACATCTCATTTTTAGTGAAATCTTGGCAGGCATTAATGTAGTGTATAAAATGTTGATTCTTGTGTATACTTTTCTTTTTGAAACAATAATTTTTCTCTTAGGACCCCAAATTTGCCCTCATCTTTCTTGTAACAGGTTTCTGGCTTTGCGTTTCTTGTATGCTGCTTCCCCAAATGCTTAATTTCCATGTTCGTATTCGCATATGCGTATTCCCATATTCAGCTTCTAGAATATAATTCATGGTCTGTGATGTTTGATTCACAGAAAACAGAATTCTCTCTTCAGTTAATCAGCGCTATATTTGGGTAAGGAGAAAGTGATCAGCCCCTTACGTGTAAAACTTAGTTTTCTGAGTATATGTTTCTTCCAGGGATTCAGTTATGTCAGCAAAAGACCCAGAGTCTATTACATTCAAACAAGATCCTTCTTTCAATCAATAAAGAACATTTTCCCTCTTCAATTGGCAGACATGAGTTAAGTGTTGGCACAACAATCAAACACTTATCACACTGTTAATGAGGGTATTTTTTTAAAAATTCTAAATGAAACAGTTCCATGAAATGCCAGAATTGGAAGCGATGTGACAAGCAGTTCTAGCTGACGGTGATTGTAATGGTGCATAGTTGTTCAGTTGAGAGCACATCACCTGTCATTGTGAGTAGAATGCTGTGTTTTGGAAAAACCTAGCATTCTAATTCCTGCCTATTCATTTTATTCACTGTGAACTCTCACCTGATTATTCTTCACTCTTCTGCATGATATCATGGTTTCATTCCTTGCAAGCCTGGATCCCTGCGTTAGCCAAAGAATGTTTGCATGTCAGCTTGACCTTGCGTCTGCAGCAGATGATGAAACGAGAAGTCAGATTCATTTTACACTGACGTACTTTTCTTTTCTTCAGATCAGATTAGTTACTGAAAAATGCATAATCTCGGAGACACCAGGCTTATTTTGTTGAGTCTGGGCAATCTGAGTAGGGCTGTTCAAGATTAAGATGAACGTTGAGTCTCTCATTTTGATAGTGATAAGAGATATAAAACTTGGTTGAATGTAACTGTGTGGCATTTATTGAATCAGCATGATCAAAGCAGGTCAGAGGTGAGGGAGGGCTTGCCCTTTTACTCAATGGGATGGAGTGGTTCTGTCTTCCTCCTCCTGTGGGGACACAGTTAAAAAAAAAAGATTGATACATATGTCTCACCTACCTTTCTCCACACATGACCCTACCCACCTTAAGTAGAGGCCCAGGTTGGGTGTGAATCGCTCTCAATTGTGCAAGCAATGTTAAAAAGAACATTTTAGAAAAATTCAAAACATTTTAATTGTGTAGCAGATACTGTTCTATTATGGTGATGTTTAACGTAACATAAGGAGGATGAAAATAGGTAAATATAGCATCTGAAAGGTTTACACAGAGAATGAGTTTGATTTGTAGATAACACTTAAGTTAAAATTGTTTGTGAAAATTATTCAATGTTATTTATTGTTTAGAAAAAATTCTATGTTCTGAGTAGCTAATAGCTGTGCTAAAAATATTATGTGGGGAAATAAATCCAATGTTAGCTACAAATCATTCATTAAAAGAAGGGATATAGAAATTTACAATTCGCACTAAACTTGTAAAGCATTTAGAGCATAGAGAACAGCTAGTGATTTTTAGTTTTGTTCTCACTAATGTGTTTCTGAAACTAAATTTGAATATCAAAATGTGATAAATCATTTTTGTCTCTACAAAGTTCAAGTTAACAGAAATATATGGTTAGTCTGCACAACCCTGTCCCGAATCAGCAACAGTGAGGTACTCATTTCAGCTACTTCCTGCGCAGGTTTAGCTGGTGACAGAGACATGAGTGTGTCAACAAATATGTAGTGAAATATATGCAGAAGATTTAAAGGCAAGAGCGAGACAATGTCTACTTTAGGAAGACAGAAGAAGCAGTGGCAGCATGATAGAGAGCTTGATGGTGTGCTTGCAACTGAGAGGCTTGTACATCTGGAGGTCTACTGTGTAAGATAAAGAACATGCTGGCATTCACTGCAGAAAACAAAGGAGGTTTCTGGGAAAATGAGATTCATTCCCCCAGAGTCCTGGTATTTCTCAGGTGCTTAGAGTCCAAGCATGCTTGGACTAAACTGTTGTAAGGTAGAAAGCCTGGCACCATGTGAACACCCTTGAATGCCATGCTCAAAACTTTGGACTCTCCATGTCAGTTGTCCGATATGTATGTTGGAGAAATACGGCAGGGACAGATTTTTGGAGCAACTGTTAGTGAAGCTGTGTTGAACTGCCATGTCCTTTAATGGGGTAGCTGGTTTGGGAGTTGGCTCTGCTCCCCTTTCCAACCCCTTGGAGAAGCACACCCTGGAAAGCAATCGGTGAGGACTCAGGTTACTGAGTTTCTGCTGCCGCAGGGGAGCCCACAGCGAGTTCCTGTCTTCTTTATGCCACAGACATTTGAGGAATATGTCATGAGATGGAAAAACAGCCTCTCTGCCTTCCACAGTCATAGTGGTTATAGTTTTTTTCGCCATCAAACATGTTCCTTTTTGGACATGAATCCCCTCTAGTTTCAGTCCTTAAAGTGGTCGGAGTGAGTTTCCTCATTGCAGGGAGTTTGTGTGTCTCAGATCTGGCCAATTCACACACGCTTTCCTCTGGTCTCACTAAGAAAGCATAATGTAAGTCAAATATTTATAAGTAATTAGTTCTTTGGAACTGTCAAGCTGTAGGCATAGAACATCACACTAAACTGATAGAAGAAGGCTAAATGTATCACTAGTAAGAAGGAAGAATCTGACAGATAAGCAACAATGAGTAAAGTGTGAAAGAAGCATGGAAATGATGTACAGCTTGCTTTGGATCCAGTCACGAATAAAGCAGAATACGTGACTGCTCGGATACTCTATTATGGGATGCTGATAAAGCAGTGTCAGCTTAGCCATGTGTGCCAGAACACTGGCTCCATGTTCACTGTGTATGAGTCCAGAAGGAGGAGAATTGTAACTTTGTGAATATGTGTGGGAAATTTCATCTGAACCTGAAGGGAAAATAAAGTAGTAATAAAAAAAAAATTTGCTTTGAGAAAAAGAAAAGGAGAGAAGACACCTCTGTTCTTAGGTACTTGGACTAGGTCTCCAGGTGAGATTCTGAGATTTAGTCTCCTGGGAAGAACCCTTGAGAATTAAGATTCTAAACACTGGTTAATGAGAACAGGAAGAAGCATAGGTGAGTCGATTTGAAACAACCTTTCAAAAATCCATAAATGTGGAGCTGTCATCTGGCTTAGCAATTAAGACTCCAATTAAGATGCCCACATCCTATATTGGAGCTCAGGGGTTTGATTTCTGTTTCTGGTTCCTGCTCCAGCTTTGTGCTAATATTTCTCCTTGGCCAGTATTGCTGACATAAGTCACTGGGCTGCTGCCACTGATTTGGGAAATCTACAGTGAGTTCCTGTCTCCTGGTTTGGGTAGTTAAGCAGTGAATGGGCTCTTTCTGTCTCATGCTTGTCCCCACTCTCTTCTCTTCTCTTCTCTTCTCTTCTCTTCTCTTCTCTTCTCTTCTCTTCTCTTCTCTTCTCTTCTCTTCTCTTCTCTTCTCTTCTCTTCTCTCTCTCTCTCTCTCTCTCTCTCTCTCTCTCTCTCTCACTTATTTATTTATTTTTTTAATATACAGAAATCCATCAGCCAGTGTAACCAAGATCCAGGAAAATGTCAGAAATTTACTTTCAAACAAGCATTGCAACCTATGGGCTAATTGCTGCTGCATATGAGGAATGAAATGACTGGTGGTACCCAGCACTTTTAGAATCTGAATAAGTGTGCTAAAATGAACCTGATCATCAAAGGTGTGGTTCAGTGATTAACGTGACGGACACAAGATTCTATGTGAATATCTTGGGGACTTTCAAGGAGGTGATAAGCAAGAAACACATTATTATGTGTAGGGACAGAAATGTGATCATAGGGAAGCTAATAATGTCTCATTGTTTTGAAGAGCGTACATCCTGGATGATTTTAAGGTCTAAACTACAGATGTTATAGACAGTTCAGGTCTAGTGGAGCTAGAAATCAGGATATCAAATGAGTCATTTACCTAGATGTTATGAGGTTTGCTGTTTTGGAAGTTGAAACACAAACGTTGAAGAAAATAGCATGGAATGAAAGTCAGAATCCTTTGGCTTTGGCTGCACTCATAAAAATATAAATTCAAGACATTTCTGCCACACACTTGTGTTCACAATAGGGAATAAATTTGTAGACAAATAGTATATCCTCAACTGTAAAATGAACAGTGCGTCATTTTTAAATATTGAAGTGCATAACTTCTGTGGTACAGGTTCCTGGGGTCATTGTTTCGATGGTCAATCCAAGCAAGCCACTTCAAAAGCTAGTCTAATTTTAGAGTACAGTGATGCACTTCCTCTGTCGAGGGTACTCAATAATGTATTTTATGTAGTGGCAATACTGCATTTGAAGATGAAAAATATTCCAGCTCAAAAAAAATGGTTGAACTCACATTGCTCTGGCTTACAGTTTAATAAATGACCTACATGCAAAGCATTTGTGAGAGAGTTCGTGTAGTTACGGGGGAGTTTGGAGATTATAAACAAACTATATTTACCGGAGGCTGCAGTCAGCTTGAGAGGAAAGGCAGCCATGGATCAAGTTTAAATGGGCAGCGTTAATGGGAGTTATGGGCTTACATCTCAAAACGAATATACCGAAAGAATTTATAGAACACCTCTCATAATTGGAAAAAGACAGATTTTACAATTATCCTCAGCACAAGCCGCCAATGGAATGGAATACGTAGTTGTAATGTCAGGAGAAATACAGGGGATAAGGGGAGTCCGAGCTGGTGAAGAGGAGGGAGCAGAGACTGGGATGAGCAAGACTGCAGAGGCCCTTCGGAGACCGGAATGTACTCGAAATATCTGCAAGTTACACTAGAAAATAAAGTGCTGACTGCTGTTTTAAAAATAACCTGAACACAGTGTTGCTAGCTTAAAGCTACAGTAGAATAATAAACATTTTAATTACATAGATATTTCAGATTTTTGGATTAATATAATTTGTGATAAAGTTTAGATTTGACTACGTATCTTGAATCTGTATGTAGTGAGGAAGACAACCTTTGTCTGCAAAGAAATACTAGCCAGTCTCAGCTGTGCAATGCTTTAAATTACATGTTTGCATATTTTCTAAGAAAATTATAATCACTGAGTGAGAATTTCGAACTTTTAAATCACAAAATGCAACGACTGGTATTTTCATATTATTATAATTTACACAAATCAGATATATTCGGTGCATAAAGCTTTAGGTTTTTTTCCATTCTTAATTTTTTTAATGCTTGTGAGGTGCAAGAACTTCAGATTTAGTCATTTTATAAAAATACATATTTAGCAAGCTGGCTTAGGTTGCATTCTCCAGCAATGCTGAATGAGATCTGAAACTTACACACCTCCCATAAGAAGACTCTCATCTTTTAAAAAAAGAAACTTCGTCTTCTAACTGTCTTACATGTATAAAACATTATAAACTGCACAGTTTTCCCATACATTCCATCCCTAGTTCTGTATACTCTAGTTAACGTGGTGCATTAGTCTCAGTGGGTGACATAGTAACTATAAGGATCCCACTGGCTTTCCAGTGAAGTTCATGGAGTTAGAATGCACAGGAGAGGCTTATGCAGATGTGTAAATTAGGTGACCACTTTCAGAAAGTGATTACATAGCCTCAGTGGAGGAGGACAAGTAGTCCAGCATGTGAGTTACACAGGACCTAATTACAATTGAGAAATAGCTTGTGATCTGCAATGCTGAGGTGCCAGGAGGAGGAAGAAGAGAATGAAAAGGAGTGAGAGTGAAACAGGAAGATAATTGTTATATAAAATGTTCTAGAAGCAAGGGAAAGGCTTCCTATGGGGCGGGTGATCACCTATTAATGGATGGGGAACAATCTGATTTGTGAGGTACTGCTCCTTGTGAAGTACTGCACCATCAGTAGTTTTCAGGAAGAATATGGGAAGAATTACGAACAACAGAGGAGAAGAAGGATGTGGTAGCAAGAAGAGAGAACAAAGTAACAGTTAATTTACCAGAAAGAAAGCTTCAAACTCATTTTTTACTTCCATGCACACTGTTGTTTTCTCCATTCCCTCTTTGAAGATTTGTCTTGATATGTTGATTTGTCTTGAGTGGGACTTCACCCTTCTCATTGGATGTGGTATTGTTTTTTCATTTCTTAGTTCAAGGACCAACAGTTAGCAGGTATCCTGTGTTTTCTATGCACATTGAGGACTCAAGATAGAGAATGAATTGAAAGAAAATATTGCCCAGTTTCTGGTCACCTAATGTATAGTGGCATAACCACAAAGGGACTGCAAAGTCTGTCCCCACAAAGTAGAGGGAGGTAGTAAGGATAATATGAACAAGAAAAACCCAACATAAGGCTGTTTATAATAACTGATTAAAAAATTAAATGGTAGTGTACTGAGATGAAATGTTGATAATGAGAGTTTTTATCTCAGAAAGGCAAAAGCATTATGTGAGGAATTGGGGAGTGAGGTAGGGTGATGGTTAAACATCTAAGTGGGATTTATTTAGAGAAGTAAAAAGGTGTAAGATACAGTCTGCGAACGGCTGACTTGTCTGAGTCTGAACAGGGACAGTTAAAGAAAACAGAAAGCATGAGCAAGTTATGGACAAATTAGTTGATTTAGTGGTGAGCTATGATTTTTTAAAAATAAATTTAATACGCTCCTCTAGTCCGTATTAACTGTTTGGCGCTTATTCACCCGTTCTTACTGAGACTAGCTGCTCGTGATCCTGCATTTATCAGTTTATTGACATGATTGCATTCATGTCACAACTTGACTACTGACCTGCCTAAACCCACACCAGTGCTTGAAGCCCTGCATTTCCTCACTTATAAACTAATATTGCAAGTCATATTTCTAGGTAGCTTGAGTAGCAAATTTAGCTCATTCCTCAAAAAAACATTGAAAATTAATCAAGAAACAATTAAATTAATCTATTTTCCCTCTTCATATTTCTCATAAGTTATGTGCTAATATATATTGCTTGAAAACTCAAGTTTATATCATTCCCCCCATTTTGTATTATGATATTTATTTTTACCACTATGTAACATTGTGTGCTAATTTCCTGTATATTCTTACATATTTTCATTGTATGTATTAATTTTAATCTTTAAATAATTGCACATATTTAAAATTTATTCTGTTGTATAGTAGGCCCCTCAGGGAAATACAATATAAATATACACACAGATATATGTATTACATTTACTACATTTATTATATACATGCATTCATATTTAATATCTATATACAGTATGTGCATGCAAATTATATGATGGAATTATGTAAAATGCATTTATATCCAAAAGAAATTGCATATGAAATATTTTGATAAATATTTAATGTGATTGGTAGAAAAATAATTCTGGCTCCCTGTTAATATGGTTTTCAACCCAAACTAGTAAAAAACGAGAGAAAACTGGGTAAGTTCAATGAGAAGAAACTTGTTTTTCTCTTTAATGATGTATGTATTTGAAAGAGTTAAAGAGAGAGGGGAGAGAGAAACAAGTATCTTCTATCAAAGGATACAGGCCAAAGGTAGCTGCGATGGCCAGTGCTGGACCAGGCTAAGCCAGAAGCCAGCAGGTTGATCAAGTCTCCCACATGGGTGGTAGGGACTCAGACACATGGCCTTCTTCCACTGCAAGTGTATCAGCAGGGAGCAGAATGGGAAGTGGAGCAGCCATTGCAGCCTTTGACACCCATATGGGATGCTGATGTGGCGGGCAGGCAGTTCTGTCCTCTACACTACGATGATGGTACCAAAGGAAAGTATGTTAAGTATTTCAGTATGGACATGTACAGGGTGCTATGCAACAAGTTTGCTGATATTATTTCTTGACCTGACAAGGCAAAAACTGTAGTCATAAAAATGCTTTGATGCTACAGCTGTGCTGCGGCCTAAAGCACAAGAGATGCTGCTGTCGCAAGAATTCTTTTATCAGTCTTTTCATCTTTTTTTAAAAGATCTGTGTATCTTTTATTGGGAAAATACATATACAGAAAGAAGGAGATACAGAAAGATTTTCTGTCCGCTGGTTCACTCCCCAAGTGGCAGCAGCGGCCAGAACTGAGTTTCTCCGGAGCCAGGAACCAGGAACTTCTTCCAGGTCTCTCATGGAGTGCAGGGCTCTTAAGGCTTTGGGCCGTCCTCGGCTGCTTTCCCAGGCCACAGGCAGGGTGCTGGATCGAAGGTGGATCAGCGGGGAAACAAACTGACACCCATATGGGATTCTGGCGCATGCAAGGCGAGGACTTTAGCCCCTAGGCTCTCATGCCAGGTCCCATTTCATCTTTTTCAAATATTTTATTTGTATAAAGATAACAATTTTCATGTGATTCATACAGTTTGAAAAGCACAAAGCGATTATAAAGCAAATTGAAAGTATGATACTGTTAAAAATAAGAAGAAAAATAAGAAAAGGGATAATGAAGGGTGGGTGGGAGAGGATGATAGAAGTCTCAATGTTATTGTTTTAAAATAACATTTTTTGAACACAATTTTAAAAGAAGTGTCTACAGAGGGAAAAAAAGCCATGAAAGCAAATCTGAAAGATATGAAAATGGAACTTTGAAAAATTGTTCTGATACCATCACTCAGCAGGCATTAAAGCCGTTTATCCTCAATTAAAGAGGCAGGTGGTAAATGCATAAACTAAAGGAATCAATTCCAGTGTAGCACAGAAAGACAACGGAGTGCACACGGAATAATTTAAGAAGAACTTAAGTTTAAGAAATTAAGAACAGAATGTGAGAATCTGACTGGTTATTTGTGGGTCCCAAATAAAGAGGAAGAATAAATCAAAAGTCCCCATGAATAGATTGCTGCTAATAATTGTCTAAAACTGATTAAAAATACAGATCCCTAGCTATATGAATCCCAATAGATGCCAACCAGTACACATTAAAACAGAGTCTCATGCTTAATCATAACACATCATAGTGACACAGCAGAAATTCAAAGAGAAAGGGAGAATCTTAACAGCTTTAGCAAAGAAAGAACACTTGAAGATTACGGCAGCTGTAGTGGTCTATTTAATCCCTAAAGCAATGATAGAAAGTCTAAACGTTGGAACTGTAAAGACAGTTAAATGAAATAAAGTTTTCTCCAGTGTGGAATTCTGTACATAGTGAAAACTTCTCATAAAAGAAAATAATTTCACTTCCAGGAAACAAAATAGCAGAAGCATTCACTACTGGAAAGTTGTAGCTTAGGATTGTAGGCAAAGGACATTTTCCCGTATTGGAGTGTGAGTGAGGTCAGCATCTAAGACTCTCAAAGGAAGGGAGTTTCACATTTTTGTAACTGAGCTAAAATGCATGTTATTAAACTGTAGCAACCTACAAAATAGTCCCCTACAAAATAGTTTAATGATAGAATTTAAGAACTATATATCAATCATGTTTCTAGAGCAGCTGCATGTTTCTGGGAAGGGAGAAATAAATATCTAAATAATATAATTCCATTTATCTTCAACTAAAAAGAAAAAAAAATATTCCTAGATGCTTTGAGAACCGAAAGGCTGTTTATACTGGACATTTCACAGATGATTGAGTCCTGTTGGACCAGAGCTGCGTGCAGTGTCCCTGGGTGGAGGTGTCCTGTTTCATGAGCAAACGTTTTATAGTAGCAATTTTACATATATGCTAGGCATCACAGCAGAACTGTCCTGTCTATTTTGCTCCTAATGTGTGTTCTTTCTTGCCGAGTCTCTTCCATGTGAGTATCCCGAGTCCATGACTTGTTTTCTTCACCTTGTCTCTTTGCAAATCCCCTCACCATCCTGAATCTCTTCTCTGATTTGACTTTGGTTTCACTTTATCCCTCAATAACCATGACACCTCAAGGCAATTATCCCGTAAATGTGTTGTAAACAGGACAATGGAGCGAAATTGATTTAGACAGTTTCCTTCCATTAAAGGAATCTATTATTTCATTATCTTATTTTAGCCAATCCACTGTATGTTGACTCACCTAGGTGTATGGTCAATTAAAACCTATTGATTGAAGTCAATTCTCTTTTCTATATTTATGTAAGTGAGTTTTAAAATATCAATAAAAGATTTTAAATGTGGCTTCTTAGTTTCTGCCAGTCTTCCCTGTGGAGACCATTTTGGAAGTACAATTTGACCAACTTTGTTTTAGCTCTTTTTCCCAGCCTCATGCTGTCTTCATATTTGATGCGTATAGTTTCAGCATCTTCAACTGTGATTTTCGAAAGGCAGAGTTACAGAGGAATAGATAGAGAGGAGGGACTGTCAGGTCTCCCATCTGCTGGTTCACTA
This sequence comes from Ochotona princeps, assembly GCF_030435755.1. NCBI lineage: Eukaryota > Metazoa > Chordata > Mammalia > Lagomorpha > Ochotonidae > Ochotona > Ochotona princeps. Next base: position 28,726,613 of record NC_080854.1, read on the forward strand.
CTGAAGTGCCCACAATGGCTAGAGCTGGGGCTGTCCAAAGCCAGTAGGTTAGAGCATTTCCCAAGTCTCCCACATGAATCAAAACAATGGGCCATCTTTGAATGCTTTCCCAGGAGCATTGCCAGGAAGCTGGGTCAAAAGTTGAAAAGCCGTAAGACAAACTGGAACCCATAGCAAGCTGCTGGCTTTACTTTCTTTCCACATCACCAGCCCCCAGACATTACTCTTCCATAGGAGAGGATCTCTAGGAATAAGATCTGCATGGTATAAGAGAGCTAGAAATGTACAGGGGATTATAGGGCACTTTCACCTGCCAATACAGACTGCACCCCAGGGCTGCAAACCAAGCTTCCTTGCAGCCTCCTTGGCAATTTCTGCAATATTGTGCCTGTCCTGTTTCCAGGAAATCAGGATAGAAAATCATTGACTTTTTAAATTCAGAATGTGTCCTGTACTCAATATTTCTTCTAGCTTTCCTGCTTTGTAGTAACCGGGTGAATCTTACTGAAGCTGAGACCTAGGAGAAGCATATGTTTGAACTAGTACTGAGTCCAAAATGGCAGGAGCCTACAGGGCCGATGTTTGTGTCACACCTCATGTTCCTCCTTTCTGTTGTATATGAAGGAAAGGGGGGTTTTGTTCTCCTCTGGGTCTCTTCAAGTTTGGGCACAGTTCTCTAGGAACTTGTCTCAAACTGGTGGTGGCTACCTGGTTAATTTTTTTTTTTTTTTTTTTTTTTTGCATCTGAATGTGGGTGGCTTAAGAAGGGAAGGAGGGGTTACTTGTGGGAAGTCCTTTTGAAAAGGTGGCTTCCCGGCGGCGTGGCCTAGCAGCTAAAGTCCTTGCCTTGAAAGCCCCGGGATTCCATATGGGCGCCTGTTCTTATCCCGGCAGCTCCACTTTCCATCCAGCTCCCTGCTTGTGGCCTGGGAAAGCAGTCGAGGACGGCCCAATGCATTGGGACCCTGCACCCGTGTGGGAGACCCGAAAGAGGTTCCAGGTTCCCGGGTTCGGATCGGCGCGCACCGGCCCGTTGTGGCTCACTTGGGGAGTGAATCATCGGATGGAAGATCTTCCTCTCTGTCTCTCCTCCTCTGTGTATATCTGGCTGTAATAAAATGAATAAATCTTTAAAAAAAAAAAAGAAAAGGTGGCTTCCCCTCCACCCCCCGACACTGGCAGGAACATGTTTCTCTTGGTGAGGAGCTTCTCAGGGGTGCCTCTGAGGTGGCAGATGGATCATCGTGGCGGGTGCCGACCTGTACAGAGCTAGCATTGCAGCCGTTCTGGGATGGGAGTGTCTGCTTGGCTTTAGCAAGGTACTGTACATATGTGTGAGACCCAGAAGAATCTCCTGGCCCCCAGCTTTGGATCAGCTTAGCTCTGGGAATTACAGCCATTTAGAATGTGAACCAGCTTTGGAAAGACTTGCTCTATTTTTTCCTTCTCCTGGTAAAATCTGCTTTCAAACTTAAAGTAATGAATCATTTCCTTTTTTTTAGGTAGTGTTACAGAACTGATAGTACCGCTTCTAACCGTGATATAACATGGTAATGCTATCACTCATTAACAGGCCAATTTCAGAAATTAGCATAACTAATAATACTAAAGGGGCACTGGAGATTCCCATATAGTCTTAAGGGAACAATTTGGAATTATTTAGTAAAATTGAAAATGTACTTTTCATTTTATGTAGAAATTCAACACCCCATGGTCATAGTCTCACAAGGGAGAAAATTAAGAAAATTTACAATGTTAATATTATTTTCATTGAAAAAAAATAGAATCAGTGAAAAGGATCTTTAAAATAAGAATTGATGAATAAATTCTGATGTGTTCATGAGCAAACTATTGTTACAGGGAATTCAATGCAAAATCATGCAGCATCCTCATTTCTTGTCTCATACGAATAAGAATTTTCATGTGGACAACTAGTTTGCAAAGCTTTGTTTTGTTTTGTTTTTTTAGAAAAGGGAGAAAGAGAACTCCTATGCTAGTGACAGGAGGTGGCTCCAAGGCAGGAAGGAACCTAGGAAAGCTGAGAGCAATGGAGAAGTTGCCTGCCATTGCAGCAGAAGCGGGTTCCGAGGAAGGAAGAGCCCAAGGCAGGGGTGGAGATGGTGTCTTTTATGCACTGTCTTAGGGAGTGGTGTTCACGTCAGTCACCCTGGGGCAGTGATGTCTACCACCTCATCCACAGGGAAGGGTAGACTGCTTGCTTCCTGCTCCTGCCCTGATGATAGAGCATCATGATGACAGAGCACCCCGATGATAGAGCATCCTGATGGCAGCATCCTGATGATAGAGCATCCCGATGATAGAGCATCCTGATGATAGAGCATCCCGATGATAGAGCATCCGATGATAGAGCATCCTGATGATAGAGCATCCTGATGATAGCTCCCTGATGATAGAGCATCCCGATGATAGAGCATCCTGAAGGCAGCATCCTGATGATAGAGCATCCCGATGATAGAGCATCCTGATGATAGAGCATCCCGATGATAGAGCATCCTGATGACAGAGCATCCTGATGACAGAGCATCCTGATGATAGCTCCCTGATGATAGAGCACCCCGATGATAGAGCATCCTGATGGCAGCATCCTGATGATAGAGCATCCCGATGATAGCTCCCTGATGATAGCATCCTGATGATAGAGCATCCCGATGATAGCTCCCTGATGATAGAGCATCCTGATGATAGAGCATCCCGATGATAGCTCCCTGATGATAGAGCATCCTGATGATAGAGCATCCCGATGATAGCTCCCTGATGATAGAGCATCCTGATGATAGAGCATCCCGATGATAGAGCATCCTGATGATAGAGCATCCTGATGATAGAGCATCCTGATGGCAGCATCCTGATGATAGAGCACCCTGATGATAGAGCACCCCGATGATAGAGCACCCCGATGATAGAGCATCCCGATGATAGAGCATCCTCATGGCAGCATCCTGATGATAGAGCATCCTGATGATAGCTCCCTGATGATAGAGCACCCCGATGATAGAGCATCCTGATGATAGCTCCCTGATGATAGAGCATCCTGATGGCAGCATCCTAATGATAGAGCATCCTAATGATAGAGCATCCTGATGATAGCTCCCTGATGATAGAGCACCCCGATGATAGAGCATCCCAATGATAGAGCATCCTGATGATAGAGCACCCCGATGATAGAGCATTCTGACGACAGCATCCTGACGACAGCATCCTGAAGACACCCTCCATTGACGGGGACCCAGCCATTAGTGTGGATTGTCTCCTGACTTTGGTTATGACAACTCTAAGAGATGGGGATCGAGAGACTGATTCTGTCACTTTGTTCACTGTCAAGGTAGGAATATGCTCCTGGAAAGGTAAAGAAATGGAGAGAAGCATGCTTTTACATTTTAAAAGGCAACTTTACCAGGGAACAGAGACCCTGTCTACTATGCCCTCTGACTCCTCACAGTATCGCTATGGTTAGAGCTCAGTAATGGGATACATAGTTGGATGGGGAGAAAGATATTTAATAGATTATGATACCATTAAGATGAAGGTTAAAACATGGAGTTTTGACTATTACTGTCAGCAATAAATACATAGAAGATAAAATGATGCATAATATCAGGATTAGTCTAATGATGGAGAGGGCCTAGGTGTGCAGGGAGCACTAGGAGAAGAGGACATTGGAAGCCTTTGGGATTGGGGAGTTCTATGTAGAGCCATGTGGGGTTTTTTAAAATTTAAATATTTGTTTATTTTTTATTGGAAAGTCAGGTATACAGAGAGGAGGTGAGACAGAGAGAAAGATCTTCCGTCCGATGATTCACTCCCTAAGTGACCACAACGGCCAGTGCTGGTCCCATCTGAAGCCAGGATCCAGGAGCTTAATTCCAGGTCTCCCACATGGGTGCAGGGTCCTAAAGCATTGGGCCGCCCTTGACACTGCTTTCCCACAGCACAAACAGGAGCTTGATGGGAAATGGAGCTGCCGGGATTAGAACCAGTGCCATATGGGATCCCAGCATGTTCAAGGCGAGGACTTTAGCCGCTAGGCCACCATGTTGGACCCGGGGCCATATAGTTTTCACAAGTGTTTATTTCCCAAAGTGTACGTGATGACCTAAACAACTTGGAACATCTTTAATAAATTTAAAAGTAAACATTTATTAGTCCCTCAGTGCTTAGTGTAATGTCTTATAATGCAGTATATATTACCCAGAATAAAAGTTGACCTTCATTGTGACATAAAACTTGCTTTATTCTCTTTTTAAAATATCTATGAGATAATGAAAAGAGCAATAATACACGGCTATTCCAGTGAGATACGTAAACTAAAGACAATATTACTGTTGTAGGCTTGCATATCAGCATAAAGGAATCCAATATCTACATGCTTGTTTCTTTGAATTATATAAAACCACAGGTGAAATTGTTTCTGGAAATTTGAATGCTTTATGTGCCATTATATTTGAGGTTCTAATGCTGATATTGAAAAGTAAAGTTTGCCAAAATGATGAGTATCCGAAGCCTTTGATACGTCTCTAATTGGAGAAGCTGGAGAGAAACAGAATGCCCGCTGAGATAAATGTGATTGTTCACAAAGCAGTGGTTCTTGCTTAAATTATTTTATTTAAAAGACAGACACCTTGGAAAACAGCAGTATGATTCTGCTAATTGAACTCTGAACCTTCAACGCAGCAACCCGAGAGAAAATACATTTCAAGATGGAAATGATCATGTCAAATTAAATTACTGTTTGATTTCTCTTGTGGAGAAATGTATATTCCAGTAACATAACAGCTGACAATGAGGAAATAAAGGAATAATAGGATGTATTGTGAACTTAAGGGGAAGAAAGAAAAAAAATAGATCAGAAAGCAGGTGCTGAAATAGATTGAAAATATTTAATGCTCCACATTTGCTTATATATAGACATGAACACAGGCCTGGTAAAAATGATGCATTCTGGTTTTCTTAAAAAGCAGTGGAAATTGATCTGATTCTTACTTCATCCAAATCTTTAGTCGGATATCTTAGCTGAGCTTTTGGGGACATTTATACCTTGAAGGCATAATCTGTAAAGGAGTCAATCTTGTTTTGGTGCATTTACACATAAATAATATCGATATAACTTGAGAAGCATAATTCTAGCTCAGTAACGAACATGCTGAGAACATGCTGTTATACTTTCTTGTGAAGAAAAACCATTGAGTCATTATCAAGGTTTAAATAAATGCTAATGAAGACTTTAAAGACATGTTTTTTCAAAGATTTATTTATTTTTATAAGAAAGGCAGATTTACAAAAAGAAAAAGAGAGACAAAGAGAGCAGAGCTCTTCCATCCTGTGATTCACTCCCCCAAATGGCCACGCAGACCAGAGTGAGTCAATGGGAAGTCAGGAGCCAGGAGCTTCTTCTGGGTCTCCCGCTGGGTGCAGGGGTTCGACACAAGCAGTCTGTTGCTGCTTTCCAGGACAAATTAGCAGGGAGCTGGGTCAGAATTGAAGCAATGAGAATTGAACAGGTGCATGCTTGGGATGCTCTTGGCACAGGTGGAAGCTTTACTTTCCAACATGTGGCTCTGGTCCCTGAAGGTATGTTTTTATTTTTGTAATCACTTCTATAACATGAACAGTTTTAGGGTAAATTGAAACAATTTAAATGTGAATCATTGACATGTAATGATATGGCTATTGAGTCTTTTATTTCTTTTTTCTGCATTTGCAAGATTATACCATGTGAAAATTGGATACAGGGAAATTGTCAAGCTTTTATTTAGAGAGTGATGAGTAAGAGTCCTGTGAGCTTTTCTTCTCTCAGACCATCCAGTACACAGCTGTGTGGTAATAGTGCCAGTGCTCTTGGAGATGTCCCGGCCTGTGTCACTCGTCATACCTGAGCAGACTGCAGTGCCTGCCAGGATTCTTTTAGAATGGTGTTAATGGAGCATTGGCCCATCCGTTTAGATAATAGTTTCTTTTAGGTAGTGAGGTGGCTGAATTTGCTATGTGGCAGAAGGAATTTGGGGGTGTCTCACCTTTTTTTTAAACAAATGCAATTACATTGTTGTATGGAGGGTTTTCAGCTACTGGAAAGATAGGTGCAGTAATGTTGTTACTTCAGTATTACATGGCCATAGTTGTTCGCTGTCTAATTTGCCAAAATTATCTCACAGTGTCCCTGTAAATTGAAGATACAATCTTATTCCCAGTATTCCATTAACTGCCCATAATCTCTGGGTTTGTTTACACTTTATCTATTTCCTTCTGTGCTGCCTCCTCACCTCAGCCTAACATTGTGCAACTGCTTCAGGCTTATTACTGTGATGTAGGAAGTTATTAAAATATGTTAATTTACTTGACTGAGATGACATTAAATTAAGCCCTTATAAATTTGTGCCTTCCAGACTGTCCATAACTGTGTAGTACCTGGAATAAGATATTTTTCTGTGATCAAACAGTTATTCAGAAGAGAAGGAAGAACAGTGTTATGGCTTTTTCTCATAACCAAAGCATTTTTGCTGTTTCACTTATATGATGTAAGTAAATCAGGGCTAACTAACATGTACTGAGTGTTTGCTTTGAGTCAGGTGATTTACACACTTTGCATGACCTGGGATTATCCATGTTCTGCAAATGTATCTGTCTATATTTGTTACTCTAAAAAAATCGCACAAGAGCTTGTTTGGGATAGAAATGGTTTATTTCAGATTTCAGTTGGGATGAAGGCATCAGGCAACCCCATAGTCTGACATCTAATGTAACCTGGACATGGTTGGTCCACAGGAGTGAGAGTCTTCATTGAACTTGAACTAAAATGTTCCAGCCTTTTTGGAGATTCAACCTCAGAGAGCATGTTCAATCACCCAAAGGTCTCCAAGCAGCCACACCCCTTAAAGAACGTGAGTCAGTCAAGGCTTTAGGGCTGATCAGTCCATCGTTAATGCTACAGCCTTAGTGTTTAAACATTCAGATTGTTTAGAGAGACAGATCCTGCTCAGTGGTTGAATGCTATTCAAATAATATTTACTAAATCATAGCACTGACTAGGTCCATGGTCCTGAGCTCTCCTCAAGTGGCCAAATTCATAGAATTCTAGATTGTCTGCCATTGTCCATGCCTACAATGATGGACTTATGACTGTCTATGAAGAACTGTACTATTGTAATAATATAAGAGAAATCATTGTGTGGGGTAGGGTTGGAGAGGGGGTAAGAGAAATCACACAGCCTGTGGAAATGTGTTGTAAAATAATAATAATAATTATACAAAAAATGAAAAAAGGTAGAGCAGCTGGAACACAAACTGGCAACCATATAGTTTGCTGGCACTTGCAGGTCAAGGATTTGCCTGTTAAGCCACTGTGTCAGCATTAGGCAAAGCATTTTTAAATTATAGAGGAGAAATAATGATATCTGATGATTAAAAATATAAAAATTTCTTTCTTCAATTTTAATTTTATAAAAAGAATAAAATTCTTGCATTTCACATAGACAGTGTGAATGACATGATGGTACTTCCTGCCCTGTACCCCCCGTCTCCCTCATGCTATTCATCTCTTTTTTTTATTTTTAAATTTTCCCATTTCATATTTCAACTTGCTCCATAATCACAAGTTTAACTGTCCATCAAATAAAGATTTCAACAATCACCATTCTACAAGAGTACAAACAGGGTCTATAAACACTAATGAAATTTCAGTAGGTTAATTTCAGTCTTATACATTATATTTTTTGTATTCTATGTATTGATTACCATGATGAGGGAAATCATATAATGTATATCATTTTTGAAGTGACTTATTGTTAGGAGTTCCCTGGGGTAATTGGCAGATCGGGCCAGTACAAGGATGAAATGACGCAAGTGGGAGGAGCTGCTATAAAAGTTAACATGATGCTTGCCTTTTTCCAGAATATGCATTTATCAATACCAAAGTGGCAATGCCACTCCTTGAGTTTCAGTCATACCCTGAGAGTAATAAGGAAGTAGGAATTCTATTCTTCTGAGTTTTCAGCTAATCTTGAGAACAGAAATAAACTACTAATCATACTTTTCTTTTTCTTTGAGCAGCCTAGACCAGCTTTCAGGCCTTTGATAAGTTTTATTCCTGCTCTCTGATTGACCGTTTTTGGCTGTTCCATTTTTCCCGCAGATTGTGCTTAGAACAGCACTTAAACCAGTTTTTGTGATGACGGCTATGGTGAGTCTTTAATAAATCTTCCTTTAGCTCACTGTGGAGCCTTCCTGCGAGACAAGAACCAACACAGTGCTTGCTCCGTTGTACTGAGTTTCCCACAACACTGTTGCACCAAGCATGAGCTACAATTGAATAATTTTGTTAAAAAGGTGGGGGGGAGCAGGATTTTTAATTTTTTTTTTAGAGCTGAGTAGTATTCCGTAGTGTATATAAACACAATTTTTTTTATCTAGTCATCAGTTTTTAGTCATTTGGCTTGATTCCAAAATTTGGCCATTATGAGTCGAGCTGATTATTATGAGTGTGCAGATTATTTTTCTTTGGATTTGTTGTCTGTTCTGAGGACTGTACATACTGTGGTTCCATCATATTGTTACGAGTTTACATTTTCATCCATAGTGGATAAGGGTACCTTTTTTTTAGCATCATTTTTGTATGGTAGCCATTCTAACTTGGATGAGGCAAAACCTCATTGTCCTTTTGGTTTGTGGTTCCCTTATGGCATGTGCTCCTGAGCTTTCGTTCACGTGTCTGTTGGCATTGTGTTGCGCCTTTGAAAAATGCCTATTCATATTCTTACTGCGTTTCTTAACTGGGTTGTGTGTTTTGTTGTTGTAGAGTTTCTGTTCCATTTTATCAGTTGCTGCTTTCTTTATGTCTTTTCTTCTTTTTTTTTTTCCCAGAAGAATCTCAGCTTGATGTAATTCTATTTACCTTTTGTCATTTTGGGCTATGCTTCTGGAGTCTTATTCAAGAAGTCTTGGCCCATGTCTTACTGAAGCAAAACACAAACAACATGTAGCCTTTTAAATGTGACAGTGAGTAGGAGAAGAGGCAACACTTCCATATTTCAATGTTTCTCTCTTTCCGTCTGACTTGCCCACTTGCTCATTCAATCTTCTCCACCCATTTCTATACTTTGTAAGATACCAATCCGTTTTTAAAACACTTATGGTGAAATGCAGATAACCACTTGTATTTTTTCCTTTGAGAATTGTGTGAATGAAACTCTTTATAAGACAGGAATCCTGATAAAATTGCCATCCCAGATAGCACAGTCTGAAACACAAAAAATATGAATGGAGAATCTCATTTCTTCTGAGTGTCTTAGCCTCATTGTCTCTGCATCCCTCGTTCTAATTCCATCATTTTTCTATCAGTCATGATTGCTTTCCTTCTCAGTGTCTTTTAGTTCTTCCCGAATGCTGCCAGCATGATCCACCTCCGGGCACTTCACCGCATGTGCCCTCTGCCATCCCACTTTCCACACTGTGTTGGCTATGTGTCCTTTCAGTACAGTATCTCCTTTTCCCGGACACTTGTACTTTAATCATGAAGGCTGAGCTGATGATAATCAAGTTTGGACTACTGGACATGGCCATATAGCAATTTCATTTCAAATTACCTGTTTTCTATTCATGTACGTGTAGCATATGTGCATGATTTTTATTCTTTGTAATTTTTTTGGTGAGCTGTTAAATGTTGCTAATGGAGTTGAGGTTGTGTCTGCTGGAGTTGAGGTACTGTCTGGAGGCTTAATGCCAACACAAAGTTGCCTTATCTCTCTTTTCTTTCAATGATCTGGGATTCTCTGACAGGGAAGAAGGCACAGGGAGTTCTGGGAGAAGAGACAGTGGTGAAGGTAGGAGTATGTTCTTATGTAAACTCTTAAGGGAAATTGAGCGTGGTTGAAATGGCTGCAGAATCTCTTCTGACTTCAGTACTAAAATAAGGTCTGCAATACACAGGCATTATGCTTAACTTTTATTTCTTTTAAAGATTTATTTTTATTGGAAAATCAGATATACAGAGAGGAGGAGAGAGAGAGAGAGGAAGATCTTCCGTCCAGTGATTCGCTCTCCAAGCAGCCACAATGGCTGGAGGTGCTCCAATCAGACGCCAGGAGCCCGGAGTCTCTTCCTCGTCTCCTATACAGGTGCAGGGTGCCAAGGCTTTGGGCCATCCTAGGTTGCTTTCCTAAGCTACAAGCAGGGAGCTGGATGGGAAGTGGGGCTGCCGGGGTTAGAATCTGTGCCCATATGGAATCCTGGTGCATTCAATACTTTAGCCACTAGGCTACCATGCTGGGCCCTATGCTTACCTTATAAGTCGATGAATGGTTAATATTTGGTGATTTATCAGGGAAAGAAAGAGAAAGCGGCTTTGAAATGTAGTTGTCAAGACATGAAGACGTGCTTCAAAGTCACATCAATAAACGCCGGCTGATCATCATTTCTGATTTTCTCCTCACCCCGAGGTGCCCAGAGCACAGCAGGCTCACTTTCGTGGGAGATTTGGAAAGAATACTACACTGACCGAGACACAGAGGGAAATTACTTGCCAATTTATTTAACAATAGACTATTAGATAGTATCTATCCATTTTTTAAGCAAGCTACCCAATCAAGACTATAACAAACTAGACAAAATTTTTCCACTCTACATCCTTACAATATTGTAAAACCTGGTTTGTCGCCAATGTCATGAAATTCTTTGTATCTTTCACCCCTGATGGTACTGGCCAGAGTGTTACTATGAATGGATACTCTTTTTTTTTTTTTTTTTTTTTTTTTTTAATCAGGAGATTCTTACAAAGGAACCCAACAAGGAAATACTACCTGAAAGCTGAGTAGATAAAATAAAAATCTACTTTGAGTGCTTGTCTCTATGGTTGTGAAGACAATTCCACGTGTGTCCTCAGGTGAAAATCAAAGAAACAGATCACAGGAAAGTTCCCAGCGCCAGCCAGGATCAGTCCGAAGGCCAGTGTTGGTCAATGCCCATTATCTAAGGTTTGAAGAGAAATTGATGTTGCAAAAGATTTGCTTTGGGAAACAGGAGACTGTTTGTGATGATATTGATTTTTTTTAATTGATGCTTCTTTGTTCTTGGTACAGTTTGTATTCCAGAATACCTAATTCCTACAAACTACAACACTTGTCAGACAACGTAGAAAGGGTTATCTAAGGGAGTTTCTTATGGCTGCTGTCCTGGAGCTGGCATATTTCCCAAGAGAAAAATTGGTTGGGAGCATAGTCAGTCTCCAAGATTATCCCTGTTTATGATTTTTGGAAAAGGAGATTACTAGGGAAAAAAAAGTTAAAGAAGTGTTTGTATGGATTTATCCAGCATTTTGGTAGATTTCACTGTGGATAGGTTTTTGATACTGTCCTGGAAATCATTATTGCTAAATAATATTCAGTAGGACTGTCATTGGAAAATTAGTCCCTTCAGAATGGAAAATTTACTTCACAAAAGAACCCTCCACAACCCAGCACGTTCAGCACTTCTGAGAGGCCAGACATGATCCTTGGGTTCAGAGAGCTTCTTAATTCATGGATGTTCCGAAGCAACAACTGCGACCACATTACTTATTTACTTTTTTAGTTTATTCAAAAGGCATCTACATATATACAGAGAAAGTGATACACAGAGAGAAAGATCTTCCATCCTCTGGTTCACTCCCCAAGTGGCCACAGCAGCTGGAGCTGAGCAGATCAGAAGCCAGGAGCCAAGAGTTTCTTCCAGGTCTCCCATGTGGGTGCAGGGTCGCAAGGCTTTGGCCCATCCTTTGTTTTCCCAGGCCTGAAGCAGGAAGCTGGATGGAAATTGGAGAAGCCAGGACACAAATTGATGCCCATATGGGTTCTTGGTGGATGCAAGGCAAGGATTTAGTCACTATGCTATTGTGCTGGGCCCAATTAGAACTTTTGAGATCTGGTAAGCTGGATTTAAACATTTATATATAGGCGTATCTTGGGTGTAGCTATGTAAATATACTGTCAAAAGGAATAAATTTTTCATACGTTCTAAAGAGAACTTCAAGTTTCATATAGATAATACAACAGCTTATATTGTCTTATCTGGGAATATCTTCGTATACGTTAGTTCAGGATTCATACAGATTACAGTTGTTTAAAGAATTTTATTTATCAGTGAAATAGGACATTTGGTGATTCTTAGAGCATTTTGTGTTGAGACAAAGAAAAGTTTGTAATTGTGCACTTGTATTTTTGTTATTCACTTTTTGTAAAATTAAAAAGCATTTCAGTTTTCAAGCGATGTGGAGTCGCTGGAGAGGAGCGTGAAAATAGATTGAAACCTGCTGACAGTCCTGACAATGTAAAGCAGTTTTTTTACCTGCTGTGTTTCTCAGAGATGACTGAGGCAATGAGGGCAAAATTTAGATCTCTATTTCTGGATGTGTTTAATAGGACACCCAATATAATATAGTACTATTTGTACCTTTATTCTTCCAGAATAAGTAAAACAAAAAATTAAAAAGGAAACTGTGAGGTTTTTTTTTTAAAAGATTTATTTTTATTACAAAGTCAGATATACAGAGAGGAGGAGAGACAGAGAGGAAGATCTTCCGTCCAATGTTTCACTCCCCAAGTGAGCCGCAATGGGCCGGTGCTGTGCCGATCCGATGCCAGGAACCAGGAACCTCTTCCAGGTCTCCCACATGGGTGCAGGGTCCCAATGCATTGGGCCGTCCTCGACTGCTTTCCCAGGCCACAAGCAGGGAGCTGGATGGGAAGTGGAGCTGCCGGGATTAGAACTGACGCCCATATGGGATCCCGGGGCGTTCAAGGCGAGGACTTTAGCCGCTAGGCCACGCCGCCGGGCCCTGGAAACTGTGAGTTTTAGGCCTGTGTTATCCAACTGAAAAAAGATCCTTTTCCATGATATTAAAATAGAAATGTAATTGATGTCAACCTGAGACTTTTATAAATCTAATATAGCAAGCCCTGTCTTTTACACACCCTTAGATTGAACTCAGAGTAAGAACTTGCAAGCCTGCTTGAATATAGGTACATGTGTAAAATCCTTAGGGAAAAAGGCATTGGAGGAAAAAGGAAATCTGTACGCAAAAATCATGTTGTATCACTTACGTTTGTTAAATAAATATAATAAGCATGCTTTATTTTTTAGTTATTTGTTTTTAAAATTTTTATTTTGGATGATGTTTACGTAGTTGATCAGGGTGGGAATGATTGATGGTCAGGAAAAAGTGGGTATCATCATATTTTTCCATTTTTCCCTGTATTTGGGGGGTATAGGGAAGATAAAGGGAGAAGCCACACCCAGACTTCCAACTACTTTAGTACTGAGAAATGGGGAATGACCACCCAATATCGACCCAGGGTTCATGTGGCGTATGCTCTGAAGGTTTTGCCAAGGTGGTTTCGATAGTTCTGAAATGTTTCTCCATTAAGAAACACTTTTTAAGGAAAAAAAATTTTAAAGGATAAAAATATTGACTGGTAATCATTTTAGTATTTAGAAAATTTTAAGCAAAAGCAATGGTGTTTCTGTTTCTTATGTATACCAGTTTCTTTCAGTGATTTGAATTAATTCAGTTGTTTCAATCTCCTGGTAGAATATTATAAGGCATTTTCTTGATTCGATTCCTCTAAGCAATGTGTCTTATTCAAATCTCAGAGGGACAGTTTAGCCTGGTGTTTAAGAGATATCTGTATTGCACCGGGAGTACTAGAGCTTGACACATACGTGGCTTCAGTTCCAGAAAACAGCTTCCTGCTGAGGTAAGTCCTGGCAAGCAGGAGTGATTGCTCCGTCAGTTGGATTCCTGCTAACCATGTAGAATACTTGGTTTGGGTTTCAGGCATGCCACCTTGTGCTGGCTTGGACAATCTTCAGTACTTATGAACATTAATAAGTGACCACCAGGAACTTGTGACAAATGAAAGTTGTCTCTATCTGTGTTTTTATCACACAATGAAGTTCTAAGTATGTGTTATTTAGTCTCTTACTACAATTTCATCAACTTTATTAAGTTTAAAGAACATAAATGTAGCTTACTGTTGCCCACGCCACTTGTGAAACATTGGATTTCTCTGCAAACATGTTTACTGTTTAACACAGAAAACTGAATGCCATGTCGGAGTATTTTCATTAAAAAAAAAAGTTTGAAATACTTTGATTAAATTTTACAGGTCTAGAACTAGACACACAGGGCAAACACAATTTGTATCTTATTCTGTTCTCATGCTTACTGTACATGCATGCTGTGTGTTTATGTGGATATGTGAATGACAGGGAGAGTCTCAATAAATGCTCAAAGAATGTAAATGGTAATTAATAAAACCCAAAGTATTTCTAATATTGCACATTTGATACTTAAGCATTCAGTTTTCATTAGCGTATTAGGTGTTTTAATCTGTTCTAAAAGAAAATACATAGGATTCAGAGTTATTGAAATATTGAGTCAAATACATTTCATTTTCCTTTGTACATTACATTATGCATTAAATATTTATATTCAAAATGTAATAGAAATACAGTATCTAATACTGTATCTCAAGGCTAGGGTTAATGATGTCAGCTAAAGTGTCTTGGAAATTTGTTGTGATGGACAACAGTGATGGCTTGAAAGTTATAATTTTGCAATATTGCAGCAAGTGTATTAAGAAATGCTCCTTAGAATTTAGGATGTATACTTCAGCTGTGGAATAAACTCTGCCAATGCTCTCAGTGCCCTTTGCCCCAAGCCAAACCGACTTTTCATATGCAGTGTACTCAGCCTCTTGCTCACTTGTGTAGGCTGCTTTATTCATACCAGAGTCTACTATAAACACTCCCTAGAAATGGCTGGGTTTGTAAACTGATGAATGTGATATGTAAGCATCTCACTATGTACTGCCAAGTGCTCAGTTAAACTGCTCACTTTGCCTCTCAATAGACCAAGGGCAACCAAAAGGCAACAAAAGAAGAGAATCCCTGGAAGGGTCATTTTTGTTTATACCAGTCACAGTCTGCTTTGCATTACAGTACTAATTAAAAACACATAGTAAGTTCACTCACAGGGATTTTTTAAATTAAGTATACTTGTTTGTCAGAATGTACATGTATTCTCTTGTGTTTTCTCCTTTAAAAACTGAGTCACTCAGCTAATCTGTTGGAATAGCAGCAGCATAAAGTTGAAGACATTACTATAGTTCACTCACTGTATCAAGAGAATGTGCAACTTAGAGGCTCATGAATGGACGGCAGGTCTAGACACCCTGCTGTCTTCTTGTGGGTGTATCGTCTTTGCACTTTTTGAACTCTGTTCCTGTTGTTGCTTTTATGGCTTCCTAGAAAGTGTCATTAGAAAATACTTAAAGCAACCCAGATGGCTAAATTGAAAATAGAAAATGTTGTAACAACATGAAGAATACAGTGAAACTAAAAGCAAACCACACTCAGTGGAACTGCATTTCTCTGGTACTGACTCCATCCCCTCAGCATGGCTGCCCTGTTCTTTATTGGAAAGCTATGGCACGTCCTATCTTTTTGGAGAAAAAGTTGAGATTTTCCATGTTTATTTTCTTTCAGTTTGTATTTTAGTATGTTCATCTCAACGGACTTATTTTTTTATGTTTAGTTTTTATTTCTGGATCTGTATTCATAATCTCTTCTGAAAACATCATCCAATGAGAATTTTCTAATTATAAAAATCTGTATATACTACACATTCTGTTATATGGTTGTTTGCACGTTAGCACACTGTATGTCCTTACTTCTTTCAAAGAGATTAACCCACTCATGTTTCAGTTACTGAGAAACATTTTTGTCTAAGCTCGCATGGATGTGAGCATTGTGAAATATTTGACGGACTTCTAGATTGAAATTTTGCAGTGTTCATGAAACTTCTGGATACTGCATTGTACATTTTGTTTGGCTCCCACTTGATTTGAGTTTCCTTTGGCAAAAATTGGTACCTCCATCTTTCTAAATAACTCAGTTAACTCAAAGTTGAAAGTGAACTTTTGCTTGAACATATTAGATAGGTTTCAATTCCCAGGAAATTTCATTTGTAATGTGAAATCCCCCCCTAAGCCAAAAAATAGGGTGAGAAAATGTTTCAAATCTCTCAGGTGAAAAACACAGGATCATTGTCTTTTTGGAAGACATGACTCTGCCTGTAATCAGAATCAACTTAATTTAATTATATAATAGTTATTCCTGGATAATTTATGATGAAATATAATCATAGGTTAGGTTAGAATAAGCACCACTTGATGGAGGAAAAATGTGATATTTGAATAGGAGGGAAAAATGCCTTCTGGGTACAAGAAAAAGCTTTCTTAAGTGACTGGTTTTATGTAAGTTTTTATGACTTTCATGTGAATTAGCCCAATTGTAACCCTTTTCATGCCACTTGAAAGTTGAATGTCTCCAAATCTGGTGATGATTACTTTGTTACTAAAAATGTTATAAGAATATTGACAATCTAATATTTTCCACGTTCTTACTTTTCAATCCAAACTACTTTCGAATCCAGAGTACATGTTTTCCTCCATTTCATGTGACTTACCTTTTCAAATGCACAAGGAAGATGATTCATATGTGACAAAAGAAAAGTACTGTGTTAAAATCCATTTTGTCTCTTATTGGTATAAAATACTATATCTCTTAGCTTTGTTCAATGGATATGCACAAAATAGTATTCTACACTAGGACACACACAGTTCACCAGCTGTCAGTGATGTGAAGGAAAGCAGTTACAGGACTCCTGGGTGTTCTACAGTGTTATTATATAAAATGCACAAGTTAGCAGCTTCCTAAGACACCTTACTATAAGACAAATTAAGCGTTGTTTTAAAGAGGAAAGCCCCAAAATCATTGATCTAGGTAGCACATTTTTTTTCTTCTCTGATTTTCATTTTGTTTTATTTTTGCTTTCAGTGATGTTCTGTGTACTCAGGAGAAGCTTAAATTTGTATCTTTTTCCATTAGTATTTTGCTTGCAACATTTTATTTATCATACACTTGGGTGGGCGGAAAAAACATGTTCCAAGTCTATATGAGTAATAAAGCTGAGATGGTTTAAATGCATTTTCATCCAAATAGGTTGCCACAATAATCGGAACTTTTTTCCTTACTGACATTGTCCAGTAAGCATTAACACAGAAATAAATCAGTACTTCCAGGCTCAACTTTCTGAGTGAATTCTCAAAGGATCTATTTAATGAAAGTAAAGAACCAAGAGATACTGCTCTACAGAACAAAATAAGACACATCCTTTATTGTATCTCAAAACAACTTTACAGTTTGCATCATATGTGAACTGATGCATCAAAATACCAGTGATGCTTTGATTCATAGTGCACAGTTGCTTTGTAATTTAAGGTTCATAGGAGCTAATATGAAATACATTGCAGAAAATTGTGTTGATGAGCCCAGCACATGCTCCTGACTCCTGGGTTCAGATTGACTCAGCTCTGGTTGGACAATGAAGCCAATTGGAGAGTGAACCAGATGATGGAAGACATTTCTTTTTGTGTTTCCTTCTCCCAGTAAATCTGGCTTTCCAATAAAAATAAATAAATCTTTAATAATTGTGACAAAGTATTGATGAAAAATGCTAGCCTTACTTATCTTTGAAATATTTCCTTTGAGATTGTGTGCACAGCCATGTTAACTTTCATGTTGTTAAAATGTATGAAATTGTGGAAAAGGAAGACATTGAAATTTATCCTTCTTGCACATTGTAGATAATTTTAAAAATGAATGCTGGTGTCATCGAATAATTTTTCTTTTTTTTCTGAATAATATTTCTTCATGACTGGTTGGTTTTTAAAAATGTTTTCATGCATTTTAGGATAAAATACAAGTATTCATAGTGCTATTACAAATGTTTCATGTGATTTTGTAATGAAAATGTACATGCTTTTGTGTATTTCTGATAGGCGTTAAGTAAAATGTGAAGTCATGAATTGTGACTTTGTTATAGCTTCTTCATGCTGTAATTTCACTCGCACTTTATTGTACACGCACTAAAAATTCTTCTGACCTTTATGTATTTGTCAGTTCTACTATCAGTGTTAGAAGAATAAGCTATTGTTTTTATTTCAACTACAAATCTGCAGTTATTTGTTTAGTACTCATGTCTAAGATTTCAGGAAGTCTGAAAAGAAGGAAGAAGTACCACTTTCATCGTTAATATATACTGTTACTTCAAATATTTTTTAATCCTCTTATAGCTTGTCTGTTACCTTCCTGCGATTCAGGGGAGGGTTCATGTGTCATGATTCCTTGCCTCCCCAACAAAGGGTTTCATTGCATCTATTTATTATTATAGAAGAACAGAAAATCCCAAAGTTACTATCAGTTTCTCCTTTTCCATTCACCTTTGGATCTCTTAATGGGTTGTGTTTAATTTTATTTTTTCATGTAAGAATGTGAATAACAAATATTAAATTTCTCTTGTTTGCTGAATTTGCATCTTCTCAGTGACAACTAGGCTCTTTCTGTCACCTTCCTCGTGTTTTCTTTTTCTCAGGTTGCAGACTTCCTGTCTCAGTTCTGTTGTCTTTCCCTGTTAAGAATGAAACCCCCTGAGTTGGGTTAGCCAGGATTGTGCCCTGATTTGTGCACTTACATTGCACAGAAGAGAATCTGGTCATATGTTTGGAAATCTTCATCAGTGCTAGGAACAGGTGTGGGCTTGCTCACAATAGGTACTTTAGTTTTCATAGATGCTGTGTTTGCTTGGTTTTGTGAGTCTCTCTTATGCTATCCATGCAGCTTCCCTGTTTTATCTCTTCGTAATAAATTTGAGGCTCTCTGGTGTTTGGAGGGAGCCAGGAACAACAGTTCTATTCATTTACATTCAGTTGATGCCTTTCCTAAGAGCACCAGTTCCACCATTCTTACAACTGCTACTTCTTATTTGAACGCCATCTACCTTTGTTCTGCAATTCACCTACTAAGTTCTGGCTTCCATCGCCCTTGCACAATCCGTAATCTCCTGTCTTATGGACTGTAGGAATCTCTGTCTCTCAAGATTCCACTTCATTGATTATTAGGTTTTATCTATAGCTGTTCTTTAATGTGAGTAGATGTGAGTAGAGCTTGCCATTGTAAACCTCAAACATCATTTTTAGAACATAAAACTTTTAGATAAAATGTATTTTCAACACTGAATAGCAGTTATGCATTTTAAAATTACCACAGTCTCATATTTCCTCAAAGAAAATGACTTAATCACTACTGATAGAATAAGTTATTCAATTAATATTCATGCCGTAAATAGTGAACTTGACCTGTCGTTGAAACTCTTTTTAATAATTCTGTAAGTACACTAAAAAGGCAGCAATTATGATTGTGTAGTGACCTATATATGTTCAGTCAGGCTGAGAAGAATTAATACTGGTTGAATCTTGTTTTATTCAATGAACAAATTTATCTGCTTGCATTTGGATTTTAAATATTAAATTCACATTCTATTTCCTTTTCTTTCTCCCCTTACCTTTTTTGTTGTTGTTGTTGTTGTTATTTTGTGTGTAATCACTCCCAGCAGAGCATTTGTTTGCCTGAAACCTGCAGCAATCCTTGCATTCTTTGACCACTAGTCACGATGGCCTGCATTGCTAGAATATGTGTGTATTTAGGCAGGTCGTCCTCAGTGGGGACAGCATGGATTGTACCTCTTCCTGTGCCAATCTGATCTTTGTAAGATCATTCAGGTTTAGAATTTAAACTCATAAAATAATTTTCTTATTTATTTTTCCTAGAAGAAAATGTGCTTTCGCATAATTATTTCCTGTATTTTTAATGTAGTTTTTTTTTTCACTTAACACGTGTGGAAATATGTAATTAAAGAATTACTATACATGTATTGTATATTTATATATGTATATATATATAAAATCTAGGCAGAATTGTACTGAGAAAATAGAACAGGGAAGCAGATTTATTCAGGATACTTAATAGGGGGAACTTTCAGCTAAAATTGCCTCCTGTGAAATTAAAAAAAAGTAGGGGAGTATGAGCAATGGGGTGAGACAATGGACAAGAATATGCTGGAGGTGGTTAGGGAGAGGTGGGTCAGTGTGATTAGGGCCTTAGAGTTTGCTAATTGTCCTTTCTCAAAGTTAGGCAGCTTCCCCTCCCACAGAGACTAGGAGCTCTATCTTTCTTGATTACTTTTCAGAAGGACAGTTCCAAGGTCTCTGAAGTGGATATTTCTAGGTTGTAGGAGATAGACTTCTCAAAGAGGCATGGGAATGTATACAATGGTCAGTTTTTAAAACTGTTATAGAAATAGGAGGTCTGGCCCCAATTTCAGTAAAACTTTTACCTGAAATTGTAGTCAAGAGGATATTGTAGTAGATACCCTCTAGTTTAAAAGTCTCATCTGCAAAGAACACTCATGTAGAATGAAGGATGATTTAGGTGTGGCCATGGTAGCACAGCACATTGAGCCACTCCCTGAGGCACCAGGGTTACAACTTAGCTCCTCATTGTTTGACAGTGTCTCTTGTAAGGTGTTTAATTTTAACAAATTCCATCTTACCAATTTCTCTTATGAAATATTCACTGGCGTTGTATCTAACAATGTTACTGGGAATTTCACGTGAAAAGACAGAGGCAGCCTTGACTCTTGTCTCACATGAAAGAATAACTTTCTTGCAGACAATCTCAGTGAACAAAGCAAGATTTATTAAAGATATTAGAGAGGGAAGCCTCCTGTGCAGCACCAGCTTCAAGAGAGTGAAGACTCATGAAAGTGGTGGAAGTGATGTCTTTTAAGTACTTTTGTGGTGAACAGAACAATGGCCAACAATCAATAACAGGACAGAGACAGAGCCCATCACAAGGCCACAATTGTAATCCTGTCTAGCTTGCTCAGGATAAAACAAAAAAAAGTATTACTGGTGATTTCTTTTTTCAGTCTCATGAGAAGCTATGAAACTAGAGCATGATGGCACTTTGTCTTGCTTAAAAGTATCTCTGGGCAGACACGAGCATTTGTTTAAACTTTTAAAGATACTTACCCTTTTATCATTTCCATGGAGGTGACCCTGACTACCTGTTAGCCTATGTAATTGTCACAATAAGACATTGTCATACTGAATGAGTCTATATTTTCTATGAAATTTTCTTGTAGGAGCTTTATACTTTAATATGTTCATTTAGACAAAAAAAAAAAAAGCTTTTTTATTTGAAAGAGAGAGGAAGGAAAGAGGTCTTCCATCTGCTGGTTTACTTGCCAAATGTCTGCAGTGGTTGGGCTGGGCACACCTGAAGCCAAGAGCCAGGCTTTTCTGACTCTTGAGTGTACCCTCTGTTGCTTCCCCAGACACATCAGCAGGGAGCAGGATCAACTGGAACTCAGGTACCTACATGGGATGCCACTGGCGTTGGTATTACTCATTATGCCACATGGCCAGCACTTGTGTTTGTAATTTTGACATTTGGATCTATTATCTACTTGGTCTTCATCACTGTGCTTGTCACTGAGTCCAAAAGTCAAGAGTGCCAGTCGTTCGACTTTATTCTTCTCTCTCATATTGTGTTGTTCTTTCTTCTGGATCTTCTCTTTCTGTCTGTGTACTTAGGAATCAGTTAGCCAATATCAACAGCACAAATTTTGGGAGTTTTTATTTGAATTTTATTGTCATCATGGATCCATTTGGAAATAACTGATTGTTAGGTTTTTAGGTTGGAGTTTAGGATTTTAGGATACAAAGAGATAGAGCTGGCAACTAGATAAAGCAGAGAAAATGTTAGAGAGGACAAATGGGGGTCGATGGAGAGGGACTAGGAGTAGAACCTGCCCAGAGAAGAGACATGAATTTGAAACTAGGCTTCTTGCAGATGCCCTTATGTGCTTCTGCAGCTTGATGCATAGCACCACAGAGGTCCTGAAAAAGTGGGTAGGAGATGCAAAAAGGTTCCGTGGGGAAGTTGAGGGTGCCTTGTATTTGTGACTTAGAATGTTCCCAGTTAATGGTCTTTCTGGACCAATAGGCATGTCACTGGCCTTTAGATGAGCAATCTGCACACAGCTTCATCAGCCTGGAATTTCAGGCCTAATATTCCAACAAATCAGCATTTTAATACATACATGCACTTAGAAAAAGAAACAAAAGTGACTGGGCCAGCTAAGTAGCCTAGCAGCTCAAGTCCTAACCAAGCCCGCACTGGGATCCCATATGGGCACTGATTTATATCCCAGCAGCCCATTTCCCATCCAGCTCTCAGCTTGTGGCCTTGGAAAGGAGTAAAGGAGGCCCCAAAGCCTTGGGAACCTGCACCCAAGTGGGAGACACTGAAGAATCTCCTGGCTCCTGGCTTCGGCTCAGTTCAGCTCCAGCCATTGCAGTCACTTGGGAGTAAACCATGGGAAGAAAGATTTTCCTCTCTGTCTCTCTTCCTCTCTGTATATCTGACTTTCCAAAAAAAATAATGTAAATCTTAAAAAAAAAAAAAGAATCAAGCACCAACCATTTCAGTAGCTGAAGGGTGCAAGGCCCTCAGGAAATAAGAAGAAAACATTGGTTAGAGGGACGAGAAGGACACAAGCCAAAGGAAGAAAGGAAAGTTTTTGGAACCAGCTGCATCAGATTCTGATGTCCATTAATGACTTCTATGAGCTCTGTCAGCTTGAAGGCAGCATCAGGAACAAGGCTGGAACATAAGAACAACAAACTTGTTTTGGTTCATTCCCTTAGATGCTGAGAGTGTCTGCCAGTGGGGCACCTGTGACAGACTGTAAGATATTGTGTGGTTAATTTACTTTGCTTCTGATGATGTGTGGGGACACATCCTATGTAGAACTCAGAATTGAGAGTCAGGCATAGAATTCACATTTAAAAAAAAGTTAGCTATTTTTACACACAAAGGTTTAATATCTATCTATGCAGTAACAATAATAATAGTAAATTATGGTTTTATCTGTAATGCTAAGAAGGACCCTGGGTTGTCCCCGCAATAGTGATGCCAGGCTGAGAGAAGAGCTTCTTGGCAAAGGACCAACAGACTTTGTGGCTCTGATCTGAGGATTCTTTGACTTTCTGCACAGTCTTGCTTCCAGAAGCCAGGAATTTTGGAGAGTAAGTGCAGCTTCCCTGGAAGCCAGATTCTGTAGTGTCAGCTGTTTGCTCACTACCCTGGCGTCTTACATCAGGCCCAGGTGCTATTTTGGGAGTGGATTAGCCTAGTTGAGTTTCCCGAATGGCAGAGAAACCAAACACATTATTCCATTCAGTTGGGATCAAACATGTCAGCCACTTTGTATTAGCCTGTAGAGTAATCATGATTAAAATAGCAGTTCATAGATTCTTGGTATAAAAGTGTCATACATCTCTATACTTTTTAGGTAGTGGTGATTAGAGAGCTCTATGGCTTAATAAGAAATCTGGAACTAGAGACAAAGCAATTTCTGTAGCTTAGCAGTTGAACAAATACTCATTCTTTGGGTCAGAGAAGCCAGTCTAAGGAAAAAAAAAAGTAGAGAGAGTTTTGGATAACATGGCCATGCAAGAAATCTAATCAGTAGTCAAAAAAAAAAGTTTAAAATTAATCTTGCTGTAATCAGTTTTTCTCCATGCCTTTTAAAAATGTTTCAGGAACTATAGGAAATAAAACACGGGACACCCTTTGGTAGGGCTGGCCAGGTGAGGCCAGGTTGTGAGCCTTGGCTGAGGAACAGGTGCAATGTATCCGCTCCACGTCCCTGAGACATTTGAGAGGAAGGAGGGGATAGGAAACAGACCACCGCAGATCAGACCTAGGAAGAGGACTTAGGTAGAGAGAGTTTGAGAGAGAGAAAGTTGACGGGTCTTTTGTAAGATTCCTTCTGTAGGAATGTGGTGAATAGACTTTGGCTGAAATAGAAAGCAGGGCAGAGAGAGATGCCAAGGTGGCTATGTGCAATGACAGTGGCAGAAGAAATAGAAGTCTAGGCAGGGAGCAGTCTTCAGAGTAAAGTTCCGTAGGACTTACCATGGTGTTTTTTCTTGGATAACTCTGCCAAATGAGTTACTGAGGATGCTGAAACAGAGGCTTTGCACAAGAGAGAATTTAGATGTGAGTCAGAGTAACAGATTGAGAAAGCATGGTTTAATGTGGGAGGGCATTTGTCAGAGCAGGTGGGAACCTTTCCACATCCAGAGAGAGAAAATTCCTCATAAGGATAATCTGATAGGTGACAGAATGAAGGCAATTTATGGAAAAACAGACATGCCTGGACACAGGGAACCTCAGACTTTTTTTTTCATTTCGTGAGGTCAGATGTACCATATTCTGGCCACTTAAGAGTTATTGTCTAATGTACACTGCCAGGTTTCATTACAAAAGAAAATTAGTCATTAGGGCCTTGGATCTTCCTCTACGCTTATGCCCAAACTGTGTAGGTTTATAGATTTTTGTCTGTTTGGTTGTTTCAGTTGGGCAAATCAGGGTTAACAAGAGAAATGTGGAGAGTAGGTGCTTGGTAGTATGGGCCCAGAGGTAAGAGAGAGACTCCTTAAAGTGTCCTCCAAAAAGCAGCATGCAGCCTAACTCTTCTCCAACAGAAGAGTGAGTGGTCCTACCTTCCCAAGACAGCTGTCCCCATCCCAAATATAGGGCACGCACCACAATGTTAGACCTCCAGAGGTCTTCTCCTGTTCCCATAATGGGAGGAAGGTGACCGGAGGGTCAGGGAAGTCGCTGGTCTACTACAATGTATTGGGGTAACAAGGGCCACTCTCCTACCTGTCCAACAGCCAGAACCATCTGGTCCAGTAAATAGCATTGAGATCTGAAAAAAATATTTCTGGCTGTGAACCTGCAGAGACAAGAAACTGCAAGTATGGAGTGAAGAAGTTCTAGACAGGTGTCTCCCAGCCTGATGTGAGTCACCCCAGGATGGGTTCTCATATCAGAGCTGCTGTTGAGGAATACAGGTGTCCAGCACTGCTTGGGCCTGTCGCCCCTGTGGGAGACCTTGGTGAAGCTCCCAGCTCTTGGCTGCACCCTCGCCCAATCTGGTTCTCATTAGCCATTTGAGGAGTGAATCAAATGATGAAACACCTCTCTTTCTCTGTCTCTCCCTTTGTTTTTCTCTGTGTCTTCTAAATCAGCACAGTGTATCTTCTTTAAATATCTACATTGTTGACAGATATTCTACATTTTTATCATAATTTTAGAAAATGTATTTTTGATATTAACTCTCTGGTTTATACTGTTGTTACTTTCCAGAAGCAACAAGTATGTTTTCAGTAATTTATGAGAAGATATTTGAAAAGCAATTTTTTTCAACCAGTAACTGACATCGCTGTCATGCATGGCGATATTTCTTCCACTCTCATACAGAAACATATGAATAAATAGAAAAGAATCAACAATCTTTCATATGGTCAGGATTGGGTTCTCCAAAAAGAAAAACCGTGAGACATGGAGTATAAATCAAATAGTGGTGTTTTTTTTTTTCTGTTATTATTATTTCTAATGAAAAGCACGTTTAAAGTGTGAAGGAAAAAATCAACCTTTTCCACCCAGTTTTCATACTGAAAATTTTCAAGCCTAAGAAAAGTGGAAGGAAGAGTGCAGTGGCCATTTACACAGCCTTTAGAATTTTAAGCACATTACCATGATTTTTCTCTTGTATTTAATGTATACCCTTACTGGATGATAATTTTCTTTTATCTTTATTGCGTATCTGAGTGCATAGGAATAGGCTGTGGAGATTCAGGTTGTGAGACGATAGCTTAGAACAGTGCTTTCGTTTCAGTTGTTACTGTCTTGATGGCCAGAACAAAAATCAAAAGTGATGTGTACAAATACACTGTGACAGTTGTGTTAACAACTGCCTGCACACTGTTGATAATTTATGTATTTTGCTTGTACCTGAAGTCTTTCAAGTTTGTGTAAGTATGTTGAAAGACAGGTTGAAAAGAAAATAATACATCGTCTGGTGAATTAGAATTTTGGTGAGTAACATGCTCAGAATGAACCATGGGATGTGTTAAAGCTCTATGGCTTTCAACTCTAAGTTCAGAATAATTATGCAGATTGATTAGCATAATAATCAAAACAAATTATGTCTTGTCCTTTGATCTTTTGGAGTTATTTGCTTATAAAAACTACCCTGGGTAAGGATAATAATAGAGCTGAAGCTAATGGTTGTGGCAGAAAAAAATGATGCTGGGGGATTGGATTTCAATGACTACACCATTCCATGCTGCAGTTCTCTGTCCAATATGGCTTATTCATTGAATCCTTGTTTCTATAAACCCCTTTGGTGCATCAGATCAGCTACCTAGTTAGTTATACATGCTACGTTAAACATAAATGCTGTTGATTAGCCAGCTATTGGCATATATTGAGCCAAATTTGATGACTCAATTGTCATGATTTATAAAATATGTTTTGTCAGAAAATGAGTTGTATTTTGTTTTCAGTTTTATTTATTTTTTTTGGAAAGTCAGATATACAGAGAGGAGGAGAGATTGAGAAGAAGAACTTTCATCCAATGATTCACTCCCCCAAGTGACTGCAATGGCAGGAGCCAGGAGCATCTTCAGTGTCTCCCACGTGGGTGCAGGGTACCAAGGCTTTGTGCTGTTCTCAGCTGCCTTCCCAGGCCACAGGCGGGGAGCTGGATGGGAGGACAGTTCATATTTAATTTTAATACCTGCCTTTGATTTAGCATTTAAATTACAAGTTTTTTCTTCCCACACTCCCTTCACCTGAGGTAAGCTTCTTTCATTACCATGCTATGTACATGTTTATGACACCTTAAAATGTCAAGGTTGTCTTTTAATGAATGTACCACCAGCACTTTATCTTACACATATTGTATGAATGGGAGATAATTCTTTTATCCAAAATAAAAATATAAAAATGGTTTTCTCTTATTTGTTAAACTTTACTAATTGCTACTATTATTTTATAATTTAGTTTCACTAGCAAACCATTGTTGTTTCAGTCACTACAGAAAGACTCCCATGAGCTGTTAAGCAAATTTCTACTTTTGAAATACAAAAAAATGAAGATTTGTTTTAAACTGTTGTTGACTGAAACAAGATTCCATATAATTATTCATAATATGTTTTTCCCATAGAACTTGCTCTAATAACTTATTCTTCTATTTTCGTGTTTCATAGAAATTCAAAGGCATCAGATTAACTATAATAGATATAGCTTACATATTGATGTGTACCTAAGTGTAAATATGACAAATGATTTACTTTGTGGATTTTATTACTGCTATGCATATGCAAAACAGTTGGAAATGTATTGATGACATCTTAGCAAGCGACAAAACATGTGTCCTAAATTTGCAAAAATTATAGATGGTGGTACACTATTTCATTTTCAATATGAATTTTGAAATATCTTGCTGTTGCTATTTCCCCACTGTGTCCTGAATCACTTGGGAATCTACAGTAAAGCAGTTTCAGATAAAACTGTATCTTGCCCTACCTGTCGGGTTATTAATTCTTGCCACACAATTTTAAATAATTTCATGGCTCAAAATGGGAAAAGTATGACCTTCTGTTGCTGAAGCTAAAGATAGTTCCAGCTGATTTAAATTCTCCTGCTGCAGTCACTTCCTGTCTATATGTTCAGGGTAAACCCACAGCATTCTTTATAGGCCGAGTAACCTTTTGCATTGATGAGTATTGAACCAAGACCGGAGATGGCTCCGTTAAGTCCTGTGGATTGCCTTGCTCTGAGTGTCTCAGCACAATGATCTCATAAATTTAGGGTTAGGAATCTGTCTATCAGCTTCACACACAAACCTAGCTGGACACATTTTTTTAAATGTCACCAGTAAATCATGGGTTGCTCAGGCAGATGAGTGACTGGCAAGCTGTGCTGTGTTGTAATGGGTATATGCAGATTTGTATCATAATTTGACACATTTCCATATAATATGGGTTGTACTTAGAGCCTGTATGAGAAAATATGTCTCTGTAATCTCTCCTTTTTTCAGTACACACATGATCACTGTGGGCGAAAAGAGATAGTATTTTATTATCTATTACACTACAAAACATTTTCAACACTGTTACTACATAAGATATATGATCTGGGACTTGTAACATAGCACATACTGTATTTTTGTCTGTGCAAAAAGTAGCAGTTCTTGAACATGGAGTGAAAGATCTTACATTGCTGTGGAGTGAGAGATGCAGACCATGTAATCACTGGAAGCTGATTGAAAGCTATTGTATGTGCAAGGGCTGCATCCTCTGCCATTCTTGTGACTTCAGATTTTTCAGATTGTAAATAGCAGAAATATATTTCTGACTGTTATCTAATGCCCAGCTGCTTTACATCATTGGAATTCGAATGAGATTAGCTGGATATAGTCAACAGGAGGGAAGATGCAACTAAGCAATACAAGGAAAGTAAGTAACACTTCCTTCCTGGGAGGATTCAGGGGCTGTTGAGATAAAGAGATTCATTTTTGAAGCACTGTGTTGGAGTGTTTTGTCATTTGTATCTATCTTTTCAAAAAAAATCAATTCTTTGTTATTTTTGGATAAATGAAACAGGAATAGACTTTTGCAGACTTTTCGCAAGTCATGGACATCTCTTAGTTTTCAAAACTCGGTAATTAATTTGAAATTTGTTTACAATGTCAAGCATTGACAAATGGTTAGTGTTTAAACCAAAGATTTTTACTATCACAGGACTGTAGCAAACTCTGGAAATTAATTATTTCCACATCTGCAAATGAGACCAATAAAAGCACTTGATATACCAGGGCTAGTTTCTAGTATAAATGTGGTTGTGTCTTTTATTTTTAATAATTTTTTTCCCCTAAAATATAGGCTTTCTTAAAAGAAAGTAATGAAATCTACTCTTGGGTATAATTTCCTATTAACTTTTAATTTCACTTGTTAAATATTCGAAAGGCTTTTGACTCCAGTGTCTTTTCCATGCATATTGGCCTAGCAGATAATAATCTAATTTTACTATCATGCGCCACAGTACAGTTTCGTCAGTGGTGGATCACACATATTTACTCTATAGTTCTTGCAGGCACTATCCTATGACACCTTTGTTTGTATAAGGAAGAACTATGATAGTCCTATAATGACAGAATTGTATAATGTTGAACTTACCAGAATGTTTTACTGTTACTAAATGATGTATGATTTTAATATGATTATTTTGTGTTAGTATCTAAACATTTTTAATTCAAACTTCAATTGCTTAACTTTGGAATTTTTGAACTCTAGTTGTACCATACAAATCGAATATCTCAAATTATCAGATTTTCACATTTAGCAATAAATTAGAGTATTAAAAAACTGAAGTATCCCAGCGTGGTAATCTCACCTTGCATGTGGCGAGATCGCATATAGTATCGCCTGCTAGTATCCGGGCTGCTCCACTTCCCTTCCCGCTCCCTGCTTGTGGCCTAGGAAAGCAGTAGAGGATACCCCAAAGCTTTAGGACCCTGCACCCATGTGGGAAACTCAGAAGAAACTCCTGGCACCTGGCTTTGGTTCAGCTCAGCTCCAGTCAATGCAGCCACTTAGGGAGTGAGCCAGTGAATGGAAGATCTGTTTGTATCTCCTTCTCTCTATAAACTCAACTTTCCAATCAAAATAAATAAATCTTAAAACAAAATAGAAGCATTCATGTGACTTTTGGTTGAAAAAGTCTACCTAAGTTATATTATTGAGAAAGATACATGGATAGTTGCCTTTTTATTTGCATAATACTACAAAGTGTCATTTATAATTTGGATGTATTGCATTAATATACTTTGAAATATTTGAAATATTGAATGAAAATTGCAATGATAAATAATGAATGCTTTTTATTTATTTCTTTTTTCAAAAAATAAGTTTATTTTACTTTTGATGCTTACATAGTTAAAAAGAATGCGTGCCCATGTGGACCATGGATTAGGTTGGGAGGGGTCAAGAAATGGGGTTATGTATCTGAGACAGCTTCCTCCAATCTCCTTTTGTCTTCCTGTATTTTGGGGAAAGTGGTGAGAGAAGCAGAGTGTGCCGCTCCCAGTAACCCAACTGCATCAGTACCTGGCAGTGGGAGATGCCCACCAAGTGAAATCTTAGGGTTCCTGACAAGGAACATGTTCTGAGGGTATTGCTTAAGTAGTTTTGATGGTGCTGAGATGCTATTTATTTTGTTGCTTCAAGGTTAAGGAAATCCTTCCAAAGTCCATTGGTCAACATAGTCCAATTTGGAGTCTCCACTCTCCCAGGTACTTGCTGTCAAAACTTGGGCTGGAGAGTTTTCCAGTTTGTTCTGCTCTCTGTGGTGCTAGATGTCCTCCCCAGGCCTCAATGAGCAGTCATGGCCTCAGTGTGCATCTGGGCATGCTTTCCACTGCAAAGGCTTCAAAACTGAGGAGACACAGTTCTGAAACATGCATCCCAGCATCATATCACAGATCCTGTGATGTTCCCTGTGATTGAAGTTCTGAGTGCAGTGGTTCAGTTGTGGGATCACCAAGGAAACCTCACCAAAGATGACCCCAAACCTGGTTCCTGTGTTTGCCAGCCACTGTGGGGTCAGGCTCAATCCATCACCCACATCAGCTTACATACTCCGGTTGTCGCAGTTACCTGGTCAATTCTGTCCCCAGCCCTATCTCACAAAGTAATAGATGCTGTGGCCCAACCCAACCCTTCCCACCACACATTCAGCCACTACGCACACCAGTAGGAGCTGCAGCCTAGTCTGAGTGACTCCCAAGAAACCCACACCTGTAACGACCCCAGCCTTGGTTCCTGAATATTCTGATTTGCGCACCAGACTGGTCTAGTTGGTCCAGCATCCCGTTGGCTCTAGTACACATCAATAGTTATTGGAGCCTAGCTCAGGCTGACCAATCCCAGTGGTACAGCAGGGTAGCCCACACTGCTTCCCTCCCAGGCTTGCCCCCACCCTTGGGTCAGTGTGCGTTGGTTTTACTGCAGCCCAGACTGGCATAGTGTGTCTCACCTCAGCATTTGATGGTGGGTCCTGCAGCTCGGCTTGGCCCAGTCTGCCCTGGTTTCAGTTCATTCTAGTGGGTGCTGCATCCTAGCCCAGCCTGGGCTGCTTCCAGCCTCTTTCTGTTGTAGCCCAACCATGCCTGTCCTGTATGCTGTCCTGGTTCTCAGATCTGTCAGTGAATGTTATGAACTAACTTAGTCTGTCCTGTCTCCAGACTTGAGCCACACATAGGTCAGGGCGTGGTGTAACCTGGCCTGGTTCAGGCTGTACCCAGCCTTGGTTCTTATGCTTGCCTGAAGGAACTGCACACTGACATGAGTTCCTCAAGCTCCTCTATTTGGTCCTGCTAGTCACAGATGTAGTGCGTACTGGTGGATTCGTTGCCTCGCCTGATTTGGCTCACCACCTATCCTGCCAGAAGCAGTAGCTTTGTCTGACCTGCCCACACCCATTCCAGTTCTTACTGTTGGGTGTTATCCCACCCCTGCCTGGCCCAGACTTAGATCCATCTCTCATAGTTTAGTGGGTGTTTAGACTTAGCCCAGCCTGTCACACACCCACCCTGGCTCTAACAATCAGCCTGGCTCCTATAGTCTGGCACACCCCAGACCCAATCAACATCTATGCTACAGTCATGTCCAGTCCGGTTCTCCACCCGATTCTCACTCTCCTGCTCACTAATGAGAAACATACATAAGCTGGTTATACCCTTGCTCCCTGACCACCTTGCTCCCAGCCACGGATCTTATGCATGCCAGTGGTTGCTCTGACTAATCCCAGCGTAACCCATCCTCTGTCTTGGTTTTTGCCATCATTTGCTGCAGCCTGGCCTGACATGACCCACTTCCCAGTCTCACCTTTTGTTGGTATGTGCAGTAGCCTAGCCCTGTCCAGCCTGCTTTCATCCTAAACTTTCATGGAAGCCAGTAGGTGTGATAGTCTAACCTAGTCTAACAGCTCACACCCTATTCTGGCTCCTACACATGCTGTTGTATTTATGGCTTTGTCTAGCCTGGTCCACATACCTGCCAACAGTGCCTTGCCTGTCCAGCCAACATCCAGATGATTCGTCTGCTCACCAGTGGGATCTATAGCTAACCAGGGGAGTGCCCCATGTTCCCCCACCAGGACCACTCTCAGACCCAGATCTCATGCATGCCAGCAGACTATAGGCCCTTACCCAGCACAGTCTGCCACCCATGTGTGTGTTGATGGATGTTGTGGCTTGATCTGCCCCACACACAACTCTTGGATGCACCTGATGGTGATGCATCATGGACCAGCCCATCCTGTTCAAAACCCCGAGTACCCATGAGTGTTGGTGAGTTCTGTGGTCATGCCTTAGCAGGTCACCACTCTCAGCCCTCACCACTCCCAGCCCATCACCACTCCCAGCACTTGAACAAACCAGCTGGTGTGACAGTCCCACAGGAGTAAGCCCACAAATCCCTCAAAGAATCTGCTCCCAGACCCAGTTTTCCCACATGCTGTGTCACCACCCAGTACAATATGGCCCACCTTCTTCCCCAACAGTCAGTGACAGGTACGGTGGTTGTACCCTGCCAAGCAGGCCCCTAGCCACAGATTTTGTGTGTGATGGTAGATGGTGGTAGATACCAACAAGCCCAGCTCATGTTTCCTACATGGTTGGGTTTAGTGGTTGACCCTGAAAGGTCCTTCAGTTTCCCCCCAGCAGACCACCTGATCTTGGCCCCATCATTTATCTTCAAGTGCAGTGGCCTGGTTGTTGGACCTCTCTGAGGAAGCACTCCTCACCTATCACACTCTTCCTCAGCAGTCTTCCCTCCCACATATCTCCAGGCCCCATTCTCTGATCACTCCATAGACCCATGCTCATGAGCTCTCAGATGCCCAAGCCCAATCCTCCAGTAGTGTGTCATGCCATCCTGGGGTCTGTCCACCCGTCCGTGTACTTAGGCCCATCTGCTAGCATGCCAGTGTGTCCTCCCACATGTTAAAAAAATGAATAGTCAACTATGCCGTCACAGTGGTATTAATCAGGCCCAGAATGCCCACCAGCTATTAGGTTGTCCCAGCAGTGTGACACTTGCCTGTTTACAGTGCAACATGCTTAGTTGCATACAGCTGGGGTAATTAATACTGTTTGAAAACAAACAATTCTGAGCAGTGCAAAGCAAGTCACATTATTCTGTCCATTCCAGTCCTTGATGCAAATCATCCCTTTGTCCACAATATACATTATATATGGACTCCTGCTGACACATGAATCTTTTGGTAGCTACTCAGTTATCAGACTCATCTTTTTACCAAAGTGCTTGGGTGCATGTAACTATTATTTTCGCTGATAATGACCCCACAGTGAAGAAATAACGATGCTGGCATATCATAGTGGACCAGTAGAAGTGGTAGGATGCCTCAATTAAGATGTGGAAAAGTGAAATTTCTCAGTAAGAAAATTAAAAAATGTAACAGGAGGAGACTGCTAAATTATGTGGTTTAAATGAATTTCCACATGTGAAATTGTAAAGCAGATAAAAGAAGTTCATGTTAGTTTTACTGTTACATATCAAGCTAAAAATGTCATTGCTACAGTACATAGAAAGTGTTTGGTTAATATGGAAGTGGAGCTAAGATATCCAGTTTATTACTATCCATGATTTCAGATATTCAGTGGGAATGTTGGAATATTTCTCCCGCATCGAGTGGGGGAAAATACTCTACAATATTATTTTATCTTGCTATGTACCTTGTATTGTGGGTAGGATTTAAAAAAATTTTATTCATAACAAATAATCATTAAAACATACATTTTTGCCTGAAGACTTACAATACAAAAGGTAAGAGGATGAGAATGAACACGCTATTGAGTCTTCTTCCTTGATTGCCACATTATTGGAACGTGTAATCAATACATTTCCTCTGACATTTTAAAACAGATTACTAGTATAATCAGCCTTTTGGAAAGATACACATAGGACAATACTCTGTGAATAAGTCATTTTTATCACTATTTACCTGTTTGGATGATACTGTCAAAATTGCCAATGCCAGCGACCGTGAACTTGAAGCCAAGCATCTGGAAATTCTGGGCACACTACCGCAGAGTGCGGTAATCTGTGCCAGAGGCGTCACTAACATACACAGTCATGCTCAATGTCCTAGTTTCTGTTGACAAATGCTACTATTTTTTAGAATTTTTCTTCACGTCTTACTTTGCCTCATTGCTGTCTTACCATATCAGTAAAAAAAATTTCTGTGAATTCTTCTTAAGATTCCTTTGGTAGCCAAATGGTGATAAACATGGCCTGTCATTGTAATTAAGCCAAAGTGTTTCTATTAGAGAATTTCCACTTGGAGAAAGTCATTGCTAATGGTGGTTACCTTAAATACAAAGTATTCATTACTTTCAGGGCCACTTCTGGGGATTCTTCTAGTAATTATTAATCAAGAAAATTGGTTTATCCCTGCACTATATTTTTCAAAGTAACATTCTTGGAAATCATGATTAATCAATCTCTTGGTAATCTGAGTCATTTTCTCATGTAAAACACTTTTTAAAAAATTATTCAGATTATCATGTTAAATTTAAATGTATGTGCATGTGTACAGGCATAATTATTGATGTAATTTTAAAAATGCCTCTACATAAAAGGTAAACTTTCTTTAATAAACATATTAGAACATTGTGCTTACACTCAGAAATGTTGAAATATGTTTTGTATTCTCACCTATAGATAACATTAGCTTTCAGCTGATAGTAATGATGAAATAGTATAAATTAACATCATTGCTAGAAATGTGCTACCATTTAAATGTAATGGTCTTTCTTATTCTAAGGCTGCACCTGTCTCAAAAGTCCAAAGGATCTATGAACGTAACAAAGGCAATACATCGCTTCTTTAGGATCTAGTGTTTTCATCTAAGTAAGCAATTAAACGGTATGACTATGGATTAGGTCTGTTCAATTCAGAAGAAATATGCCAGTGATTTATAGGGTATTAACTGTGGGTTCTAGTTCTAAAAGGATCAGAAAAATCCTAGTCCTGGTTAGAAGGTTTGCAGATGAGAATCATGAAAAAGTTCCAAAGTTTTGATCCTAGTTTTCCAGACTGTCCCTAGGAGACCAGGAAGACACCCATGACGTTTGGCTCCTTGACTTATTGCTGAAATCTTTGCCTGTAACTTTTTGCTTACATTAAACGTTTTCGAATTTAAAAATAATTATAGGACACCAGTAAGATATATTTCACATATCATCACTGGGCTAAGAATAATCTGTCATTACACATTATTCCTTTGTGGTTGCAGGAATAAGCTCATTAAAAGGACATTTTCACTGTCTCTTCCTCTACTGTTGCTTAGGTTGTCCACCAAGTGAGTTTGTGCCAAAGATGGAACAATTTGAGATCTGGGGATTTTAGATAAGATGTGGTGTCTCCCAGCACACATCTTGTAAATTGGAGGAAAAAAACCTGTGAGTTTTAGATGTGAGAGCCATGCATCGTTTGGTGTATTCTGAGCACTTCATGTAACTCTTCATGTGCAAGTTTAGAGGCAAAAGCATGAAATGACGAATCCCTGGCAACCTGCCCGAGCTCTGCAGCAGCTGTGTGTCCAGGTGGGATTTTATGGGGCTGTGGCAGGGAAATTGCCACTCAGATCTCTAACACCATTGTCTTCTCATGGCAGGAGGTGGGTGCATTAATGACTTAGCAGGCATGATAGCTACAATTAATCCTCCAGTTTCAGAAGGTTTTTACATAGGCCTTATTAGTCACTTCTAAAAATACAATCATAAGTACTAGGAAACAAATGACTTCCCTTGTACATCAAGAACTGAAACATTTCCTTTTTGCAAAGACAGCAGAGCTAATAGGAGTGAGATCATATTTGTATATATCAGTCAAGAAGTATTTGTAAGCTGGAAACTGCAAACCAGGAGGTGCAGGTGTGGGTAACTCCTTGAATCATTGAAACAACTACTATATATATATATAGTATATACATATACATATATATACATATACATATACATATACATATACATATATAATATATGTAGTATATACTATATATATACTATATATAGTATACACTATATATACACTATATAGTGTATATATAGCATATATAGTATACACTATATATACACTATATAGTGTATATATAGTGCATACTATATATATAGTATATAGTATATATATAGTATATACTATATACTTTATATATACTATATATACACTATATGGTGTATATATAGTATATACTATATATATATAGTATATTCCATCATAAATTGTGAAACAAATCATACTCTTCATTCTTATTTTGGGAAATTTTTATTGTGGCTTTTCCCAAAATGCTATACACATGCACCTGGCTAAACACAGCAAATGGATTCTTAAAATTTAAGTGTAAGTCGAACCATATTACAGTTTCATCAGCATTATAGGATGCTAAATGTCATACTAGCAATGGTCTTTAGGCTCGTGGCCAGAGCATTAGCTAAGACCCTGTCCACAGTGCAATGCCTTGCTGCTCAATGAGGCTTCTTCTAAGGCGGACCCTGACTAAGAGGAGGTGACGGTGCAAGGAGTCGGGAGCTTCTAACTCATGACAGACGTGGTTTGCATTTCTGCTCTTGTTACAGTCTGACTGAAGCACAGTGATTGAGGGCATTCGTGGTGCCAACCATCAGATGCGAGTTTTCCTGTTCCTTTGTCTTGCTACTGTCCTATTCTCTCAAATACAAAACAATAGAACAAAATAAAATAAACGTGGTTATTAATGCAACCATGAAACTGTCGCATGGGACTATAATATCCCATGCTACAGTACCTGGATTCAAGTCTGAAGCCCACACTACAGTGTTTTGTCCCAGGTGATGAGTCAATTAGACTGATTCGGGCACCCATTTCAGCAAAATGGATGGAGTTCTTGGTTCCTGGCTTTGGTTTGGCCCAGCTCAAGCTATTGCAGGCATGGAGGAGTGATCCAGTGGGTGAAAAATCTCTTCTTGCTCTGCTTTTGAGTAAATTTACACGACTGGCTAAGCATTTTGAATAAGATTTATTCTACAAAATGCTTTCTTCAGAAAACAAGACGGTCCATATATCATTCAACTGCTAAAACTGAAGTTAGCTGCTTTGAATTATGATTGATTCATGACCCGTTTTCGTAAAACTTTATAATTCCTTTTTTTAAAGATTTATTGATTTTTATTGAA
Source organism: Ochotona princeps (assembly GCF_030435755.1). Lineage (NCBI taxonomy): Eukaryota > Metazoa > Chordata > Mammalia > Lagomorpha > Ochotonidae > Ochotona > Ochotona princeps. The sequence goes on from NC_080854.1 coordinate 28,763,721, forward strand.
AAGTCAGATATACAGAGGAGAGGAGAGACAAAGAAGAAGATCTTCTATCCTCTGACTCACTCCCCAAGTGGCCACAAAACCAGAGCCAGAAGCCAGGAACTTCCTTGACTATTTTCCCAGGCCACAAGCAGGGAGCTGGATGGTAAGTGGGGCCGCCAGGATTAGAACCAGCGGCCACATGGGGTCCCAGCACGTTCACTGCAAGGACTTTAGCCACTGGGCCACTGTGCTGGGCCCAAAAACTTTATAATTCTTATGGAAATATTTAGAAATATCTGAATTAACTCTTGAAATGAGATAATAATGACCTTCATGATTCTGTGCCATTTTATCCTGGAACCATTTAACTGATAAACAGATATAATCAATACACATTCTCTTTGTTCATATATATATATTATGTAAATTATGTTACAAGTAATTTATACAATATAAATTGCATATTATGGTATCTGACATAGTTACCAGTTATATACAGCTATTCTCAAATTTTCTGTATGAGATTTCAGAAATTTAAAACATTCTTTACTGGAAAAAATATATATTTTTTCTGTGACCATCAACACTAACATGTTTTGCAGTTGATTTGGAACATTGGCTTAAAACAACAAATGCAATAGAACATCTCATTGGCATTCAATAGGAAAATACTGCTGACAGAATGTTATAAGAACTGGAGTGGATGTAGGCCAAGAGAGTAAATTAAAAACAGTCTGATAGCTGTCTTAACATTTTATAAGGCGAGCAGTATGATCAAGTTGTTGAGCCGACTTCATAAAATCGTTTGAAATCAAGATTGAGTTCTGTTTCAGAGACACAATTTTTATAACCTTGCTACTTTGATTAAACAGTACAGTTCTGAATCTTTGAAAAGTAGGGCATCTCTACAGATTGCATACACACAGCCCACTCATTCTCTCGCATGTACTTTTGTATACGTGCTCAAGGACAAATGAAGAAACTTTTTCTGGAATTGAATTTCAGCACTACCTCATTTATTTGGCCACTTATCTGTATCTTGGTTTATAAACATCACATATTTACACCACTCTCTGGCGTGCATTTTCACATAATACATCATCTTGACATTGCAGTTTGTGAACGAGTGTGATGGAGTTGGTTGGCCATGCTGCCTTACAAGCGGAAGAATTTTTTTCTATTGACCTTCATCGGAAAATCTTTTGTGCCATGAATTCTTCTTTCAATCAATCATTCATTTGTAAACTGGCAATATGTCCACAAATTATGTTAATGATTTATGCACCATGTGTCTGTTGATGAATTACCAAGGGCTCTCACTTTATTTAGTGATATGCAGGCACTCCTGCTACTTTAACGTCTTTTTATTACACTGAAGCATTTTACTTCCAGGTTACATGCTTTACATATATCTGTCTGTAAGAAGAATATTTCTGAATGTCCTATTCACTCAATGGTTTTTTTTCCCAGAAATAATTGTGTGGATTTCCATGCATGTTTCTGATTATTTCCCAGAATGGATGATTTGAGAGGTTCTGCTCTGACTTTGGAAGTGAGAATGATTTTACTGTTCCACTGTCTCTGGGCACATTTGGCCAGGCCTAGAGACTGCCTTGGCTGGCATCCAGGCTTGCTCATGCTCCTGATGTTCTTGGTTAGACTGTTACTGTTAAGCTTCGCACAATGCACTGGGCAGTTCTGACTATAAAGTTGTCCACCTCATTATGGTCGCGTAAGATTAGAAATCCTACCTTAAATCAGGAAAGTGTGCATTTGATATTAAACATATGAAAACATTTTTGTTTAAAGCTTATGAAGAATTTTTCTGAAAAAAATTAGTTTGATGAATAATTGGGGAGTATAGATCAACTGAAAAGTGGTGTTCTAATAATTTGAATTTATACAGATAATGTTTCTAGACAATAGTAGAGATGATAGTAAGTCAATGAAAAAGATATGAACTGTGTGTGTGGGATGACAGGGATAAAAATCACTTGCTTTATTCATCAGAGTAACCGATTCCTAATGGTGGCGGAAGTCCTGTCGACAATAAATTTGAATGGAAGATGGAGGAAGTGGGGTGGATCTGGCGGATTTTGATTTTTGTTGTTGTTGTTGCAGGCAGTAAGCATCTTTCTGTATAAAGGATAGCTCACAGTGAACAGTTAGGAAACCCCAGTAGTGCTTTGGTGCAATTATTCTAATCTTAACAGTTGTAGATTACTAAGAACCATTGTTCCCAATATTTTCTTAATACTGAAAAAATTGACATCATTGTAAAAGACTTTTTAGTGCTGAATAATTGTGTCTGCCTAAATTTAGAGAAAGTACTTCTAATTATAAATTGTGATGCCTCCAGGTTTCTTCTCATTCTTCTCAGAAGCTTGAGTGCAAGTTTGCTAACAAAGTACCTCCTTTTTTTTAACCCAGTTGATAGTGATTATTCTTTATCATTAATTCCATTAACTTTAAAATTTTTGTTTGATATGCATATTACCTTAAGTTTCTGTCTACAGTAGTGCTCATTTTCCATTAACAACACTGAAAGGAAATGCCTCTGTCTCAGGGTCATGATACAAGGTGCTTATTCGGTCTTCAGGATTCAGAAGCAGCGGCCCTTGGTGTGTCAGTTCTTATGGGGTCAGGGCCCAAGAATAAGGCCTTTAATCTTTATAATGAATTTTGAATACTCTTTTTAAAATTCAGTGTTATTTCTGTAGGTCATACAAAAAGCCATTTACATCAGGAAAACTATAAAAAGGAAAACTGAAGAGAGGTTGTTGTGCAGTCAGATGGACACAACGCTGAGCTCAGCATTGAAATATGTAGCTTCAAGTTCGTGTTATTAACCTGCACTATAAATAAACAAAAAACAGTTAATGACCCCTAAGCAAATTAAGCTTCTGACCACTACTTAGAGGTGTTAACTACCCATTGTTTGCTGTTTCTGACTTCAGATATTATTATGCCTATTGTATAGAATTTTTAGCAAACGTAAATGGTTTTAGAAAAGATAGGAAAATAATACTTCATCAATGTCATGTTGAGTGGTAAGCTACATAATTCTGATAGAACTACTTAACCCTATTAAGTGTCTCACCACGATCTCCAAGGCAGGGTGCTTGACCTAATAGTGAAACAGCTAATGGAGATGCCTACATCTCATGTCAAGCATCTGGGCTACAGTCATGACTTTGCACACTACTAGAAGGTTGATTCAAAAGCTGTGGTCATCAATCTCAAGCCACTGTCACCAGCAGCAGCTTTATTTGGTTTATCGTTGCAATATCCTCTTGCCATTTCCTGTATTACATCCTCATAGCAATGGCATTCAAACCTTCTATTCACTCAGACCACTGTTTCTTTTTGTACAAAGTGGAATCGCAGCGTTGAGGAACGAAATTGTTGACTCAGGTCATTACCGAGGTTGTAAAGTGAGTTGGGAGAAAATTCCTTTAAGGAAGATACATAGTCGGATAAACATATAGTTATTATTTTCATTCATAGCGTAGCACCTGGTCTAATGACAAAGAGTTCTGGTGTTAAATCAATTTTGGAAAGACTGAATATTTTGTATTTCCTGATGGGAAGTCAGAATATTAGCATGGTTTGACATTGTTGGCTACTGCAGGTACAGGAGACGGCCTGGGCTTATTTCAAACCCAACAGGCCAGTTAGACCTCAGCCGAAACTGGAAAGGGCCGCAGGAGCCAGAGATGTAATGGGGCCTACAGAACTCCTGCCCCCATAGACCGACTTAGGGGGACATTCCTGACATTATTTGCACTTAAACAGAGCATGTGCCATCTCCTGTGTGGGGAAGGGTATGAAAACCCACCCCTCTAAGTTTCCCAAGCTTGCCTTCCCCAGCCCGCTCCCCTTCCCTGCTCCGCGGGCAGGGGTTGGGGAGGAAGGAAGGGCCTGAGAGCAGATCTCAAATAAAAGCCTTGATGAGGGTTTTTTGGTGTTTCGGTCTTTGGTTTGTTGTTGTTGTTGTTGTTGTTTTGTTTTGCTTTGTTTTTTTACAACTGGCTGATGGTTTCTTTTTATGGGTGGCAAGCAATCTAACAGACATATTTTCAGCTCACTGTTTGAAAATCCTTTAATTTCACAGTGGCGTATTAAAGTATATATTTGTTCAGTTCTGTGCTTTCCAATTATTTTATATTACATATAAAATAATGAAACCAAATTCATATTTCAAATAACACTGAAATGTAATGAATTAAAGAAAAATTTTTTCTGAAAGTATTAAGTGTATGATAGATTGAAAAAAACTCCAAAAAATTCTGAAGTAGTTCCCTTTAGAAGAATTATGAGCTATATCAAAAATATAAAGGTAATTATTTTGCATAACTAAAAATATATTCTAAAGATATGGTTTTTATTTTTATTTTCCTTTTAGTTATTTATTCATTTCCTCTGATGTGGTTTTGTAGTAATGGGGATTCCCCTCTCCATCTCCCTTCCTCCTCCTTCATTCTCTCCTCACCCCACTATTTTCCTTTATGTTATTACATTAGTATAGTCCTTCGTAACAGTCACAAGCCCAACATTCTGCAATTTAAGTGTATCATGGCAATGGTAGAAAGTCTAGATATTGTCCTCTTCCCTTTGCTTTTAAAGTTTTCTCAAAATACTTGAAATATTGGGCATATCACTATTGACTAGTGATAAATATTTGCCTTGCATGTGCTGGGCGCCAGTTTGTGTCCCAATTGCTCCACTTCACACCCAGCTCCCTGCGTGAGGCCTGGGAAAGCAGCAGAGGATAGCCCAAGGCCATGGGTCACAGCACCAGCGTGGCATACCTGGAAGTAGCTCCTGGCTCCTGGCTTCAGACTGGCCCACCTCCAGTCATCGTGAGAACTTGGAGAGTGTATTAGCAGGTGGAATATCTTTTTCTGTATATCTCCGTCTCTTTATATATCTGCCTTTCTAATAAATAAAACAAAATAAATCTTTTTTAAAAATGCTTGAAGTATTGTTAGAACCCAAATATTTTCAGCTATCCTGACTAAGCTTCTTGGGATTTCCAATAGGATCACTACAGGTTTTACCATTCTTGGGTTCCAAACCAACTTTCATTTCAATATTAGAAGAATGTCTATAGTTTAATCTATTCATTTACTGGGTGATGCATTTCTTTAGTGATATTTCTCTAATAAATAATTACTTAACAGAAAAATTATGTTTTAATTAATTACATTTAATTCGAAAATGAGTATATGTGACAGATTCAATATTCGTTTGTGGTAAAGAAACAGATCTATAGGAAATAGATAAAACTTTGTCCTATGATCAACGCTTTCTTTTCAAAATACAAGGTTTCCTTTATTGCAAGCTCTGTGTTCTGGCACAGTGGTGTTATATGGGGAAAAAGCATTTGTAGGAAAGGCCAGAAGGAATGCAGTAAGGTGTCTAAACTTGAACTATTGAAATGTTGATATAGATAGCTGTTCCTTGGTGTAGAGGCAGGGATTGTTTATCACTACACTCCAACCCAATGTGGCAACCAAAAATGGATTCCAGCATTTTCGTACACACCTCTTGCCTGTTAAAGGCACTTGAAAAAAATGCAGAAATATAGAAAACAGTGGTGCAGAAGTATAGAAAACTGCAAGCTTCAAATAACATTTTGACTTACACATTTTTAGACTGATACTATTTTCATTTCTTACTTTTTAAAGTGCATGCTTTTATTGCTAGTTGATATAATGGCATTAGGAAATGCATACAGTGAGTCTTTAAAACTTAACTGTTTTGGTTGTATTCACAATCAGTATGGTATGCTACAAGAGCTTTTTAAGCTTCAGAAGTTCCATCAATTCCAATACTTTTGAGGATAGAGCCAGATTTAACTATACATGTTAATATTATCACATCTGAGCATCTGTAAGCCAGAAGTCATCAAAAAAGTTAAGTGAAAGAAGGACTCAGCATACTGCAGTTTCGATGTCCAGAGCTAGATTTGTCGCTCCCAGTGGTGAAATTAAACCAAATCTTACTTAATTCAGCAGAAAGTAGAATTAGCAGAATTGGAGCTCAACTAAGTAAATTTTAAATGCTGGAAATTCTTGTTTAAAAAAGAGCAACTGGTACATATTAGATGTAAATATGATAAAACTTCTACTTTTCAAATACTGTTGATTGTTTCTTATTAGTAATTTTGAAGCAAAAAGGACAAAATGGAAATATCTATTATTTCCCCCTCAGCACTATGTTTTTCAGATTTCACCTTAAGATTTCACAACTATGGGTGCCACAATCTTAAATGAAAACCCAACACTTACTTAAGAACCTGCAGAAAAGTATCCCCCAACAGTGGATCCAAAAGTCAGACAGAATGTGTTTGAACACGTTACTTCTGTCCTTGTATAGTTATTTTTATTTCCTTCTCCTTATTTTTCTGTAGCTCTCTTTGATTTCTCCTTCAAATCCCCTGGGATATTATCCTTTTCCTACCTGTGATAATGCAAGAGATTGCCTTGACCACTGCCACTTTCAGGACACCATCTTGACTTTCTATCTTGCTGTTGGACCCAAGACCAGAAATTATCAGTTGCCATCTCCAGGTGTATTTCACGTTGTCAGTCCCATGTGGGATGAAGTGTTTCCTGGGTGTGCAGGAGATCACAGAGAATTTTGGTTCTGATTTCATCTCCTGAGTCTTTTCTTGGTTGCTTGTTGTGAGTTTGACATTTTTTGGACATTTTTTCTCTATTATTTCACCACGGCATCAGCTTTCTGTCATATCAAATTTCTTATGTTCTTCATGAGTGCACAAGGTATTTTGTTTAATATAATGATCATCATATTACTTGTTCCAGGAAGAACTAGTGATAAACACGTGATCATGCCAACATGTTTAACTGGATATCACTAAGTATTTCTTTAGAGGCTTTGGAAGACAGTTGGTCTTTTCCAAGGTGTAATTTTAATGGAATTTGTATGGATGCATACACGCACATGGAATAGTATTGTTTTACTTTAGATAATTATGATATTTGCAAAAATTAACATTTCCATTTTGTACATAAATTACTTTTTAGATGCAGCATCTCTGTTGATTCATACAAATCGTTACTTTTATCTAAATCTGCATGTTAAAGACAATAATAGAATATCAAGTATTTAACAAAAATGCCAGAAGAACTGAGATACCATGTTAATGTTTTCTTGTAGATTTATCTGTAAATCATGGTGTGTACCTTGAAAAGAGAAGTAAACAGTGGAACAGTCTACTGTTAAATTGAAAATAGTAGAAATGTTTATGAATGTGATGGTAGCAGTAGACAACCGAATTTAAAATATTTAAAAATGAGCAGTGCGGTTGGTTTGTCCTCTTTTCTCAGATACCAGACTAGTACATCAATTCCCTAAAGTAATGCTAACTAGAAAAGAGGAAAACACCGTGAAGAGATAGTGATATCACAGTCTCTGTAACAACTCTTGTTCTTAATCCTGCTTCCAGAAGCCTAACTTTTCCAAAATGCAAACAGCATATTAACATTGGGCAGGAAAATCAATTATATTTTATTGTTTCTTATATATTATGATATCATTTTTCAGGAGATAGGAAGTAAGTTGAGGAAAATGGCAAGGACAATGAAGTATATGAGAAATTAGAAAACATTTTTTAGCAAAGAAAACACTTAGACCTGTATAGCAAACTTACAAAATAAATCTTACAGAGAAATATGTTTGTATACATGCAAAAGATTGTAAAAGATGCAAAAAGATTGTAGGATACTTCCTTAAATTTTGTAATGAGGAATGAAGTTACTGAGAAAAATTTTATCTGGGGTTTATGCTACTTTGTTGGCAAGTAATAAAATGCCCTAATACATTGTTAGCAAAATATGTGGAGATTAATAAATCAGGCAGTTTAAACATTGGTTATGATTTTATGCTATATTTGCAGAACCACAGATATTGAAATGTTATAGTTACTCCAATGCATTTCTGTTACTAATGATCAGAATGAGTTTTAAGGTATGTTATTAACATTTTTTTTATTTTATTGCATTTCATTTTATGACATCATTGCATAGGCTCTGAGGTTCCCCCCACCCCTCCCCGTGCCCTCCCTCCATGGTGGATTCCTCCACCTTATTGCAGTATTACAGTTCAAATCTTGTCTTGTTTCTTTAATTGCATGCATGTACCATGCATAGAGTCTAGCATCTTATTGTCCAGATCAGTTCAACAATTTCTTGGGGAGACCATCTCTGGTCTAAAGGCAGAGTTGGCAGAATATCGTTCTGACCAATTAAAAGCCATAACATATCTTTAACGATGGTTTAAGAAAACTATTCAGCTATTTGTGAAAATGTGCAGTTCAAGTCGTTAAATGTAGCTACAATTTTCATGAGAAAAGTAACTGCTTTTAAAGTTCAAAATTAGTGAACTGAGCATTTTAACGAGTTGGTTATTACTAGTGGGCCAAATTCTTTCAAAGAAAGAATATATCTATGCTTTCAGCAAAATATTAGAGATTTTTAAACTCTGCCCTTCTAAAAACATCTGAAAGCCAGCGCCATCTTAATGGTTTTTAAGATAATTTCCTGTCTTTTCTTTCCAATGAATCCATATAGAATTCATCTAGGCTAATGTCTGTGTTAAATGTATGAAAAAGCAGAATTAGCCCAAATGAAGTCACATGTGTGCCTATATATTTTTTTTAATTTCATCCCTTCTTACAACGCCCAGTCCCAGAATAAAGACGATCTACTTTCCAAGTGGAATCTCTTCAGTGATTTTATGCCTGAAAAACTCAGGATTCAGAAGGGAATCCGTTACTGTGAAGAGGTTTAAGTTTTACTTAAACAACTTGAACTTAATAACACGTAGCAATTCTGAGCAGGAATGACAACAATCTAAATCAAAGGTGTCAGTTATTACAGTAGACAGAAATCTTGAATCCTAACAGCTTATTTTCGTTCTTTGGTATTTCGTTTAGTGTTTAGGTGTTCCAGTGTGCCCTTGTCTGAGCCTTTCTTCAGGTGACAGGTTTGACAGGTAGGCAGCTGTTGCTCTGCACTCTCTTTATGCTAACCTTTTGCTGCCATGCCATCCTGGATTAGAATGCCAATGAAGCACACAGCAAAAGTTTCATTTAGTCACGAAGAACCTGGTGCAGAGTCTTCAATGATCTTGTCCACTCGAAAGTGATCTGTGATGGTCAATTTTGTCAGTTGGGCAGACCACACAGCAGTTCGAATGAATGTCATTTGTGTATATTTGTGAAGGTATACCTGCATAAAATGAACATTTGCATTTGTAGACCTAATAAAGCAGATTACCTTCCCAAATTTGAAAGGACCATACTTAATCGGCTAAATGCTAGAGTAGAACAACAAGGCTGATTCTCCCACAAGTACTACAGAATTTCTCCTGCCTGACTGCCTGGATTTTTGGGACATGAATTGTCTCCTTCTTTTGGACGCATATGGAAACATTAGTTCTTTCTGCCTCTTGCACCTGCTGCCCTGCAGACTACAACTGCATCATTGGCTCCGCTGTTTCTCAGAGGTTTGAATTCACATTGTAGATGTAGTTTCCTATTAAAATTCTGTATTTAATCAGTGTTACAGCTCGAGGAGTTACAAAGAGTTTTAACAGTCTAATGGATTGAAAAATTGATGGAAATCTTGGGCACGGTGAGCAAAATGGAAACACCTGAGCTGGAAGGAAGGTGTTCAAAAACTTAAGGAGGTTAGAATGTTGGAGGCAGCTGTCCTTTAAGACCTGGTTACCAATCCAGCAAGTTCCAGAAGACAATAATTTTCACCAAGATTTAGAAACTTTGGCCCCCAAATTAATTTTTCTCTACTGATTTCCTGAGCTTTAATCTAGATGAAAACTCGGCAACATACAATCCATAACCTGGAAACAATCTGATTTTGATGTTGTGATTGAACCATGACGTCCTTGTTGGACCCACTGCTTATTTTTCTCTGTACTCCAGACTGCACCTAGGCGCCTGCAGCCACTGAGTCCCGAGACTTAAATGCAATGAGAATAGAGGAGCACCCTGTAGCCAACCAGGATTCTGTTTTAGTGTTCAGCAGTCAAATGACATGTGCAGAACACAGTCAAAACTATAAGCCGATTTGTCTGACTTGTATAGATCTATGGCATTGGCTAGTTTATCATGTTGCTTCTATTGAATTCTTGCTTGAACTGTGTAAGCAGAAAAGTTCTAGGTTAAATGTAAAAACCCAATAATGATAAGGAAATCATGTCTCCTTGAGGGAAAAAACAAGTGCAGTGACAAGCATATTTACTGTTAAAGAGAACTCAACATTTTGAGCAGGGCAATGTACTAAGGAAAAGAAAAAAGATTTTTCTCAAGATTATTGGGCACATGTTTTGCGAGTTAACTCATTCTAGGTGACTCAAAACATCACCATGGTCAAGCAGTTGGAGAAGGGATTTATGGAGATCAGATGAACAATGGAGTTGCATCCCACAGTATGAATGGGAGGCCCATGAACTCATCCTGTTGGTATGTTTCTTGAGTGTTTCATGGGAATAGACATTCTGTCATCATCTCCACATTAGTTCTGTGACCCATGGTGAAAGACTCCTGTGGTTAAAAGGCCAAGGAGAAACTCCTGCACACTGTTTCTAGCTAGAGACAGTGGGGACATTGTCTCTAGAGGGATGATGGGGGTTAGAATCATTACCGAGAATTTGATAAAAGCAGATTAGTGATTTTCATTACATTTTCATTCAACACACTATTTCATCCATGACAGCTGGTAGTGAGTTCATCATGAGTAGTGAATTCAGTAGGAATTGCTACACCAAATTGCTGCATTTCTGATACACAGCATGCATCTATTGACTTGTAAAATACATCTGGAAAGCCTGTGTTTTGGGGGGCTGGCATTGTGACATAGCAAATTAGCCTGTAGCCTGCTATGCCAGCATTCTGTGTGGGTGCTAGTTCATGTCCTGACTGCTACGATTCTTATTCAGTTCCCTGATCATGGCTTGCAAAAGCAGTGGGAAGATGGTCATGTAACTGTACTCCTTTTACTCACGCGGGAGGCGGGAATGAAGCTCCTGACACTTGGCTTTAGCCTAGTTGAGCTCTGTGTATTATAGCCACTTCAGGAGTGAGCCAGCAAATGAAAGATATTCCCATCTCTGCTCTGTGTCTCCTCTGTCTCTCCCTCTTTCTTTTTATCTCTGCATTTAATAGATGCCACAGGCTTCTTCTCTCTCCCACTGTGAGAGTCTGTGCTGGTACACACACACATACCAACACACACACGTATAGATTTCTGGCATATGCATACGTGTATATGTATATTAGCAGCCCCAAGCAGCTTCCTTGAAGAGAATCCCATGAAAAGGAAAATGGACACAAAGTGGGCTAAACAGGGTCAGGAAACAAATTCAAAGAGACAGGTAGAAAGATAAGCAGTGTGGGATGTTAGAACTGATAATGGCAAGAACCATCTGTATAGCAGCAAATCCTCCTTGTATGAGATGATTCTTTTCATATACTGTTATGTCCATATATATTATTCTAAGAAAATGTACACTAACTCCTTTAATTAATTAGAAATCAATGTCTCAGAGTATTGCTTCCTTCTGAACATGTCTGTTTACCATTATGGTTTGAATCTCTCTTATTGTGATCATAGTCAAGATTTTCTTTGGGCAGAAGACTATAGGACATATCCCTGAGTCGACATGTGATATGAGTGAGAAAGGTGAGTCGTGGCATAACCTGCTTTGACTTGAAGTCTTGGGTTGCAATAATATAGCCTAGTCTATTCTGAATGACAGTGAAGCACGGATGCAATTCCTAACACTGCTATGTGAATCATCACTCCCAGTTTGTTAGAAGCCAATAATTTCACATGATTACAAGTTAAGAAACAAATTGCTTATGTGAAACATCTGTATATCACATGCTTTTTGCTGTGTGGTAAAAAAAGCGCAATCGTTTTGATAGTCATTTCAAGACAGTATGTGATGACAAACAGTGAAACCTCTATAAATGTTATAAAAGATACACAAAATTGGGCCCGGCGGCGTGGCCTAGCGGCTAAAGTCCTCGCCTTGAACGCCCCGGAATCCCATATGGGCGCCGGTTCTAATCCCGGCAGCTCCACTTCCCATCCAGCTCCCTGCTTGTGGCCTGGGAAAGCAGTTGAGGACGGCCCAATGCATTGGGACACTGCACCTGCATGGGAGACCTGGAAGAGGTTCCTGGTTCCCGGCTTCGGATTGGCGCGCTTCGGCCTGTTGCGGCTCGCTTGGGGAGTGAAACATCGGATGGAAGATCTTCCTCTCTGTCTCTCCTCCTCTATGTATATCCGGCTTTCCAATAATAGTAAAATCTTTAAAAAAAAAAAAGATACACAAAATGATGTTTATAAGAGAAAAAATAATTATATCCCACCGAAGAATTAAATAAATATTGCTAAAGGATTTCTTTTAGGGCCGTTTTGAAGAATAATTAAATTTTATATGCTTTCAGTTGTAAATGAAGCCTTAAACGTTTCAGGAAATAAGAATAACGAGAACACATTTGGTTATTGTATTGTTGACTTCAAATGGAGGGTCAGTGTGATACATTCTGACTCAGGAAAAGCTGCAGATGCCAGGGTGAGAGATAAGGCTTAATTAAATGGGTTTGAAGATATTAATGTGGGAGTGGATATAATTATATAATGGTATATGCTCTTGAAAGGTACACATGCAGCTTCAAAATAAAAAAAATTAAGAGAAATTAGGATGCTAATAAAAATAAATAATAAAATAGGTAGTCATGAGGCCGAACCTCCAGCAGTAAAAGGATAAAAGCCTGAATATAATTTTCAACGCAGAGACACATACTGGAGGTTTTGATGCCTATGACATAGACTGAGCAAATAAAAGGATTGTGTGCTTGTGGTGATTGTTGCAAATAGAAGGGAGGACAGGTGGGTAATCTGGAGCACAGGTAGGTGTGCGAATGGCGTGAAATAATAGATGAATATGCACATCTTATTTGCAGTTCTGATTGAGGAAAAGATGAAAGATCAGAAGAGAGGATCAAAATTCAGCAGCAACACTTTAAGAACAGTAGATATTCAAGGGAGGCAGTCAGTGAAGGGTTCCAGGTCAGAGTAAAATAATAATAGAAGTGCCAAGAAAGTTTCTAAGTCAAGAGGGGGTTTCCCAGCATCAGTTGCCAGAGAGTGACCCAGATACCCCTTGCTAAAGCCAGTCAGGAGGGATTTTGTCTAGCGTTGCAGGAAACCCTTGAACAGTTCATTCTGGTGGATTTGAACATGGCAGGACAGAGGACGCCAGATGATGGTGCATGAGTGGGTGGCCACGTTACTCAGGGTGACAGATTTTAAGAGATTCTGTGATAAAAATGTGAATACAGTTACAAACAATTTGATTTGTTGGGAAAACTAAGAACTGTGCATATTTATTAGTTAAGCACTAGAATCAAGCACGTTGATAAAGGCAATGTCCTGGTTGAAATGTGACTCAAGAGGTAAGGGAAAGGACGGAATCAAACAGGATACATAGGATGATTTACTCAAAAGGAGAGAAGATGTAATTAGGAAAAATATTTTAGAAAAAAATAACACTACCAGTAAGGAAAAACAAAAGCAATTTAAGCTTTTTTGGAGTAAGACTCGGTGAAGTTGGAAGGGAACTTTTAACATGATCTTGGTTCAGCTTAGGGAAATAAGACAGTGTCCAGAGACGACCATGTGCTGGTGTTGAGCATACACAATGTCCGTCTGTCTGTTACATTGACGTCTTGTGTTTTGATTGTCATTTTTAGCCATTGTTTATGCATCTGTGTAGCCATGGCATCTTGACTTTTAATTTGTTGAATGTTATGATTAGTGGTGCGTGAAGCCTGCAATTACAGATTGAAGGAAATTAATTTTTTGCCAAAATTAAGGGGAAAAGCTCTTTCTCTAGCGATTTTTCTTTCAAATGAGCTATATATTACCAAAAGCATATTTAAGGAAATGAAATATACCTCAACCTTGCTTTCTCCATCTCCAATGAAGATCACCGACCATCGGTTATAAGCTCTGAAGCATTCTGTGAAGTGGCTCATGCACCGACGGGATGCTTGCATTCAATGTCTGAGTGCCTGACTTCACTGCAGACTCCACTTCTGGTTCACATTTGCTGCTCCTGTGCAGCCCAAGAGGCAGCATGTGACTGTAACTCCAGCTTTTTGCCTTTTCCTGGTCATTTGAGGAGTAAGCCACCAGGTGGATACACTCTGTCTCTGACAGTGTGTGTTTATATCTTTTTTTCTCTCTCCTTCTCTTCCTTACTACCTTTCAAATAAAATGAAAGTCAATAAAGAAAACACATTAAAAAGTGATATGATCTTAAGTGAGAAACAAGTAATGTTGATTTCTTCTTGTTTCTTATTTCTTCTGTTATTATTATTATTATTATTATTGTCAATTTATGATACAGTTTCATAGGCCCTGGGATTTCCGTTACTTCTTCCCCAATATCCTCCTCCACCCCACTAAGTTACTTCATATTATTACTGTAGTATAATTCTTCACAAGCTGTCATATGTCCATCATTGGGTGCATGGACAGTGGCAGAGAGTCCATCATCCTATTGGCAAGATCCAGTTGGCAGTTTCATGGGGAGTCCATCTTTGGTCTGGAAGTAAAGATACATCCTGCATCCTATCCTTACATCTGGGTATGTAATAGTAGTCTCCATAATGGTAGTCTCCATTACACAGTTATTATACATCCCCTTAAATGAAAAGCCTCAGTACAAAATCAGCAACAGGAAGAAAAATAGAAATTTACAAAGTCATGAGGTTAAATAACATGTTACTGAGTGACTAATGTGTTGCTAAAGAAATGAAAACCAAAAACCTTCATGAAGAAAATGAAAAAATGAGGGTATTGTATTATCTAGGAGACAGTGAAAAATTTCATGAGAAAGTATTTTGAAGAGATGAAACTAATATATATATATATATATATATATATATATATATATTTATAAATCCATGAGATATAGTTTCTGCTGATCTTTGTTGGTGATATGTGTCTCCTGTAGGCTGCATGTTGTCTTTTCATGTCAATCTGCTGATCAAGGACATTGGATTGATGAGTTTAAGTCATTTACATTCAGGGTTAATATGAACGTATGGTAATCGGTTCTGTCGTTTTAGCAATGGGTTAATTAAATTAGTCTTCTGTTGTTATTTTACTGGGTTGTTCTTCACATGTGCCTTTGGTTTTGGTGGGTGCTTTTCCACTTTAGCAAGATAACATCTTTAAGTATAATTTGTTCATCAGTCAGGTTTGGAAGACACATATTCTTTTAACTTTCTTTACTGTGGAAGAGGCGCCCGATTTGGCTCTAGGAGGCAGGCTGGGCTGTGAAATGCACCCTGTTCCTGCACCACCCATCTGGGACCTGCTGTTGTGTCTCTGCTCCTGCTCAAATCAAACAGACGGGTAGGACAGGCAGTTCTTGGTCTGGGTTCACCTCCTGAGCTCCCAGTGAAGGTCCCTTCCCACCTTGTTGCTGGTGGAGTTCTGGCTGCTGGTGCAGTTCAGATCGCCACTCATTGGATGCTACTGGGGTATCAGTCCCTGCAGCAGCACACCGTTGTGTCCAGTGCTTTACTCTGTAAGTGTCCAGGTGGCTCTGTGCCGTGGTTCTGTCCTCTCCTATTTCCTGGAATGTGCCCTCTCTGCTTCACATTGGATAGTGTTTCTCTGTTTAAACGTGTCCTTACCCTATTTTGCCATCTTGATTCTCCTGTAATTCTGATTTCTCATCTCACAAACAGCTTAGCATAGGCAAAATTTCTGTAAGATAGTGATAATAATTACGTAATAAATAATTAATCCCAAAGAACAATGTACTTATAAATACGTAAAATAAGAGTGTGTATCTTTTAATATAGTATGTTTACTCTCTTGATATTTCATGATATTGTGTGTTTGTAACAAGAATAGTTTTATCCAAATAACTAACTTATGTTTTAGAATTATCAGTCCTTGAATAGTAAGTTCCATTTGCTTAATATTTTTTTACACTCCAATTGATATAATTAATTAAGACCCCGCTGTGTGAGCTCCTACCCATTCTTATACATAGTGTTGTTCTTTCGCATGGTCTAGTAAATGTGATCTTATATTTCTTTTCTGTTTAAAGCAAGTGTAGATAAGCAAGACTATAATGTTTATTCAAGCATTTGTGCATTGCAATGCAAATTGTTTTTGATGGCATCTCCATTACCATTCTTAAGGTTGCTTGAATAGATCTCATTTCACAGAATTCATGTAATGAATGTCCTCTTATATAACAAAGAGCAAAATCATTTTATTGAAAAATGTTACGTGGATTTTATCTACCCATTCATCTATGGGATTGTATTTGGTAACCGCACCAATCTGTGGCCTTCGGAAGTAAAAAGCTTCTATTACCACATTACTGGTTATTTTGTTTAGATAAATACAAATGAATTACTATGTAATGAAATAAGGCATAACATCGTATAATAAATACTCATATGGTGGGATTTTATTTTCTACTGAATGGGTGTTAGTTATGCTGATTGACTTTTTCCTCTTTCTGAGCTTGCTTTAGTGCTTTTTTCTCTAAACTGGGGACAGACCCAAGACTTCCATCCTCAAATCTAAAATAAAATGTAATCACATTAACAATTGGCTATAGCTCTTTCTTTTCCGATGTTCAATTTTTAGCAGAGTATTTTTTCATATTAAATCAGAAAACGAAAAAAAGTCTTCTGCATTTATATATGCTATATCTGTTCTCTAGATAGCAAAATTTACAAATATTATATTTAACTCTTAGCAGAGTTCTGTTTACTAGAGAGTATATGGATTTGTAGAATAGAGAAGTGATTTTTGAACTGTAGAATGAAATGCCATTGATTTGTAATAGATAATGATTCTTTTTTGTATTTATATCTTTTTGTTTTTAAAGGAAGTGAGAATTGAGAGAGAATTAGACACCATCATCTGTAGGTTCACTCCCCAAATGCCTGAGCTTCAGCAGATCTTTCATGTGACTGCAGGGGTCCAAGCTCCATGTGGTCTAGGTTCCACTGCTAACCCAGCCCGTTATCATGGAGTTGATTCAAAAGTGTAGCAGGTGTGGCTTGATACTGTACATATAAGGTGCTGACCTCTCAGCAAGCTCCCCAACCAGTTGTGCAATATTGAACTATGTTGAGCATCAGACATGAAGGCCTCTATCATACTAGACTCTGAAGTTCACAGCTAGAATAATTACACAGAGGTGATTAGACTTACAAGAAAATTCGTAAGTTGAAATTGAAAGTGGGTAGGATGAATATGATGAGAGAATTGCATTTTATGTTGTCATTGTTCACATTAGACAATGGCATTTTCTGTGGAGAACAAAAATGGTGGTATTGGAGTTGTAAGCACTCTGTAATAGCACAGAGGGGTAGAATGAAGACTTATTACCCTGAGACCGCGACAGGGCTGAGGGCTTCTTCTGAATGCAGTACCTGCCGGAGTCCTGGCCTTTCCTAGGAATCAGCTAATGTATGTTGGCGGCCAAAGGCATGTGAGAGCAGGGCACTCTGCGCTGGTTCCTACAGTTACCAAAAACATCTACCTCAAAATCTGTTTTTCTGAATTAATTTACCGTGCCAAAAAAATGTTAATGGATTGTGCACCTGGACAGTGGTATTCAAGTTGCACATCAGGCAGTACTCCAAGAATGGGTGAATGCCCTGTTCAGTAATGCTCTTCAGACTTCCCCATGCTGGCCTTTCTATATTGTTTCCACTCAATAGGGTTAGAAGTTGCATTCTGGGCGAGTATCAAGCAATGTTGAACAAGGAAGAAATGGCTACTCTTTTGCCCCATGTCATTCCTGTTTACAGTCTTCCCATATGGCGGCAGGTGTAGGAGGCAGAAATAAGATCAGCAGTGTTAATGATCACATTCTAGAAGTTCAAGGATTATGGACTAATTAGTCCAAGACATGTCTTGATTGATATGTATATTTCTCTATGTTTATGTTGTAAAACTGTGAGCAGTATACTTAATAGGTTCACTGTGAAACAAAGAGCATTCCATTTTTCTATCCTAATCTTAGAGATAATTTTATACTGTGGTTATCATTATCCAAGCATACATAAATCCCCAAGTCACTGAAAACTAATATTCATGAAAACCACAATGAGTTGTTAATGTATTTGATAAAATGCTTCATTAAGCATGGGACTTCATCAACTTAACATACCAGATAAAGTGTTGCACTTACATTTGTGGATCATTTTCCCTTTTTGTTAAGTTTTTTATTAGTTTTTACAATGACATAATTTCACTTTTTGTAATCAATAGATTAACCCTTTAGTAAACAAGTAATTCAATAAATAGTAAGGATGATCAACAAGAATCAAATTTTACGATGCCAATTTTACTCACACAAATTGAAGTTTTTGGTACTCTTTATAACTAATTAGTTAAATTAGATTTTATATTGAGAGAAAATAAGATTTTGAATTTATAGGTATAAATTGTGAACATGCAATTTAACATTTTTTGAGTTACAAATGCCAAGCCTTTTAAAATAAATTCTTGTAAAGATGTAGATACACATTGTTTTGTACTGCTAAAGCAATTTAAATTATGATAGTCTATCAGTCTCTTACCTCATGGCCTTGAAAAATATTTCAAAAGATAATCAAAATTCAAAAGTGATATAAATCATTATTTCTAACCTTAGTAATGAGTAGCATTCTTCTCAAATGCACTTCTTTTGTCTGTTTTTTGGTTTTGTGCATGTAAAAAAATTCGGAAGTGTTTTACAGTTTGTAAAGTGCATTCTGTTTACAGTTTTTTTTTCTGGTAGATACAATAATTATGCCAGAAATTGCACATCACTGTATTTTTTAAAAAGATTTATTTGTGATTTTTATTGGGAAGTCAAATTTATATAAAGAAGGAGAGGCGGAAAGATCTTCCACTCACTGTTTCAGTCCAAGTAGGCGCAGTGGCCGGGGCTGAGACAATTCAAAGCCAGGAGTCAGGACCTTGTTCCAGGCCTCCTGTGTGGGTGCAGGGTCCCAAGGCTTTGGGCCATCCTTGACTGCCTTCCCAGGCCGCAGGCAGGGAGCTGGATGGGAAGTGGAGCTGCTGGGATATGAACCAGTGCTCATCTGGGATCCTGTTGCTTATAAGGAGAGAATGTAGGCTCTAAGTCATCATATCGGGCTCAACAAGAGTTTTTAATTGTATTACAGAAGCTTATTTGTCATAATTGTAGAGGTTTTTTTTAGTCACTTTTCAGATATTTCCCACACCAATATAGCAACTTTCAGTTTATTTTGTGTAAATCCTATTGTACTTTGATGTTTCTCATCTTCTTGCCTTACACTATTAGGGTCAGATATTGGCTTTTGACGTCATGCCCTAATTGTCCATAGTCTGTTTCTCCTTAAGCAAAAGCAAGCAGGCTTTTCATATTTATATTCGTGTCATTCAACTTCCTCGTACTGAGGGAGAAGAAACTCAGGTACATCCGACCTGAGGCGGTACAGCAGGATTCTCCAGGATCCATTCCCCACACCCCGTCTTTATAACTGTCTAATCCATCGATCAACCATTGTAATGCGTTTACTTATTTATTTATTTGTTGCTTGTTATTACTTTGGTTTGCATTCAGTCTGATGATAGTCGTCTCTGATGTTTCCAGCTGAGAAAGCTGAGGTATCTGCTGTGAGATATACAACAAAGACCAAATGGCTAAGATTAGCTACACACCTTAAAGAGGGTTGTATCTTAGACATTCTTCATGTTAGTGACTTAATTGGTATTTAAAGCATATATAACCTTACACACAGGATATACTGACAAGGAAGTGAAGTCTATAGAAAGTGGTTAATGAAGAAATTAATCATCATTCATTGTAGATTCTGGATTTCTTAACATTTCAATCAAAGTTATTTTGCAAATATAATTGAGGAGCATGGTTTAAGTCACAAGCTGTGATTAAGTTTCTTAAAATAAAAATATATGTATAATCTACAGAGATATTGTTTATCTGATTAAAAATAACACTAGTAACAAATAAGTGAACCAAAAAAGCTCATTTGATAAATGTTATTGCAAACTATCCAAGAATAATGTAAAATCCTTTTATAATTATAGCAAAACATATGTAGCTATAAATTCATGTGTTTTAAATAATCTGAGTGTACTGTGCACCTCTCTTTTTTAGTGTATCATTACCTTATATCGTTTTGAGAATTCACTGACTATTGATTAAAAAGTTATGTACAATTGATAGAACCAAGGTATCACCTGTCCTCTGTGTACTTGCTACCCAAAATTCATGGCTCTGCTCAAACCTGACAAATGCAGTGAAATATTCCAGTTAAAGGACATTTCATAAATACTGGCTGTTACTTTTCAAATCCTCTGAAGTCAAGCAAGTCATTTGGCAACAAAAATATACAAAGAAGTCAGAAATTGTCTCTGAGCCACTGGTAGAATACTGAAGGCAATAGGGTGTTCTGGGCCAAGCAGGACTCTCAAGGCAGAATTACTGGAGTCAGAATCATGTGTCTGTGCTGTTGGTCACTTTTAAGGCAATTAAAAATATTATAATCTATGTATTGTGTGTTTAGCATGTTTACTTATTATATGTTTGTGTTTCTAGCTCTGTTACCTAGCTGATTGAGTCTGTTGGAACACAGGAGCTGTGTAGAGTTTTAAAAGATGCCAGCCTTCTTACAGGTAAGTGCCAGTTGATCATTATAACATAGATGCTTGACCGCATTGTTTTCACTAGCGTGATTTGGTGGATGGAGTGGTGATACATATAAAAAAATAATGCATTATGTATAAGGTCAAAACCTGTCCATTTCAGCTTAGGCTTTCATCACCCTATGTTCTAAGACATTTGATTGTACAGAAAAATGACAAATTAAGTATTGTTTGCTTCATTGAAGTAAAATACACACAAGTAATTTTTACATATATAATGTACATTTATATGGATGTGTGTGTGTGTGTGTGTGTGTGTGTATATGTATATGTATGTTTTGACTTGTAAAATCTGGGACCTTAACTATGTTTTAAAACAAGTGTTGTTGTTTTGTAAGCTCCTCAATTTACATGAAGCATTGAGACAACTTAGTGACAATAGGCCCCTAAAGAAGAAAAATTCATTTCCTTCTATTGTGTCTTACTTTTATGTCATATTACCCTGTCTCCTGCAGTTGTTAAGCATTATTTTTGTTAAATTGGATGAGTGTCTTAAGGCTAACCTCAGATGAAGCTCTCACAGAGGCAACACAAAGTCCCAGATTCCTTGTCTTTGTTAATATTTATATGACACAGTCTAGTTCAGTTGTTTCTTTGCTGGTAATTCAAGTCTGCTTTTTTCATTCCTGGTGGCAGATTCTAAATGACTATCCTAATTGGGTACAGTAATTCCAGGGCTGCTCTGACACTGGATTTCAAAGGCATGGAATATATTCTTAGCTGCAGTCAAAACAAACCTGATATTCTCAGTGCCCAATCAGTGATCAATTAAGATTAACCATTAACATAACAAGTCAAAAAGAAAAGGTTAAAGAGATAAGGCAGACGTGTAATTAAACAATGTCGTGAATGGAGTTGCTGTGGTATTTGTTCACACTCTGTGCATGCTCATATTAATAAGCAGAAAACTAAAGTTCTTTTTGTTTCTCACATTTCTTTTATGCTATTAGATTGTTTTAAAATGTCTATAAAGTACTTTCATAAAGTATCATAAAGTAATTTCAAGTGTCAGTTTCAAATAAACATCAAGATTATACATTTGAAACAACATATATGATTGCATATCTAAAATGTATTTCTTTTAGTTTTGTACATGAATCGATCATTTTTTCTCATCAGTAATTCCAAATTTCTACATGGAAAATATCTTTTCCTTTACGTAGTAGATTATTTGTAATTTGTGGAAAATTTCAACTTATTCTGGTTTAATTCTAATCTTGAGTGAGTTTGGGATAGAGGTTTTTGTTCCAGATAGTATATTTATAATAATAAGGCATCTGATAATTCTACTTTATTCTTAATAACCAGCATTCTATCTTTTTTTTGTTAACCAAACGTATAATTACAACAAAGTAAATATCTTATATGGTGTAAATGTGAATAATAAATTAGATCACAGTCTATTAACTCAGGACTTTTCTTTTTAAAAAGCATTATATGTATTGTTTAATAAGAGCAACAGTGAGGGAGAACTAGGATCCCGCACCTGCTTTTTCACTGCCCATGACATCAGTCTGAAAATTAAGAATTCCATCTTGATCTTCCGCATGGGCAGTGAGGCCCAGGTACTTGGGTCATCATTTACTGAACTGACACACACGTTAGTGGAAGCCAGGTTGGAAGTTGAACAACTGAGGCTTATAGTGTTCCGGTATGGGATGCTGGTTTGAACAGCAGTGGCTGAACATATTGGACTATGATGATGCTTGCCTCAGTTTCTTTGGATTAAAAGATAATGGAATGCTAAAATATTCAAAGACCCAATTTGAGACACACTCGTCGCCATGTCCTTTGATTCAGTCTGCACTATATTTGAAAATAAGCAAAAATAATCATTTTAACAAGAACAGTTTAAAAATGATAACTTGAGAAAGATAAATTTTAAAAAAATTGTGTGAGTCACTTGTTTTGCATTAGGGTAGAGTTCATATTAATGCAAGGCATTTAAAGAGAATGGCTTAAAACTGTTTTCCTTTCAATGGGCAGTAAACTTCTTATATGAAAATGGACTTGAACTCAGTCTTCGGTAAAATGCTATCATGAAACAATGTGATGCCTGAGAACATCAACAATATGTGTGTCATGTTAAACAAGTTTAGTTCTGAAGTCTCTTGGGAGCGGTGTTGTGCTGCATGGGCTAAGCTGTCCACTGGGATGTGCGCTGGGAGCAGTACTGATTCTGGTCCAGGCTGCTCCACTTCTGATCACGTGGCCTGCGAATGTGCCTGGGAAAAGCACTAAACCCATGGTGCACTGCGCCTGCATGACAGTCTCAGCCTTGGTTCCCATTTCCCGGCTTCTCCGTTTCCTGACCCCACTCACTGTGGCCACTTGGGGCTGAAAACAGAGGACAAAACCTCTCTTTCTCTCACTACCCCCTTTATGACTCCATCTTGAAAAAAAAATCAAAGTAGAACAAACAGCAAACCAAAAAAAAACAAAAACAAAAACAAAAACAATTTCAAGTGTTCACTTATGAGCGAGATAATATTGTGCAGGCTGCTTACAATCTCATTACCTTATTGTGTAATTTCTTTTTAAGCAGTAACATTTTACAAAACTTACCTCTTGTTTTGCTTTTCACACATATCTAAGATTGTCTAACATCTAATTAGGTTAATTTACTATGTTAATGCAAAAAATTGAATGAAATAAATTAAACTCATTCATATGATCACACAGCACTATTTCCCTATTGTTGAAATACATTTGGTTCCAATGTAAAAGATATTGCTTAAGTGGGCATTTCTGTCCCCTCTTATCAGTGAAATGTGAAGAAGGTATGTTAGATAAATTTCAGCTGAAATATGAAAAGAGATAACAATATGCAAAGTACAGTGTATTGATGTACACATGACATGAAGATATATTGTTCTATGAAAAATTTCTGAGTAATTAAATTATGCAGAATGTATCAAATACAATAGCAGTTGGTAGATAAATCTCAGTGAGTAGGTGTAGATGATAAAATTTAACCGTGTTTCTGGGTTTTGAGTTTAATGTTTTATTGTTTTATTAGGAGATCCTATGTGTGTGATCTTTATAAAGTGCCACTTGAATTTGGTTTTGATCTATCCAAAATAATTTCTTGGAATGATAAATGTAATTATCATTATTTTAAAGGTGTTGATGGACTTGTTTTGAGAGTGTATACATGGTTTGGGATGTTATTTAAATGGAATACTTCAATGTCTCATAAGTATGTTTTGGAAATGAGCTGTTAAGATGTAGGATCTGCCTTAAAACAAAATCCGACTTTAGGACATTGATATAACTGTCAGGTTATGGACATTCCCAAAGCCCCGGGGCTGACGAGGGACAGAAACTGAGCAAGGCACTGAGGGAGCCACAGACCTGCTCAGTCACGAGGGAATCTGTGCTTTTCTGGTTTCACACTCAGTGTCTACTGCTGAGTTTACCTTAGGGTTGCAAAAATGAACTGTAGAACCATTGGTTCTTTTTAGGTGTATCTTTTAAGGCATAATTAGGAACAGTTTTGTATTTTAAAGTATTTTTTCTTGATGGGTTATTATTTATGTCGTGTTTATCATATCTGAAGAAAAATGAAGGAGTGTTTTTACTTTTGGTGATTGCCAAAGTTAATTACTTCAGACAGGCCTTTTGAACTTCACAATGAATGTGTCATTGGGAATTATTGTTTATCATCTACAAAGAATTACAAAGGGCAGAAAAAGAAAGAAATGCAGAAACACTTGACCATGTGTGTATGGATTGTGCCAGGGTTTTATTTAGAATGTAGAGCTCTTGCCACTCTCCCCGACTAGTGCCGGCAGCCAGGATCGTCAGAGCTGGTCTATGATGTGGTATCAGTAGAAAGGCTTCCAAAAACAACACCTCATTATTTTATGAATTTTTATTTATGCCATTTTGTATTTGTTTTTTCCATGTTTCATTTGAATAATCACAGGGCATCAGATGCTCATAAAATCATCCATGATTAGAGAGAGATCATTTAGAGATATTTTATTCCATGGACTGTTTACACTTTCCTTCTTTGAGTATAAAGCAACAATCCCATAAATATGATGAAATATATAAATAAATGAGAAAAATTTTCCCCTTCAGATGTTAAAAATATCCTGTTTATGTGCCATGATTGCTTTGATGTTGTATGACAGTTCACTATCCAGGCAGTTGTGACATCCTTCAGGTTAGCCTAACATTTTCTTAGCACGTAAGCAAAGACACACATAGTCTTTGTTCTAATAAAAGAATACTGCAGGAGAGATGAAGTGAAGGCTTGGTTATGGTCTAGGGACAACAATCCTTAATTTACTTTGCAGATGTCTGTGTAATTTAAGCAGCAGGCAGAACAACCACACAGTTGTAGCTGCTCAAGGGAAAAGATACCAAGGGACTCATAAATCATCGTAAGGATTAAATTCAATGAGATTTCATATCCTTAACCTCAGAAGGCAATGTGGGACAAGCAAGCGTCAGAACATACAACGCCTGGAATCTTAGTGCAGGGATAAAAGGTTCCGAGCTTTTAAGGCTTCTCTCAATTAGCTCTGACCTGCCATTTGCAAGTCAGCAGAACATAATTTTAAAGTTGATTAAAATGAGTCTGCTTCCACATCAAATTACACTGAATAAGTGATAAGTTATACTTCTGCGGACCAGTAAGTGTGGAGTCAAATCATATGGAAATGCTAATCATTTGCTTGGATTGAACATGTGCTTTTTGGGACAGTCTGTAGGAAAATAACCCTACAGATACTCAACCCACTGAGATTATGCTTAGCTGAACACTTTAAAATGAGAAATAGCATGAGAAAATTCTAATTTCAGAATAGCCAAGTGAAGGAGGTACAGACAGCTGGCTCTCTCCTATAACATTTAATAAATAAATGATCTGTTACTAATTGTGTGTCTGTGAAAAATTATTCTAATTAAAGGTTTTTGGATACAAATGAGACATCACACACAGTGAGGAGAGTTTCATTTAGTGTGGAAGATAGGACTTTTAATCAAATTTTAAACCTCTTGAGAAGTACTGACACTAACTTTCCCAGTACTGTTTCAAATCAAGTTCATGATATAACTGTATTTGACATTTTTATAAGCACTCCAGCATAGTACAGAACATACAATAATTTATTCAAGGACAATTATGAGCCTGGTATGAAACAAAAATAAGTTTTTGGTTTTCATTCCAGAATTTAATAGCAAGTGTCCCTTGATTATGATTCTTGTTACATGGCTAATGCTTCATTATCTATTTTGGTTAAGGACAGCTGTGGTGTGGTTAATTCAGAGTGGCACACACACAGACACACACACACATTTTTGGCATTAGAATGTATTTCATATTCATATTTGAAAGTGATTTCATCTGACTTGATAGAAAGTTAAACTGCCCTGTGAAAGAAGCCGGAATGACACAGGATCTCACAATGTGCCCTGCTCTGTACTGAGTGTGTCCTCTTCAGTACCCCATGCTGAGAACAAATTCTAATCCTTACCAATCTTCTGGCAATCCTATACAACAGTGTAGTGTTTTCACCAATGGAATGATGATAATGTACCTTATTCTCTGATAGAAGCCTCTAGATGGTTTTAGACTTCATATCATTTTAGCAAGCTGATATTTGTTCCTTTTCCTGTTATGTAAAAAGATTGTACTTCATTTCCTAAGATCCATCTTAGAGAGTAGAGACACTAAAGAAACACCCAGTCATATAAACTAAGCCAGGATACTAGTACTTAAATATATATATGTATTATATATAGTGCATCTCTGTACTAAAAAAGGCTAAATCATTTGACTTCACAATAGCTTCTGTCATTTAATTGTGTTGTTCTCAGAATCTGCTGAAAAAATAATACACTCTTATTTAGGAAGAATTTGTCTCCATGCTTACACCTTACATGTTATCTTACATGTTGCATGTTGTTTTTTCAAAAATGATTATTAAATGAGAAAAGTAGCTCAATTTAACAGTTTCATAATATATGGATATATAAAAATCAACTTAGTCTAACATGTATAAAAATTGTTTTTCACTTGTGAATAGACCATTTTAAATGTGAAGAATAGACATGATGGAAAATGCGTTGGATTTTGTTTTCATTCTTACATATTCCTGAAATTTGTTCAGAAATTTTATTTTCATTGGAAGGCAGGTTTACAAAGAGAGAAAGATCTTTTATCTACTGGTTCACGCCCCAAATGTTTGCAACAGCTGGAGCTGAGCCTATCCAAGGCCAGGAGACAAGCTGTCTCCTGGTCTCCTATGTGGGTGCAGTGTCCCAAGTATTAGGCTGTACTCACATGATCTCCCAGGGCATAAACAGAAAGCTGGAAGGGAAGGGCAGAAGCCAGGACGGAAGTTGGCACCCTTATGGATTCTCCTTTTTATTTGTGATAAGAGCTATATTGATGGACTGGGGAGCCAATTGTTGATTAGGAAGCCACAAAAATAAATAGAAGCAATGAATTTGAAACTCAGGGTAGAAACTTGAAGGAAATTTCTGAGGAAATTTCTGAGGAAAGTCTCATTTGGAATTTTTGTGATCATTTGAAACACATGAAGACACACTTGCAGTACAAGGTTCAAATATCGCAAAAGAGTTTTGTCATACACATTTCAGATGACCAAGGTGACACAGATCAGAAGTCATCTGGATTATGTTAACATGTCTTTTAGTTTACGTTGCAGTAGTCAAATATGTTGGAACAGCAAACTGTAAACATTACAAGCACAGACCTGTGGGCTGGTACTGTGGCATAGGGGGCTGAGCTCTGCTTGTGACACTGGCTTGCCTGTATGGGCACTGGTTGATTTCCTGGTGGCTTCATTTCTACTCCAGCTTTCTGCTAATGGCCTGGGAAAGTAGCAGAGGATGGCTCAAATTCTTTAGGGAGACCTGGGAGAAACTTCTGGCTTTAGATCCACTTAGTTTCAGCTGTAGGAGAAATTCGGGGAGTGAGCCAGTGTGTGGAAGATCCTCTGTCTCTCTCTCTCTCTCTCTCCCCCACCCCTCTCTCTCTCTCTCTCTGTCTCTCTGAGTCCATCTCTCTTCCCTGTAATTCTTTCAAGTGAAAATAGAATGATTTTGTTTAAAGTACACACTTCTTAGATTTTTTTTTTGTAGATTAATTCCAACTCAGGCACTTAGCAGTAGTGTTAGTGAATCAAAGTTCTGAACTTCTCTATATTTAATTCCTTTCAACCACAATTCTAGGATCAGTGTGTATCTCATACGGTTGTCATAAGCATTGTATTTGCATATGCTACTTGGAAGAAGAAACTTAGAACAGGACCTGCACTGTAATAAACCAGTGAGTGGATTCTAAGAATTGGTACTCCTTCTGCATTTCGAAGCAATTGAGATGTTCTTTTATGGATTGTCTCATATTGTAGATGAGTATTTTATGTAGTTTTTCTTGTGTTGATACTTCTGTTTGTTATTCGTGTGTGTGTTTGTGTATATCTATTTCTCAACAGACGTCTTCATATAGGGATGCTTTCACAAGTCTGTGGAAACAAAGAAACTAAAGGCGGAAGGACAGCTTACAGAACCTTTTAAAACCCCTTTATATCATATCAATATATATATATACATATATATTTTATTGGAAACAGTATATTCACATGAAAGTTGTTACTTAAGTGTGAACGGTTGCAGAGTCCTTGGATACAGCAAATCACCTGTTTAGAATGTATTTGGCTTCATCACCCCGAGAATTGGTATCTGCAAATGTCTGGTCTCTGTCAAGTTTAGTGTATCTTTTTCCACGTATTAATAGCCTCCTTGTGTAAGTGATGTTCAAAGATTTTCAACAAACCTTTGCAAGGAGTGTTTCTCTGAATAGGCCCCTTTAAAGTTTTTGCTGTATTTGATGAGACAGATGGAGAAATTCATTTTTTAAACGTCGTGTTTATTCCAAATTTTCCATAATGTTTGAAATCCGTTCTTCCCCTTGCCCCAGGGGATGCCTGCCTTCTTAGCACGTGCTCGAAACTAGAGAGAAAACATATGTCGTGTATATCCCCTGGGTCTGACAGAAGAGGTGAAATATAGGATAACTGCTGCTTCAGTTGTGCAAAAGGGAGTTTCCTTTTTGCAAATGATATTTCTTCCACAGTGCAAGATGCTGCGTTGGAGCCTTCTGATAGTTTAATTATCATCGCATTTTCTTTCAAAACAATATTGGTCTTTTTAAACATAGGCAATATTGAGACTGGGCATGGATCTGGAGTATAATTATGTCTTAAATCAGGTTCACTGAGCTTATCACGGAGCACTCCTTGTGTTTATAGAGTAACAGTAGGTAATTCTGGTGATAAATTTATTGTGACCTCATAGCAAGGCTGCTTGTGGTGTGAGCTTAGCTTATCAGCTGTATTTCAAGCCATGGCCCACCCCCAACATCAGGCCAAACCACATGTTCCTCAAAGCATTCAGGTTTTCCACCACAGCCCTCTCCTCCTGTGGGCCTTTGTATGCTCACATTCTGCCTTGAACTGCTTTTGCCTCTTACCTATCAATGCACACAGCTTCTCTTCCTGGACTACTCCACTCCAATTCCACCACTAGTGTCAGATTCATTTTGTTCCAGATCTATCAGCACATCGCTGTGTTGGCTACTTATGGAAAGCTGACATTCAGTTCTGGGCGTGTTACAAGGTGCCCTGGCCTAGTCTCAGGCTTTGACCCACTCTGCTCTGTTTTCTTCCTGTGCAGTGTATTATTCCTGCAATATTGATCTTCCATATTCCTCTCTTCTCAGGATATTCCACACGTAATAGTTTTGTTTTATCCACTTTCACTCAAAATTTCCTTGTAACACCTTACCCAAGTTTCAGATTACCTCAGTGGCTACTTCTGCTGGAAAAAATGAATACAAGAAAAAGGAAATGATTACTGTCTAATGAGAGAGATGCCCAAATCATAAGGAATGGTTATTTTACACTGTATGCCCAACTTATAATATGTGCTTATAAGTAGAAGATATATATGTGTGTATTATATGTATAGCATAGATGCAGATATAAACACAGTATCATGTGATATAGTAATTTTTTTAAAGATGTATTTATTATTATTATTGGAAAGCCGGATATACAGAGAGGAGGAGAGACAGAGAGCAAGATCTTCCATCCGATGATTCACTCCCCAAGTGAGCTGCAATGGCCGGTGCTACGCCGATCTGAAGCCGGGAACCTGGAACCTCTTCCAGGTCTCCCACACGCGGGTGCAGTGTCCCAAAGCATTGGGCCGTCCTCGACTGCTTTCCCAGGCCACAAGCAGGGATCTGGATGGGAAGTGGAGCTGCCGGGATTATAACTGGCACCCATATGGGATCCCGGGGCTTTCAAGGCGAGGACTTTTAGCCGCTAGGCCACGCCGCCGAGCCCGTGATATAGTAATTTAAATGGAATAAAAAAATCAGTTGTATGAATCAACCATTGTGTCACTTCAAGCTCTAAAACGTGCTAATAACCAGTGGTCTTAGTACACCACAGTTGTGTTCTGGTGGGTAACAAGACCGATAGTGTTGATTTGCTGATAATATGTTGTACTTCATTCTCTTCCCCCAGTACCCATGCCATGCTATTTTGTTGTTTCACTCCAATATATTAAAGCAGTCAGCTTTGGAACAATTGTACCCCTCACAAAACTGATATTCTAGAACTTGTTGTGACAAAGCATCACTGGAGGGTAAAACATTTTTTAAAGTATGTAAATGAGGCAGTGGCCACTAGAGCAGACTCTCTTCCAGCATGACTTATGTCTTGTAAGAATAGGAAGTATAGACCTAGATGCAGAGAGAAGTCAATGGAGAATTGCAGCAAGAGAGAGGTGTTATACTAGCCAAGGGGCCAAGCTGGGACCAGTGCCTTTTCTCACAACCTTCAGTAGGAACTAGTCCTGCCCACATCTTGATCTTGGGATTCTAGACTCCAAACTTTTGGCACAATACGTAACAATTTGTAAGCCATCTTGTGTCTGATACTTCACTTTTGAAACTCTAGAAGAAAACAATAAGCTTTTTATAGAGATTTATTTACTTTCCTTGAAAATTGGTGTTACAGTGATGGGAGGTAGGAGACAAAAATTCTCCCTGCTGTTTCATTCCCCAAATGGTCACAACAACCAGAACTGGTCTAATCCAAAGTTGGCAGCCAGGGGCTTCTTCCAGGTCTCCCCTGTGGTTTTAGGGGTTAGCAGTTAAGTTTGCCCGGAAGATCTCATTCTGTGACATCAAAATTAGGTGAAGGTGTTGTTTGCAACACTGTGGTTTCAGAATGTGAAACTTACAGATACTGACTACCTCACTATGCAGCTCGTGATTTGTGTCATCGTAATTACCCATGATTCTATGTCTAATTGGAACTACGATGTTCTCTAGTCTGCACTGTGAAACTCACTGCTCAACATTGTTAGACACTGTCTTTTACCCCTTGCTTCTCTGGTCTTTCAAAGCCCATTTCTCATCACATGATTTATGTGTGAAAGTAATTGTTGTTGTTCTACCTCAATCCAGAAGTCAGTCAGTAGTAAGTATTGCTTAGTGTGTGATAGCTGTAAGGTCTCAGAACCCTGACTTGACTGTTATAAAGAGGCAGAGAATCCAGTTTCATAGGCTGGACCCACATTGGAGAGGACAATGGAGGGATCACTTGAAGCATGTTGGAAGACCAGACAGGGTCTCTCTCTTGCTCTGCTTTTGAAATAGAAGAAAAGGTCATACATAAACACATATTTTAAAATGTGCTTTCAAAATATACACATACAGTCTGTACTGAAGAAAGTAAGTAAGTGAAAAATTATTATCTAATAAGCATTTTCATTTGGATATGTTCATTGAAGTATCATTTAAGTGAATTGCATCGAATATGATTTTTTAAATATTTTATTGTTTATTTGAATGGCAGAGTTATAGACAGTGGGAGAGACAGATATTGAAAGCAAGAGAGACTGCTTCTGCTGGTTCACTTCCCGAGCAGCCACAACAGCCAGGATTGGGCCAGAAGCATAGCACTCATCATGATATGCCATGTGGCTGATAGGGCCCCAAGTACATGGATCTCCTTCCTGTGCTTGCCTAGGCACAGCAGGTGCCGCATCAGAACTGGAATTCATAAGGGATACGGGCACTGTAGGAGGACAGGGACCCTACTGCACAACTGCAGTCCCCAAAACAGAATTTTTTTTGCAGTATTTTAAAAAATAATCACAATTCTAATTTACCAAATATCTTTTAGATTGTTAAAATATCCCTCCAAATAATTTTCAGAAAACTACAAAAAGTTCATGCCAAATGGAATAAAAATGAATTTGTTAGTTTATTTTGATGCCCAAAAATACCCCTTTTGGAACTCATGCAGAATATATCGGTCTTCAAAATTGTTGTGGAAATGTTTACTATGTATCAAGATGTGTTAACAATTCATTTGCACGTTCCACAAAGTTTTTGAAATAGCCTGATATTGTTGTGTAACCTGAAAATAGGAGGATGAAAAGCACCTTAGTTTGAAGTAAGTACACTTGTGAAATAAGAACATGTTGCAAGTTGTACTAATTTTTGTGAGGGTTGCTTGTAACAGGAGTAGTCTGCCTATTTGTTTATTTCCTGGGTTAATGATGCTCTGCAGTTTTTGGTTGTCACAAGCATCTTTGCCGATTGTATTTTTGTTGTTGTTGTTTTATCTAAGTTTACTTTTGGTCTCTGGAAGCAGTCACAAGTTGGAAGAAATGGGATGCATGTTAATCTGTTAACAAGTTATGGTGGTCACTCACCTCTTGAATGCAACATTTACTCTCAGGTCAATTCCTGTTTTGCTTGGAGTACCCATTCCTTGTCCCAAAAAGAAACACAGCTCAGTAAATGAAGTAATGTTGTGTGGGATAGTTCAGATCCTGATGCTTCTAGAATTCAGTGTACTGGTCATGATGATTTCCAATATTATATTACCTTGTTGTGTATCACATATTCTCACTCATTTTGTTACATTCTACTCAAGTCTTTCCTGATCCTGAAGTATTTCCATTGTTATACTTGAAGAAATATTTACAGATATTATATTTCTAAGACCCAAGAAAGCTCCTTAAAGACACTGGATACAAAACAAAGAGTGCTGGAGGGATAATTGAATGTGTTTGGATACATTGTAGTTGTCCTTGTTTTACTCAGGCATTTCCCTAAGTAGGTTATGATAAACTTCAGCAGTGATAATGTCATAGTCTTTGCACATCCCCTGCTGAACTTGAAAGAATGACTTGACACGGCAAGCACTTTGAAACGACATTACCTCACTAAAGACTGAATTTTTGCTTCTCCGTATAATCATTGCCTTGCAATAACCATTTATGCCTTCAGTGGAACAAACTGAAGAGAAGGGCTAGATGCTGATTATGAAGGATGTGTGTGTCTTCCTGTACACTTTCTGAAAGTCACTAGATAATTTTGTAGGAAAGTTGAATGAAGTATCAGCTAAGCAAACGAAGCATCAAATTGTCAGAGGGTACCCATCACTGAAAGAACGCTTCAGCCACATGAGTGGATTGGCTGAGCTGGTCTGGACGCTTTACGATGTACATGTATCAATTCATCATCTTCCAAGGTGAACAGTATTTGTTGGGAAAATCTCAGACATAATCATATTTATTACCTTAGCTTAAATTGGATGATGGCATGGAAAGTCACTGTATGACAGGAGTGAAGGAGTACGAGGCATATCGGGAGGTGCTTGTTTCAGTAGCTGGTGAAGGCGCAGATTATATAATACTCTCTGTATCTCTTTTTTTTTCAGACTTTGAGTACAATTGTAATACAGGGTAGTATAATATATTTAGCACTTTCTCAAAGAATTTGCTAAATGAGGATGGATATGTAATTGTTATGTTTGAATGCACTAATTTTTTTACGTATGTGCATATTTATGTTACTAAAATGAATCTTAAACAGTAAACTACTACTTTTATAAAGTTCATGAAAGTGTTATAGGATGTCCTTTTTTTCTTTTAAAATGTTTCAATATAAAGAACTGATTTTGTGAGCCTCAAAGACAATTTTAAGACCATTTGGGATATTGCTTCTCTTCTACTTCCTTGCTTTTTTTTTTAATTTTGCAATGATGCACTTTACCATATGGTGTTCATAAGGAAAATGCTGATTGGCTTACATATAGAATACATTTTAAACACCTGTTTTTGTTTCAAAATTTTTTCTTTTGTTAGGTTTGTTTTTCGTAAAGATATATAGTGAGATGTATTACATTTGGAGTTTGTTGGAAAATAACAATAAAGATAATAAGTATAAAATATAGCAGCAGTGGAGTACATAACAAGCTAATACAGCCCGGCCTCCCTGCCCAAGAAGCCTGGAGCACTGGTGTTTGCATGGGACCCTGCAGAAGTCTTCATGAATAGCTGTACCTTTGGAAGCCGTTGTGTCAGGAAAAGCATGTACATTTTGTGCAGGTTGCACTTTGGATAATAAATCATAAATCTAAAATGTTTTCAGTGAAGTCCATTTGGAAAAGGAAAAAAATGAATGCAGAAGAAAACATGGTGCCATAAAAATATCTTTGCTAGGTAACATAGTGAATTATTTTCACATGTACATTTTTGCTTACTTAGAAGTTATGCATACTATCTGCTAATATGAGCAAGAGTATTATTAAGACTTTGGGTTGATGATAATTGCACTGTTGAAGGGCGGCATGCGCATGTGGACCCATGATTAGGGTGGGAAGGGTTGAGGAATAGGGGAAAGTGGAGGAGACCATTGTTTCCAGTTTTCTTTTTTTTTTTTTCTTCCTGTACCTGGGGGAAGCAGGGAGAGAAAGGGAGTAGCTGCACCCAGCATCCTAACCACGTCCATACCTGGGATGCACCCAGCATCCTAGCCACGTCCGTACCTGGGATGCACCCAGCATCCTAACCACGTCCGTACCTGGGAATGGGGAAGGCCACCTTATGTCATCTGAGGGTCCCCAATGTGGAGCATGCTCTGAGAGTATTGCTCCAGTGGTTTTGATAGTTTCAAAACGCTGTTGATTTTGTTGTTCCAGGGATGAGGAAAGCCTTCCAAGGCCCATTGGTTGATGTAGTCCATCCTTGAGTTTCTAGTACTAAATGTCTTCTCCAGGTCCCAGTGGACTGTGATATCTCCCACGTCAATCTGAGCAACTTCAGCAATGTGAGCAAATGAGGCAGCCCAGTTCTGACACACGCATTCCACAGTCAGGTTGCAGTGCTGAGTCTAGGGGTCCAGTTGGCAGGGAGGCGTGTAAGGGAAACCTTAGCAGAGGTGACCTCAGACCTGGCTCTTGTGTGTCAGCCAGTACAGTGTCCGGCTTAGGCTGTTACCCACATCAGTCTAGACAGAGGCTGGTGGTTGCAGCTGTGGCGTCAGTTCTATCTCCAGCCCCATTTCTTACTCAAACCAATGGATGATGTGACCCAGCACAGCCCTGCCTATCACACACTTGACCCTCATGTACATCAGAGGGAACCGCTTCCCAGTCAGAGTAACTCCCAATATCTCCCACCAGTACCATCCCCCGTCATCATTTCTGCATAAGAGAGTGTGTGCAGGAGACTGATCCAGTTGTTCCACTTACCATTCGGCTTTTATACACATCAGTGGGTGATGCAGGCCACCTTTGCCCAACCAACGTCACTATCCAGCCCGTATTGATGCTGGCGGGTGATACTGCCTGTGCGGTCATGCCACTCCAGCCCTGATTCTCTTGCTCACTGGTGGGAGCTGTGGCTCCTCAGAGGGGTACTCACCATTTCTTCCTAAGCCCACTCCCACCCCTGGATCTTACACTTTCCAGGTAGTTTTGCAGCCTGGCATAGCAGGACTTGCCCCCAGCACTTTCTAGCTGATACTTCTAGAAAACCTGACTTTCCTCAAGCATGTATCAGCAGAAAAAGTCCAGCTTGGGGGAACAAGATTTTTAAGAAGTATATAGTCGGGGAAAACTTTCTTCTGTTCATTGTTCTGTTATAAACATTAACAAATGTACAGAATTGACATACTTCATTTTTTAGAGGGGCTATGATGTTCATTTTCAATTATTTTAAAGTTTAGATTGTAGAAGGACTTGGTAGCTCTGGTCAAGGAGGGAGAAGGAAAGTCATGCTACATTGAGAATATAACTTGATTTTGTCCTTAGTTTTGTTTCAGTTTTGCCTAATGTACACATTTGATGTTTCTGTTGACTCTAGAGGTTAGTAAATACATATACAAGTACAAATTTAGAACAATCAACATCAAGTAATTATGAATACATGTATCAATTTGTCACAGTTTTAATAAGTAATATTTTATTGAAATATGACTTAATTTCTTTTCAAATATAAAGAAATTTTTTTCAAAGATGTATTCATTTTTATTGGAAAGGCAGGTTTACAGAGAGAAGAGACAGAGAAATTTCTCCCATCTTCTGGTTCACTCCCCAAATGGCTGTAGTGGCTGAAGCTCAGCTGATCCCAAACCAGGAACTTCTGGGATTCCCACAAGGGTGCAGGGTTCTAAAGGTTTGGTATAGCTGCCTCACCCCTGCTTTCCCAGATAATAACCAGGTAACTGGATGGGAATTGAAGCATCTGGGATGCGAACTGGAGCCCAGATGCTATACTTGGAAGTAGAGGGTTAGCCAGTTAAGCCATTGTGCTGCCCCCAAAGAAAATGGATTTTATATATATATACCTTTCAGTACCTCCTTCCTCACTGAGCTCTTCATAGTCACTCTTAACCAAGAGATTATCTGCATGTTACTTGCTTCTTAATACAAAGTAACTAGCATCCATACCTAGCACTTAGAAACGAATCAGCGTAGTGTTCTTGTGCTTGAAAACATGCTAGAGGGCCCGGCAGCGTGGCCTAGCGGCTAAAGTCCTTGCCTTGAATGCCCCGGGATCCCATATGGGCGCCGGTTCTAATCCCGGCAGCTCCACTTCCCATCTAGCTCCCTGCTTGTGGCCTGGGAGGGCAGCGAGGACGGCCCAAAGCTTTGGGACCCTGCACCCGCGTGGGAGACCTGGAAGAGGTTCCTGGTCCCGGCATCGGATTGGCGCGTACCGGCCCATTGCGGCTCACTTGGGGAGTGAAACATCGGATGGAAGGTCTTCCTCTCTGTCTCTCCTCCTCTCTGTATGTCCGGCTTTCCAATAATAATAATAATAAAATCTTAAAAAAAAAAAAAAGAAAACATGCTAGAAAACTCTTCTTATTTCTTGCCAGATGTTATCAAAAATAAACAAAATAGGAAGTTTCAATAAATCAGATTTGCTTTAATTGTATCACAGGATACATAATATTTAGCATAACAAGGAAAAGAAAGTTTGGATTTTGAAACATGTTAATAATTGCAGTGTTTTCTCTCAAAAATTGTTCAAGATAAAAACACAAGGAAAGCTTATCATTCATTACAATAATAGGGCAAAATGAGTCATGACTTATTTTTACCAATTCTTTTCCTTCCGAAATCTTATCTGAAATAAGTAAATGTTCGCAGCACACATATCTCAGACACAATATTTTCTTCACTAGCCGCTGATGTTTGGGATATGAAGCTGTTTTGAATTTCTTTCCTTTTCATGTCCACAGATAATGGCCTCTAAATCACTCGATGGGTAATAAGAACCTAAACATAAACCTGCTGGGATACTATGAAATATTTGTATCATTAATTGGATTTATAGCATGTTCTATGATAAAGAGCAAACCACAAGCCTTTTCTTATATTTTCATTCCTCAATTATACCAGAAAAGACATTTCAAAATTATCTAAATGATAGTATCTTTGCATTAGCATTTTTTTTTTTTTAGGAAAAGGAAAAGAAAAATAGAATCCGGATCAGGATTTATGGTATACAAGACTCAATTATTCTAGAAAGCGGAAGTGCTTTGTGATTTTAAATCTACAACCAACGACAAATAGGGCTTTTCCGCAGCCATTCAACATGTGTAGCAAGTAGACAGGTAAGGCAGAGCAAGTCTCTAATATACAGAGCACAGGAGTCTGCGTGCCAGCACAGCCTGTTATATTCAGCAGTTAATACCACTTATTTGTTTTTTGCAGAATGTCTAAATTTATACATCTGTGTTTTAATATTTATGCCTAATGATTGCTTACTGGATTATTAGATATTTTAAACTGGAAAATTTATCCATAATATTGAGTATTTAAAATTTAAAATGACTTTTCAATTTTAAAAAATGTAAAATGCCAATTGCTTCGAAGTTGGATTTGTTCCTTCTAAAAACATGCTGTGAAGTTATAGTGAACCTATCACAAAAAAAATGAGTGAGTGTAGTGCTTGCATTAAGTGTACCTTTCCTGTTTAAAGTAACAAACTTCTGATAAAACACAAAGAGACATATTTGATGGTGAAGAAGATTTATTTATATTTGTCCTTCTAGGAAATTAAATATTCTTACAGTGTTGGGTTTTTGGAACTAAAGTAAGTGTAAAATTTTAAGGATTCTTTGTATTGTCAACTATTGCAAGGTGTGCATGTAAACTTTGAAATCCTGTGAATGGTTCTGAACTTTGTTTCTTGACATTGTTTAGTTTGTCCATCAGTGATCTTGATCTAATAGTGATAGTATTGCCCAGGTACCTCTCGTTCAGGTGTGTGTGCGCGAGGTGTGTGTGTTAAAGATTGGACTATATGTATAAAGCCTAGGTACAAGGAAAAGCAGTTTCTATTGTGTCTGGAGGATTTTTAAAGCATTTGCTTATTTGGAATAAAGCGAAGACACTGGGAAACACAGATGACAGAAAGAGAGCTGGCATCTATTGGTTCATTCGCCTTGTGCCCACGGTGGCCTGGGCAGGGTCTGGAGCCTGGAAACAGAAACTGCATTCTGAGGTTTGTACTGGCAAGAAGCTGGGAGAATTCTCAGTCAGAACTGGGAATCAAGTACCTAGAACTGGTATTCTGATGGGAGGAGGGGGATGCCTGGGTCCTTGCTAAGCCAAGTCCTTGCTTGCCCTTTGGGGAGATTTTCATGAAGTGCCTTACTCCACCTCAAAATGGTGACTCCATTATCACGGTTCTGCTGTCTTCCATAATTATATATGAAAAGTAAGTAAATGTTTGATTAGGATTTTTTAGTTTGGAAACTACTTAAAACAGAGATTACATCCCTTATAATATACTATAAAATTCCAAATAGTTGAATCCATCATTTACTGTAAATATTATATAAATATCATGTATAATTTTGACACATGTATCAGAAGATACATCTAAACTTAAAATCTAGAAAAAGTCAGTTCATTAATTTCTTTGTATGGTATTTTATATAACTAAATATATTGATTACAAACAGCACTAGTGTGTCATTCATGGACTGTTTTTGTTATTTGCAGCAATATTAGATGGGGTTAAGAGCTTCATGGGTATAAAAAGGTGGCAGAATTAAGGAATGTTTCCCTAGTAACAGTAACATTGGTGAAGCAACTGCCGTTACATTGTGGAAGGAGAAGTCAATAGTTTTGGTTGATTATTTGGAGTCCATAGGTTTCCTAGATATTTGAATTTAATATTTAACTTGGGTTATTCGTTTATTGAACTCCGTGCAGTTTTACCATGTAACATGAATGAAATCGAAGACATTAAAATCAGTTAATGTTTCAGGTAGCATTGTAGTTAAAAAACTATATCAAAGAATTCAAAGAATTACAGATCCATATGAATTGATGTCATATTAATAAGACTTTCCAAACAGAGTAAGAAGATAGCTGATAATCATACTCTTAAATACCTAATAAATTTATCTCACCTCACCTCATATATTTCTGATGCTATGATAGTAGGTTGGTTACGTAAAGGGGGGTATAGTATGGAGGGCAGTTATACAAAAGAATACTAATTTCTCATAAAATATGCCAGCTAAGAACTTAACAACATTTAGATTAAAAGCAGTTTGCTCATTTTTGCTTTTTATTGGGATAGGGATGGCTCAGAGGAAAAAATAATCTGAGAAATTTCAGGAGGGATTTAAGCAATCTCAGGTTTGCAAGGCCATATAAATTACAGCGAATGCAGCCTTTGGCATTTAAAAGTGAGTTGAAATTTACATTTAGAATGTCTTGTTTCATAGCAAATATTATAGTCCTTCAATAGTTTTTCAACTCTAATACATGCCTTTAAAGATTAAAATGTAATTTCTTAGTTCTGGAATGAAGATATTTGAAGAAATCTGAATGAAAAGTTTAAAGGGAAGAACCATACTGACTTTCCTTTGTGAAATTGGTATGTTCTTTTTTGTGAGAGAAAAAGATTTAATCTTACTTGTATTCCAATTTTAATTTGGAATTCAATGTCAAATAAAAGCAGTTTTTGTTGTCAAATACATTGTGACTATGCATACTTTCTGCTGGAAGTATATATTTATGTTAATAAAGTCAATATTTTGGCTTCTCACCTATTCTGGTAAATACTTTTATTATACATTTTCATTTAAAATGAAGTTATATATCCACACAGGGTATATTAAGTTATTTATAATAAAGAAGTGAGTTACTACACGTGATCTCAGCCAGACGGTCGAGAAGAGATAACAAATTGGTTATTACTGATAGACTAAATATATTGCATTAATAATAAAGACAAGGCACTTTCCTGAAGAAAATTCACATCCTACAAAATAGTATTCTGCTGTTACTGAGTTTAGATTGTATTGTCTAAATAAAAATTAGTTGAGCATATCAGGATCATCCATTTGTATAATGTGACTTGAATTTAGGTATGAGAGTCTCTGATTCTCCGATTCTTCTGACCAAAAAAGTATGAGTAACAAATTCCAAGAAAAAGTTCCCATTAGATACCTGAATACTCCCTTGCCTGCCTAGCAGTCTGCTTTTAGCACTTCCTAGGTGGGGAGAGTGGGACTCCCTCTACCTTATCTGGATGACTGTACAAAGATTTGTCAAGGCATAGTTTAAATGTTCAAGTGTATGTAATAATAATAACTTAACACTTGGAGGGGAAGATTTTACTTTTAGTGTTGCCAAATGTGACTTGTCACCTGTTATTTGTACTCAGGCCTAAGCTCTGGAAAACATTTGAGAGCGTTCTTCCATAATAGTGAATATACCAAAGACACGATTGAAAGTTCCAGGAGCCGGGAACTTCTTCAGAATCTTCCACATTTTCCACTTTGCCTTTCCTATATAAGTACTCCAATGCTTCAATCATGTTTGGCATTTTTTATGATTAATTTTCTATCATTTCTTATCTTTGGCTATGAAGTTACAGATGTTATTTCAAATATAATTCAACTCAGTCTATTTTCTACAGGGCTTGGTTCCCCTAACTCTGAAGCTCTTTCTCCTCCAGTTCTTTTCTACGCCGTGTTCTATGCCACAACTGCTTGAGACTAGTTTGATCTGGAACTTCACTGTAGTCATAGTTCTTGGATTCCTTATCAGACTGTGGCCTCTGAGGCCTGTGCCCAGGCCATCAGCATTATCATTTCCTCTTCCATCTTCTGAGAATATTTACAAAGGGGAGTGATTCCTTAATACTAATATTACAGTTGAACGGCCCAAATTTCTGACATTATGTTCATTCACAAGTAGGTATCTAATACTTACTAAAAAGAACTTAGTGTGTTGGAATCTAGTAGGTACCAAACACATCCTTTTGAAATTTAATGCATATTCTGTTAGGGAGAACATTTTCAACAAGTGTAGAGTCTGCTAATGACTTACGTGCTTTGAAGAATATAAATAATGGTAATTATATAAGGAGCAGATTGGAGATGTCCTTATCTTGGAAATTTGGAGACACGGTTTAGAATAAATTGATGTGAGCAGAGATAAGCTTTAAATTAGGAGTTCTGTTACACTGCACGGAGAAAGGCAGCCAGTAGCTGGCAGGCATCCTGGGCTTGGTTAATGCCAATTTTGTGTTAATTATGCCAGTGTGCCAGAGTAGTTACCTATTTATTTTTTCTTCAAAGGTATGTGAGGAGGGTCGGAAAGGCCAGGCCAAGGGGTGCAAATTGCCCAGGGACATGATCTGGGGACAGACTGGAGTGGGAGTGGCTGAGGGCATCTTTAATGACAGGGGAAGAATGATTTCTGGGATCTTCCATGTATTGGACCACTGCACTTGCAGGTAAGCAAGAAAGCTGAGATGGAGTGGTTTTGATTCGGAGAACTGGAGGGCATGACTAGATCATGGAACTCATTGGACATTCGTGGAGCCTTGGCTGGGAGTGGGGTAGGCTGGGCCAAACCGTGACAGCCACTGATAAAGGCAAAAGCCATGACTGAGGGCAGACCAGGCTGCGATACAAGCTGGTCCAGTGAGATTCTGGGTTGCGCTTGCACCTGGTAGGGCAATTTGGTGAACTCACCTGCTAGGCCGTAACTCCTGCTGGTGAATGCTGAGACTAACAGAGGCTCATGTCAAACTGGGCTACAATATCCATTGGCAAGCACAAAGCCAGACCTGGTAGGGGAACTTCAGGGACTCCCATGCTGAGTCATGTCTTATACTGGGGAGCATGAGAGCTGGGATTGAGGTTGGGCCAGTCTGGGGATAGGCCAGGCTGAGCTAGGATATGAACTGGGGTGGAACATCCACTGGCAAAGTGAAGGGACTGGGTGCAAATATCAGGGTGGACTATAGTAGCCCCTGGAAGGCACAAGATGTGGAGCTGTGAGCAGGCTGGTTGGGGAACTGTGGATACTCCCCTGCTGGACCATAGATGCTGCTGGTAAGCATGGCAGCCAGGTTTCAGCATGTGCTCTGCTGGTCAAGGCAGCACCATTTGTTGGCATATGTTTATGCCAAGTCTGGAAGCAGGTTGGGCTGAGCTAAGCTGTGCAACCCATGAGTGTGCATGAGAGCCAATTTGGATGCAGGACAGACTGGGCTAGGCAGAAGCACATGTAAAAGCCAGTGTTGGTGATATGCCTGGTGGGAATTATTGGGAGTTGCGCTGACTGGACTGTGTACCTAGTGGTGTGTTTGAAGATCAGGCACTGGCAGGCTGGGCTGAGCTATGCCATAGCATCCGTCAGTTCACATGAGCGATGATGCTGGGGGCAAAAAGTAACCACAGGTATGTTTGTTGGATGGTTCAGGTGACAGACTGAACCTGACCCAACAATGCCTTCTGTATGTGAGAGTCAAGTGTGAGGTCACCCCAGGCAAGGTTTTTTGAGGGACTCCCCAACTAGATGGCTGGACTCAAACCCTAGCCGAAGGGGATATCACAATAAGTGTAATCCCACCCTGGAGTGCATGTGTCGGGACTGGGCCTCCTTGGTGACTGATGCCTATGAAATTAAGTATGCACATATACACATGGAGAAAGTGACTGCTAGCTCCTCTGTACCAGCAGAGGATGTAGGGTGCCTATGCACCGGGTGGAGAGGAGAACAAGTTGGATCACTCTCCTGGCCAAGCTTTGTAACATGTTCCTGGACCTGGGAATGCACTAGAATGGACCTGGTCAGCAAATAGACCTCAGAAATACTTTCTCAAAACGTGTACAGTGAAGCTGATGACATATGAGAACTGTCAAAACCACACAAGTAACACCCTCAGAATGTTCTTCCTCACATTTGCATCACTAAGGCCTTATTAGATAACTATTTCCCATCTCAAGGTGCTGATATGGTTTGACAGCAAGGAGTGATCCCCACACTTCCCTCACTGTGGACAAAGGAGAAAAAGAAAAATGAAATATTTGTCACACTACCTTTCTCCTGGCTTCCAACCTTCCCACCGTAATCCAAAACCCATTTGAGTGTGCATCCCACTCAAATATAAATACAATATTTAAAAGTTTTTTAAATTAGGAACTCAGTCATATCCAAATGAGACACAGTATTTTTTGAATATTTATTTATTTATTTGGAGGTTAGAGATAGAGAGAATCAGCATCTTCAATCTTCCACCCTCAAGATGGCTGTTCAACAGCCAGGGATGAGTGTGGCTGAAACCAGGATGCAGCAGTTCATCAAGTTTCCCATGTGGGTGTCAGCATCCCAGACGCTTAGATTACCTCCCACGAATTTCCCCAGGCCAATTTTATGGAACTGGATCAGAAGTGACT
Organism: Ochotona princeps; assembly: GCF_030435755.1. Lineage (NCBI taxonomy): Eukaryota > Metazoa > Chordata > Mammalia > Lagomorpha > Ochotonidae > Ochotona > Ochotona princeps. The sequence continues at coordinate 28,807,578 of NC_080854.1, forward strand.
CAACTGGGACAGTAACCAGCACTCTCATAAAAGGAAGGCATTCTGGGCATCAGCTTTGCCCTTTAAGACACATTGCTACCCTTGAAAGAAACTGTATTTTGAAGAGGAACTATTGTTGGCAAATGAGCTCAAGTTGGAATACATAGGAGTTCTCTAATCCCCAGTCTATAATGGAACAGAGTAGAACAAGCAAGGACGTCTCAGATGTGGACAAGGCTAAAGACAAGTCCCGGAGACATTTGGTAAGGCCCCTGAGGTCGTGGTAACAAGCTTGGATTTGTTCCACAGTTCTTTGTAAAGTACAAGGTCATTGGAGGACACTGTACAAAGGGATGACGTTATACGACCTGCATGTTAAAAGGGTTCTCTGTTTTCTCAGTGAAGAATGTGATTCAGAAGAGTGTGAATTTAAGGAGACTTGATAGCTGGCCAATGTGATCATTTGCATAGACGTTGGAGATGTTATGAACCTAGATTGTGTTACTGGTTTTGGTAAAAGTTTCGATATTTTAAAAACAAACAAGCAAAAAAAAAAAAAGCCAGAAGGACCTAATGGAAATGTTTGCATAGAAGGAAGATATATGACAATAATAGCTCCCCAATACAATGTGATGTACTGAGGTTAAAATACTAAATGCAGAGATAATGCTTTTGGGAGATCAGAGGTAAATTAATTTTGGAAAAGTTAATATATAAATGAAGATGTATAAACCAGGTAGAAATATCTAGTGGTCAGATGGTCATTTGTGTTGCAAATTTTGGTGAAATATGCAAGTTAGACGTTTTTGAACATGTGAATTACCAGAGTGCATATGCTATTGGTAAGCAAGGTGCTACAAGGCAGTGTACCTTGAGATCTCATATTGTCCCTGGCTTTTGCAGGGAGAGATGAAAATCAACTATATACACACATGGTGAAAGGAAAAAAAAAGTTTTATTAAAGAAATTGGTAAATAACTAACAAAAAACGTTAACAGGATTATGCGTCTCTGTTTTATGCTGTAGCGAGAGCAGGATAATGACTGAGAACTGATAGCCCTGTGATGTCACTGTGGCCTTCAGATTGGTACAGATAGTATTTGTCATGTGTCCCAGAGAAAATTTCAAAAATAAATTGGAGATGATACATACATGCTCTTTTTCTACAGCAGCTTCATTAAATATTGGAGAGGACATGCATGCAATTATGTAACCAATGTGAGGATTAATGTAACATTTTATTTGTTTTAAGACAGAATATCATACCATAGAATATTTTTATATTTATGGATGCATCTCTGTAGGAAAAAATAATGATGAAGGAATTAGTGGAGATTCTTGTTTCATGCTTGAATGGGGGAGAGGTTTTGATATATCATGGGTAAGGACAGTTAGAGTTGGAAGCAGAATGGGTGCACTGTTGTGCTTGTGAGTCTATGGAGATTCTGCAAAGTCCATCATGGGAAAATGTGTACAGTTTTTCCTCTGCTGTCTAATTAAGGATATGTGCAGAAAGGCTGACAGTCAGCTGGAAAGGAATATCTTGTTTTCAAGAAGCAAGGGATAGTTGCTCTGTTTCTGGAGTGAGGGCATCCATAAGAGAAATTCAGTTGGGTAAAATTGAGGACATGCTCTCTGAAGCGGATTATGAATCTAGAGTGAAAACATGCACTGTGGTTGTGTGAATGTCACTGTGGGTTTTTTTGAGATCCAGATGCCAAGCAGCAGAATGTCGGTTAAAAAAGAGTGAAAGACATACAAGACCAGAGCGTGGGCTTAGAAGGCTTAATAAGGGGATGTTATGGTTTCCCATCAGATAGTATGATGATCATTATGTAAAACAAGAAAAATAAGAGCTGTAATATTTATAAAAAGGAAGAATTAAGAAACATAATAGTAACATTTTCATGCATTAGTAGTAGGAGTATAGCCAAATTGAGGACAATGGGTTACCAGATTCTTCATCATATTTTTTTTCTCTTAAGCCAGTTATATATGACAGCATCTATAGAATTAAGCACTTAGATCGTCCAGGTGTTTGCTTATAAAGTCACGATCCTGCTGCAGTTCAAGCTCACACGCCACCCTGTATCAGGTTTGGATGCTTAAAGTAGTAGATTGCACTTTCCAGTGCTCATCAATTATTCATCAGGACAAAAGGTTCCATGACACCAGGCAGTAGCTTGTCTTTGATCTGTTCCCCTCTGCTAGAGTTTAACGCAGCAGTTTTTATTCTCTTGTTTTAAGGATTCCTGGTTCTTTTTTTTCCCCCTGTGTGCTTTTTCTCTCAAAAAAAGAGGGGGAAAATACACAGACTCACTTGTTTATGTCAAGTAAGAAAGGAGAAACACTACAGGGCTTTGAAGAATTGCACCAACTCTGATGTTATGGCAGAAATAAATGAGAAATTTCTCTGTGAGGCTGCACAGTAAGGACTTTTGTGCTTCCTATCCAAGGGAATGTTGGAGACATTGACCTTGGTGCAGAATTCAGCTGCTGTACACAGAAAATCACTTCCTACTGCTAGATGAAAGTTTAGAAATAAAACAAATTATGAACACATACTTGTTAATAAGCAGTGAAATTTCATACATAAATAAATGACACTGGAACATAAATATTTCCATTGAAACTCATTAATTTTTTAGCATTGTAATGTTGGTTGATTTTATACGATTCATAAATGATCATTTTTTCGGTATTTTATAAATATTATTTATATCACAGCTGGTTTTTTAAATGATACTTTGCTCAATTTGGAGTTAATGAAAGTGTAATATGAATAATTCAGATAGTGAGGTAAGACTTTAAACTAATTTTTCTCATCTGTTTAAAGTTTCAAGAATAATGCATAATCTTTCCTATATTATTTATATTCTGTCTAATTTTTACTAAATTTCTATAAAATACATAATTTTTCAAATTTTTGTGGGTGATTTGCCTTTCTTCTTTTGAAAATGAATGTTTGTTTACCCATTTCTTTTTTGTTTTTTCTTTTTTAAAGATTTATTTCTTTTTATTGGAAAGGTGGATATACAGAGAGGAGGAGAGACAGAGAGGAAGATCTTCCGTCTGATGGTTCACTTCCCAAGTGGCCATAATGGCTGTAGGTGAGCCAATCAGCAACTAGGAGCCAGGAGCTTCCTCCAGGTCTCCCACATGGGTTGATGGGTCCTAAAGCTTTGGGCCGTCTTCGACTGCTTTCCCAGGTCACAAGCAGGGAGCTGGATGGGAAGTGGAGCTGCCGGGATTAGAACCGGTGCCCATCTGGGATCTTGGTGCCCATCTGGGATCCCGGTGCATTCAAAGCGACCACTTTAAGCGCTACGCTATCGCTCTGGGCCCTCTTAACCCATTTCTTAACTCGAATATTTATTTTACTGGTCTTGAGAGTTTCTTGAGCTCTTTATATATTCTGGATATTAATCTGTTATCAGAGTCCTGGGTTACAAGCATGATCTCTTATTCTGTTGATTATCGGTTCGTTCCGTCTGTCGTTTCTTACTGGGAAGGAACGATGTCCTTAGATATAGTCCTGCTTACCTACTTTTGCTCTTAAAGTCTGGATTCTTATAAAAAACTTCTGCATTTCAATGTTTCTGGACTTTCATTTCTGATCTGTTGACCCATGTATTCATTTCTCTCCCAGTCAGCACCATGCTGTTTTGGTTCTAATAACCCCGTAATGTGGCTAGAAATTTGATATTGTGATCCCTCAAGCTTTGTTTTTGTTGTTCAGGATTGCTTAGTCTATTTAGTCTTTGGTGTTACCATAAGAATGTTAAGAATTTTTTTTTAATCCTAATTGTCTCAGTTACATATTTTCTGCTCCATCCTCCTGCTCCACCTTTGTGGAAGACAGCAAGTAACAGCTCAGAAATGTGGCTGTCTCACACCCAGACAGACAGACAGACAGACAGACACACACACACACATCCTATCCCATCCCTCTCCCCAAACCACCTCTGTGCATTCATCAGAGACCCTGACAGATTTCTGAGTTTATCAATTCTGGCCTAGCTCAGCTTTGGCTCTCGGGGGCGTTGGTGAAGAAAACCTAGAGGTGGAAGGTACAGATTCTCTCTCTCCCCTTCAAGGAACTGAAAGTGAAGTACTAAATGTTTTCATTGTGAAAAAACTACATTACTGAAAAAAAACCCACCTGGAACAGATCTTACCATTTCCGGTCTGCTGGGTTTGATATCTTCTACTAGATATTTGCAATCAATATTCTTCAGTTTTGCCTATACCTCACATGCCTCACCTATTTCTCTGTTGATTTGGGCATTGACTTATGTATTGAGCTTTACAATTATTTATTTGGCTCACCTTGTATATTTTAGATTAGGGTCCTTAATATTTTCATTGGGCTCTGTAGGAATGTGACTTCTTTCCAGCATTATTGCTGTTTCAGAGCAATTTGTTATATTTCTATTATCATGATGATCATATAATCCAATTCTCTTATCTAATAAGTATGGAGCATTTTAACTGTGAGCTCCTTATTTTTCTACTCCCTTTCACATACTCTTGTCTCATACAAAAAGTGAGTAACTTCAAAAATGTATTACAGAACTTTTAATTCATAATTTTATCAAGGAATGTAGCCACATAGCATTTTCATGTTGAAATATGTGAAGCTTTCATAGTTTATGTAAAATTTATATGAGTTAATTAGCACAGTGTCAATTTTGGGTTTTAAATGGAATAAGTTATCATATGATTAATAATTGTTATTTAAAAATTTTTAACATAAAATATATTGAATAAATCCAATGAAACAAATGAGTGAAAATTAGACATATATATTTTTCTCTTGGTTTGATGTAATACAGTGTATTCTTAGGATAAGTGGATAATTTATTTTTATTTACAAAGGAGTACATGTTTTACTGGAAAGTCTCAGACATTTGGTTTGGTTGATACTAATTCTGCTTGTGAAAGTTTCACTTCATCCAATGATCATAGCAATAAAGTTAATGACTTCATTGCATCCACACCAACATTTTTATAGGGCTATTAAATAGATGCACAAAGCCAAGGCATATAAAAGATAACAATTTTAGTGTGATAAAAAGTGATGTTTTTCTATTACTTAGAATTTTTTAATGTTGAAATGAACAGGAAACATGAATATTATGAAGGCAGATTAAAGATCAACTAAATGAAAGCATTTTTGAGTCTAACATTTCAGGTATCTTAATTTGTGAGTGTAACAATTTATTAAAATGTAAATATACAACATTAAGTACCTAAAAATACATACACTGAGTATGTAAAGCAAGATATAAACATTTTGATGTAAGTTTTTTCAGAGTCAGATTTGGGGGCAGCACAGTGGTTTTTTAATGGTGCTGGTTGAAGTCCTGTTCTTCCACTTTAGTTCCCTCTGCTTACAGCCTGGGAAAGCATGTTCCAAGTCCTAGGGCCTCTATATGTAGGAGACCAGGAGAAAACTCTTGGCTCCCGGCTTTGGATCAGCTCAGCTCTGATCCTTGCAGCTATTTGGGGAGAGAATCGGTGGATGAAAAACCTGTCTCTCTGTTTCTCCTTTTCTTTCTGTAAAATCTGTCTTTTTAATAAAAATAAGTAAATCTTGAGAGAGAGAGCTAGAGAGAAATTCGCTAGTATCATACACTTTTATCATAATTAGCTTAACCAAATTTGATCCTTGAGCAAAAAGAGCTCATTTAAACTGTGATTTCTTCACTCTAGAGACAAGGTGTGTCATATTTAGTCTAGATTATGGATTATGAGTTAAATTGCATATTCAGAAAGTAGTGTTGAAAACTTAGCTTCTGGCATATATGATTAGAGCCTGATTTGGAAACTGAGTCCTTACAAAAGGAACTAAGTTCATTAGGTGGGTCTTAATTCATTAGTAACTGCTACCTGCATCAAAATAGGAAAAACATAGTCACACAGGAAGAAGGTAGCTAGGCGAAAACAGAGATAGAATTTTAAGTCAGCCAGAGAATGCTAGTATCTGCCTTCAAACCACCAAAAGCTAAGACTAGGCAAGGAAGCATTCTACAGTACAGACTTTGGAGGGGCAGTGGATATACTGACACTGATTTCAGACTCATAACTCACAAGTTGGTTAAAGAGTAAATTTCTGTTGTGGTATGCTGCTGTTATCACAACTATGACAAGCTAAAACAGTCATGGAACATTTAAGGAAAATTTCACTTGATGATTATAGGGACATTTGGTAAAAAGAAACAGCTTCATTTTCTGTGACTACCGTTCAGGCTCTCAGTTGCAGAATCAAAATCAATGACTGTGGTTTTGTTGCTTTCGTGTCAGGGAAAGGACTAAGAATTTTCAGGAGATAAATTGACCTTGATTATCATTTTCCTTAGATATAATTATTTCTACCACACACACGCACACACCTACACACCCACACACACTGAATCAAGTAGCTTAGAGTCAGATGAAATTGTACTTCCAATCTTCCTTAAAGCTGTTGTGTATCTATTATGCTTGCTTTGATCAGCACGCTTGTCTTTGTATTCTTAAATCCGACAAGATCGTCCATGCGGAGAACTTGCATTTCTGGGTGACTTCTATTTTCAGTTAGAGAAAATGTGTCAGACGTTTGCATGAATTATGTCAGAATTGAAACCTTTATGAGCTAATTCATTTATGTTATGAATATAATTCTAGTACAATTTGTTCTTCTAAGGTTTCACAACTTTTTGCAGAAAATCATTTTTGTCTTGGAAGAATTTTAGAGGGAAGAATGGGTCATGAATGGGTTTAAAATTCCATAGCTTCATTATTATGTCCTTGGATCAAACTACTTACATAGGCGGCTACTTCAAACTGTTTGTGGAAAATGGAATGAAAAGGTACATTTTTACAACGTGCTTCTTTGCTGTTTTAGTACTTATTTAATATTCATGTTTGGATCACTCTCAAAATATGGCCAAGGCTGCCCCAGCAAAACACAGGAGCCAGGAGCTTCATCAAGTTCCCATGTGGGTCCCATTGTCCAACCACCGGGGACATTCTATGCTGCTTTCCTGGGTGCATTAGTAGGGAACTGGGTTAGAGGTGGAGCAGCAGTGCCTTAAACAGGTGCACACAAGGGATGCCAGTTTACAGGTAGTAGTATACCCAGCTGTTTCCTAATGATAAGACCAAGATTTTATTTTTTAATAAAGAAAAGAAGAAAACTTGCAAATCCAGGATGCAGAAATTATTTCCTGTACTTTGCCAAAAACTTCTTTAGTATCAACATTAATCTGTACAAATATGATATCTCTTTCACTAATGAGCATTGGCAACTCATGATATACATAGACAAATGCTTCATTATTTTTAAAATAACAACAACTGACAGTACAGTTGCATCAGTGTAATAACTCATTTGTCTGAAATGGTTTCAAACAATAAAAATCAAAGGGAGTAGAAAACAAACAACAAATTTTGGGGAAAAGAGTAGGGGGAGAACCCCAGTCTCAAGCCATAGATACAAGTGTCGTGGCAATAACCCTCGAGCCTGATTAATCAGCACTCTCAGATTCGTTTTTGTGAGTGCCACCTCGATGCTTCCGCTGGTAGACAGCAGACTGTGCTATGGTCCCTTTCATCTCTCACTTCACTCACTCCCTAAACTGGTTTTAGGAGAACTCGGGCTCTTTGGGAGGTCTCAGTTAAGTTAATCTAAAAGCGAGGAGTGTTACATCAAAGCGCTTTGATAATAAGTAGTTTTTAGAAGTAGTATATTTTTAGATGTCTGCAGGTTCCTAAATTAACATCTGATCAATCCTATTAACTTTACATTCAACATCATGCTATCAATGTTAATAAAGGAAAATGTTAGCATTGCTAAAGAGAAAGAATGTTTATTTTACATCAATTTTGTGGACTTGCTTTTTTTTTCTTTAAATGGTCAACAACCAATATGGAATCTAAATTATTTTTGCAAACTATTGTTTTTTTTTTTTGGTGACCTAGTGTTGGACAGGGGACGATGCTACGTGAAGATCCCAACATAATGCACAGTACATTTGATTTCAGCTCTTCTGAGCTAAGTGATCTTCAAAGCCAGTGACCTAATATGACATAATATTGTGGCATAATATGTCATATCTTACAATGCATCTGGTATTTATTTTTAAATACACACAGAAATAAACATCTGAAACCTTAAAAATATAATGGCCCAAGGAGAACTATGACTGTCCTTCTAATATCTGCAAACCCCAGGTCTTCCATATGCTGGAGTTATTTTCCATGGAAACAATCTTTAATGAGCCAGTAATTGCAGATGATACATTTGCAAATAATGCACAATGAGAAGAATTAACCGACATTTCACATATAGTCAACGAGTTTTGCGGTACCATATTCAAATACAAGTGGCTCTTCTCATAGTTTTATCCACTGTAGCAGAAATGCTGTCTTACAGTTTACCTTGAATTGCCATAGGGTAAATGTGAAGTATTTTTTTTAAAGATTTATTTATTTTATTACAAAGTCAGATATACAGAGAGGAGGAGAGACAGAGAGGAAGATCTTCCGTCCGATGATTCACTCCCCAAGTGAGCCGCAACGGGCCGAAGCGCGCCAATCCGAAGCCGGGAACCAGGAACCTCTTCCGGGTCTCCCTCACGGATGCAGAGCCCCAATGGGCCATCCTCTACTGCTTTCCCAGGCCACAAGCAGGGAGCTGGATGGGAAGTGGAACTGCTGGGATTAGAACCGGCGCCCATATGGGATCCTGGGGTGTTCAAGGCGAGGAGTTTAGCCGCTAGGCCACGCTGCCGGGCCCAATATGAAGTATTTTAATACTAATCAATAAGTACAAATACATAGCTTTGTGTCCTACACCATAGTCATTCATACTCTAACTACTGAATGAAAGTCTTAAATTACTTTTATAGTTTTTTTTAAATTTTCTCAAGGGTGCACTTTGGAATATTTGTACAATCAGTCACTAAAAGTTGTAATTAATCATTGCTTTCTTTGGGTGCTTGTGTTGCCTTTCTTCATTCTGTAATTATTTTGCTACAAGAATATTTAACAAGGAAACAGTTCACAACAAAATTTATGTGAATTCATGACTACGTATGCTTACACCGGAAATCATAGTAATTCAGAAGAAATTTTTCCTGATTCCTAGAAACACAAACACAGAGGCAGTCAAAAGTGAAAGATAGGGAAGAGTTTGGAAGTATATTCTGATCAATTTTATCAAATAGCATGGTGCAGGCGGTCCTCATCTGCTTTCCCAGGCCACAAGCATGCAGCTGGATGGGAAGTGGGGCTGCCAGGATTCGAACTGATGCCCATATGGGATTCTTGCATGTGCAAGGTGAGGACTTTAGCTGCTAGGCTACTACACTTGGCCCTATTTTTTTTAACCCTAAATTATTTTGTACATAACTAACTCTGTATCTAACTTTTGAACCAATTTTCGTACTATAAGATTAAAACGACGACTTAATGACTTCGTGTTTCTTAAAAGTCTTCTTGAAGCAGAGTGAATTTTTGTGACATTTTAGTATTTTAAAATTTACTAATATTAAAATAAGTTTTACTATCTCTGTTTTTTTGCTGAATTATGGATTCAGTTTTGTTTTGTTTTGTTTTGGTATAGTGCAACTTTTCAATGACCAAATGTCTTTGATCTAGCTCTATGAATTTAAAAATTATTTATATTAGCCAGATAATGCAGTTAACTTGCATATTCCTAATTAGTATGGAAAGCCATAATCCATTCCTTTATCCTTCCTGTTTATTTGGCCTGTCCATGTTGATCAAATTAGCCTGATCCTCAATTTACATTGTGATTTGTAGACACAGGCAATGTCAAATTATTTGTCTTAATTAAATATCTCCTATCAAAATGAAGCAAGTTTCTTTCTGCCTGTCATTAGCATAGAATATCAGAGGCTCATTTTTTTTCCACATCTATATTGATATTACTTGCTGCTATCTATAAGACTATTAACATTTACTTCTTAAGTTATATAATTTAATTTTGTGGATTTTTAAAATAATAATTCCGTTAATGAATAATCCCAAGTAGGTACTTTGGTAGAGCTAATTAAATTTTATAAGAGGACTGATGTGTTATTTTGTGTCATAAATTATTTATTTATTTGTTGTTAAAAGATTTATTTATCTTTCTTTTAACAAGATTCAGAGAGAAATTTTTTACTCCCTAAATTTACTCCCTAAGTTCCCACATCAAGAACCTGGGGTTCTCTGGCACAAGGAGCCTGGAGCTTCTCCCACATGGACTGAGGGGCATTAAAGCATTGCCCATCATCCATTCATTCCCTGGTGCATTATCAGGGAGCTGGATCGGAAGTGCAGCGTCCAGGACTGGAACTTCTGTTCATATGGAATGCCTACACTGCAGGTAGAGAATTAGCTGTGTCATGGCACCACACTCTCATGCTATTATTTTAAAAGAAACAAGTGAAAGCAGTCTCATTCAAAAGTGAGTTACATGATTTTTTCTGGGGCTGACATTGTGCTGTAGCAGTGCTGGCATTTCAAGGAAACCACTTCAGAGCCCCAGCTGTTCCACTTCCAACTCAGTTCCATTTGATACCCTTGGGAAAACAGCGGGAGATGTCTCAGCTGCTCTGGCCGTGCTCTCAGGTGGATCAGAAGAGCCCGAAAGCTCCCGTTGAGGCCATTTGTGGAGAGAATCACATGGAAGATTCCCTCTGTTTTACTTGTTCTTCGCTTTTTCTCTCTTTTCTTTCTCTTGCTTTATCTATGGCTCCCTCTTTCTGTGTAACTCTACTTGAATAAATAAATGAATGAACAAATAAGTACAGATACATGAAAGAATCTTCAAAGAACAATACACTGCATCCTCTAGTATAATGAGATGGTAATGAGATGGCTGTGGAAGACTGCTGTGAGTAAAAGATGTTTAAGCTTAATCTTATTTAATTATTTAAACTCCAATTCAAACTGGCAGAGTTTCTCAGTGGCTACTATATTGGAAAGTGCAGTCTAAAGCAGAGTTCTTGACGAGGTTTAGCGCCTCTGTTCACATCATTGTTTGCTTGTACTACAGCAGACAGTCGCATCACTTTCTGTAACTTCCCGAGTCCTTCACGGTTCCTAGTCCTGTGAACTGTGCTGGCTGATTTGTCTAAAGCAATCATTGAGTCAAAATTAAGGCAGCTTATAATTTTGTAAACTTTTAATGTTACATTACAATGGGAAGATTTGAGTGAGGGGAAGATATGACAGTATTAACTCAAATGACTGTAATCCACTTGGGAAGACCAGCTGTTAGTGGTTTATATATAATCTTATGATTATAGATGAGAAATAGGTTCCTGTAGTAAATATTGAATTTGCTATAAAAGTAAAACATAGATTAATAGTGCATTCATCTTTGTTGCCAATAATATGTAAAATAAACTGGACTTCTCATCAGTTTTAAAAGAATAATGCAGAAATTTTATTTCTACACTGATGTAGCTTTCATTCTATTACGAAACAACTAAAAACGATGCAAGAAAACTGACACACATGAGACCATTGACGCGAATAACTGGATTTCGTCCAAAATGTTATGGTCTTAAAGAACATGTAAATCTGGTAAATATTTTTCACTTTCAAGTATTTTATTATAGTCTCATCAATAACAAATGCATTATGAATAATAAGTGTATTGCACTCTTTTGTTCGGGTCCAGTTCCTTTCTACGTGATGAGCTCTTTTGTTAGTGGGTAGAAGCATGCCAACACTGGTGAATGCAAATATTGTGGCAAAAAAAGACACCATCATAAAATTCAAAGAGATGAAGAGGTCTTATGAAAGGGAGATGCTCATTCTGTCCAGGACATTAGGCTGCACCAGTGCCACATTTCACACTGGAGCATCGTAGCCTCACACGGAAAAGCCTGATTCAAGATCGCCTGTTCTTTTTCTGTCTGGGTTTGTAATCACTCTGAGAACCGGTGAATGGGACTTGTCTGTCCAAATCACAGATGTGTGAATTTGCTCCCTGAAAGTTGCTTAAGATTCTAGTATAACAGAGATTCCTGTTCAGATGATTGACCCGTTGGCATATCTGGATGTAAATACATGAATGCTTAAATGACCTCCAAGCATCCCTCCACTTCTGACTCTACAGCTATTACAGATGTAGTGCATTGCTTTTTTCGAGGCAACCTGAAAAGAAATTGAAATCATGCTTAATTATAAAAAAGTTATAGTTTTATTATAATAATTTATATTAATTATAATAAAGTTATAGGAATATTTGAGGAGTTATATGGCAAAAATATTAAATTAGGCTTCAACTTAATGGGAAAAACAATACCTAACTTTGACAAAAATTTTAAAAGTGTCATATTCAGTTCTCGACCAGAGGGAATATTGTTAGTAATGACAATTGCTGCATTTTGTGAGTCAAAGATAAATACAGATGGGTCTGTAGATACTTATGTGTTCAAAAACATATGTGCAGCTTTTCAATAACACTTTAAAAATTTCACTATTTACAAATTATATATTCCTACATTGACATTATACAAAACTTTAATAGCTGTACTGTGTTTGAATCAATTAATGCATTTAATTACTTACTGGATACCTACATACTTTTTTGTTATTTGAAAATCACACAGTGAAATATGCATCATCCCCTTTAAAATGGATAGCAAAAGAAAGAAATGACTGAACTATTTTTATTTTGCAGAAATATGTAGATAAATGGGCACTATACCATATTGGTTATGCATTGATTGCCAATATACACGTATCATCATAAAATCCCACTTAATTTGATCTGTCCTTATTTATTAATGTAAGTAGATCAGATTGCCTGCTGAATGTTCAATTCTTGCTTTCTGGAAGTAAAATTGACAACATACTACCAAGAGACTTCTAAAGGAGAATTAACCTACTGGAGGCTGGAAGTGAATTACCTGCCAAGAAAAAAATTACTTTCTAATTTTAGCAACTTGACATAGAAAAGATCCAAAGCCAAATTATTTTTTTGTCCTGCCATCATATACAGGAAGCAATTTCATTTGCCAATATATCTCCTGTTTTAATAGCTACTTATTTCAGGTATAAGTTTCAAATTGCTGGAAGATAATTTATCTCAGTCTTCTTAGACAGATGCAATCATCTAGTTGATTTTATGTATTATACATTAAAAAATTATTTGAAAGACTGAGAGAGAGAGACAATGCTTTTGAGTGCTGATTCATTCAAATGTTCGGTCAAGGCAAAATCAGGAGCCACATTGTCAGCTTGGATCTTTACTTGGGTGATGGGGACCTGATACTTGAGCTATCACCTGCTGCCCTCCAGCATAAACGTTAAGAGAACTTCAGTCAGCAGAACTGGAGGTGAAATCCAGCTGATGGGGTATAGTGCTTTAACCATTGACTCCAAGAACTGCTGCTTGCAGCTGATTTTCAGCAATGAGAGTACTGAGAAGTATAAACAGGGAATTAAGTAGTTATGTCATCTGGACTTTCGAAAATGTCCCATGAATTTTCTGATTTCAGTTTCCACCCTAATTATACTAGTTTTCCAGATGGATTTTCCAAAATGTTTTTCATAAGTACTGTTAGATTTCTTATTTTAATGCTACCTTGCATCTATGCAAGGTAGCAGCGTTTCCTGCTTCTTGTTACCTGAGAGATGTGCCATTAACAGTGATTTTCTCTCGCTGTTGTGTTCCATGATGTTCAAATGATCCCCGTTATTTCTGGAAGGCAACACTGATCTGAATACATCAACTGACTGAATTTTCTAGAGCATGAAAAAGACCACACTGGGAATCAGTGGGAGATTACAGATTAATTTAGCAGAAAATCACGGCCCCATCAGCCCTGCAAGTATTAAAGGTACTTCCTCAAGTAGTAAAGGGTCAAGCATGCACATAAAACAAAAATGAAGCAATAGTTTTGATCATGATAAATGACCAATATTATGTTATTATGAGATCATTCTGAAACTATCACAATATTGATTCTTTATTGTCTGTTTCAGTCCTTAATGTTTCATTTTTTGTATCAACATCAACACCACACTTACTCTTCCTGTGCCATTCAATGATTCCAAGATTTCAGATGGCCAATTAAATATACAGACACAGTTTCCATGTCATTCATAGAAATGCCCTTGTAAAAATGTAAAATTGCCTTGTTTAGCTGTTGCAAAAATCATGGATCTCAAAGAAAAGCAATATGGATAACTAAGTATGAAATGCCTTTTCTTCAAAAAAGAAAATGTCTTTGTTGCATTTCACTTGCAGATTCGTGTGTAATAGAGAGGTCATTGAGTCAAAGTACAATAGCTGATACACGTAGTGATAAAATGGACATGATAGAAGGAGATTGACAGGAAATAAAAGTGAAACAATAATAAGCTTCGTTGGAAGATGTGCAAAACTAATAATAGCTAAAAATTAATTTCCTAAGAGATCTTGTTCTGAAGATTTAGTTTCAGTTGAACTTTTTAAGAAGTTGTTACCGAATGACAGCGATTTGGAACTGAAAGGTGAATGACTAGTTTCAGAAGTTACATTCAATATTTTACACAAGGATCAAGCAAAGGTCAGTTAGCTTTTAATTGAGTTTCAGTCAAGATGTGATATTTAAAAGTGGTGTAACATTGAGATGAGCATTTTCAACTCTTAAAAACTTCCAACGTTGGACATAATTTGTATCATCACCATATTTAAAGAAAGGCTGTTCTTCTGGTTTAGTAATGGTTTTGTCAAGGCTGGCATGTGCATGTATTAGAACACAGAAACAGACTGCTCCAGCGTGTGTGCAGACTACCACTTCAGACATTGGCTTGTGGAAATTCCATCTTTCTTCTCTTCTCTAGCTGTTTCTTCAGTTTATCATAGTAGAATTCCTAGAGAGTACTTCATTTATGGTCAGTGCAATGAATCCTTATATTGATTAAACAGATAGTGCCCTCTCTGTCAACTTATTTGTAGATTCATTACTATAATAGTTTATGGATTCACAACCGTTAGTAAGCTGTAGACAATTTAGATGTGATAAAAAAATTAGCTTTGATAGTTTTCCAGGCATATTTTTTCTTGTCACCAGAGGAAAAACATTCTATGTATTTTTAGAAATCCATATATTTTTAGACATTTGGAAAATGTCACCTTTCAGAGTTAGGCCAGATTGTTATAATATATAACTTGATATGCTGCAATGTGCATTAATACCTGGGCCATAAAATAACAGAGAATAGTTTGTACTATAGTAGAACCTACCAGTCATCCTTCAATATCTGCTCTTTCTGTTACAGTAAGAGAGCTCTCACTTCTCAGTTATCCAGGTAATTTGCCAGAACAGAAGCTGTGTTTGCGCGTTCTCTGTCTCTGAAATCATTATAATGATATGGCTAGTTTTAAGCCATGGAAGGCAAGCAAAAATGACACACTGCTTTAGAACGTTAATGAAAATGAGGACATTTCATCTGTTGTTCCTTACCGTTTCACTTTGAACATCCTGATGAAATCATACTCTTTGTTTTTTGATTCAACCCCTGATGCTCCAACCTTCATGTACTAAGGCAGGAAACCTTAGTGCCCATTAAGAACACCTATTCCTTACTGAACATGTGTACTATGGCTATTCAGACTGGCCGGTTTAGTGCATTTTAATTAAAAATATGCATGAAGGAAGAGCATTATTATTTGGTCTAGTGGTTAAAATGCCTTTTGGTGCACTCCTGTTTCTGCCACAACTTCCTGCTGTCGTACACCCTGGATTATAGCAGTAGATGCCTCGTGTGATTTGATCTCTGCTGCCTCTTGTGGGTCAGTTCAGTTGGCTCCACACCCTTGATTTTGTTTTTGTTTTTTTTTTTTAACATTTATTTATCTTTTGTATCAGAAAGTTAGATTTACAGAGAGGAGAGGTGGAAAGATCTTCCACCTGCTGGTTTACTCTCCAAATGGCTCCCAGGATGGAGCTGAACTGATCTGAAGCCAGGGGCCAGGAGCTTCTTGAGGGTTTCTGTTGATGTGGGCCGTCCCTTGCTACTTTCCCAGTCCATTAACAGGGACTTGTATTAGAAGTGGGACAGCCAGAAGTGTGGGATTCTGGCACTTGAAGGTGGAGGATTAGCTTATCAAATCACTATTCTGGCCCCTGGTTTGATTCCAAAGCATTGATGGAATTTGGATAGTAGGCCAACAGGTGGAAGTGTTCTCTACCTCATGAACAATTAAAATAATATTCAACAAATATATGAATTGAATATATAACTACATGAACAGATGACAAAATTTAAACTTTCACCATGTGTCTAATTTTGCGAAACATTGATCCTTGATCTTAAGCTCGAAAACTTCCAAAAATATATAACATTTTAAAACCTGATTCAGTGGTGATATGATACAGTTTTTTTTTTTAAAGATTTATTCATTTTATTACAGCCAGATATACACAGAGGAGGAGAGACAGAGAGGAAGATCTTCTGAACCTGGAACCTCTTCTGGGTCTCCCACACGGGTGCAGGGTCCCAAAGCTTTGGGCCGTCCTGGACTGCTTTCCCAGGCCACAAGCAGGGAGCTGGACGGGAAGTGGAGCTGCCGGGATTAGAACCAGCGCCCTTATGGGATCCTGGGGCCTTTAAGGCGAGGACTTTAGCCGCTAGGCCACGCCACCAGGCCCAATATGATACAGTTTTTTGACACTATATAATGATGTGTGTCATTTAAAATATATGCATAAATGAATTACAAACATGTTGAAGTGATCACTGTATGATATTCATTTAAACTGTAAGGTAATGGAATGGATTTTACAATTCTGTGACTTTGAGGTATTATAACAGAGGTATCCTCAATTACCTGAGAGGTTATTAAAAGCAGACTTATATTTTTCTACTGGTACTTGCATATTGATAAATTTTATATATCCTGGTATGTGTCATATACGAACAGAGATCAAGAGGGCTGGAAAGTAAAAACAAACATTAATGCTGATGTTTTCCATTTAATCAAATATAAAAATATGTTAAAAATGAGAATCAGTGATTTTTCTGTAGTTTTCTTTAGAAAAAGTTCTTTTTGTAAAAATGTGATCATTCAATTTTTAATACTTCAATATATCCTTGTATAGTTGGGTATACAATTGGTAAATAGATGATATATAAGCATCAAAATATAAAATCTCTCTGAGATACAAAAAAATTTTAACAAAGAGGTTGACGAAAGTATCTCAAAAGGCTCTAGCAGGTGTCTTCCGGTATACCTTTGACTTAATCTTCACTCTGAGGCCATTTGTACTTTTTGACCAGAGAGATGGGAATTGAGAAGGAACTTGCAGTTCCAGCGCCTTCAGGTAACTCATGCTTTTCTTTCTGCAGATTCTCATGTTAGCATCAGGCATCCATCAAATGCATTCCATGAAATTACAGGCACATTATACTTTTTTCCAGTCTTTTAATTCACTCTAGGGAGCAGTTTTGCGGTGTTTTCCCCACTGTATAACGCATGTTGCTCTTAATCACATTCGTTGTACCAGTTCATTCCTGCTTTTTAAAAGAAATTTTGAGCCATATTAATTCTGTGCCAAAATATTCTTGATCTTTTTTGCTTTATAAATAGTCATTGCCAACCAAACAATAGTGGGATTTCATTTCTAGAGCCAACATTTGTTACAGTAAGCATTTGGTGAATCACCTTAAGTTCTGCGGGTTGGTTATTTGTCTGCACTTCACCGTGCTATTCAGGGAGTTGGATATGTTGCCTTACTGTAGGACAGCTCTGCTTCTAAGTGGCCTGAACCACTTTTCTTTCACCTTTAAACAGGCCACCCTTGTTCCCTTTTCTTAACAATATTGGCAGGGATCCCTAGACAGTGAGAAGGAGGACACATTTCCCTTTATTAGAACTTTACCAACATTTGTTATTGCCAGTTTTTTGTTAACTTGTCATTGAACAAAGGAAATTCAGAGAGTCCTAATGAAAATCAAAATTTCACAGCAAGGAGAAGAAGAGCATTCCTGGCTCTTTTGGCAACTTGTCATTAAGCAAGTGTTGAAACTGGTTTTGAAACTGGTCCTATTTTATTTTCTATTATTTTAGAGAGTTTATTCTTTTTAAAAACTGTGACAGGGCTTTTTTCGGTGGGGGGAGAGATTCAAGATATTTTCCTTTTCTTTCTTTTTTTCCCAATTTATTTTATTTTTATAAAGTGAGCAAATTTTATGTTTTTTTTAACCTTAATATATACTTGAGGGCAAAGTGAAATGCGCCATAATATTCCAAAAGAAGGAATTAAGACAATTTATAATAATCCTATTGGAGTTATTTAGAGAATGGATGAAAAATATTCCAGTTTAAAAATTAAGACATTTTAAATATATTATTACTTGAAATCCAGAGTGGCACAGAAAGTTAGAGAGATTTTTCATGTGCTGAATCCTCCCCAAATGACCTTAACAGTCAGTCCAGGTCTAGGCACAGACCATCAGCCTGCACCACCATCCTGCTTGTTCCCATGAGTAGCAGGGGCCCAAGTAATTGTGACAACTTCTTCTGCTTTATCAGAAAATTGGCGTGAAATGGGAGGATCTAGGGTTACAATTGATATCCCCTGCTTACCCACTGCACAACACTATCAATTCTAGGCCATATTGTTTCATATCAGTTTCCATAAACTTAAACACCATATGTGCAAAGAACATTTTTATCCATTGAAAGAGGTTGGGAGGGAGTGAAGAGAGAGAAAGAGATAGAGAAGGAGAAAGAGGGAGAGAGAATATGAATGAGTAGCATCCAGTGCCCGGCTCGTCAGTACATGGCCGCAATGGCCGGGTTTGGGTCTGGCTGGAACACGGTTCTGGGAACTCCGTCTTGGTTGGCCTCCAGCGTGGTGGAAGCTTCGGTACTTGTGGTATCTTCTGCCTTCCTGCCCACATCAGCAAGCAGCCTGGATGGACGCTGGCAATCTGAAATGGACTTAACCCACTTTGCTGCAACACCAGCCCTAGTAATGTTATTAATTTAACATGTATTTCAGTTACTTTATTGCAATTAAGGTATTATTCCTTAAGGTTTACTTTTTTATGTTTTGAAAGTTTATCTCTAGGTAAAATTAAAAAAAAATTGTAACTTGAAAGGAGAAGTTCAGAGAAATCAGATTCTGTTTGGGTTTTCCAATCTTAATATTTAAAATATACAGCTTATGGTGGGAAATTAAAGCTATAATTGCTTGTTTAATTGTGTAATTGCTTATTTAATTGTATGATTTTGTTATTCGTTTACCGGATTGATGTTTGAATTAAAAGGATTGTAATAAAGCTATTCATTCTGAACATGTAAATTATTTGAAAAATGTTTACATTTAGATACGTTTCATGAATTAAGTACAGGAAAAATTTGCCTTCTGTGAACCTGTTTATTTCAACTGTATCCCAGTAGAGTTTCAGCTGTTAAATGCTCTTCCTTGAAGATTTTGGTATTGTCTCCACAATAGTATATAGGGAATATGGCAAATGATTCAAGTTTTTTAGTGAAAATAGTAATTTAAAATATTTAGCTTATTTATCTTTATTCAACTAGTGTCATAGTATTGCAAAAATTTGAATTACTGAATTATTACTTAAGAAAACCTTTTTATTACTTAAGAAAACTTTTTTATTACTTAAGAAAACTTTTACAAATCAGTTTTTGATCATAAATGCATAACATACTAGTGATATAAAAAGAGATAAAAAGTGTTAAGTATTAGCTGTAATGTATAAGAAACAGACTCAGTTGGAATTATTTTTCAAAAACAGACATCAATAGAAGAACAAATTGTTACAAAAGTTAACAAACTTAACAATAAAGTGAAGAAATATGGATACCATAATAGAAAGCCAAAAAGCTAGATGACTGTACTCTGTGCACGTATTTATATGTGTGGTGCTAATGTAAAAAATGTTCTCATTTTAAAATGTAACTTTGCCTTATATTGCGCACCATAGCTGTTCTTCTGCAAATTTTCTCCAACCAGATTTGTTGAAATAGAAATATAGAAGTATTTTGTTTGCATCCTCACGTCTCAAATATTCTCTATTCCGAGCAATGTAATCTTATTCCAGCCACCCTCCTAGGCCATCTCTGTGAGCAAGGTTGGTTGCAACCTGTTGGTGCTTGCAGCTCCTTCTCCTTTCCCTCTGTGTGACGTCTCTGCCCGTTGTCCATTCCAAAAAGTGACTCTAGTTTTCATGTCTAGTTTTATGCTGATTCTCTGCTTTTGTATTTGTGAATTCTGCAGGATTTTGCTCAACAATTTCTACTCTTAACTTTGATAACATGCATTACCATGAGAGACATTGTTTTCCCTCATGTAATTCTGAAAATCAAATTTAGGTGAATTTTAAATGAAAATTTAAGTGGGCAGTTTTTGTAAAGGGAAAAGGAAAGTGCAGTTCTGTGTGTGTGTGTGTCAAAGAGGATTAACTGTTATGGAAATGTTTAGTATTGAGAATGAAGTTCTAAAAGTAAAACATCTTCCTAAGAATTTACACAGAAGACACTTATACTCCAAATTTCTCTTTCTGTGTATTTTGAAATACTTGAAATATTGTTAAATAAGCCCTGCAGATACATTTGTGTGTTGCATGTATTGATCTATTAGTACAGAGTATCTGTAGGTAATTTTCAAGAACATCGTATGAGGTATTGACGTACGTATTCTAGCTGACAGTGGATTGCTTATAATTTGTTATAAGTGAGTCATTTGGCGTATTATACCATACTGCTAAGAGGTATTCAGAGGTATTTGTTACTTATCTGTTGTAAAAATTTCCTTATGTTATTTATTGGAAATCAGATTTTACAAAATTGTTGGGAAAACAAAGTAAACCTTGAAAAGTTGTTTTACTGAAGTGGTAATTTTTTTTCAGGATATGCAATCCTTGCAGGAGGTATTCTGTAGAGTTAGTTTGGATCTGTAGTTCAAAATCTGAGCAATGACTCATTCAGTTGGAAAAATGATCAGACATGTGGGTATTGTGTATGCACTGCAAACATTGTTTGCACAACGATGTAAAATCCTTGCAAGAGATCTAGGTTGGGCTTTTTTTTTCTTTCTTGCTGTTAGACACATAAAGAAGAGTAAAATTACAGCCAAAATTTCAGATTTTATCTTTATTTTGGATTAGCAAACTACTATTAAACAGTAACTGTTAGTCTTTGTTTTTAACCCTGCATTTGTCACTGTTCAGTAGGAATTTATTTAGAAATAGCCTTTTTTCCTAATACATATGCATACACACTTGTTGTAAGCTCATTATATCAATATATTCGCTCAGTTGTGTTCAGTATTGTTCTCTTAAAATGTACTTTTCGAAAAGCTGCTCGATGAACAATCCACATTTAATAAACAGAGACGACATTTCTCTCTACGGCCACATGCTTAGCTACTGCCACTTTCTCTAATCCAGGATGCTTTGTTCTAAATGTCCTCTAAATATGTCTATTTAGATATAATTTCTGCACGTATTTGGCTTCTCAAAAATCTGTTAGTCTTCATGGAATGAAAATCATCTTTATTCTGTATTAGAAAGTATATTATTTTGAGGGTTATCACTTAAAAATAAATATCCATTCTAAAAAATCCTCTAAGTATTTTCCTATAAGCAATCAGTTTACCATTGGTTGTAAAGAAGATGTATCATTATACCAAAGACTGCAAGTTAGGGTTGTGAAAAGATTTCAGGACCCAAATCGTTGGTAATGAACAATGATCCTAACCCATTGTACTTCACTAAGTATTTTGAAATTAAAATGCTAATTTTATGAAAGCATTTTGTAAATTCCCAATAAAAAATTAATAATTGTTATAGTGTTGTTTTTGCCATTGTGTATAAGATCTTGTCATCTAACTAAATGGTGCTACTAATACACTTGATTGCATTCCATCATCATTTGCTCGCAAAGACTCAGTGTAGGTAAACCTATTTTTTATTAAACTGTTTTATTTTTCACAATACTTCCTGTTTTCCAAATCACAAAGGAATACCACTTAGGATTTGATTTTCCAGTGAGTTCCTTTTTTTGAACTAGTCAATTTTTTTCTTTTTTGAGAAATGCTGTTAGTTACACACTGACATGTGTGAGACCTTTTAAAGTGTCATAAAGATGGATAGAGCAAATATTTGTAGAAGGAAGCATTAATACTCTACAGATTTTGGAGAGGTCTTCATTTTTAAACCATTTTTTATTTTTTTCTCGATATTTATTTCTATTCCTGCAGAATCAAGCTGCTAGAGATGTGAAAACATGGAATCTAGAAAGACCTATGAACTAGCCTTAGAAAATACATTACCACTAGCCTGGGAGCAAGTTAATTGTTATCCCTTTAACTCACAAATATAAGATTATGGGAGTTTGTTAACTTTAAAATATTCCTCATGGAAAATCTTCATTTTCAAATGTTAGTACTTTATGATGCCGTATAATTGCTGTAACACCAATACTGGTTACTAAAAATACACCGGGCAAGCCAAGAATACTGACATTCCGTAGATACATGCTTCTAATTGCAAAAGTTGTTTCCTCCAGCACATGCTTCCTTTATAATTATGTTTTCCTTACTCATTTCTGCAGGTATTGTACTGTACAATATATCATGTTAAAGGTCTAGTCATTACTTTGATCCATGAGATTCATTTTACTGGCTAGAAAGGCATGGCTGTTATAGCAGTTTTAATAAAATACATAATTTAGGCAAGAATGTAAGGACTTTTTTTTCCTTCACATTAATGTCCTTCTGTGATTCTGCTTCTGTGTATTTTAGCTAATAAAACATTTAAAACCACAGATTGCTTATTTAGAAGAATACTATTATCTGTGATTACAAACCCATGGTTACATTTTTTCAGGGGTCACTATAATGAACACTGATTCTTTTATAACATGCAAAGATATAGAGGCTGTTGACTGTATAAGAAAAATAATAAAAAATGGAGTCTAGCCTCATTGTTCTAATAAAAATTTTCTCCCAAATCTCGATTGATGATCTTGTACTTGTATAAGACACTTGTTGTTGTTCTTAGGGATAATAGAGAACAGAGGAGAAGTGTACAGATTCAATAGCTACTACTATCTAGTGGGTCCTGTCCTAAATGCTCATAGCAAGAGGGGATAAAGTCAGGGACTAATAGCTTTGTTCAGATCCTTCATGTGCTTATCAGGGAATCAACTGCATGAACCATTACTGCTGGGTTAGTTTGGAAAATCTGCTAGCTAGAATTAAGTTAGAGAAAAAACAAGATTTAAAGGTAACAATGAAATTACAAAATGAATCTTCGTTTCAGGGTGAAATTCAGATTTATGGGAATTGAGGACAAGATGATATTCTGGTCCCAAAACCCACAAAATTCATTACTTACATCTTAATCCACCTTACTTTTTCCAATTTAGCTCACTTCCAGCCTTTGCCATCAACACAGCAGTTGCATTCTTACCTTATCAGGAAGGAGTAGATTAAAAAAGTGGCATGACAAATTTTATTCAAACAGCTGTCCTGGAATGTGTATAGATGTGCCGAGAAAGGACAGCCAAAAATATAATAATACATGAGTACCGAAATTTTTAATAGCAGAAGGCTATAATGAAGTGAAAAATTAACTGATTTTGATACAAAACTCTGTTTAGATGTTTAAATGCCAGGCCTGCAATTCATTTTTCTGTTTTCACTCAGTCAACCTCATTCCTAGGGTAAAAATGTCATAAATTCACAACTGTTCAGTCCAATCAACTCAGATTCCAAGATCTCAGTGTGATTAACAGTCCTTCTATGAAGTCAAGATATAAACCCTACTTGTGTTTATACTGTGGATATCCATAAACAATGAACTACATTAACTTTTTAAGACATACAACATAAGTTAAAAGAAACAACAATAGTCCCAAGTTCATTCCAGTTGTCTTGCAGAGACACACCAGTGTATTTGTGGAGGGAGATCCCAAAAGAATTCACATAGACTACAACTCAGGGGAGGTTAGCTACTAGAAAGCGTCAAAAATATGTTGTGTTAATACTTTTTGCTTATGTGAATGATGATTGTAGGAAACTCTGGTTAAGAAGGACAAAATTGAGGAATCTGTACACAAATAATTAGAGTAAGAACCCTAATTCATTGCTCAAGATGGTGAGATTGTGGCACAGTGGGGTGACTCAAAGGTCATATAAATTTAATTGCATCTTGTGGTTACAATGGTATATTAATAAAATACAATACTCCATTTTTATCTCTCCTATACATGTCCTACTCTAGGTAGAAAAAGTAGTTTTCTCTTATAAATTCATATTCAAGTTGCATATCACAAAACATTCAGTAGACAATGGCATAGAGGCAATGATTAACCCATTCCTAAGCATGCATTCAGTAAAAGTGACAGTAGGAACCATGAAGCAGCCATTAGCCCAGTAAGGAATGGAAGGTTCCTTGCTCTGGCAGCCTGGTTAATTCCTCTTAGATCATCTGTTAGTAGCTGGACTTGCTCTCTGGCAGAAACCGCTATTTTTATGGTCCTTTATGGCTACTGGATCCTTTTTTCTGAAAGGCTTATTTTGCCATGTATGTGCTCTGTCCACATGTGAAGTTGGCAGTGAAACAGATGTCCTTTTGAGAGACTGGAAGGCATTAGATTCCCACTCTAATATCATATTGATGTTGGTTTGTTGGCTTAGGAATTTTTTTGCTTTGCAAACTTGCAGACTATGCTTGGGAGGTTCTTCTTCTTCTTCTCCTTTTTTCAATGTAAGTGTAAATATATTTTTTCCAATGTAAATGTACAATGTAAATACAAATATTTTTAATATAAATGTCAGAAAATCACTTAATATAAATATCACATATTGACTCTTTGCCATGTCCTTAGGGCAGTGTGCATGAGTCAGACTTTTAATGTCTGAAACTAGAAGTCTGAAATTTTACCATGCTGGGCAGATGGATGAATGGACAGAATCACATTTAAACAATTTTCACACTGACATTTGTCTATTGTGACTATAGAGCAATAGTTACACAGACATAAATAAGCACAAACACATACCTAAAAATGACATTAGTAGGGGTACCGGATATTTATCAAGAAAAAACGATCAAATCCGAATCATTGAATTGATTCACAGAACTCGTTGGAGCTGAAGCTAGTTCTCCCTGTCCTTTATGGCATTAAGTAACGGCAGCTACGAGGACCCTGCAGGTACAATAGAAGACATGCAAAATGAAAGTCTCAAAGCTTATATGGGAGCGGGCACATCAACACCCCTGGGGCTAAGAGAAAGAGATTATATTTAATGCTACTAATAGAAACATATTTTCTTGGGAAAGAACAATAAATTCCATGGTAAAGAATATAAATACTATATCAGGAAGTTTTTGTATAAACAAACCAAAAAACAAGCAAATAAACAAATTAACAGCTTTACTGTCTATTAAATAGGAGTAGGTGTCTTTGGTGAGAAGGGCAATGTTATTGTCTTTTTAGAACTCCAAGAGCAGATAGTTTTGGGAGAAGTGAAAATGAGATATTTTATGTCATCATAGTATAATGATTTCTGTGTCTTGCTTGCCCAGAAGAAGCAGTAATGACAAGAAATCCAGGGATGTTTGCATTGTAACAGCATTCATCATTTTACTGAATAAATATTTCACATGGTCTGGTTTCTGTTCTCATTGCCAGCTTTGGTAATTTTGCTATTCATAATTAATAATAATTTTCATTGAAAAATTATTTTTCCTGGCTTATTTCCAGGGTTTGTCAAAAAAGTTAAAAGGGGAGATCCTGGAGAAAAGCTCTGAGGTTCCACTCATCACCTGCCAAAGTCTTCCCCCTGACAGCCAGTGCTTAGATCCACTTCACTGTCCCCTGCAGCAGTAGCTGGGTTTCAATCCAGGGATATTTCATAATACTGAATCTTGCTAGTGAATTATTGCATGCTACCTTCAGATAAAGCATAATCATATTTCTCATCATATCATTTAGCAGGTGTATCTCTATGTTCATCTATTTTATTAAAAGTATTTCTCATCATGGCAAAGTAGTTAATGCACAGTGTGTTTTATGGTCTATATTCTGGGAGACAGTATTCTTGGATTAAGGCATTATCAGGGTTGATTTCTTCTGAATTATCTGCCTTTTGGATTGTAGATCACCATCTTTCCATTCCCCCCAATATGGTCTATATTCTTTCTCTGTTTCTCTCTATGTAATGTTTTAATTTGTGCTTATTAGGAAGATGCAATCCTGTTAAATTATGGTCCATCATGGTGAATTTATTCTAGTTTATTTATCTCCAAATGCAGTTATATTCATATGTACTTAGTATAAGGCTTAACATATGATTTTCAAGAATATTGGTTAAAATCACAGAAATATCGCCTCACCTTATTACATAACTCAATTAGTACTTGAGGCGGCTTATGAGAAAATAGAATACAGTTTTATTGTAACTTACACTGCATCAAAAGGCCACTAAATTCCTATACACGATGTGAGTGTTTGACATATACCACTTGAAAAATTCTGTTATCAAGTGACATATGCTATGTTAAATGCAGCAACCCAACTAAAAAGTTTAAAATGGTATGTGTAAATGGGCATTCATCTTACATGTGAATGTGAAATATATTCAGTAAAAACATTTTAAATATTGAGGTAGTATTATGCAGTGAAATTAACGATTAAGTATGACAGAATATCCCATATAGGTGGCAGTTCAAGTCCTGGTTGTTCCAAATTAGATCCAGCTCCCTGCCAAAGTTCTTATGAAAACAGTGTAGATGGTCCAGGTGTTCGGTGCCTTGTGAGCATGTAGAAAATCTTTGAGAACTTTCCAGTTTCTAGCTTCAGCAAGGCCCAGCCCCAGACACTGTTTTCAGATAAACTGGCTCTCATACTTTTGCCACACAGGGCGCAGAGCCTTTTCTCTTATCTTTCTCCAAGGGTCTCAAAGTTTCACATTATGTTTCCAGTTTGGCCACTGAGGAATCCTGAAAAGTGGAGAAATCTGTGATTATTTCAGAAAATAACTGTGTGATTTCTCATATGCTGAAATTATGTTATAATCCATAAGCCACATCTTATTATTAATAAACCACAGATATGAGGAGAAGGGAGTTATTGCCATTTGTTCTTTTTTTTCTTTTTTTTTATTAAATTTATTCATTAATTACATTGTGTTGTAATTATATGGAATCTGGGATTCTCCCCCCACTGCCATTTGTTCTTAATTCACAGAAATACAACTGAAGAAAATAAATGTGAAATATTAGGAGACAATGAGCAGATGTGTGTGTGTGTGTGTGAGAGAGAGTGTGTGTACATTGTATTTTTATGTCATATTAACATAAAGCAATTGACCTGGAGCAACTTTAATTAAATTAAGAAAGAGGGGGAATCTGAAGACATCTAAACACATAAAGAGCTGATTGATAGCTATTTTGGGTGGTATAGCAAGCAGTAAGAGTAACTGGAGACGTTTTGATTCCGTGAAATTCCCGTAATCGTCAGTACCCACAGATGTTGACCTCTCTATTGGATCTCTTATGTCTTTGTGTATAATTGACTCATTACAAAATTAGAAAGGGGGAGAGAGAGAGAGAACGAATCATTCAACATCGGGTTCTCTGGTTCTCTTCTGGCAACAACCATTTTTAGGCCAGAATAAAACAAGGAGTCATAGGCTACAAACAGAATGCCACACAAGTGACAATGAGATTAACTATGAAGAAACATGGCAGTGCAGTTCGGAGAGACTTAATCATAGCGCCAGGAATGTTAAAGGCTGTGAGAAGCCGAAAGATGCAAGTGATGACACAGTGACCCTTGCTGTAGTAGGGAAGAAGGAAAACCTCAATGTATTCATCTTGTGCTTCCACTTTCCACAGTTTTAGAGGTGATTGCTTTTGCTTTCAGCCACAATGTTGGAATCATCTGTATGGCAGGCACAGGAAACTCATACATGCTTTCAAGATATTTTCACATTTGATCCATATCACATTCTTTTTTTCCCAGTATGTGAACAAACACAGTTGAGAGTGGGAATTTTGTTATATGGTACAGAAAATCAATTCCTTTTTTGTCTTTCAGACATACTCAACATACAAGCTCTCTAAGTCAAGTGGGAATGTAACAGAGTAGTTGATGCTTTGATAATGTTTATTTTCTCCTCATTTAAGTAAAATAGCAGGCACAGCTTTGTCTCCAAAAAAAGAGTTAAATAATCAGTATATTTTAGAAGGCAGAGCACACATGGATCTCCAGTTGCTAAGGATTATATTAAATTTCCCAATATATAATTTGTTTTAAGTCAGTTGACCTTATAACAGAAGGTCTTTTAGTTCTTACTTGAAAAGTAAAATGAAATGAAGAAAATGTGGTATTGTTAAGGTCAAATTAATCCATAATAAATTAGCTTTTAATATGCCAAATATTAAGTCCCCCCCCCAATCTCATCACTTTTCATTTTATGTATTCAAGTGAATGAGTCTGGGAGACTGATAGCCATGGAGGAGCACATCACTCTTGAATGCCCAAATGTAGCATAAAGGAAATGGACATTAGCTGGAGCTTACAGTAATCTCAGAGGATCTTTATAGGCATTGGCTTGGTCGTAAATCGACAAAGAACCTTGTTTGCCCTCAGCTGTCAGGAACCATAAGAAGAGAT
Organism: Ochotona princeps; assembly: GCF_030435755.1. NCBI lineage: Eukaryota > Metazoa > Chordata > Mammalia > Lagomorpha > Ochotonidae > Ochotona > Ochotona princeps. The sequence continues at coordinate 28,836,214 of NC_080854.1, forward strand.
GTTCAAAATGTCTTGAAAATTTTACTGGGTGAAAAACTTTAATATTTTGCTTGTATTATTTTCTTAGAAGCATTATGAAAAAAATAAGTATAAGCCTTCTAGCTATAGATTTTCGTAACATTTCAACACCTGTATTTAATCTCAACTATCGATCAAATTTTATGTAAGATTTTTATTACAATACTTGTACATAATGTGTTGATTGAACTCCATCAATGTTAATTCATATAGGTATTTTAACTTTATGTTTACCAATACAGTGCATTGAAATAATTAGAAATAAAAACAACGTATCTTTTGTTATCATTATCCTAGCATTGTACCAGCATAACCAAGAACTAATCGATCGATTGATTCTTTCATTCATTTATATCTATTTATTTATTTATTTATATTTAGTGTAAAGGCAGATTTACAGGGAGAAGGAGAGACAGAGAGAAAGACATTCCATCAGCAGGTTCACTCCCTAAGTGGCCACAGCTGGTGGAGCTCAGTGGCTCTGAAGCCAGGAGCCAGCAGCTTTTTTTTTGTTTTTACATCTCCCAAGTGGGTGTGTGGTCCCAGGCCCTTGGACTATCCTCCACTGTTCACCCAGGCCACAAGCAGGGAGCTGGAAGGGAAATGGAGACAGCTGGAACACAAACCTGTGCCCCTATTGGATCCTGGAATGTGCAAGTAGAGGATTAACCACTGAGCCATCACAACATGCCCAACTGAGTTGTTTTTAGGTTAAAATCATCCAACAATCAAAGTGGAAAAGTAGATTATTTTTCCATTGCTCTAGGAACTTACTGAATGTTTATCTAGACTTGATCCTTGTAAAGGTTTAGCCGCTAAGGAAACTTTCCAAGAATAAAAAGGAACGGAATGGAGGTAACTGACAGTGTTTTTACATCTACTTATATTACATATAGAATATGTCATATATATGTACATACTCATATGCTTAAACCAGTAGCATTTAATTATCTCTTAAATAATGAGACAGAAGAATATGCTATGTATTTTGTTTTTATTTACAAAATATTTGGACTATTGCTTTAATAACTTGCACATGCTGCCCCGTCAGGCCTTTGCTATGCCCTCTTAAGTTGACATTTCCAGGCTTGACCTTCCCTGTCTCTACTATGATAAATGTTCTAGCATTAATAAAATGTGACTTGATTGACACTTTTGTAACTATTTTGAGTTTTTCTGAGTATCTCCCTTTGTATAACCCAGTGTGTTTGAATGGGTATACCCTTGATATTTCTGTCGTCCTTCCTGATAGTCTCATTTTATTATAGTCATTACTAGATTGCCTCAGTAATAATGGAAGTCTTTTTACAGCAGGGCCTCATTCATATTTGTATTCTCAACGTGCCAACACATTTTGCAATTATATTTATTCAGTTATCAAACTTTAACATTGGATGCAGCCCAAAGTGGATTCATCCTCATCTCTTTGAATGTTACTTTTCCATTTCTAAATTACAGTGTTAGTACTAAGTTCTGATTTCATTACTTTTACAGACAATAGAAGAACTCTGAGTAGTGGATTTTGAAATAGCAGATAGAAAGTCCAAACACTTCCTGGTGCAACCCTATATGGCCTAATGTCTGTTAAGTGATTGTTGGCACTTGGAAATTGTAGTAGGGGAAAGCCATGGATTTATGAGAAAAGCATTAACTGTATCAGATGCTGCAATTGTCTGTTTTTTTTGTTTGTTTTGTGTTGTTTTTATTTCATACCGATACCTTCTTCCCCACACTCACCTTAGTCTGTGCTGAAGAATTGTTTCTTTTGGAAAAGTTTCTTTGGTGTTTATAAGTTAGGAAAGAATACACAAATCTGATGATAGGTGACCAGAATGAAAACAAGAGTAATTAAAAATGCATGCACGGAAATTTCATCATCCAGATTCATCACTTATCCCGAACTGTGATGAATACGATAGTCTATATAAAAAGATTTCTACTGTGATATTGGACAATCTTTACACACAAAAATACTGAACAATTAATCAGGAGATGTGAATCCTGAATACAGAAGAAAATGGGGAAAAGATGCAGAGAGAGAGAGAGAACACTGAAATTAGTAAGTTGTCCTAAAAAACTAATTTTCACATTGAGAGAGGTGAAATAGTGATTGAAATAAAATAGAGATTGAAAGCAGAGAAAAAAAAAAAGACTTAGAGCCAAGTCTTTTTAATGATTTGTATCTTCTATTTTCATGAATTAAAAGTATTCCAAGTATAGTGATGTCGAAACTTTTGTGATGTTTCAATTAAAATGTTTGCAGCTCAAAGGAATAATCTTAGTTGACTAGAGTGATGCATTTGGATGTGTATGTACATCAAGTTTTCAAATATTCTGCAGGAGGAGAGTCACTAAGCATAGTTCTGTTCCAAATAAAATTCAATGAGCATGCACGAATAAAGATGACAATTTTCCCCAAGTGAAAGATAGAGTAGATTGCAGTTGTGATCAATGATTTTATTTTCTCCTATACCAAGATGGATTGCCTATTTTTTTTCATTCAGACAAATGTTGTTGCGATTTGTCTTCTTTATTATCGCAGAGAAAACAAAGGAAAAGCGGGCGACTGTATCATTTTCTCCTGCATCTCTTCTACAAAACCCTCTTGAATGTAATTTACATAAATATGCATGTATTTATTGTTTTGAAAGCCAGTTATCTAACGTAAGTTCTTCAAGAGAGGAAAGCAGTGTTTTTCAATGTTATAAGCATATTGATTTTGACAGAAAGTAGTGTATGAGATTTCTGTATTAATTACCCTGTTTACATAAAAATGAACTTTATGTCATTTGAACATTCGTACACACATTTTCAAAATGACAAAGCAATTACGTGAATTGCTAAAACAGAAGGATATGACTAATTTAGCACAATGCAGCTACATCATTATTCATACACTGTAAAGCAGATACATGAGGTTTAGAAAATTTAATAAACTTTACTTTAACAATACATGTGGTTAATATACATGATACCCTGAAACTAATTGCTAGGAAAACATGTAGTAGTTTATGCTCATTTTTCAATCTTACTATTATTACTTAAAATGATAAATATGAAATTCTGTGGCAATACTGTACTAATGCATTAGAAATAACATGCTAGAAATGCCATTTTTCCTGCATTATTTTCAAGTAGTTCTCAAAATTAAAATAAGAAACCTTTGAGAATAAATGATTTATAGTGAAAATGCATTTGGTCTTTTTGAAGCTTTTAGTTGAGCATAATATATACTTACATCTCAGTCTTTTAAAAATTTGGTAAAGTTGCTTTTGCAATTATTTTGTCACTTCCACTAAAATATCATTATTATCACTATTAGCATCTTTTGAATTCTTTCAGGTCTTTAGTCTGTTCTTCCCTTTTTTATACATGTTCTATGCCTTAGGATAAGAAAGAATTAAAGTAGGATTTCTGAAGTTTAAATGGAGCTTCCCAGTTTACCATCCTTGCCATGCACGTCTGCTTGTGGCCCATAATTATCTCTAGAAGGCCATTGGATTCCTGTTTAAGCAAATGAATCAGATTCAGAAGGTTTAAGGTTGCAGAATAGAAAGAATCTAAAACTGGATGCAGAAACCTGTCAAGATTAACTTGTGAATAGTTACTTGTGAATGTCACTTTCACAGGTTACTCATTTGTTTAATGTTTAATTCTTACTTGTTATATAATCTGCAGTCTGGACGTAATATGGAGTAATCTAGAGAAACTCAAAGAACTGTGAAACTGGAGCTGTTGGACATGTTCATTAATTTTCTTAGCCAATGTGCTAGCTGTTCTCTTATCATGTTCTCTTCATTTTATGCAATGCACACACTAGCTGAAAATTAGATTTTACCAAAAATAATCCATCCACAACCATGATCTCCTCCCTTTGTATTTCATCATGTGTGGAGGTATTTTTCTTTTAAACTCAAAAGGTAGTTTTGTTGTTTTGGGTATGTGTGACAAGGGAGGGTGTTACATTTTCTTAGTATTGCATTGAGCGCCTGACTGTAGTTATGTAACCCTCCAGGAACTGACTTATTAGATAATTGATTTTTTGCGCAATAAGTACTCAGGATTCATCTTATTTTATTTGAGTGGCTTTAAAAGTTTTGACAACTGAACATTACTTATTAAGGAATAAATGTGAGCATTTGGGTATCACTGTGTTTTATGATCAAAAAAAAAGAAAAACATCCCATTTCTAAAGACAATACTCTCAGCTTCATATAGTAATCCCATTAGGTAATTTTTAATTCTCCATGAGCAAAAGGCTCTTACCAAGGTGACATTGCTATTGATTTTATTCTTATGTTTAGCAAAGATTAATAGTTCTATAATGATACAGAGCTCTGAGCACTAAACAATAAAACAGATGTAAAAAAAACTGCTTGAAGACTAAACATACATAAAATAAACCCCTTTTGGTTTAAATGTTAAGTTAGCAGTCATTTTGAGTGCTTCATTTCCTCATTACTGGTTGTTTATGTCTATCTGAACCAAAAGTTTTCAATTCATCCAACACTTTGAATTGCATGAGTTTATATATCTAACAATTACTTTTCCTGTATGTATACTGCATTGAATTATAGCATGGCCTCCTAGGTTAATGGTAGCATTCTAAACCGTACCTCATTAACCAAGCCATAACTAACACATAGATATTTGCAATGAAATAACTCTTGGGGAGCATGTAGTAATATCTGTGATATGCTTTTATCAGAGAAAAACATGAATTTGAGAATGAGGGAAAAAATCCTTCAGCTTAGTCTCTTTCTTTTTTTTTTATTATTTATTATTTAACTTCATTAATTACATTGTATTATGTGACACAGTTACATAGATACTTGGGTTCTCCCACCCCTCCCCAAACCCTCCCACCACGGTGGATTCCTCCACCTTGTTGCATAAGCACAGCTCAAGTTCAGTTGAGATTTCCCCATTGCAAGCGTATACCAAACATAGAGTCCAGCATCTTATTGTCCAGTCAAGTTCAACGGCTTCTTAGGTATACCCTCTCTGGTCTGAAGACAGAGCCAGCAGAGTATCATCCCAGTCAATTGAAAGCTCCAACATACCATCAGCAAAAATTTACATCATTATGGAATTAATTGACATAGTAATGAGTAGCCAATATGTTAAAAGTAAATGCGAGTTCCCAGCCACCTTCTGTGACCACCTCACCTACACTTCAATTTTAGTTTATACACAACATATAACATTCAAAACATAACATGTTATACAAAACATCATATCATCTTAAATTAAGGCAAACATGTGGTATTTAACCTTTTGTGATTGGCTCATTTCCCTTAGCATTATGGTTTCCAGTTTGGCCCATTTGGCCACAAAGAACTGCATTTTGTTTTTTTTAATAGCTGAGTAGTATTCCATGGAGTAGATGAACCATAGCTTTCTTATCCAATCCTCTGTTGATGGGCATTTTGGTTGCTTCCATGTTTTTGCAATTACTGATTGTGCTGCTATGAGCATAGGAGTGCATGTTGGTTTCTCATAAAACAAGTGTTCTGGATATATTCCTAGGAGTGCTATTGCTGGATCATACGGTATGTTGAATTTGAGTTGTTTGAATATTCTCCATACTGATTTCCATAGAGGCTGTACCAGCCTGCAGCCCCACCAGCAGTGGAGTAGGGTTCCCTTCGGCAGCACATATACTAAAATTGGAACGATACAGAGAAGATTAGCATGGCCCCTGCGCAAGGATGACACGCAAATTCGTGAAGTCTCTTTCTTTTTGCTTCAGATTTTCGTAACTTATAGAACAGTAACCATACGTCTGTATACTGATCTATACATGTTACAGTGATCCCAATCTGGAACATTAAAGTATTAAAATGTAAAAGAAAATATGTTTTGGGAATGTAAGGAAATTAAAATGTAGAATTAAAGCATGGGTTTTCCGATAGGGTGAGTGAAATATGACTAACAGCCATGTACAGTTATCCTAATATTTACTAATCTTAAAATCACTTTCCTGCATTAGTAAACCAGAAAAAATAACCTTACAAATTAGCTCACAAAATACCCAATTTTAGGTTCCTGAGCTTTTTCTTAGAAATTTACTGGCAATTCAGCTCTCCATTTATGTAACCTATAGATGTGACACATATGCTGATTGTCAAATGGGAAATGAAATATATCCTTCTTAAATATTATTGAAAACTGAAGGCACTCAGTTGGAAGCTTGGGTATAGACAGTGAGGTGTTGTTGATAGGAACACACTGTGCTTCTATCAAGACATACAGGAGTGATTTTGTCATTTTTTTTTTGGAAAAACTGTTCATCCAACGAGTTTCATACCATTAAAGCTCACAGTAACAGGTTTATGGAGGTCTCCTCCCTGTCTCAGGCAGGATGCAGGTGAGGAAGTGCTTGTATGTGACTGTGCTGGAAACCCACCTGTTCCAACAGGAAAGCTCATTTTGCACTACCTCTGGTACAGTTCCTGTCTCCTTCCAGAGAAGCCCTGTCACTGGTGACCTTGTAGGATGCTGAGTGTATGCAAAAGTTATCAACTCTGTGCCTGTCATTGTTCATCGACTCTCTTGCACCAGCGCACATACCATTTAACATGGAAGCTTTCACACATCAGGGAAGCCAGTCTAACATATCTAAAGCTGTGTACAAAGAATTGCAGGACTGAAAGTATTTGAAATTCTGCTCTTAAAACACATTGTTTCATGATTCATGGAAACCCACATACTCACTGTGGGAGTACACTGTGTTCTAACTGCCAACATGGGGATATGGGACCCACTAAGAAAAAATATAGTGGATGTCTTTTAACATATCTGTGTTGCATTTAGTAAAGTCCTATAAAATGCTGATGGTAGATATAAGTGAATATGTTCTCTTTAATTATTCATCCAAAGAAAGCGAATTGTTTTTGACCTGCAGTCAAAAACTTAAAACACAGTCACACACACATTTGTTTGCATACCAACTATCTTAACCTAAGCCAGCATCTAGTTCTAAACTGATGCCATACTTCAATTCAAAGAATGCATCTAAACTCTGTAATAGGAATACCAAGTACCACTGTGTTTTGCTCAAAAGTATCTAAAGAATAATGGTGAAAAATCTATGTATAAGGACTCCTACAGTGTTCCATAGTAAACTATTTCCTAACTCGATCTTGGGAAACTATGTTCTTTGGTTTTCTGTGCTCTAGTAAAAGCGTTCCCCTTTTCAGTTCCTTGAGGATACCTGATTCTTCTTGAGATAGGTGGCTGATAGATATTTAATATTCTATATCCTGGGCTCATCACAGTGGCCAAGTGTCTAAAGTCCTCAATGTTAATGATCCGAGATCTCCTATGGGCGCCAGTTCTAATCCCTGTGGCCCTGCTTTCCATCCAGCTCCCTGCTTGTGGCCTGGGAAAGCAGTTGAGTACAGCCCAAAGAAGTGGGACCCTGTACCCGCATGGGAGGACTGGAAGAGCTCCTGACTCCTGGCTTTGGATAAGCACAGATCCGGCCATTGAGGTCACTTGGAAAGTGAATCAACAAATGGGAAATCTTCCTCTCTGTCTCTCTTCCTCTCTGTATATCTGACTTTGCAATAAAATAAACAAATAAATAAATAAATAAATAATCTTTGTAAAATAGATATTATATATCTAATATAATTTAGAAAGTCAATGAATTCATTTATTGAATAGAACACAGAAATGCTCATTTTAAATAAGATGAATGTTCACATCAATTGTCTTATTGATTAATTAGCTCTATTCAGGGGCTTAGTCAAGTTAACTCTATTTAAAACTAGTTAGTTAAAAACGAAATGAGATGGGCAAGTGTGGAGGATCAGAGCAAACTCAGTTTCGTTTCCTCAGGCTGTTACTCTCCTGGGAAAGAAGCAAGCTACTCAGATTTTACAATCTCAACACTGAATTATCTGTATTTTCCACAAATCAGTTAAAGATTGTTATATAGTTTAGAGAAAGTGTTAAAAACCAGTGTGATCCTTTGCTTTAACTGAAAGTTAAAGCGTATTTACTCATAAAGTACATAAATTGTGTGTTTACATTTGAGACTTTTGACTTAAGGTCAATATTCTCTACCTGGCATATTTAATGGTTCAACAACATATTTCAGTTATTCCCTTAAAATGCTACCTTGAAAAAGTTACACTTATTAGATAGTCTAGTAATTCAAATAAAGTTTTAGAGAATTTCAGTCTACAAAGAAGTTTTTTTTTTTTTATTTCTTGTACTCTTACATGCTGTCACATTTTACCTAAACTTGCGTGCTAATTTGTTTGATATCTCCCGTGGTATTTCTGTTTTTCTCCTCTGTTATTTCTCTGATATCTCCCCAACAGGAACTGATGTAGCAGCGAGTCTCGGCTCCTCCTCTTCTCCACCTGGGGCATCTCTTAATCTCTCCAGAGGAAGTTTGATAATGATTGGGTTTGCTACAAGATATTTTCCAGTTTTCTTATATGTCACTTTTTTTTTGGTGTGTTTGAGGCCAGAACATGTTAGGTTATCCAGATAGAAATAAAATTAGTCCTGCCTAACTACTCTGGCAACTGATTTTTTTTAAATTGTTTCCCTAAGTGTGGAAAATTTTTCAACTTGTTAGCCCTAGTACATCTATTTATCCTTTGATTTATTTGTTTCTCATGAAATTTTGGCTTACCCATGTCTAGACACATACTAGGTGGAATGATTCTGTTGTTGTTGTTGTTGTTTTGTAACTATGAAGGGGTATTTTTTATTTTAACAGGAAAATATTCATAGATATTTCCGAAAGACCCCCAAAGAAAATAATTGAGATTCCAAGAGTACTTCAGTTATAAAATATTGATTTTTTCTGTTGCAAATGCTATTCATAGCTATGTAAATGGTTTGAAATTTTACTTTCAGAAAAAATATTGATTTGTTTCCATGAGCAGGTTCATTCATGGTCTAGTCCGTATACAGCTCCAGGTCTCGTCTTTCCTCACAAGTGCTAGGGAATGCATGTACACCTCCAAGGGATGTAAGCTAAGGGAATGGTGCTGGGCTACTTCCTCCAGAGATCAACTGAAGAACAGGAATCTGCCACAGAGAAACATGTGTATAAAATCTTCTGAACTAAAGGGATATTTAAAAATAACTTATTTCTTGTGGCAATGGATTCTGCAATTAACAACCATCCAGGAATATGTAATGCATAAAAACCAAAATGTTTAGGACCTGTTTTGTGGCAAGCAGGTAGGAAGCTGGCATCCCATATGGAGTATGGTTTGGGATTCTGGATGCTCCATTTACAGAGTTCCTTGCTAGTGCATCTGAGAAAGCAAGATATGACAGCCACTATCCTTATGCACCCACATCCATGTGCAAGATGCGGCTAGAGCTCCACCTTCCTTGCTGCAAACCTGGCCAAGTCACTTCACACAGTGAATCGGCAAATCAGAGTTTCATTCTGTGTCTCTCCCTCCATCATTCTGCCTTCAAACAAATAAAAATATTTTTTTTAAAAGAAATTCTCCATACAATATTTTTTCTGCTAATCAATACCACAAAGAAGCATTTGTCTCTTTGTTTTCATTTTAGCTCCAAATGATGTGTTGAATCATTTTCCTTAGTGAGCGAAGTGGTGAAATATAATAGCTACAAGGGAGTTGTGTTTTATGGAATAATTAATTTCAAAATTAAAGCTATGATTCACTTCTTTAAGAAGAAAACTTTTCTCCATGGAGATTTAATTAAACTGCTGGCTAACTTCTCGTACTTTCTCCTTCCACGGAGTGTTGCTCCATTTTGCTCATATTGTGACATTTATTAGTATCTGCTTATCATGTGTTTATTTATGCATATAATTTATCTCCTTTAGGACTGTGTACTCTTTGAAAATGACATAGATAACTGATTTATCTTGTGTAAGCTATGAGCTGGGCATCTACAAGCTATTTAATAATACTGTGAAATGATGATTTTTCACTGTCAAACTATTTTTAAATATCAGAAACTAATATATCACTGAAAAGCTAGAAATGAGATGATTTTACTACGGTGGTAGTATTTATAGGCTATGTGCAACTTCTTTGGATATTGCAGTGCATTGAATCCTGAACTTTAATATTGTTTCAGGTACTCAGTTACTAATAAGGAAAAGCAAAATTCACAGTCTCAATATTGTGTATCTATGCTTTTAGAAAAGTAATCACTACATGAATGTGTTACTACAGGTAGCAATGAATCAAATCTAGGTATGTAGTAAAACTATCACTTCAATATAAATAAGGATATTTTCTCTTGAAGTTAAATGATTTATGTCTGTCATTAGTTGGAATGCTTTTTTAATTACTATATTATACTGAACTATCATCCATTTTTTTCTATTGCCATTTTCCTTTGATGAATTTTTATATTGATACCAGTCTAATAAATTTGAAGAGCCTATACTTAGCTGTCTGCTTGTTTCCTGTACATTCATCAACTTTTTGTTCAGTATAGACCATTATGGGCTAGTTCCCAGGAGATACCCAAAATTAGATGCAATACTTTATAGGTAGTTCACTTAAAAACTGAAAATACTAATGAAGACATTACTCTTTCCATTACTCCTACAAAGGGCCCATGGCATATTTTCCCCTTGTCTTCTCTCTTCTCTCTATGTGAGAGATCGCCCCTGGATCTCTGCCTGCCTAGCGCATGTGCGAGTCTGTAGGCACATGGTCCACTGTTCCCTGAGACCCCCAACATGGCCCGTTCACTGGACATGCAGCCAGAGCGAGGCACTGCACCCCAGTCTCTCTTCTCTGTCTCTTTAATGAACTGTGCTAGGACTTTCTTTGTAAACAACTGTAGGAAGCCAAATGAAAATACAGTTATGAAAAATATATTTCTGTCATTCAGTAGTTCCTTTGTAAGTTTTCAGTTCGGCAGACTGTAATTTATAATGAAATTTAATGGATCAACTTATATGGTCAAACATTAATTTATTGATTATTTTTAGGAAAACAGCACACAAGAACCTTTCTCAGCCACTCTTTATTGGGTTTCACCCATTTAGTTAGATTTTGTTAGGATATAAATGAGCTTTCACTGTAAGATGTACTTGTTTTTTAAAAAATAATTTCTGATAAATTCAGTATCTGTATTAAAAAGACCTGGACCACATAATAGTGCATTTTAGGAAGAACATACAAGAGATTGTTTAAATTAATTTTTAAAAGATTTTTATATTTTATTTAATTAGAAAGTTTGAGTTACAGAGAGAGTGTGAGAGATGGAGAGAGTTATCTTACATCCGCTGGTTCATTCTCCATATGGCTGCAAAACACATTGCTGGACCATTCACAAGTTGAAAGCCCAGAGTTTCTTATAGATTTCCCACCTGGATAGATGGAACCAAGGACTCAGCTGTCTTTAGCTGCTTTCCCAGTCCATAAGCAGGGAGTTGAATTGGGAAATGGATCAACCAAGGAAACAAACTGGGGCACACACAGGATGCCAGCGCTTGAGGTGGAGGCCCATTTTCCACCATTGTGCCAGTCTCATATAATACAATTTTTTTATCTTCACTTGTTTAATATAACGTGTTGCTTAGTTATTCAGGTTGATTACACAATTGTCAATAACATCTGAAGGTTAGAAAATATCTGAAAACTATATCCTATGTCAAATTCATTCAAAATGTGACTATTCTTACATTTTGTATTTTTTTCTTTTATTATTTCTTTAATTTTTATTTTTCATGATAGTTACACAGGTTCAGGGATTTCCCCTTATATATCCTCACCACACCACTATACTGTTTTGCTCTGTAGTTTTTAGAATAGTATAGTCTTCAGCAACAGTAACCAAGTCTATCAGTCTGCTGTTTAAGTTATTATGACATTGTAGGCATACAAAAATGGTACAAAGTCCAGAATCCTATCGTTAGGATATATTTAATAGTTTCTTTGGGAGTCCGTCTTCGATTTGGGAGTAAAGACGAATATCGCAGCTCATTTTCACATCTCAGTATACTGGTCTCCATTATATAGCTCCTATAGAACTATAGAGCTGTTTATCTGGATTTTGCCTGAAGGTTGCATTTCCTAATTGATTGATAGAAAATTGCTGAAGAAAACCTTTGCTATACTAGTACAGCTTAGTAATGATACTTAAATTTTCACTAGTTTTCTGTAGACCAAGATGAGCTATGCTTAATATTGATCATTTACTAAAAGCTTGTATTTAGTAAAATACCTCTTAAAAGCCCTAATGGATGTGTTCCTGAACACATAAAATTAGAACTGTTATTTAGAAACTTATGTGAGTGCTGACTGCTTTTGTAACTCCAATTTGATTTATATCTATTTCAATTTTTTTTTATTCTCATCTTGAGATGTAACTAATTCGAGCCTTTATGCTAGTTTGGCAGCTGAGGTAAAAACTTCAGGAATTCTTATCTGTTGGTAATAAACATTAATTTGTTAGTTATTTATATCTGTATGAGGCACTGAGAAGCTACTTCACCCAAAAATGTATATTTGAATAAACAGGACAATAGTATCACATTTTAGTTTAAAATACAATAATAATACAGTTGTGTACTTGTAATCTTCCCCCTTGTCACACATGAAGTCATGGAAGTACTTTAATTACTTTTTTGTTTTCAAGCATGATGTTAATCACTGTTTTGACATTCGCCACTTTGTAGTTGAAATATTTCTGTGATATTTTTAAGGTTTTTTTTATGAGAAGATAATACTTATGCGATCTTTTTCCATATGCCAGTTGTAAAATAGTTGTCAGCTGCTCACCTAGATAGAAACACAAGTATAAAATATATGCCAGAAAGCAGAAATAATTGACAGCACTGTGAGAATAAATAATGTTCTCATCTTTCACGGGAGCACCCAACATCGACAGTTTTGTTCTTCTGCTAAATTTTTCTGTTTCTACTGTGCTTACTTTGGCTTAGTAGAAATAGCTATTTATATTATCAAACTGCCCTTTTCAATGGCAGAAAAATCTATATAACTGTATCTGTCAGTCTGTCTCTGTATTTACACAGGTATCTGAAAAACATTCACGCTGTCTTCCAAATGTTTTCAAATTGATTATAAGGTAAACCCAGCAAAATCATTTTTTCTCAATTATTTCATTTTCGGCCTCCAGAGAAGCAACTTGGGGCCAGAGACTACAACGTCACGATTAAAATGATTTTAACATTCTTAAGAGGATTGTGTGTGTAAGAAGGTACATGTGATCTTTAAAACTTCATTGCAAATGCATGTTACAAATTACGACTGTCAAAAGCATTTGCAACAAAGTGAGCTGATATTTTAAATTCCTTTAAATTTTTCTTTTTTGAAGTTGTGTATATTTGGGAATGTGTGTGTACCTACTCAGAACGTAGAGTGATCATTTAGGTGATCATTCTTAGTAAGCAAGTGTTTTGGCATACTTGTGCTACTCTAGAATAAGTGATAGAAGGGTTGAGAAAATTCTATCTTAATACCAATGGTACTGTGATCTTAATTTTTATTGAAGTTTTTTAAAATGACGAAGTGATTGGCTTTGAACTCATATGATTATAATGAGCCTCTTAAGTTTTATTTATTTATTTATTTATTTATTTATTTATTTATTTATTTTTATTGGAAAGTCAGATATACAGAGAGGAGGAGAGAGAGAGAGGCAGAGATTTGTTGATTCACTCTTCAAGCGGCTGCAATGACTGGAACTGAGCCAGTCCAAAGCGGAAGCCAGGAACCTCTTCCAGGTTTCCCATGTGAGTGCAGGGTCCCAAGACGTTGGGCCATCCTCCACTGCTTAGAGAACATGTCCACTATTAAGCACACAGTAGTGGTTTCTTTGAAGTTGTCTTTGCTCATGCTATGGAATGTGGAACAGCACCATTGGGCTCACACTCTCCCAGCTCTCTGGCCAATCCTCTGTTATGTCCCAGGTTCCTTCAGCAGCTTAGCTCGGTACCTGTACCTTTGCTCTACTTCTTGCCAATAGCAGATAATCTGCCCTGCTAATAGGAATTCTTTCCTAATTTATGCAACAATAACTGACTCTGGTCTTGGTGGTCACACATGCTGATAGAATGAATGATTGGCAATTTTCCCCATGTGGATTCTGATCACCAGAGAGCACTGCTCTCTGCTGCTGCACTCCTCAGTTACCCTGACTCAACAGGCCACCCTGACGCAGCTGAAGCCTGGGGACAGGGAGTCTTCTCTTGTAGCCTTCCTAGGTGCATTTGCAGGAAGCTGAATCAGAAACCAATCAGCGAGGGTTGAAGCCAGCTTTGCATCAAAGGTGGCTTGTGTCACAAGAACAGCCCATGTTAGGAGTTTGCTTTTGTTTTCTAAATTATGTCATGGTACTAAACGTTATCTCATAACTGTTCCTCTATCTCCTTTAGTTGCTACACTTTGGCAATTTACTCTGCATAATGAAGTTTTCATGATTTATGCTAGAACTGATTTTGAACTTTGACTGTGTGGAGTCATTATAATCGCTGTTGGCCTAGATCAGTTTTTTTTTTTTTTTTTTTTTTTTTTTTTTTTTTTTTTTTTGTCTCTGACCTTCAGGAGATTCTTTTACTGGTTCTCACACTGGGTGGACTAAAGCAGCAGTTTTCAAATACACATCTCCACTGTTCTGGTTTCACTTTCTACAATGTCCAACACCTAGCAATCAGGGAGTTTCATATTTTTGTAACTTAGTAACATAACGTGTCACCCTGCAAGCCCCACCTCCAGTATTTCTGTTCATCTTGAGAGCTGGAAAATAAAGTCCCAGATACCATTCATGGTTAGTATGCCTTTCATTCCTTTACCTCTTAACTGCTTCTCAGTTTTCCTAACTGCACAGCTAGGGCCATGCCCACAATTTTCAAGTATGGAAAGCCGACTATGAATAACTAGAATCTCTTCCAGGTAGTTGAATTCTTATTCTGTTCCAGGTGACCCTGCAGTGATGCTCACAAGCTTTTATGTTTTAATTTTTGTGCGGTTGATAATAAGAGCACTATGCTTACACAACTGGTAATGCTAATTGAAATACTAGTGATCCTGTAACTAAGACAACAAGGATTACCTGCACATGCCCAATTTTGGAATAAAGATTCATACATATCATTATACTCTTCAATAACATGACTTTTATGGTCGCAATCTTTGTTATTCTTTACCAATGTATCTAAGTTACATTTTTTAAGATTTTATTTACTTATTTATTTATTTATTCTTGGAAAGTTAAATATAGAGAGAGGAGGAGAGACAGAGAGAAAGGTCTCCCATTAGTTGATTCACTCCCCAAGCTGCTGCAATTATCAGAGCTTAGCCAACATGAAACCAGGAGCCAGGAACCTATTCTGGGTCTCCCACGCGGGTGCAGGGTCCCCAGGCTTTTGGCTGTCCCTGACTGCCTTCCCAGGCCACAAGCAGGGAGCTGGATGTGAAGCAGGGTCTGCTGGGATTTGAACCAGCACGCATATGGGATCCCGGTACATGCAAGGCGAGGACTTTAGCCACTAGGCTACCACACCGAACCCCTAAATTAGATTTTAAAACCATTTTGTATATAAGAAATTCCACTTTAAACTGATTTTCAGATTCATCTATGTGAGATAGCTAGCAGATGGTAATGGGGAACTTAAACCTGCCTATGCTCAGTTCCGTATTTTAATAATAACTTTGGCTTCCTTAGAATTACCTTTAGGTGTTCTGAAGCATACACACTGTATTTTGTACTGAGTAACATTTCAAAGAACCGTGAAGATATAAAACTCCCCAGCTTTAAAGGTTTTGACTTTTCCAGTGGCCTTTTCCTGCAGGTCATAGTGTACATGAAAAGATTCCTTGAAAAAGAGCTCATAGTGGGCAATCAACCTCTGAACAACTTTCAGCTGCTAAGGGCCTCCGCAGCGAGTCTGCTTCAAGTTTAACTTGCCTGTGATGCACCAGTGATCCAGCTGGATTCTTGCACTAGATAATTAAATAACATATTTAAAATACTACTTCTATTACTAAAAGCCTAGAATGTATGATGCAGTATTATGAATGGTTGTTACATGCTTCTGTTTGTACGTATGCAGTATTACATATTTGTGACATTTTAAGTCATTTGAGTGATATTTTCTCTAACAGTTTGTGAAGCTAGCGATAGAATTTGCTTGTAGTAAATTGGGGTAACTGTGAACAAATTAGGGCAATGCAGCTGACAGTAGTTTGCTGGGGAAGCAATCCTAAAATTCATATGAAGGATTATTTATTAATAATTCTAAAAATGTGAATGATAGCTTTTGCACAAATTCAGCAAAAGAGATTATTTGAACTAAGGATAGTTAATGATAATTAGGAGTAAATTTCTACAATAGCAGGTTTCCTCCAAATATGTTTAAGACTTAAGTAAATGCAGAAATCACTATAGTCAAACTTTTTAGAGGAGAACATAACTAAATCCATCCTTTTTCTTTTTTTAGTGGGATTAGTAGCACAGACAATATTGAGATTGATCATTTGTAGTGCATGTTTATTTGAGAAAAACTTTGACAACCTGTCTTTACATATCCACTTCGAGAAAACAGAAATGTGGACTTCTGATGATATAATTAGGCATTTTAAATGATTGACAAAGTATAGCCAAGTAATACTTGCTATTGAAATGTCAGGCATAAATTTAAGATGAACAGTGTTTTTGACGTATTCCCATTGATTAGTACGGAATCTTGGTTTGGACCCTTACATTAGTAAGGCAGCAGTACAAGTTAACGACCGCGCGACTGACATCTACAACTGCCTTGTATAACAGAGCTGTGATTCACAAATGTTCTTCTGATCATAATAGTGTAAATACAGTTAAACAAGTGTACATTTCAAAGGAAGGAGACCTTTCAATCCAGAATTTCCAAAAGACCAACTTGACAATATAGGACAGGTGAACAATGCATCTTGTGAAGGTACTGCAGGTACAAGGCTATAATTAACAGAGGCACAGTATGAGCCATCAGCATGCTGCAGGTTGCAGAAGAGAAGCATCTCCAGTCGTCATAGCTGCATTAAGACAGGAGCAGCTGTCAGAACTGTCATGACCCTTTTCGCGCTGTACTCATTACATATGACCTAGAATGCGTGTTTACTTGAAATATTGTATTTTTATTTTGCAAATGGTAAAAATCAAAATCAGTGATGACAATGGCAATTTTTTTATTATTATTTTATGGTACAGTTCATTGGCTCTGAGGTTTCCTGTCCCTCTTCCTAAGTACCCTCCCCCTCACTACTGATTTCCCTGATAGTATTACATTGGGTATTCCTTCATGGAGAGTCAGAAGTTCATCATTCTGCTGTTGACATGTTTCCTGACATTGTAGGCCTGGGCAATGTCAGAGTGCAGCTTCCTACTGTCAGGATGTGTTCAACAGCTTCACTGGGAGTCCATGTTTGGTCTGGATGCAGGGCGGCACGTTGCAGCATGTCTCCGCATCTGGACCTGTCCATCTCTGCTGCACTTAAATACACAGCCGGAAAACACAGTCCACAACAAGGCAAAAGAAAAAAAACAGATAATTTACATCAACATGAAGTTAAAAATATACTATAGAATGGCCAATGCAGCACTGATACTCTCGTTTTTATTGTCATTTCTTTAGCGCCACATGGGTCTTGAAGTAGGATCGATTTTGAAAAGATGACTTTTGATTTTCTTTTTCATGATTTTAGCAGCAGTGGCAATTTGGAAGTATGTTTGAAGAATGTGGATGATTTTGGAATAAAGTCATATTAAAATAATATTGATAACTAACTGAATCACAGTACCTTAGACAAAGATGAAGAGAGAATAAAATGTGGGTGATGCACACACAAGTGACGTACATGCACACGCATGCCTTTTCCAAAAATATCTCAGATGTGATTTGTGGTTGATCGGCGTTAGATAGTACTGCAATACAATGTTAGAACAAACTTCATCAGCTTTTCAAGCTCTGACTTGAGTATTGGCTGTATTCCAAAATTCATATCTGAAACCCTGATCTCTTAAGTGACATTTGCAGGTGGGACAATTGGGAGATACAAAGAGTTAGATGTGGAAATGTGAATGAAGTCACCTTATGGTGTTTTGATGGTCTCTTTAAAGAAAGATTCCGGAGCCCCATTTGTCTTGGTTGTTTTTCCTGCATACATGACGCAGGGGCCTACAGCAACATGTGGCTCATACAGGCACTCTGATCTCAGACTTCTCTGGTCTCCAGAACAACCATGAGTAAAGTCAGCTGCTAAGCTACCCAGCTATGGCACGTTCTTAGAGTGACTTGCCGTGACGAAGACACTTTTCGCAAAGCCTACTGATCTGCTCACCAACAGTCACCCTCTCCCGAGGAATAAAAAGATCTGGTACGAAAGTGCTACAGTCACTTGACGAGACCCGAGTGTTAGTTCTTGCTTCTGCAGAGGCAAGATTTCCTCACTGTGAAAACATCTTATCAAAAAGTCTTGGTGTAGTGAAAAAAAAAGTCCATGGCTGAACTGTGAAAAACAGCTTCTTTTCCAAAATTTCTCAGACTCTGCATCCCATTAGTTCAGTAAGTACACCTCCGTCACTGCTCAGCCTGGAGCAGCCACACAGCTGTGTAAGTGGTTGTTAGAAGAGCAATCGAACACCTGCTCTTTGGATGGTCAATTAGTTGGGACTCATAGTCAAAACCGTGTTTCTTGATTTTGATTCGCATTTTACTGTGTCTAGCACATTCCTCTTCCTGAGTCGTCCAAAGAGCATTCTTCATATTTGGTTGTGATAGTTTCTATGGATACTGTTTGTTGGCTCAGTAACTTCTCAAATCCAGTACTTCTCAAATCTGTGTGTTAAATTTGGTCATTGTTATGTTAAAAAGGACATTTGTTTGTTTTCGTAAACAGAATGACACCATTAATTTCTGATTGCTGAAAAATTAAATGTATCTTAAAATGCAGCAGTGTACATTAACTAAGAGTGAAATTAGGGCCCGGCACGATAGCGTAGTGGTTAAAATCCTCGCCTTGAATGGGCCAGGATCCCATATGGGCACAGGTTCTAATCCCGGCAGCCCTGCTTCCCATTTTGTGGCCTGGGAAAGCAGCTGAGGATGGCCTAAAGCCTTGGGAACCTGCACCTGCGTGGGAGACCCAGAATAGGCTCCTGGCTCCTGGCTTCGGATTGGCTCAGTCTCAGCCATTGCGGCCGCTTGGGGAGTAAACCATTGTATGTCTCTCCTCTCTCTATATTCGCCTTTCAAATAAAAAAAAAATTAGATTGAAATTATTCATCTAAATGGTTCAATAGGCTCTTGTAATATCTGCAAACTAAATGGCATGCTACATGGAAATTTAGACATAAAACTACCTCTGGTGAAATACTTTGTGTACATTGAATATATAAGTAATTAAGAGCTATTGCTTTGTGTAGATTGTATATGTAAGTATCTGATGAAATCCTTTATGTACATTGTATATATAAGTATCAAATGAAAACCTTTGTGTAAATTGTATATATAAGTAATCAAGAAATTGAGTACAGAAGATTCTGAAGAACCCCATTTCTTAGTAATTAAAAGTATTTTTACTTGGATATCTCTTTTTGAAGAATAAATGAAACAAGATTTACATTAAATGAGATAAAAAACTGTCATTAACCATTAGCACCTATGACAGTAGAATGTGTTCAACAACTTTTCCTAATGAAAGACAAATTAATATGTTCAACGGAATGGTTGACATGCCTCCTTGAGCAGCTTGTAATGGTAGCATTCAGTAAGTATTTATAAACAGTGAATAAGTAAATGGGTGGCTAACTACAAATAAATGAAGACTAAATAAAAGATATTTCTGTTTACAATATTTATTAGCATAGGACTTGAGAAACAGTGTCTCCCAAAATATCATTAAGATTACCAAGCCATGGGAGTACAGAGTTTGCTGCTGTAAGGAAAACTAAGAGAGGGACGAGTGTGTTAATGTTTACTATATAATGTTCAAACAGCTCCGATGGAATTGTTTAAAAGTATTCTTTAGTGTAGAAATGATCTCAATCAAATGCCATTTTAGTCTCTTACTGATCTGTGTTTAAGATAGGTGTGCTGTGTCGCAGTAGTTTTAGCTGCTCCCCTATCAGAGAGCTCGTTTTGCTGTATTTCTGATCCAGCTTATGGTGCTTGCACCCCTTCCCCGACAAGGGATGTGATGAATTTCCGGGTTCCTGTCTGGGGCTTGTCCAAGGAGGTGCAACAGCACATGCACACAGGAGCACACACACGTGTGCGCACACAAACACACACACACACACTTTTTCTCTTTCTCTCTCTTTGCTATAGATTTAAATCAAATTATAAAACATAATTATTGCACCCTTAAATATACTATGGGTGAACATATGTGTTGAGCTTTATATCCACACACATATGTACCTGCACGAGCCTATTTCAACAATATAAAAAGGGGTTAGCATGGTAGTATATAGGCTGTTACTCTGCTTGCAGTGCCAGCATCCCATAGGGGCACCGATTTTGTGTCGTAGCTATTTTCCTTCTAATGCAGTTCTCTGCTGCTGTCCCGAGAAAGCGGAAGAGAAGGGCTCAGGCCCTGGGCCTCTGCCAACATGGGAAACACAGAAGAAGCTCCTGGTTCCTGACTTTGCTTCGATTCAGTTCTGTTGCAGCCATTTCGGATGTGAACCAGCGTTAACAACCCTGCCTTTCCTTCTCCGGATAGCTCTGTCTTTCAAATAAAAAATAAATCTTATCAAAATAATCCAGTAAGCACAGAAGCATGATATAAATATGCTGGCAAGAAATTGCAGTACATTGCAAGGAAAATGTTCTTGATGTATGCTGGCATGTCTATCTCTTCTGCTCATCAGGGAAATTTTATATTAATGTTTCAAATTGTATCTTAAGTTTTCACAATGAATTAGCAATAGATTAAGTTTTTTGAGGTTTATTTATTTATTTATTTGAAAGGCAGAGTTAGAGAGGGTGGGGAAAATATACGGAGGGATCATCCATCCACTTCTGTCACTCTTCCAATGGCTTCACCACCCAGACTTGGACCATCAGCCACTTAGGCCATCCTTGATGCCTTCCCAGGGACATTAGCAGCAAGCTTGATTGGAAGTTGAGTAACAATTGTTCAACTAGATGCCGTCGGTACTGCATCTCAGATTACAGGCTGATGTTTTACTATGTGCAATATACACATACCTATTTTGAAATTAATATATAGCTATCACTTATAATCAGTCACATATTTTGTGAATCTGTTTAGCAAAACGGAATTCCATTATAAGACTTCTCAAAGAAAGAGCATAAGATAAAATCATTTTTTCACAGCCAAGGATTACTTAAAACTTCAGTCTCTAATGTAGCTTGCAGAAAGGACAGTGGCCAAATATGGTTTATCAGGAGAAGATTCCATATCAAGAACAGTGGAATTGTCTGGTGCTGTGTTCTTGCTTAGGACTACGTCTTCATATTCCCTCACAGGAAATACCCAGTATTCTGTAGGAGCGCTGCATTAAGTGTCCATTTATTTCATGGAAACTGCCTCCAACAATTTCAGTGTGTAATGGATAACATACATTTTAAAAAAAAAAGGTTTGTTTATTTTTATTGGAAAGATATACAGAGAGGAGGACAACATATGCTTACTTCACACACACACACACCACCACAGACACACACACACAGATTCAGATTTTATTTCTAAAGAAGTGGCCTCAGCTAAACTGCCACTTTAATATGAAAATAGCAAAATATTGACAGGTTATGGAAAACCTATGATTTTGCTTATTTCTTTTTAAGAGTAAGTGATGTCTTCTCCGTGTGTTTTTGCCCATGGTAGATTTGGCAGCAATGCGTGTTGACCTTTCGTTTCCCAGGAGTCACTGTAGCTGTGGACAAAGCTGTCTGACCCTTGTAACACCAATTAGATATCTCTATTGTATTAAATGTCTCATGTCAACCAGGAAATATAGTTTTCTCCTACTCTTTTGTGCCCTTTAAAAGAATGATGACTTTTCAAACAAAATGAGAAATAATCCCTGTGAGATGAAATGACCACTTCATGAAAAAGTCCTTTACCAGTGTTTTTGTTCTTTAATAATTACAAATAGCAGGATTAAGATTTCTGGGGAAATTTGATTTTGCTCCACCGTTTTGCTGTTTTATATACAAGAAAATGATTTTTCAATGAGAACATCTATCCATAGTTGGTATAAGTGAAATGCAATTAAAGTTATGCATCCTTTGAGGTATGATCCTTGTCATGCCAATGTGAGCATCATCAATCATGGCACTAGAGAAATGCCTGGATACAATGTCAAATGTATATGTGAAATTTGATAGGATTTTACTTTTCCAGTATTTACTTGGTAAGTCAATGGAGAGCCGCATATATAGAAGGAGGTTCAAGCTCTGTTCCTTCACCTAATGCCCACAGTCACCTGAGAGACCAATGCCACGAGAGGAACATACTTAACAGGTCTCCCGTGGGTAACAGAACCCAAATACTTGAAACATAACCACCACTCCCTTGGTCTGGATTAAGGAACGGGCGCTGACATTTAATTCAGGCACACTGATGTGGAAATCAACAGTTTAACCTCCAAGCCAACACCTGCCCCTTCATCGAATTTTACAGGTGAAAATCCAGTGTCAAACAGAGAAAGAGTCATTTTTTCCTGTGTTTATTTCTTGTTCCACAGTCCTGTCTATCTGCTGCTGTGGTATGTTGCTGCCAGATGCCTGGAATATTATTGTGGTTGTTTGTAGTTTTAGGAGATGTAAAGCCAACTGGGAAATTAGAATCATTCACAAATAGGTATATTCTTCATGACTAGTGTGAATTTTGCTGGATTTGTTTCTGAATACTGACTTTGGGATGGAAAGAGCAAACTTTTGTTAAATTTTTTCATGTCTGGAATGATATAATATTACATAGTGTTATATATGATATTAATTACACACACTTAGATATTTTGATGCCCCGTCTCTTTTAGAATCATATCTAATACCAACTTTTCTATTTTATCGGTCCAATTTATGGGTCTTGATTAATTTCATTCTTTGTCATTTTGTGCTTTTGAATTAATTGCACAAGTGAAATGATTCAGTCAGAATGAAGAAAGACGTTCTTTCTTGACAGAGTAGATTTGTGATATTTTAAATTCAGAAGTTCAGTTTGTATTATGTGATTGTACCTAAATACAAATTTAGATTACATCGAGATTGCTGCATGCAGTCTTCTGTTTTAATACAGTAGTAGACGAAATCGACGTGGGGAAATCCTCATTTGCTTTCCTAAGTACTATCTGACCACACTTTGTTTCTTTCCTGCTGTCCTGTGTCCTGTTATAACCTTTTCTGTCATTTACTACATAAATTAAATGACTGTCTTAATATAATCGTAGGTAAGCCTGTTTGTTGTGATTTGTATGTAACCACAACGGAATGATTTTTTTTTTATAGTTTTTGAAAATGTTAAATGGTATTTTCAAGCTGTTACCAAATAAATCCCGCACACAGCAACATAACTGTGGTTTTACTTAGGGTTAATGTCTGCAGCAGAGGCACCTGGCCTAATTTTCACTCCTGGTGAATTATGGCCTACAGCTGTAAATCTTGAGTCAGTTTTTTACAAATGGCATTTTACAGGTATAGGGTGTATTAAGCCTGCCTCCTACTTAGCTAATGGCCTTCCTACCGTGCTTTATTAAGATAGCCAGCATGGGTTTACAATGTTTAATGTAAACTGACCTCCAATTTTCCTATAATCTATTAGATTTGATTATAAATTGCAATGATGGCAACCTCGCTTTAGATTTGGAACAAAGAGCATTGTGTAATATTACTAAAAATATACCTGAGTACAAAAGAGGACTCTGTGGTGATGGAGATTATCAATTCTTTTTTTTTAAATGTCATTGAATTATTGCTATTTTAAAGCGAAAGCATCAGATAAGATTCCATGTTATTGTGAAATAATATTATTTATTTCTTGGAATCATAAATTTAAATGATTTCTGATGTATACTTTCTTTTTATATTAAATTAGAACTTCATATATTTGCTAATATATGCTCCAATACTGCGCCCGTATTGCCTTTTTTCCTGTCTCCTCCTTGCCTTAGAAACATGATCACCACTCATTAAGGAATGCTCTGTTTGGTTCTTCATACACAGTGACTTCAGAGTCAAGTACTAACTCAACCATTATTACATGTTTGTTATCAAGCAGCCTCTCTCTACCAGTAGACATAAAATTTGAAATATTTATGTACTTTTGAAACTAAGTATTTTCGGGCCCGGCGCCGGTTCTAATCCCAGCAGCTCCATTTCCCATCCAGCTCCCTGCTTGTGGCCTGGCAAAGCAGTCCAGGACGGCCCAAAGCCTTGGGACCCTGCACCCCTGTGGGAGACCTGGAAGAGGTTCCTGGTTCCCGGCTTCGGATTGGCGCGCACCGGCCGTTGCGGCTCACTTGGGGAGTGAATCATCGGACGGAAGATCTTCCTCTCTGTCTCTCCTCCTCTCTGTATATCTGACTTTGTAATAAAATAAATAAATCTTTTTAAAAAAAGAAAATAAGTATTTTCTAATTGAGTACAAACAGAAAAAAAGAATTACTGTATTTCCATGCTAATGAAAAAGTCAGGGCAAATAGGTCAATCTTTCCCCATCTATAGACTAGTGTGATGTGATTCTAGCTCATCCGTGATCTGAAAATAGTTTTTTAAGAGTAACAATACGTGTGCATAAATATTTACTTAGAGCATTCTAATAGTCTCAATTATATGACAAATTGTAGCCTTGCTGCGATAACTTTGCATTTTTGAAGAGAAAAGAAACTTGAAGCATTTTATGGATGATAGATGCTTTATAAGTCACAAAGTCTGATCGTTTGAGGTAGCATGTTCAGCTGGATACATTAAGCCTCCGTGTGCACTTGGAGCCTGCTCGAGCGTCATGTCACTGCTGATCAGTTAGTCTGTTGCAGCATGTTACACGTGTAAGTTCCCCCGGGAGTCTACTGCAGCCGCAGTTTTCGTGTATCTAAAGTGGATTCTTCCCAGTACCTGATGAACCACTTCACAGTTTTAAATGAGCACTGAGTGTCACATAGACCTGTTGTTTGCATTTTCAGAGTGATTGATAAGGATTTAATTAGAAGTCATATTTTAATTCAGTTCCTCTGTTCAATCAGGTCGAACTTATGAAATTTAATGTACAGCGTGCAAAATACTAATTCATGCTATAATGGAGTCTGTAGTTTTACATGCACTTGTTGCTAAAGAATGTAGTGGGTGACATAAAAGAAAGTAAGACTTTCTGAACTCTTCAATTAATTTGCCTAATTAATCATTCATTGTCAATACAGAAAATCTATCAGTAGTTTTTTTTTTTTACATTTCTGTTTTAATACAGCAGAGACAAAACTAAAATAAATATCATTTTAAGTTCCTGAGGAAGACACATTTACAGTCAACTGCTTGTCGATTAAGCACTGATTTTTCAACTTGGATGTGTATGTCTCAGGGCGGTTTGCATCATTATTACCTGTTTATGTTGATCGGCTGAGAAAGCAAAACAATGAGATAAAATATTTCTAGAGTCTCAACAATCACAGGATTAGTTATTTCATGCACTCATATGTAACATGGCATTGACACAGAGTACTGGTTCTTTTTTTCTCAAAAACTAAAATGCATTTTTGAGATGGAGTATTTTTTAAAGGATGACTTTTACCCCGTTCCTGTTACCTTTTGACTGTTGATGTATGACCTAAACTCCGCAGAGGACGCCCAGGAGGCTGCCTTTGACGATCTTTTGAATTATATCCTTGTGCTCCTGTTTCAGCAAAGCTAAATGGCCTGTTTTGCTTTCTACTGCCTGCTATGGTTTTTAAGTGCTTTTTATGTTTTACTGACTCTCATCCTGCACAGGAAGCTCCAGTGAATACACAATGTGTGGTTTTAGTCAGGAAAGTCACACTCATTAAAATGATATCCTGAGGTTATCTGTTTATTTTCTATTTATGAAACGCATATCGAATTTGCTTATTCTGTAAGACTCAACGACTGCTCTGTCAGGACTAGGGACATAGCTTTTGATCTTAAAGCTTGCTTGTAATTTTCATTTCTTCTAATTATCATACTTAGGAATTTATGATTTTTAATTTAATTTAAGGTAATTTTAAAGATAGTCTCTTATTTGTTATGCCAATGAAGGAGGGATGTGTAAATAAAAGGTCTTAACACAGCTAAAGTAAATAAATGGAAAAAATTGTAACTCTGCCCATGGCCCTGCAGTATACAGCTGAAAAAAGAAAGGTACAAATTACTTCTCACAATGGCTTTGCAATTTAAAATATTGTATTGAAATACAATCAGTACTTCTTGTCTCGTACAAGCGGTATGATTCTTTTAGTTCATTTTGTTTTAGAATTGTTTAGTATGAGGATTATTTTAATATTAACCCGTGATCAGAAATATTTGTTTCCTGTTTATTTTGTGCAAGTTAATATGAAACAGCCTACAAGTCTTTGGAATAATTGCATTATCTTCCAATAGTATATTTGCACCAATAGTATATTTGCTTTGTGTTATTGTTCAAAATGTGTTTCAGTCCTACCGTTAGGAATTAAAAACAGTGACGCGTTATAGGAACTCCAATTTTACCAGCCTGGAACGTAGAAAAATGATGAAGTAATGTGTGTAAGACAGAAACAGTTGCTGTAAAACTGTTGGTGAGACAGCTTACATCACTGTGTAATTTATTCCAATTTAAGATACTGGGAAAAGGAAAATACGTTGTATCATCTTAAATTTCTTCACCACAAAATAAAGGAAATAGATTTATCTCTGGAGTTCTGATGGTTTGCTTGTGGTTCACAGCAGTAAGTTAAATTTTAAGAATATTTATTATATAGTCATTCTAATATATGTCAAAATGGGACCTTTACAAAATATTTTATGGAACTTATTTTAAGTAGAAAAATAATTAAATTTTCAACATTCAATTAAATTGTAGTACAGATCTACTACATAGATTGAATAGTCACAACATGATTTTCCAATCCAACCTGTTAAATTGAGTCACTCTAATGAAATACTTTCTTAATTATTGTTATATTATACATTAACTGTATTCCTTTACCTATGTGAATCACAAAATGATATCTAGTTCCCTCCCTTCAAATTTGACTTTTTGGGTTATCTGACTTTTTCTCTTGCACGGTTGATTTTATTTATTTATTTACTTTTGGACTCTAATTTTTCTACACTTGATCTTAGCCAAAAGGCCAAGAAATTATGCAGTCTGAATTTTTGTCACTTTCCTAGGTTTAAAGGCAGAATCTGTTGATGGGGAATGAATTTCATCCCCTCCCACAGAATAAAGATGAGGGGAGAATCCAACTAAATTTTGTTCTGAAGGGTGAACTCTTGAGAATTTGATCTCTTTTTGGAAAATCAGATATACAGAGAGAAGGAGCGACAGAGAGGAAGATCTTCCGTCTGCTAATTCACTCCCCAAGCAGCTGGCCGCAATGGCCAGAGCTGAGCGGATCTGAAGCCCAGAGACAGGAGCTTCTTCCAAGTCTCCCGTGCATGTGCAGGGTCCCAAGGCATTGGGCTGCCCTCAGCTGCTTTCTCAGGCCACAAGCAGGAGATGGATGGCAAGTGGAGTAGCCAGGATTAGAAAGAGCTCCCATATGGGATCCTGGCGGGCGCAAATTTAGGACTTTAACCACTAGTCTAACATGCCAGGTCAAGATTTTAATGTCTTAAGTAACCACCTAGAGCTCATGGTGATATCAGCAAATTTAAGTATTCCTCTTCCTGCCTTTCTGTTTGCTTCCTCTCTTGCTGAGGACTCTGTCCTTCCCACCTGCACTCTGTGCGTCTTCCTCTCCTTCACCTCTGTCCTCCTCTGCACCTCCATTTCTAGCCTAATCACCTTTTCCTCACCCCCTCTTTCTCTGTTCTTCAGAGCCTTGAAATGATCCCAGTGATAGTAAAATGATATTTATTAATGGAGTTCTTACACTTTATTTCAACATGAGAAAAAATTAAGCTATAAGAGTCTTAAAGATGCAGATATTTCACAAAGTTTAAGGAACATGGATGGTACTTCTAATTCAATTTTTCATGAACTTTTTGAAGTGTTTGTATATATTATGTAAAACTGTTTGCTTTACTCTAAATTATTTTATTTAATTCTTCCTGTTTACCATGAAGATGTAATTTATTGAAGTGCTAAAAATGGATTCCTGTGTTGCAGCCTGTAATCCCAGAAGCTAAGTGTACCATTCTGCTTAGATAAAACTCTGTTTGTGAGCTGCAGTTGGTAATACCTGTTCAAACCCAATACCTTTGCTTTCCCTCATGGTACGTTTAGTAGTATTGGGAGTAGTACTGGGGAGCTCTGTTGTTCCATTTCTGAAAAAGGAGGAAGAGCTTGGTGTACTGTTTAGCTTTCCAGTGTACCTTCTGCTTCCACCCTACTAATCTCTCTCATTTCTAGAATGCGGCCGGCGAGTCTGTTTCTGCTCAGCTCCTGTGATTGGAGCTCCCATCTTCACTACTTGTTCTCTCTTGCACTCACCATATTGAATTACGATCGCTAAAATATTTCCTGATTTGTTATGAATCTACAGTTCTGAGTACCTCTCTTGTCTCTGTACCATTACTAGCAAATATACATTGGCGTTGAGAGGAAGTTCCCATTTTCTCTGGAGAAAGGAATTTATGTGAAATGATATTACACAAGCATGCTCAAAAGGATTATATGCTTTTTTCCAAAACCCTTGAAAACGTTAGGAATTTTCTTTTCTTGTGTATAAAATAAAGACATCCTGCAAATATACAAATCAGTTTATCTATCTGTATAGCTGCTAGATGTATAAAATCTTTAACCAGGTTTCCCATTCTGGACATGTGTTAGTTTTAACTGTTGGTTTGCACAAGCCTGGGTATCATCCCATGAAAGTCATCAAAGTATCCTGAACATTAGGAAAATATACTTGTGCATAGCCACATGCAAATATATAAATGAATGTTTGGGGCAATGTAAGCTTCAAAGGATTTTCTACAGGCAAATGATAAGGTCGGCACTGCATCGACTCTGAAAAGAAAATGTATCCTCAGTATATAAAGGTCATGTCTAGAATGACTAGCGAGGCCTTGAGGGCTAAGGGCAATAGCTTCAGTTACGGTTGATGCCTGTTATATGGACAGCTTCAGTCCAGAAATATTGAGTTTTGTGTACTTTCTTTAGGGAACAAAATTATGACACTTTGGAGGCCATGCGATTTTCAAGTGGCATTTTGAAAAATGACACTCGCAGTGGGATAAGGAAGCCTCCTCTATGCACTTGACTAGGGGTAATGAACTTCGATTCTGATCTGACAGCTTAATTGCAGCAGTTCACATCTCATGTTCCTGAATGGTAGGTCAGCAAAGACCTGTGCTAATCCTTGCAGGAGGTAAGACTTAGGAGTTGGTGATAGGAGATGCAGCTTGAACAAGGTATACGGGCAAGACTTATAACTGCTAACTGATTCTGAAATGTTTGCAACCAAGGTACAGATAGAAACAAGAATTCATTAGCTCCTGCCG
Source organism: Ochotona princeps (assembly GCF_030435755.1). Taxonomy (NCBI): domain Eukaryota; kingdom Metazoa; phylum Chordata; class Mammalia; order Lagomorpha; family Ochotonidae; genus Ochotona; species Ochotona princeps. The sequence goes on from NC_080854.1 coordinate 28,865,828, forward strand.
TATATACGAGGACTTCCTCAAATGATTTGATTTGGCACTCTGCTCCTGCAAAGATTGGTTTCAGAATTAATTTTCTCAAACTAAAGTGACTGTTACTTATTAAGTATTCCAAGCTTTATGCATTAGAATGTAAAAAAAAAAAACCTTGCAAGGTTCATAAAAGGAAACTTTTGCCTTAGTGGGACTAAAATCATTAGAGTACAGTTTTAGACCAAGCGCACTAAATCAGAGTGATTTTGGCTCTTTTGCACTTGCTATACATATGGAAAAAATGTATATGACACTTAGAACTTTGAAAAAATTTATGATTTTATTATAGATTCTGCTATTTAGTATAAGTAACATTTGCAACGGATATATTTTGTCCGAAGGCTTATTTTCTGTTGATATTTTTGAAGGTGCTAAGCAATTCTTTTGGTATAGCAGATGTAAAACTCTCATTTTTTTTTTTTTCGTCGAAGTTAGCTAAAATTGGGGAATATACAAACAGATTGCTGTCAGGTCAACAAAACACACAAAAGTGATAACCTATATTTTCTACTTTCTCCATATTCTTGGTTGCATTATTATTTGCTTAAATTTGCATACATAAGTGGATGTATATTTCTGTGTGTGAGGATCATTTGATCAATTATAGTGGAATAGTTTAATGATTTATTTAATAGCTTTGTTATGCACGAAAATAGTCAGCACATGTTTTTCAGTGGCACATTTCTCTCCTTCAGAGGTAGTGTATTATCTTATATCTAGCATGCATAGAATGCCTGAGTAATATGTTATCAAATTTAAAAAAAATCAAGTAAAATATCAAAAAACTTTAGAAAAAAGTTTATTATGTGATCTACCAATAGTTCTTGTATCTGTCGTTCATGGAATTTCTTTATCCTTAGTTACAGATAATTGTAGATCCTGCACAATGAAAGAAAATAACTAACAGTTTTTTAAGATTTGTTTATTCTTTTCATTGGAAAGTCAGATCTACAGAGAGAAAAGTGACACAAAGATCTTCCACCTGCTGGCTCACTCCGCAGGTGATCACGGTGAACTGAGCTGAGCCAATCTGAAGCCAGGAGCCAAGAGCCTCTTCTGGTTCTTCAACATGGGTGCAGGGTCTCAAGGTTTTAGGCCATCTTCTACTGCTTTCCCTGGCCACAGACAGGGAGCTGGAAGGGAAAATGAGCATCCAGGACAGTAACTGGTGCCCATATGGGATCTTGATGAATGCAAGGCAAGAATTTAGCCATTTGGCTATTGCACCGGGTCTGAAAATAACTTAATTACATGATTTTACTTAACCAGTCAATGCTAAATGTTATTACTTATGAAAGTCTTTTTTATTATTTAGCACAATAAACATAATTGATGACATAAAGAATTATAAATATAATTATAATTTAAAAATCTCAAAATGCAAGATGCATTTATAGAATGTTCTGTGATTTCAAAAACAACCAATAACTTTCTGTCACAACACATATTAAGTCATTGTTTAGGAATTAATCTTACTTTGCAGCAAAATGTACCCCAAAAAATCATCCTCCAGGCAGAAGGGGATAAAATAAAATAATATTGGCATTAAACGAATATATTTGGCAATAAAAATGAAATTAAAGAAAACCATTCAAATGTTAATGCGTTAAACAATGAAGTCTTGCAAATTTCTTGTTTTTAATGCAGAGAAGTGTATCATAAGGGAGTTCATTTGGAAATTAGTTTATTTATATATCTGATACATTTACCAGTGGGTTGATGGATTATTATACCAAATTTAAGAATAATCTTGACTTTCCTTTAGCATCTGTAGTTGTAGAGTAACATGCATTAGAAGTAGTTGGTGGTTTTGGCTTTCGCAACTGAGGTGATTCAGCTCTGACCAATGCACTTTAGATGTTAAGTTGCTCGTTTGGAGAGCTCAGCCTCTATCATCAGTGTCTTGAGTTGGCACACATTGCATGCTCTTGCCAGAACTTAGCCTGTCTTTCAAGCAAGAGTCAATCCATGACAAAGAAATTTTACCTTCACTTCAGTTATCCAGGACCTACTTAAATCCTGATATTATGGGATAAAAAAATGTTAAGTCTTCTTCAGAGTAATTTAAATAAATGAGATTTTTATTTTCAGTTTTGAAGCCCCACTTAAAGAAGTTTCACTAAGTTATTGTTAGTGCAGCCATCTTTTCCTCAGGCACAAAGCCTCAGTAACCCCTTTAGAACTTTTCTTCCCTGTCCTTCTTTCATCTCAGATCTGCTTCCTAATACATGTTGGAGTACCCTTCACACAGTCTCCTGTAACTATAAACATTCCCTATGAGAAATATAATATAAAACATGATGTATTCGTTTCCTAGTACATCTGTTATGTAACATACAATTTTGGCCGGTCAGTTTAACAGCAGACGTTCACTGTCTCTGTTTTAGTTGCTGGAGATTAGAATATCAGAAGGTTTGGTTTCCCGAGCCCTTTCTCTTTGGCTGCTAGAAGACCATCTTAGCTTCCTCCTATCTATTCCTATGGCTTTTGTTCCATACTACTGCATACCTAGTGTCTCAACCATTGCACTAATGCAGTTATTTAATCAGAGTCCTCCTTTAGGGCATGTTTTCATTTAATTGCCTTTTTTAAAGACATCAACTCCAGAGATGGATAAGTTCTGTGGTAGGCATTTGAATGAGCAGCTAGTATATGCATGAGGTCCCAGCATTCTTTGAATGTTTGGGATCCAGTTCAGGCCATGTGCTCATTAAAGAATATATTACTGATTGGAAATCTTTCTCCTCTCTTTCTCTCTTCTTTCCTTCCCTTTTTCCTCTTTCACCCCACCCCCACCTATTTCTTAATTTTAGATACATTAAATAAATAAATAATTGAAAGTTACATTGAGAGATGTTATTAGTTGGGACTTCATTTATGAATTTGTGGAAGATATAATTCAGGCACATTTATTAGTCTTTAAAGAAAAAAACTGATAACTCCCAAATTTATATATGGATTCCTTAGCTCCAGATTTGTACAAAATTTCTAGAAAGTGGATGCCAAGATCAATAGATCTATACATAAATAAGTATATGTTTATATTCTCTTAGATGAGCTGTAGTGATGGAGACTAGCATTCTGGGATGTGAAAATACGAAGCCATATACTTCTCTACAGCCAAATAAATTGAGGACTCCCAATGAAACAGCTAAATATACCTTGACAGTAGGATACTCAACTTTCTACAATAGAAAATGTTGTGATACACTTAATCACACTTAATAACAGAATGTTGGACTTGTGGCTGATGTTGAAAGACTATAATATTGGAATAAAAATACAGAGGAAAGGGGGAAAGGGATGGGGAGAGGGGAAGGGATGACCAATATCATGGAAAATTAGGAAAAAAGAATAAAAGAAAAAGAAAGAGTGGATTCTGGGGACATAGAGAGGGTAGAAGTTGAAATGTTGATTATGTGTACAACACAATTCTCTCAAAGAGAGAGCATTGCAACTGGATGCTGATGAAGCTCGTCCTTTAAGATGGAATGTACAAAGTGAGAATTTCTAAATAAAAGTTCATTGTGTCTTAAACATTTTGAAAAATAATTTCTTTAAATTTATTGTTTATTTACTGACCTTTCACTCTCATTCAGAATACTTAAAAAAAATCTTGGAAAACAAGATCTAAGCTATTCATTTAGGGATTAAGATTTTCAAGCCAATGCATGTATTTCATTATGTATTTACATATAATATGAATACAGTTGTGCATGGATCTCAAAAGTTGCTACCGAAGGTTTTCTTTGAGCTTTTGAAGTACCTTCCTCTTGGAGTAGGTACTGTGCACTGCGTACTTAATAACTGTTGTGGATTATATGATTGAAAGAAAGTAGTTATTGTTTTGCAATGATCAGAATAGCTATGTGCTCAGAAACCAAAGACAACTTTCCCCCTCCATTTTCAGAAGAGACTATATGTGATTTAATCATTTTTGTTTGTTCGGGGTGTCGGTAGCATTAATCCGTAGAGAATTATACTTTTAATCAATAATTCCATAAAATCATATTTTCAAATTAATCAACTTATAAGTAGAGCTAAAGAAGAAAAATGAGTAGAAACATTAAAGGATGCTGAGCAAAGCAATATTTGAATAAATACATGATTAAAAATAAAATCAGAAAAATGATGGTAACTGCTTTTTAACTTTGATTTGTGGTGCAAGCTAACTTTTTAATTACTATTTATATTTTGAGGTAACCATAGGCTCATACTCGGTTGTCATACGTATTTCTGAGATCGTTTACTCATCTCACGCAGAGTAATATCTTCTAAAGAATTTAAGGAAATGTGGCCATTGAGAATATGTCAGCGTATTTCAGAAGCAGAAGAGTTCTGTCAGCTGAAGCAGCCCTCACGGTGCCCATTTGAAACAATACAACCTACCCCTTACCCTACCGCCCTCACTGCTGGTGGTCTTCAGTTTGTTTTCACTATAAATAGTTTGGTCATTTCCTGAATGGAGATGATCCTAACATAGAGTTTAAACAGCATACATTTTTGGAATTCACTTTTTTTCTCCCAGTTTTTGTAATTCTCTGGAGCTTCATCCAGGTTGTGGTACACATCAGTAATGCTTTCCTTTAGCGAGTAGGTTTCCAGTCTTAATTGCTAATTGCAATGATTTTATCGTATTTCACAGTACCTAGGTGTGCTTCTCATTTTATTGTTAAGTCCAGCTTCCTTTTCATGTAAACCCGAGAAGCACCACCAAAGATGTTTTAGTAAGTGAATTAGGAGAAAATAAGTACAGTGCATGCACCTATGTGAATGTGTTTTCCGTTGTTTTTATTCCTGAAGTTCTGAAGTTTCTTCTATAATTTATTTTCTGATTCCAGGTCTTTCTTCAACCATTCTTGTAGAGTAAGTTTGTTGGTAACAAATTACTTTAGTGTGCTTTCGTCTGAAGATGTCTTGATTGGCTCTCAACTCCTGCAGGATATTTTACTGGATAGATTTCCGGCTTGATAGTTATTGTCTGTCAGCACCTAAAAATATTATGCCACTTTTGTCTTGGCCTGCATGGTTTCAGATGTGAAATGCACTGGCATTCATACTTCTGTTCTTATGAAAACGAGTTATCATTTCTCTCTTGCTGTTTTTGAGATCTTTTCTTTGTCTACTTTGTAGGACCTTGACACTAATGCATTTTCATGAGGCTTCATTCCTGGTTCTTCTTGGTTGGAATTCACCCAGGTTTAGTGAGTCAGTAGGTTTACGTCCTTTGTCAATTTAGAAAGATTTTCACAACTGTTTTCTGAGTTCTCTACCCTCCCTTGCTGAGACTCTGGTGAAATAAATATGATTTTATGTTAGAGTCACATAGGACTTGCAGAGTCTGTGCATTTAAAAAGAAAAAGTCTACTTGCTCTAATTCAGCCCCTGTGTGATGTCTGTTGTTATCCCAGTCTGTTGATTTTTCCTTTGCCCTCTTTGTTCAGTTAGTTTCATCAATTATTTTATCATTGCTACTGTATTTTGAATTCCCTTTACATCTTTACTTTCTTTAACATCTATTTCTTGCTCAAATCCATTTTTTTCCACACGTATCAATTTTATTCTTAATTTATTTTTGAAACAATGTAATGAGACCTTTAACCTTTTTTTAAAGCAATTTTAACATTTTACTGTGAATACCTATTTTTGTTTCTGTTCAAATGGAGATGATTTGGCTTGATTTTCCATTATTCTCATAATTTTGGTGGAGGGAAGGGCTAGGGTAATTACCGTCCTTGATAGAGTAGGATGGTATTGGCCATCATTACTCCTAGATTGTGTTGGGAGTTTAAGTTCATCACTAGCCCTTTCGTGAAGTTGCTTGCCATTGGGAAAACCTGAGTTCATTGCTGGGAACCTAAGAATGTTTTATGTATCTGTTCCCTAAATAACCTACAATGACAGCACAGCAGATATGATCTCATCATATTTGTTTGAGAAACAGCCAAATCCTGATCATGTGAATGATCCTCTGATGTGACCCTGCAGAGACACGGAGTAGAACTGTTTCACTGCTGGGTGAGTGGATACCCAGGTTCCCAGGAGTGCTCACCCACACCACGGCAGTGCAGGATGGGACTTCATTGCCATTAGAAGCATGATGCCCTGGCTCGCTATGTGGCCTCTCTGACACAATCCTGCTGGGACAGTTAGGAAAGTTAGTTATAGTTCAGTGTTTAAGCTTAACTGTCTGGAATCTCCATTGAAACTTTACTGCCTTTAGTGAAGAAACCTAAGATAATGTATTTTTTAAAGATTTATTTATTTTTATTGGAAAGCCAGATATACAGATAGGAGGAGGAGAGACAGAGAGGAGGATCTTCTGACCGATGGTTCACTCTCCAAGCGGACACAACAGCTGGAGCTGAGCCAATCCGAAGCCAGGAGCCAGGAGCTTCTTCAGGGTCTCCCATGTGGGTGCAGGATCCCAAAGCCTTGGGCCATCCTCGACTGCTTTCCCAGGTCACAGGCAGGGGGCTGGGTGGGAAATGGGGCCACCGGGATTAGAACTGGAACCCATACGGGATCCCAGCGTGTTCAAGGCGAGGACTTTAGCCACTAGGCTATGCTATCGCTCCGGGCCCTTAATGTCTTCTTCATGCTGCATTTTGTCAAAGCAAATATCATATGATTTAGTAATACTTGTAAAACATTATTAATCCTGCAACTTGGGGTCCTGACTCATAAAGTCCAGTCTAGTGTCATTATTCTGTAAGAAACGCAAACACTCAGGTGAAGGCATTTATATTCCACTGGGAACTATTTGCCTATCTGTTAAAGAAATGAAAGCACAGAGTGTAGTGTGAGCTTCTCAGGTTTCCATTATTATTCTGCTGTGGTTTAACAAAGGTTATTCTGGAGATGTGAGCTCCTTACCTCCATAATATTCCAAAAATGAGTATCTTCGGATTATCAAAACGTATTACATCAAATCATATATATTTAGCCAATAGAATAATGTGTGGATGAAATTAGCCATCATAATTATTTTAATCCACTGAGGTTTTAAAACCATAAGATTTTAATGAAGGGGCAAAGTCCATGTAACTTTTTCTCACCTTTTCGTTCTTGACATTCAATGCTGTGGAAAAGTGGCACTTGATGCGCTTGATTTCCATGCAAACTAATGACAAAAACTGCAAACAGATTGCTTGCCTTTCTTCTAGGTGAAAGAGTCAGAGATATCATTCATCTGAACTCAGAGACCAGAACTATAAAGATACAATTTATGGAACACTAAGCGTGCATTAGAAACTATTGTGTGTCCCGTGAAATTTTGGTATTTTCTCCTCTAACTTTTACTGGTTATTTTTAAAGCCTAGAAAGGCAGTTTTCTTGATCCCTCAGTGATGGCTTCTAATATGTAGTTTGCTGTAAAACCCCGTGTTGGGGAGGAACCTGACGAAGCAGCTACATTGATGTCTGTGCTCCCACATCCAATATTGAATGCTGGTTTGAGTCTACATTCTGCTCGTTTCAATGGAGCTTTCTTCTAATGGTCCACCCTTTACGTTGAAGGGATTTGAAGAGTAATTCAGCAAGATGTAAGAAAGCTATCTCTGCCCACTTCCTTTCCTATTCCTCCTCCTCCCTCTTCCTCTCTCCCTCTTCCTCCTCCTCCCTCTTCCTCCTCCTCCCTCTTCCTCTCTTCCTCTCCGTTTATTCTGATGCATCCTCTTTCCTTCTCATTTTTTTTCTACTGACCAAAGGCAAAGCATAGCATGTGTCCAAATATGTTAAGTAACTCATCAGAAGTTGTGCGTTTCATTGCAACATTAAAATCAGTCATGGCATAAACAAGCATATGCTGAGATATTTGCTTTTTATGATGCTTATACAAAGAACATTGATGGGTAAGCAGAAGGGTTCTTATAGAAAAGCAGACATTTTTAGGCTGGCATAAGGGAGGCAACTGGAAAACAGAATAAAGTTATAAAGGTATAAAGACAATAAAAAGCATGGAATGCAGATAGAATTGGCAGTTCCATCAGCCAGTGTGTAGATGAACAGGTGTTTAAAGAGGTGAGTTGATGTCAGTGCAGATTTTCTCTGGAAGGCTGAAAGAAGCTGCTTTGTCATTAACCCACCTCCTGGCAAAGGACTGTGAAACTGGGCAAAAACTCAGATCAAACTACACGGAGACTACAGCCAGAATTAGGGCAAGCACTGTCTCAGCACCCATTCCCCTAGACTGAAGCTGTGATAGCGATGCCCAAGTTCCTGACCCAGACTTCATCCTCCAAAAGAAAATGCTGAAGCAGGAGATTGTTAAGTCATGCATTAATCTGGGAATACTCTATTGGACGGAACAGTGGATGAACTCAGTAGAGAACTGCTAACTGAAGGACACTGAAAGCTGTACCTCAAGAATCATGACTGAAAATATCTACTTGAGGCTTTGCAGCAAATCCATGGTGTATTTTATGATTTCACATATTGTTCCTGTATTTTCAATAATGTTTTTTGACAGTATGACTAAAACAGTAGAGGCAAATTGGTTTGAGACAGATATTAACATTTTAATTTTTTACAATTTGAATATTGATGGATTAATGTCTCAGTGTGACTTGAGGTCTGTTAGTGTTGTTAAAAGCTGAAAACAGACAAGTCCAAACGGAAGATTCCCTTCCAGTAGATTCGTCAGAGTGTAACATTCCTTATGTCAAGCATCTTTATTTACTGTCCAGTGTAGACATGACTGGCAAGTTGTCTAAATTGCCTGGTTATGGCATCATTGTTTTAAAGGGTTTTCTGTACATAAATCCATCAGCTTTTAACTTTTTAAAAATGTCCTTGGTTAGATTATAATTGATGCTCAAGGATAACTCTTAGATGTATCTTTTCATGTATAAATACAAGAAAGTGGCAAAAAAGTTTATTTCCTCACCTTTATATCTCCTCCATATGTATTCGAGTGCTGAATACTATCATCAGACTTCATTACTTGCAATTTAGCTCTTTTATGCTTTTTTTAAAATTTTACATTTCACTAGCTAAGAGCATTGAATTTATGCCAAGTAAATAATATATGCATGTTTGACTTTGAATCTTACGTCTCTGAGTGCATTAACACGAGTTGTCTCCCCTGCTGGACCAACAGGCCGAGATGATATGTGTGTGTATGTGTGTATGCACAGAAGCACATATGTATGCCCATGCAACGTAAATTTACACTTTCTCTCATGGGAAAGATGAGAAGTCTGTTTCTCCAAGGAAAATGGCTATTCAAATATTTAATAAGAAGTAGTTCTGTAAAGAACTGTTTTACAAAAGATTTATTTATGAAGAAATCTTGACTGTCTAATGGAACTGCCAAAGATAGTCAAATAAATGCAATCAGGATGACATTGTGTCATATTTGCAGGTTAAACTATGTGGTCACCTTAGCTAGGGAACTCTAAATTTTCGATGTGTTAACTTATCAATATTTTGAGTAATATATGACATGAAATAAGCTTATTTTATTTTATGATACGATTCCATAGGCTCTGGGATTTCCTTATCCCCTCTCCCAAACTCCTCCCCACCCTATTGGTTTCCCCTATATTATTAAATAACATAGTCCTTCATAAGCAGTCATAAGCTCATCATCCTGATGTTTAACTGTATCCTGACCTTGTGAGTATGTACAACGGTAGACAGTTCAGCATCTTATTGTCAAGATATCTTTAATGGTGAAGTAAGCCTTTTATTATGTATTTCTAATCCATAAATCTTTACTTGGCAAGGCTGGTTTGTTTAAATACTTCAAGCTTATTACAAATATTTGTTTTAATTCATTTTATAAAAAACAGAATTTATTTGCTAGAAATTACTTGGTGGTCCTAAGATCTTGATACATGTGTATTTGTGAAGCTCACCTTACCAATCAATCTAACAGGAGAAGTAGAAATGTTGGGAACATACCATGTGGCTTTGATGGACAGCAGACTAATTCAAACTAGATTTCACAAAGAGTATGGCTTGCTGAAGTTGAGGTATTGTTTCCTATTTCATTGTGAAGCTGTGAATGTGGAAAATCTATAGGATCATCTCCCAGCAGCTGACATGCGCGGCAGAAATCCAATGCTTGGAGTGAGCTGAGTAGTTGCCTTGTTACTGAGGATGAGGTCCTATGTTTTCATGAGCCAGTGTTGTCTGTTATTCTCAGTGATACTGAGTTGTAATACAGAAATTGTCTTGTCAACATAATTTAAATTTATTCTTACAGTATAATTAAAATCACATTTCTGCTATTAACATCACATTCATCTCTTCCCAGATGGAAATATATTTCGTTTAGTCAATTTTGTATATTATAATTTTCAATATTTTAAAATAACTTAGGCCATTCACACTAAAAGTAAATACACACAAGTATAGCTTTCTGATATAACCAAAATAATATGAATCAAACATTTGTATTTAGACATAACCAGTAAGTTAATATGACATGTTTTGGGCAAACTGATTGTTTTATGAAATAATCATAGAGCTGCCTTGTACTACAAAACACAAATGGATTTATTAAAACAGCTCTCAGAGTTTTGTTTTTTAAAATGCTTTCATTTTTATAATGTAAAAATTTTGCACTAACTTATCCCTATCCACCTATTCTTTTGACTCTATTTCTATCTGTTTTTGCCCTCAAATTGACCAAAATATTATTTGCTTAGCCACATACAAATTTCAGCAGATGTGGTAAAGATTAACTTTCACCCTATTATCTAAAATGATTCATTGAAATTGCCAACAGTCTCTTCACTACAATTTTAAAGCTTTTTTTTAAGCTGTGTGTATGGTGCTTAAGCTTTTTACATGGATATACCTGTAGCATTTATTACTCAAAATAATGTCTATTCATATTTAAACTGTCATATAAATATAAGTAAATTAAATTATTTATATTTGATCTTAAGCTGTGTAACATGGGAAAATACTTTCAAATTTGGGGGAAAATTGATAAAGTCAAGAAATCTATTGCTTTTCTACTCTAGTTCTGAATCTCCATACAACAGTTTGCCTGTTTAAGAGATTAATGAGATTGGAATGTGACAGTTATGAATTCTGCGCGGAAACAAAAGATGTACATGCTAAATTCTGGACTAGTATTTGAAGACTGCGATTCTACGTTAGGTGAATTGCTTCATAACATTTCAGATTTTATGAAGAAATATGCTAGACTGAAAACTGAGCTTTTCTATAGAAAGTTAAATATACGTAACTTCAATATTTTTATCATTTACTTTAAAATAAATGTAACTAGAATAATGTGATAAATCTAGTTACATTCAAAATAAGTGTATCTAGAAAAATTTGAAAATCACAGGCACAACAACCTCCTAGAGGATTCTAATGTCTCATGATTTGGAACTCAAGAAGATGTGGATTGAAGGGAAAATTTAGTTTGGAACCACCAATGAAAGAGAGAGTCATTTTCCTTCACTAATATTAGATTGTTACTTTAGAAATCAAGAGGAATTAGCTGCAAGTTTTATGCAGGGCAGAGGAACAAGCCTGTAATGCTGCAGGCTCTGAATAAATGCTGTTGTCAGAGCTGTCGCTTCTCCATAGCCAAAGTGCATACCACAGACCAGGGGCTCCCACACTCTTACTCTGTGGCTTCTGGCTGCCCACATCTTTAATGCAAATAAATATCGCTTCTAGACACTGCAATTTTTTTATGAAGACACATCCTTTTCATCCAAATGATATCCTTCCCTCCCTCGTTCTTATTCACTACTTGTCTTGTTTACTTCATAAAAGAAACAATTCTCTCCATGCTAACTTAACTAATCGTTAAGTGCATTTTAAAAAATGGGTGTGCATTTTCAGTCTGTTGTCATTATTTTTGTCTGTCCCCTTCACTGAAATTCTATTATATACCATTGTCAATTTCTTGGGATTTAATATTTTTTAAAAAAATATGTGATTTCAACGAAACTGTGTCACATAATACAATGTAATCAATGAATAAAAAAATGTGATTTGCTCAAAGGTAAGATAAAAATAAATTGAACATATAAAATGCTATTGTACTGTATCCAGCTATTAAATGGTAATTTTTCCTGATTTAGTGCTAATGAAAAGATAGAGGGAAAAACAATGTCTTTTTCCAAAACAGCAAAAGACAGTTTGATGAAGGAGATAAAATGCACCTGTGGCCTTACTTCTCCAATAACTCGAACAGGCTGAGGAGAGTTGACCCAGAGCAGTCACAGAAGCAGGCCTGGAAGAAACAGAAATCACGTTGGGCCATCTCTCTCAGCTAATACGAAGCTGAGACCAAAGAGATTGTGTGACCCATTCATGTTCACAGAACTAATTCATGTTAGATATGGCAGGAGTTGCACAATTTCAAGGCCATCCAAAGTTCTTGGTATTATATTGTGCTACTTGTTACATAAAGATTTAAAGTTAATATTGTAATGGCTGTTAGAGAACAGTTTAACAGTTGTTACAAATGTGTGCACAGTAGCCTGAGCAACTCAGAAAATACCTGTGGGATCTTGCCTCTTCCTTTGATCCCTGTTTCCCGCGGGTGAACCGTAGCCTTGCCCTCTGTCTGGACTTCATGCTCCCCTTTCCACACTCTCTCCTTGTACTGCCTTTCTCCTTTGCCTTCTGACTCCTCAGGTTGCCACTTCCCTTTCTTTTCCTGATTGGTTTTCCCACAGATACAGATACATTTCAATAGCTAAAACTTCTTTATGTTTTTTCTTTCTCTCTTTTTTTCAAGATTTATTTATTTTTATTGGAAAGGTGGATATACAGAGAGGAGGAGAGACAGAGAGGAAGATCTTCCATCCATTGATTCACTCCCCAAGCGTCCGCAGCAGCTGGTGCTGAGCCAATCCAAAGCGAGGAGCCAGAAGCTTACTTCAGGTCTCCCACACGTGTTTAGGGTCCGAAGGCTTTGGGCTGTCCTAGACTGCTTTCCCAGGCCACAGGCAGGGAGCTGGATGGGAAGCAGGGCTGTTGAGATTAGAATCGACAACCATATGGGATCCCAGCATGTGCAAGGCGAGGACTTTAACCACTGCGCTATCGTGCTGGGCCCTATTTTTTTCTTAAATCTCCCTACTTTGTATTTTCCTGATCTAAAGTCCCTGTTTGATTTACTGCTATATTCATCATGCCAGTATAGTGTCTAGAGCTAAGCAGGCTATGACTTTTTGCTTAGAATGAGTGAGTAAGTAGCAAGGTAGCAATTTATCTTTCCAACAAATGAAACATGCAGCCATAACTTTAACCAAGAATGTGAAACATTGTGCATTAATTACTGGAGAAACTTGAATAAATGTTGCAGTATCGAAAGCTTTATCAGTCATTTTAAAAATAAAATAACAATGACTAGCATTTATTAGCATACGTTAATATAACCATTAATGTTACACCTCAAAGAAGTGATAGAGTCATCAGAACTACAATTTGTACAGTTCTAGCTCTTTTGGATTGTTGGATAAATTTAAACAGAAGGTTATGCCCATGCAGAAGTCAACTAACTCCTTCCATTGATGTTTGGTTAAAGATAGATTGGGAAACCAAGAAACTTGAGTTAAATCAGCAGTTCATTCTGTTTGTTTTGAAATTATCCACCAGCTTCAATGTCAGTACCAAAAGGCCCAACTAAACATCATAACTGGAGATAAATTATGAATGAAAATGCAACTTACATGTCATAAAGCAGCTTAATATGAGGAAGAAGATATTCATGCCATATATATGTATATTAACATAGATCAATCTTAGGGATGTGGACCTGATGCATGTAAATTAGTGAATTGTGATTGTATTAAAATCAGGAAACAAGATATGTACACAGCTTCTTTTAAAATCAGAACAAAATTGAAAGTTACTCATTCAACCCATTTGCTTAATATGATATAAAATTTTATAAAAATGAAATTGAAGAAAAGTTTTCTATAGCATCAAGATCTTGAAAAACATGAATGGTTTTATTAATTAGTTGAGCTTCAATTAAAAATTTTGTATTGCAAATCACATTCTTTAAAAATGAAAACACAGGGTCCCAGCACAGTAGCCTGATGGCTAAAGTCCTCGCCTTGCACATGCCAGAGTACCATACAGATGCCAGTTATAATCCCGGTGCGCCCACTTCCCATGCAGCTCCCTCTTTGTGCCTTGGAAAGCAGTTGAGGACGACCCAAATCCTTGGGACCCTATATCGGTGTGGGAGACCCAAAAGAGGCTCCTGGCTCCAGGCTTCGGATCAGCAAAGTTCCAGCTGTTGCGGCCGCTTGGGGAGTGAATCAATGGATGGAAGATCTTCCTCTCTGTCTTTCCTCCTCTCTGTATATCTGACTCTCCAATAAAAATAAATAAATCTTGAAAAAATTGAAAAATCTTTAAAAAATAAGAACACGTATCTCAAACTGGAAAACAATATTTTCAAAATATCTAATACAGTACTTGAATTCAAGATATGCAGAAAAGCATAAACTCAACAATAGGACAACAGGTAATCCAGTTAAAGTGGATAAAACCTAGAGTCCTTAAGAAGATATTTAGAAAGGAAAAAATAATACAAAATTGTGTTCACTGAAGTTATTTGCTTTGGGGCAGTTGCAAATTTAAACCTCAATGAACAACTACTGTATATTACAGAATGACTAAAATCCCAGATTGAAAAAATCAAATGTGGCACAGAGCTTGAGGGTATTTACTCATTGAAAGCACACAATTTTTAGAAGTATAACATATAATCCATGAGTTTTGGGGGGCTGTTCACACCCCAGAATAAAATCAAGATTTATGTACATATAGCCATTTCCTATCAAAAGGGAGTATTGTCTTAGTATGTTTCAGAAAAATCTACCTGTTCCTTAGAATGTTCAATAGGCATGTATTTAACATGGAAGCAGAACTTTACTGCTTGGAAAGCTCTTTCATCAAAGCCAGTTTTATTCAGGAGTACTAGCACAATCTCCTTTATTAATGAAAACTGAATTGCTGTAAAATAAACAGCATGTGGTCCTGAAAACATGGAAAGCTAATTAATGAGGACAAGAAATGTCCACTCAATTGTTTATTTTGAAATATTTCTTGCTTAGAACATTTTAAAGTCTGGAGCTTCGTATATTATAGCATGTTGATAGAACATTGAAAATAAAGCTTTTATTTAATTCTTAGGTATACATCACATTGAAGACTGTTACATCTCAGTTATTAACTTTATTATTCTGGCATAGGGAAACTGATCTCATCCTGCCTCCTCTGTTTCTAACTAATGGATCAAGTTTTCGGGTTATATGTGAGAATAGGCTCTTAGGATTTTTTTATTTTTTAAATGTTTTCTTTGGTGGATCTTTTGAGATAGATTAGCAAATAACTGATGCGGCCTGTAGTCTTCCAAGTTATTAGCTTGACGTTTTCCTACTGTGATCAACAACTCATTTCTGTTTCTCTCTGTTTACTAAATAACAAAGACATATCATAACATAACATATCATAACATTCTTAGTACACTGTTCCCCCAAATGTCTTCAGCCGGGGCAGGCTGCAGTCAGGCCAGGAGAGTTGGCTCAGGGTCTAGCTCCTGGACAGCAGCAGCCCGCTGGAGGGAAGCTGGATGAAGACCAGCGTACTGGGACCAGGTTAAGCAGCCTGGTGTGGGAGGCAATTGCCTGAAGCTGTGACTTAACCTGCGGCATCTGTCTGCTCCTCAAGTGCATTTGTAAAAATATTACTGTGTTGTGTTTATTTTATTTCCAGCACATTTTCATAGGTATCATAAGCTTAGTGTTCATCAAATGTTTTCATATAGATACATCAATTACAGTAAAGTTTTTTTATTTAAATTTTTATATTTTAAAATTAACAAATTTTTCTACAAAAGTAGAAATGATACAGATCTTTATGAGTAAAAATCAATTATGGTAGTTCCTTTCAAATCATTTTTTGGTTGTTTTCCAAAAATTTTAGTAAATAGACATTGCCTATCTGGTAGTTATTCTCTAGACAGGTAGAAGCATATAAACATTCATGTTGCGTAACTTTAGCAAATTACACTTAGTGTGTAACACTTAATATCTTATTTTTCTTTTTATTTTGTTCATTCCCGCAGTTTGTTTAATAATATTTGGTTTCTGTCAAACAGAATAATCATCTACTTTGCTCTTTTATATCACAATGTCATGTTGTGGATCTAACATCTATTTACTCCACCTGCTTTTATTAAGTGCATTAGTTAATTTACAGATCTCACCATTAAAATAACAGTTTGCTCAATATATGTGCACCATGTACACACTCCTTAATTTTTTCTGACACCCTAGATTGTGATGTAACTTGCGAAGTCAAAAAGTGAAAGTTTATAATCTTCATATATGCTATATGTTCATTTCAATGCTGTAGTGTTTTGAATTATACATCAGTGATACATGTTTTTCTGTTCAATAGAAGACAGTTAAAGCTAAGAAATCAGATATTTGAAATAAGGTGCCTTGTACCTTCACTTCAGTTATAAACGAGGTTAGCATTATCCTTATAAATTATTTTCCATCAGCTTTATTGTGTAAAATCTGAGGAGAGAAAAAAAATGTGATAAATGGGACAAACTGTTGAGGAAGATGTAACACACTAACACTGCCATGGGGAAGGAAAATCAACCCCATTTTGGCAGAAAAAGTCACCTAGAGTTCTAAAGGATGAGCTAATAGAACGATGCAGGCGAAGCCTCCTGGGAAGTTTAGTCACAGTTGCTGGACCATGTTTGTTTGCTCATTGATGCTTATTCTGATTAGACTAAACACAGAAACTGGGAGATAGGGGCTTGCCTCTCCTCTTGGATTGATTCCAAAGACTCAGCTTTGGGTCTTTGAGGAAGACAGTCATGCATATTAATCTGACATCAATCAGGGAGAGTATATTTTAGGGAAACTGGGAAAATGTTTCCAATTCTGTTTCCTAACGAAAAAGCTCCAAGAAATGGGGAGTTACAGATATATTGTCAAGAATTCTGTCTAGAGATTTCAACAGTTCAAAGAAGTTTAAGTTAGTCTTTACCATTATTAAGAAGTCACTAATCCAGTGGTTACTTTCCCAATGATTCATTTGCCTGTTCTCACATAACGACTTTCATGCTGATGAGAAATTAGTATCTGCCCTCTTTTCTCGACCCTGTCTTTCCATCCATTCATCTGTTAATTGTCTATCTATATTGTCATCTTTTCAACTGGCTATCTTTCAGTTATTTAAAATTCTAGTAGAAGAGTTATTTACCAGATATATAAATTTTCTACCTAATCACTTTTGAGTAGAATATTACATCTTTTGATAATGCTATTGAAAATGCACTTATAGGTAAAATTTATTTGCT
The DNA here is from genome assembly GCF_030435755.1 of Ochotona princeps. Taxonomy (NCBI): domain Eukaryota; kingdom Metazoa; phylum Chordata; class Mammalia; order Lagomorpha; family Ochotonidae; genus Ochotona; species Ochotona princeps. The sequence continues at coordinate 28,883,178 of NC_080854.1, forward strand.
ACAGTATGTTCATACATTTCATTGCCATTTTTCCAACTCTGTTCAGATCCTATAACTACTAAATATTTTATTTATCATTATCCAAAGACACACGGAAGACATAAGCTCTGAATGTTTACCTGTTTATTATTATCTCCCTATTTTACTAAAAATAAAATTACAACAAATATGTCACATTCTCTAGGGTCAGAAAACGTCTGTCTGTAATCCATTGATTTTATTTCCTTGCCCTTCAATTTGCTTTGTGTATTTGAGAAGTGCTATGGTTCACAGATTTTCTCTCCTTTTTAGGGAAGCTTTATTTTTTCCTATCTTGAAGATTATAAGATTTTCTCCCTTTTTTAAATTGAGGATTTGTATCAGACTATTGTGAAATGTGTGTAATTTTTTCATTAATCCTCTCTGGGACTTTATGTGCGCTTTGAATCTCCAGGCCCGGGAGAACGCATCTCCTCTTTGGTTTGCCTTCATCGCTTTCTCTTTATGGAAACTCTTCCATCATCTACTGCTGCTACATCTCCTTTGTGAAAAACGTTGTTTGAAACATTTCCTTATCGGTTTTCATCCTTCTTAGCTATTTCTTCCAAATTAACAACTGATTCTCCTGGGCCCTCTGCAGACCAGGAATTCAGGTGGAGGTTCAGCAAAGCTCAACCATGGTCTGCCTTTGATTTAACAGTAATACATTTCAATCATGTAATCTAAAAAGGTGGTATCATTGAACATTTCAAAATCTAAAATTGAATCTAAGGCAACTGTAGAGTTATGACTCAGTAGCATAAACACAGATTTCTCTGTTCCGCAACCAGTATTGATGTAAATGACTGGGTAGGGGCGCTCCATAAATACTGAAATAAGCACTAAATTACAGAACTGGCTCATAGACAATAGGTGTATCTTAGAAAGAGAATTGCAGCATGCATGTATTGAAACATGTTAATAATTATATCTTGATCAGTTTTTCCAAGCACATTCTGTTAAATTTATGTTATACTTGGTTTTTTAGTTATTCTTGCACTTTAAGTAGTATTTTATGGAATTTTTTGCAATTTGTTTCTAATTTGTTATTGGAAATAGAGTTGTTATTTATGTGGTACAATTTAAAGCTTTCTGACTTAGTTTACCAAAAATATAAGGTCACCAAGGAAATTCATTAGAATCTGGTATTCAAAATTTGGCTATTTTACGTGAAAGAAATGAAATGACAGGGCCTAAATGGCCAAAGCGAAATACTGCTGGAAGGTTCTTAGGATTAGAATTCTGTGCCTAGCATCGTATGTCTAGAGCTCACTGCACTTGCCCTTCTCTCTCAGTCAGACGGCCTCCTGTGCTTTGTTCTTCATGGTGAATAGAGTGTAAGTTCAGGGCCCAGTTTAAAGCCTCCTCCATGGCCGTTTGTGCAGCTGCCAGATGCTTCCTGGTGTTGAGCTGATTTTTACATTGCTGCTGTGAATGTCGTATTATAGGTTACTTTTTCATATGCAGATCTTACTTCCTTTGGATATATTTTCAGCAGTGGGATATCTGGGTTTTATGGTCATCAATATTCAGTTGTCTCAGCGTTCTTGGTACTGACTTCCATGGTAAATGCACTAGCCTACACTCTCACCAGTAGTAGAGCAGGGTAGCTTTCTCCCTACAACCACACCAGCAGGTGTTAGTAGAGTTCTGAATGTAGGCCAACTTCACTAGAGTTAAGTGGAACCTCAATGTAGTTGGTACATTCCTGATAGGGAGCTTAAACAATTTTTCATACTACTATTATCCATTTGTATTTATTCTATTAAAAACGCCTTCGAATTTCCTTCACCTGTTTCTTCACAGGACTGTGTGTTTTGTTGTTGTTGAGTATCAGAAGCTTTTGTAAATCCTGAATATTAGTCCCCTATCAGTTGTGTAGTGTGGAAAGGTTTTTTCCCTTTCTGTCGTCTGTGTCTTGGCTTGGTTGATCTTCTCCTTTGCCGTGAAGATGTAGTCTCATTTATTTATTTTGGCTTTGACTGCCTGTGTTTTTTGCGACTTTTCTAAGAAGTTTTTACCAATTTCTATTCCCTGTAGTGTGCTTTCCATGTTTTCCTCTAATACTTTGATAGATTCTGGGTGCAGATTTGGTCTTGATCCATTTAGAGCTGATTATTATATCAACTGAGAGATGGGCATCTTGCTTCATGCTTCTGCTGCCTGCTATCCAATTGTCCTAGCAGCGTTTGTTGAATTGATCAGACATTTCCCCTGCATTATTTTCAGTTCTCTTGTCAAAGAGTAGTCGGTTGTACATGTGTGGATTCAGTTCTGGTTTTTAGTTTTGTATCATTGATGTTTTCTGTTTCTGTACCAGTGCCATACAAAAAAAAAAAAAAGAGTGAAATTCTGCCATTTGCATCAAAATGTTCCCAACTACTGACCGCTGTAGTCAGTGAATTAAACCCATTCCAAAAGGACAAATATCATGTATTCTCTCTGATATGAGATAACTTTCTTGCAAAATGTAAGATAAATAGTGATATAGGTAACATGTACTCACATATATTTTCATAGGTGAACTGTATAGTGGAGACTAGCATACCAGGAAATGAGCATATGTTCTAGTATGCATCTCTGCTTCTGGTGGGACTTTAAATATATCTTGACAATAGAATGCTGGACTTTCTAACATTGTCTATACCTACAGTGTTGTGATACACTTAGCTAGCGGAATGACAGACTTGTATCACTTGCTGAGGAACTATAATGTTGTACTAATAGAACAAGCCAGGGCAGGTGTTGGGGTGGGGCTAGAGGGGTGGAAGGGGAAATCACTGAACCTATGGAACATTATCATGAAAGTGATTAAAATAATTATAAAATAAAATCTTTGGTATATTTATTATCTAATAAGTCATGAAAATACTTTCTGATTCACAGGAGTAGAATGGCAAAGAATCTACTGCCAAGTACATTGCATCATACATTTTTCATTAATATCAAATTTGAATACAGAGGAGAAAGCTGAACAGTTCATGACAATGTGAAATATATATATTATATATATGTGTGTGTTATGTATATTTTGAAATCTCTGTGTTATTTTATGGAAATGTTAGAAGTCTCATATGTATCTAAACAGTTCTTGTGTTACAAGTGATACAAGTGCATTCATTCATGTAAGTGGCTACATCATGCCAGATGTTCAAATTAACCCCTTTAGTAAGTTAAAGATCCACTGCTTTATCTAATTGCAAAAAAGTAAAACATGTAATTTGTTTGTTGAAAATGCTGTGCAGATCTACCTGTTTCTGCATTTGAGAATTGCTATTATTTTCCTGACAGCCTGGTTCACATTTGCCTTATATTTCACAAAACACGGATATTACTTTTGTTCTTCTCCTTGACCATTTAACATTATTGCAGAAGATAAAACCTGACTCTGCTATTCTTTAACCTTGTGTGTCTAGAATTTCATTTTATACTTATAGGTTTGTATCATTGAAGTGCAATAAGGTAAAGAATGGCCCATCTACCTGAGGTGCCAGCCAAGATAGATGGCTTGTCTTAGATGATAAATATTTTTTCAAGACAATTGGGTGTCTGATTAATTGAGGAGAGAAAATTATTTCAAAAATTGCTAGCATGCCATTTATCCTCTGTCTGATTTTTGGGACTTTTCTGTGTGAGAATAATCTTTCTGATTCAATTTCAGCCTGCATAGTTTAGGTCAGACACTGAAAGTTAGGAGTTTTGCTTCTCCAGAAGTTGGAAAACAATGCGATAAAGAACAATGGAAAATTTTGAGATAATAAGAAGTAAATAACTATCAAAATGTTATGTGTCAAATAATGAATATTTTTATTATCAGTGTAAATGTAAGTGTGCTTTACCCTGAATAATGAAGATACATAGAAAAAAAGATGCAATTACAAAAGTAATCGCAGATAGCATGTTTATACAAATATATGTGTGTGTCTTTGTGTGTGTGTGTGGCTAGGCACAGGAACACCTGCTCCCTGGAGCAGAGATTTCACTTTTTTTTAATTAATTCTCAGAGTAAAGAAGAAAAGATAATATGCAAGTTCTTTCAGTAAGCACTTATTGAATGAATAATGGACCAGACAGTATTTCCCTTTCAAAAGAATTCAGATGGAAATAGCAAATTACAGGAATGTGATATTTTCCTTAATGAAATTGACATATGTATATATGGATTAAAATGTAGAGAATCACTCTATTTCAGTTTCACTTGAGGTTTATATGACCCCGTGTATTATTAATTAATTAATTAACTAATGAAATACATCTTGGACACCAACTATCTGTTCCATAAAGTGCCACACAAATTTTATTTTTAGTTTTCTTAATGCTTGAAATAGCTATCAGTTTTCACACTTTGCATCAGGGAGTGATACTGCAAATGTCATCTCCTTCCTCAGCAGACTGAGGAGGGATTATTTACAAAGGGTCATAAAGTGAACATATTGTGAAAATACAAGCCTGGTCTTCCTGAAATCTATATATCCATCTGTGTCTACATGCTTGAAATGCTGAGGTCCATATCATTTCAAAGAACAGTCTTAGCCTGGTCACAATTTCTCAATTATGTTTACATTTTGGATAAATTTACAACTCCTTAACCATGGTGTAATATTTGCTGTGCAGCAAATTTGTTTGCAAACAGTGGTTGTGATAGATATAAAATGTGCATTTGTATCACCATTGCTATTTAAATAGAGAAATTCTTATCTACTTAAAATTATTCCTAACTCTCACATTGTGAGTGAAAACTAACTGATTTTCTGATGGCATTATTCCATAGCTTTGCAAGATAAATGATCTTAGTCTCTCTATATTCTATTTTAGCCTGAAACATAGCCTCAAAGATTTAAAATTTTAATGACTCATTTCTTCTTTTTAATTCCAATTCTTTCCAGTCACATCTTTGCACTTCTTCTTTGTTCTTCTTTTTAATCCTGTTTCTTCTCTTCAATTTATTCTTCCCTGTGTTTTTCTTGAGCTTTGAGACAAAGTGTTTTATCCTTTTTTGTTCTTTTCTGTGTCTCAGTATTCAAAAAAAAAAAAACCTTATTGTAGCAAGCAAACTTTTAAGGCATTTCTTTGAATTTTCCAATTTCTCGAAATCATACATTTGTTAAATTTCTTCCTGTCATTTTTGGTTAGCATAACCCATACCTTCTTTCTTATTAATAGAACATAGGAAATGACTGAAATGGGATTTCTGTGGTCAGATTACATGGGATTATTACCTACCACTTGCTAACAGATCATTTTCTTTCTATTTGGCTTCTGTTTGATGTGTCAAGTCCCCATGTTGTGGGAATAAACATGGCAAGAAAAGGAGACAGGTTCAGGCCTGGCTCCAGGAACACCGTCTGAGTCCCATAAGCAGGTGGAAGAGATGAAAGCACTCCATTCATCTTATCTTGCCTTGGCATGCGCGAGAGTGGGAAAGAGAAATGGCACAGTTGGATTTCCCACGAGTTCCCCAGTAAGAGGTGTCAGCGTGTTAAGCCACAGCTTGACGTGCTGTGTTGCCATGTCAGCGCCCTATCTAGTGTATTTATAAACTTTATAAAGTTCTTTTATGGACTCATAAATGATTAATATTTTTTCTATGACACTTGATACGTTTTTTTAACATCTTAAAAACCATTCTTTTAAGATTTTGTTAAAAAAAATCTGTCTGATAGAAACAAAGAAAATACTTCCATTCTCTTTCATAATGAAGTTTGCAATTTTTATGTTTTGTCCTAACGGCCAAGGTATCTTTTTGTTCTATCATTAAGAATTAATGATATTTAAGAATTACCATCAGAATTTTCAGTATATTATTTGTTATTATTATCTGAAGTTGCTTTACTATGCAATTGATCTCTAATATTCATTTTGCAAAACTCAAATTATATATATTTTAACCAAAATCCCCTACCCATTTACTGAGGCCTTGGGCAGTCAATACTGTTTTACCAGTTTTTGGGTTGTTCTTCCTACTTCGTCGAAAGTGAGAAAGAGTGAAATTTCCCATTGGCTGTTCACTCTCCGATGTCTGAAACGTGTGGGGCAGGACAAAATCAAGAGCTGAGAACTAGGTCGAGGTGGCTTAGGCTCATAGCAAGGATCTGAGTAACTAGGCAGGGTTTACAGGATGAAGGCAACAGAAAGCTAGAATAGGAAGTACTGGACCTCAAACCCGGTCCTCTGATATGTTCCACTCTCCACTGCAGGAAATGCCTGCCCAGTTCCATTTTCTACTAACATGAGTTTAATTGGCTATATATTTAAGTGAGCAAATTCAATGTCTGTCTGTGGTTATTTCCTTTAGTATAGAACACTCCAGATTCACCCATACTGTTCAACTGATACTATGTCCTTCATTTGTTAAAAACAGAAGCGTGTTTGTTTGTGTACATATAAATAAAAACTTTCATGAGCTATCACTTTATCCTAGTTGGAGTACTTTCCAAGCAAACAAAAGGACAGTGTTGTGTGAGAATGGGAAGAGAAAGAATGCACTGTTTTGATTGGCAGAGCATTTACACATCTGGGAGATGACGTTCTGGAAAATATGCAAATCAGAGTCATTACTATATAAACTGTCTTTAACTTGATCGCCTTTATTCTTATGCTCATACCTTGAAAGACCTCTCTTCTGACCCTTTTGAGGCATGCATTTCTTTATTGCTGATAAAGGCTCTCATACCATCATGGGGGTCCCCCGCCCTCTTGACAGCTCCAGTTGTCTCTCCAAGGCTCCAGTCTCATCACACTGGAGCTTCAGGGTTTCTACAGGTGAAGGCAGTATGTTCAGTCTACAGTAACATCTTAGATTTCTTTATTGTATCAATGTTGGTAAAATCATGTCTTAAATAGGTGAAATCAGGCAAAGTGTCATGATGATAAGCATGTAACAGGAATGTCTTGAAGCTTATGATGTAAAATATGTCAGTGTCTTCTTATTCAATCTATACTACTTGTCAGCTTCTAAATTTTGCTGGAGATGCTCACATTTCTATGGATGGCGAAAGTATTTAAATTCCATATAGAGGTAGATAATTATGCATAGGTTATATTTGCAAATATTTGTCTATAGTTACAGATAAACTATGTAACACTTTTTTATGTGCATATTTTGTGAGCTATTTTAAGATGCAATTGATTAGGAATAGCAAAGTCCAGATTGTTTAGTTTGTCTATAATTAGTGTCGTTTGGCATTCTTGAGGACATATAATTTAGGAACTTGGAAACTCATCTAAGAAGATTCGGATAATATTTATTTTGTAACTCTTGTAATCTGACCTCTTTAAATAATGGCCTCCATAGCTGCTTTTACCTCTGCTCTTTGGAAAGCAAAATTATTTATTCCTCATAAGTCAGAGAAAGAAGTCATGCCTAGAGGATGGGAAATGTATAATGTAATCTATATCTAAGCTGAAAAAAGGTAGAGATTATTGAATAATATGTTTATCATATTTAAGAAAACGCTTATTTACTCTGTTTAAGTGGATTTGCAGATTGCATGAATGCATCCTTGCAAGTGTCAAAGTCTGGCTTAAAATATAGCTCAAAAGATTTCTAAAATGCCCAAGATTCTCCTATTCCTCTTTCAGCAAATTCAGGTGATTTGTGTCTTGTCATTTGTGTAACTCAGCACTTCGCAAGAAAGGAGAGTTAGATACTCATTTGAACACTGTCTACATTGTCTCATTTATTTGATTCATCATCCCATCCTTCTGGCTGACACAGGTTCAGTAGTTAGGCCAGGTGGTTGAGCCAACAAATCTTCAATAGAATCTAAAATGTTGGCAAAATCAAAAAAACTCAAACCTTAAATATCACACCAGCGATTCCATTCATCTTACGACTTTGCTTTTTCAATTAAGTAAGAAATAATTTGGCTTATGCATTACTGCTATCTATGGTCATCTAATTTGTTTTTAGGTGCAATATATAAAATATATCCTTTTTGGTAGGAAATACTTCAATTTCCCATCATTTTCTCTTCAGTAATTAAGTCAATAAATAACCTTTCTTTCCATTTTCCTGTTCCATGTGTAATGTGCATGTTGTACTTTCCAGGGTATATTATTTAGTTTGCCATCTGCCAACCATTTAAACAAAGTTCAGTCTGTTCCTTCTAGTTTATTATTACATGTTTTAATAACTAGCGGTGATGGTGTTTTACTCATTTATGGTTAGCCTAGCAGAAGGATTCACATTTTTCATAAAGAGCTTTTTGTGTTGAGTATTTTAACAGGACAGAGATCTGTCATGGCAGTGCTGACCAAGATGTGAATAACAGCAAGAGTCCAAGACGAATCTCGATAGATAGATAGACAGACAGACAGACAGACAGATATGAGGAGTGACATACTCACCTCTGCAGGATATTTTCAGAGATGTCTGCCAAACAGATGAAGATCCTAGAGGCACAAGTCTGACCCACAAGAACAACTGATGGAAACACTGACCTTCCATATGAATGGTTGGTGACAGCATAAACTCCAGTTGAGCTGGTATAGTTTATCCTCCATTCAACGTAACCATTTCAGATGAATGTATCTGTTAGTACCAGACAGTGGAGCCAGCTTTGGCAAAGCTATCTGGCAAGATTTGATGGCCATGGTGCAGAAGCAAGTTTCTAAGTGTATTATCCGATTTTCTGTAGTTGAGGGTTTGTCTGATTCTTCAGCAGGCAGTGTGAATGTTAAGTGTCAATGACTGTGGGTTCCAAGCAAGAGTACACACTCACCATTGATTTTGTTAGACCGATCTCTGCTTAAGTAATTTAACAAACCGATGTTTGGCAATTGAGTTAATTTTTGCTTGTCCTTACTCATCTGTGAAGTGGATATGTTTGTAAACAACTAATTCGTTATTGTAATAATACTTCAATGAGTTCTTTAACCAATGTGCTTAAAATACTTTCTGGTCTACTGTAATTACTGAATCACTATAATTAATATTGTTTTTTTTTACTGAGAAAAATCACTTCTCGCGCTAATGCTAATTTTTACAGCAAACGATGTTTTTTTCTGCTTGACACGAATGTTCCGCTTAATTCACATTATGTACACGACACTTTTCAGATTCTAAAATTTCTGTCGCTTGCCTGTTGTAACACATTGCTTTTTTTTAACACAGATATGCATTTGTGACAACTTAAATTCTTCATATTAGCACAAAATATATTGGAAAACATTCTGGATTTTTTTATTTATTTATTTTTACACTTTTCAAGCTTTTATCCATATTAAGGTTAAACATAGATTATGAGATTATCTTTTGCCAATGACCCCAGATTTCTTTTTTTAATGTCCTATTTTCCAAATATATTTATTTCTTACATTTTACACAATGAAAAGAACTGTCTGAATGCCAGTCAGACACTGAAATGAAATCCTTTTGAAATAACTCAATTTGAGGACACTTAAAGTTTGGCTAATCCATGTCTACTTCGCCCCAAATAGTAGATAATTTAATTATACATTCCAACCTCAATCTAAATCACTAAAATGATGAATAAGAGCATGGATTTGGCACCAACTCCACAACAGTTTAAGATATTTTGTGATTTTAAAGATTTAGAAATTATAACCCTTTTATAGTTCTCCATATTTCATCATGATACATGCTAATGTGAGTTATCGAATACATTTGCTAGGTTGGCACTTATCTCTCATATTGCAATGGCCAAAGGAGGGACGGGGGAGTAGTTGTAGAATTTCTTTTTCATCTAAGTTAATTTTTCAGTGTCTTCCAACAGCTTTTCTGAAGTGTCACTCCTTCAGTACCAGGAGAGCTGATCTGTAGAATTCTTCCAGAAAGTTTGCTCAAAGCCATACCAGGCAAAGGACTCGCACCATACCTTTTAACTTCCCCAACAACAAGAGTGAGTTTGAAATAACCTAAGAATTATTTAAATGGAAGAACAAAAATAAATGGATTGAATCTCTTACAGTAGAAATATTTTTATTCAGATCCCTTTTTAGAGGAAAAGCTTAGGAAATTGAGTTATAAAAAGTCTAGCATTTATGGGATGAGTTTGTATGTATGGAGTGAAGAAAATCAAAAAGAATTGGATATATTTCGATAAAATTCCAAGTTTTTATAAGAATACACTGTATCAGATGTGCTTATTTTAATAGGCTGAGTCACACACACAAATGCATACACACATACACACACACACACACTCATGTACACTCATGTATACTCAGAGTGGGAGAGACATCATCCATTAACTCCATCACGTCTCAGTGCCTGCAGCAGCTGAGCCATACGAGTCCGATGCCACAGCTCTGCAGCTTTATTAAATCTACCTACATAGGTGGCAAAATCCAAGCTCAATACATCTATCTTGGAGGCATGTAAGCAGGGAGTTGGATTGGAGATGGTGATGGAACTGTACAGACACTCCAATATGAGATACACGCATCCCAAGGAGTAACTTAACCCACTGTACTATACTGACAATCCTTTTTTCAAAGTCTAAGTATTCCAGTTAGGTCAAAGATACTCACGAGATAGGAAAGTCAGTTGTTTATTCAGAATGCATAATGTTCTTTACAACTTTTGATCTTGATTGCAGTTTTCGAACAGAAACAGCACACAGCTAAAAGAGGCAATGAAAGGACATTTAGCCACATGGAAATAGACATGTAAATTAAGGATTTTATAAAAGCATACATTCAAAATGTCTGAAAATACATGTGTAACTCTGTTTTATGTTGGTACTACTGTGTTTTCAGACTGGTCAAGTTAAAAGAACAGTTTTTTGGCCCCTGGTACTGTTCCAAGGTCAAGGTCTCACGTGCCTGGTGAAGGCTTTCTTGCTGAAAAAAAATCTCAGGTTTGAGTGGCACATTACATGGCAAGATACAGGGTATGGGTTTGTATCTAATCTTAAAATTTCAGCATTGTTCAATCATGGGTCCCCACTGGGACAGCCCTATCTAATCCTTATCCTTTCCACAGGCCTACACTGAACACCAGTTTACACATCCATTCACTGGATCCCTCACAAGGAGGACACAACAATAAAATGAATTTCAGAGGGGAAAACCATATTCAGATCATAAAAGTGCATAAATAAAAATTTCTGATCATCTAGATATGGTCTTATCAGGCAATATTGTTTTTTCTTTTCCATTTTCACTTAAGGAAATGTTCATTTTCTGTGTCTTCCCTAAAAGCACAGCAGATGGCAGGACTTAAGCAAAGGCAGTTTATTTCTCCGACTTCCGAATGCTGAGAGTTGAAAATCCAGGTCAGCAAGTTTATTTTCCTCGCAGGACTCTGCTTAGCAGTTGGGCAGCAGCCTTCCTCTGTGTCCTCACATAGTGTGCCCTCTGTACTTATACATCCCAAGTGTCCTAACCTCTTCTAGCATGGCAATGGCCAGAGTGACTTGGGGCCCACCCTTAGTGTTTCATTTCAATGTAATTCCATATTACAAAATATAGCCACATTGTGACGTACGGGGTTTTAGGATTCCAATATATGACTTCCTGGAGGCTAGGATACAAGTTAGTATGCAGGAGTCATGTAAAATAATATAGAAAATAAACATAGACTTTTTACCACAGTTAAGGGAAAATGTTAGACTGTTACAAGAGAGAATTGTCTAAACATAGTCTAAAGCATTTGTATCTTCGGTTCACTATAACTGTTAGGCAGTGTCACAAATTCTGTTCTTTGAAACTGTGTAGGGTTGGGGTGAGAGGAGACTTTGTTTCTAGCTTGCTGTGTGTGAATATCTGTTCCCTGATAATCATGGTCTATTTTGAATTCCACTTTGAATAATTAAGATATTTCTAAGTCATCCAAATTTAGTATTAAAATTTATATTTATTCAGTATGCTCTATGTTTTCTTTTTTATTTCAATAAGAGAACAGGTTGCATGTATTTCGTAGGTATACTTCTCAGTTATGATATTTCTGTCCCTTATTACTTTTCAGTATGTATTTTTAAGTCACTTTATAGTCATAGACACTAAAGAGCTTAGCATGTTAAAGAAAGATGGACTAACTTTAGTCAGCAGCGATTTAGACAAGGATATAATCAATAATCAGTCTCAAGATGTCAGCTGCCCTCATATACAGTTATTTTTAGTCCCCGTGTTACCGACCATGAATTAGAGAAAGCATGTTATGTGGCCTTTGGGCTCTGTCTGCTTTCACTGTGTAAAATTGTCTCCAGTTTTATTCATTTAATTGCCAAAGACAGGATTTTATCCAATTTATGCCTGGCTAGAATACCATCATATGTACCACATTTTCTTCATCAAGATATTAGTTGATAGATACCTAATGTGATTCCATTGGATGGTTGTGTGTACTGTCTCATTTTTCCATGTTATAATATACTGAATTATATTTCCCATTCCTATCACCTAAAAATATTTTGTTTAGGCTATATGGCTAATGCAAATAGAACTGGAAGATGGAAAGTAAATTATCATAATCAGCTCTTTTATTGTGGGAATTACTTTTCTAATGTTTTTCTGTGTACACGTTACCTGTGAATCAAAGAAAATACAGATGGAAGTCACATGCCAGCATTAGCAAATACTATTGTAAATGAGGAAAAACAGTTGTTCCTCGTCTGAAGAATGTGCTCTTTATAAAGCAAATTTAAAACAAGGAAAAGCAAAATAAATCATTAAACATAATGATGTCAAGACCCGAAATCTACTTGAAGCCAATTAACAATGGAAAGGAAAGATGTCAGCTTAATGGCAAGAGGACGTTCTGTGCCAGCACTTTCATGCTGACAGTTTTGGGTTGTATACGGGCAAAGTGAACTTGAGAAAAAGAGAAATGAGACATTGAGGCAGTAAGGGGGAGTCCACATCCCTTCCTACAGAAGACTTTAAGATGCATGAATATATATGAAGTTTGTGCCGGGCCCTGTGCTTGCTAGAACATGCAAGAAACTAGTCTGGGAATACCTCAAAGTATCTTTGGAGATCTCCCCAATCGAACTGCTGGACTCAGAACTCTAACCAAGAAAAGACAGAAGACAGAACAGGACAATCATTCATCTCAGCTATATGTTGGCAGCAAATTATGGGGCAAACGGAGACTTTATGATGGACCATATCAATTGGTGGACGACCTCATCGAGCGAAACTGGCAGCGATTCATAACTGCAGAACTATTAACACCACTCGAGCACATATCTCAGAGCATGCCCCACATCCGGGACTTAGGGTGGGCGGGAAACCGGGTGGGGCTTCTCCCTCAATATTCCCCTTTACCTCAGATACGTGATGGAAACAATATGGACATAATAGCATTACCCACTTTCCTATCCCCCTAAACCTTTTTTTTCCTTCTTTTTCCTATAACTGTAATTAACTATGTAAAGATTGTCAACAACAATACAATAAAAAGAAAAAAAATGAGTATATATGAAGTTATTCACACCAAAATCAGTGGGACCAATCACAGTTTTATAAGTATCCTTGCAGGAAATACTTGTGCTCAGTTGATGGTGATTTGTTTTTCAAATGGAAAGTAAAATCGATCGACAGCTCATGTAGACATTCACGTAGCACCAACTTTGTCACTTTAAAATTGTTCCATACAGCATCTATTTTTGCTTTTTTATTGCTATATTCTTACTCTTTATTTAGTAAAAAGTATATTATTTATACCATATTAGAGTGCACAATTTATCTTAGTAGTCACAATGACTTTCAGGTGAGAGATGGGTTATGAGTTCTGGAACTATCAAGTCATTCATTAAATGGCTGCTGCTGCAAGCTAAAACCAAAGCATTCATATAAACGATGCCATTCATTTCTTCAAGAATCTATTTATATTAATTTGAACATAGTTGTAAAAAATGGAAATAAGCCCATCTAGGATGCATTGTGTGTGTTTGGGGAGAAACCCTGCTAACAGGACCAACAGGCAGAATTTGTTTTTTTTTTTTTTTAGATTTATTCATTTTATTACAGCCAGATATACACAGAGAGGAAGAACTTCCGTCCGATGATTCACTCCCCAAGTGAGCCACAACGGGCTGATGCGCGCTGATCCGAAGCCGGGAACCCGGAACCCCTTCCGGGTCTCCCACACGGGTGCAGTGTCCCAATGCATTGGGCCGTCCTCAACTGCTTTCCCAGGCCACAAGCAGGGAGCTGGATGGGAAGTGGAGCTGCCGGGATTAGAACCGGCGCCCATATGGGATCCCGGGGCTTTCAAGGCGAGGACTTTAGCCGCTAGGCCACGCCTCCAGGCCCCAGAATTTGTTTTTATGAATGCATAAGACCACAGGGAAGCCCACTTGCAGGATGCTACCCTGTTGTCTGGTTCTACTCTCTATTCCCCAACCGTGTTTTGATATCATTATTGAGATCTGGCAACGTCACAGGAGAAAAAGCCTTCAAAGGAATATGAAAACGTTAGACAAAACTCCCTAGCTGTTTGCTCTTCCTTCTAGTTACCCAAAGCTGCAGACAAGGCCTGCTAGCATTAAATGTATCTGCTAGAAATTTTTGTTGGAGTGTGAGACAGATACATCCTGCTCTGAATGAAGTACTGACCTTCCTGGAAGTATATACATTTATATACCAGTGAAGTGCATAAGTAAAAAGGACTATTAATGAAGTTTTTACAATGGTACGTTATTCAACAGTTTTAAGGTCTGTCTAGGCACATATACAGAGAGGAAAAGAGACAGAGAGGAAGGTCTTCCCTCCTGATTCACTCCCCAAGTGTCCACAACAGCGGGAGTATTTTCCCCATTTTTTTACAAACATACACGACTTTCATTCAGTAGTAAATATAAGATATCAGAAAGTAAAAAGAAGATTTGAATATACTAGGGGAGGTGAAAGGAAGGAGTTAAACTGACTAACATTAGCTAGGTACAAGTGTTACTATTTGTTGAGGAACTGAAGAAATGCATATAATTGATGAGATCCTTTAAATTGTGTGGCTTAGGAGATAAAATGAAAGACAGTGGTAGAGGTGGTTTACTGAGCATTCATCCTAGGCAATCTCAACTATGATTCACAGAAATCCCAATCACTTTTGAAAAGAGAAAATACACAGTGTCTCTTTCAGTTAATGAAATCCTTTCTTTCACTGTTCTTCCTCCCCAGAGTTAAGTGGAAATTTATTGAATTGAGGAAATCATTACGTAAAGTTAGCTTTCATTTTTATTTAAACTGAATCTCAGTGTTTTTCTGTGCTGTTTATTATATCTGTTATTTGGTAGAATGGGTAAAATCCTGTTCATGTTCATACTAAACTCCACTCTTAAATCCAAATATTCGTTAGTTGTTAAAATAAAATAGAAGCATGATTTTAAAGGTCTGGAGAAAAGCTGCATCGCCAGAACCTTAAATTTTTCCCACCCAAAGATAGTGAATACATTAGTCATGTGCCTGTTTCCCAGGCCATAAGGAAGGGGATGGTTCCGAAGTAGAGCAGCCCCTATTGGACACTGGGGCTTGCAACTGGAGGACTAGCCTGTGGGAAGTCAGGATACCAGTTCCAGGTAAACTCTTTGAGAATAGGAAATACTACTTTTAAGTCAAAGCCACAACCCAGAGTACAGTAATAGGACCTGAGTTAATTTCTGCTTCAATTATATTTTCCAATTAATATTATAGTATCTATTCCTGGAAAATAGTGACTATGCCTTCTTACAATTGGTGACTGTTAAAATGAATAGACTAGAATGAGTTCTTGCATTGTTGTCAAAATGACGAGTCCAGACGGGGAGCTAAATATTTTCACCTTCACCTCTATATGCTGGAATTTCTTCAGGTTAAAGCAGGTGCCTCTGTCAGCAAGAGTCTGCAAATGGAAGCCCATTGTTCAGCACTATCTGTTACATTTATTTGTATAATTCTGGATTCTTGGTTACTTTGAGTTCATTTCAAGATGTTTACAGTGTGCCTGACAACATTTAGTTACCATGATATTAACATTTAAGTATTAGTTTTGCAAAGAGTCACATGCCAAAATGTAATTTAAGCCATTACTGAGAAGACAAGCGTTAACTTGCTGTAAAGAGAAGACCAAACCACATTAGGAAGCCATGTAGTTAATTATCTCCAATGTTAAGAAAATTTAAGCTAGATTCCTAAAACATAACAGTGTGGTATCTTAGCTGATAACTTCTGATTTTCTAGAGATACTGATTAAATACTAACTGGCAAGACAAAAACATGTATGTTACAATCAGTCTTTATATTATGCTTAAAAATAAGCCATGGTTCTCTTGCTTAATTTTTATTTTCTGAATTTTTTTTGTCCATTTTACCCTTCTGCTGACTGAAGCAACACATAATGGATACACCATTTCTGTTTGGTATGTGGCGTTTTATCAAACGATTCCTCTACTTCTTTGACCAGCACTCATGTCTGATTTAATTTGTTGCCCTTGAAGTTGGGTGACTAGTTTCCCAGGTAGCTAAGACAACTTCAGACTGAAACGGTTCAGAGAGAAGTTATTATGAAAAGATTGCTCTCAATTCACAAAATGAAGGTCATTTACAGCCACATGACCTTGACAAATGTGTATGAGTCAAAAAATGTCTTGCCATAAACGATTTTGGGTGACAGCCCTATAACACACTGCACACAGAGATTGGATTCCAACAGGGTTTGTGCCAGCTCAGACCCCCAGCCTCACACAAGCAATTGCAAGAAAGTAAACAGTTACAAAAGAAATTACAGATATTAAGGAAGTAAAATTTTGTATTTAAATCAAGTGAGTGAAACATTATCTGTTATGGAAATTGCTGTCATTTTCTTGTCAAAATCAACCATCATATGTCTCAAAGGTGTTCACTGTTCCCCAATGACACAATTGATCATTAATTGTATTTTATAATTACTGTGAATCCTGGGTGTGATCCACAGAATCATTGGAAATTAAAGCAACGTGGTTTATGTGAATTTCTTTGCCATATTATTAAATGTATTTTTTGGCAAAATGGCGTGCATTAATAATATATTTAAAAACCAAACTTCTTGATGGTTTTAATGATTTATCAAAATGAGTACAAATGTATTTTAAGATATTTGCCTTGATTTAAGAAAAATGAATATAACTGGGATTCCATTATTTAAAAAGTCATAGGTATTGATACTACCACTCTTTGTCCCTAGTTAACAGAAACATCCAACTTTTAGTTGTACATCCTAGTATGTCAATAGTATCATTAAAGTTCATGAATTCTTAGATATGATCTATTTTTGCAAGAATATAGAAGGTTTGAATTTGTTAGTTTTTGTTTTTAAAATTTGATTCTCAAGTGGAAGTAGGTCTCGGTTCAGGTTGTGAGGCATAGATGAAGACTCCTGCAGTTCAGTTGTCATTGTCAGTTTCAATTATATCCAAGAATGGTCTTTGAAAAACTATTGTAATGCCTTGGTATGTAAAAACTAAGCCAAATACAATTTATGACTCATGTTTGTATGTTTGAAACACTTTTATATTTTGATAAATCATGTCTCTGTTCAATTAATAATAAAACTTTTGCCATGAAGTAAGTTAACTGAATCACTGCAGATGCAACTTAATTTACAGGAAATAACAATAAACCATTGGAAAGAATTGTATATAAATTGAAGGATTAAGTGCAGTAAGATATTTTTAAAGTGAAAATCAGCCTTGTTACAGCATTTAAACCAAAAGTTCATACATGTGTTTATTTAGGTTTCTTTTTTTAAGATTTATCATTGTTATTATTATGTGTTTATTATTTTTGATGATCTTTACATAGTTGCTTAGGGCACAAAGGGTAAGGGCTACAGGAAAATGGGTGAGACCAGGTTTTTTTGTTTTTTTTGTTTTGTTTCTGTTTTTTAACTGCATCTGGAGGAAGGGGCAATATAAAGGGGGAAGCCCCACCCAGCTTCTCAGGCATCCCAGGGTTCTGATGTGGGGCATGCCCCAAGTGGTTTAGATAGTTCAACAGTTCTGAATTGCTGCCAATCTTACCATTCCAAGCATGATGGAATCTCTTCAGAATCCACTGGCTGACACTTCTTAGGTTTCTACAATTTCTTTCTGTTTTACCAGTCATTATGAGTTACAAAGAAGTCATAAATACTGTAAATACATATGTGAGCATGTTCAAAGATATGCAATTTCTCCATATGAGTGATAGGAAACAAAATAGGTTAAAATAATTCTCTGCACACCCCTCCTAAAACTGTTCACCTAAACTGTTGACATATGTCCTCTTAGAATTATACTGTTAGACTACCCGAAAAACAGCCAGGTTCAGCAAAATCGTGCTTCAACGCTATGAACTGCTAAATACTAAAATTAAAATAGACATGAGACAGCTGAATAGTAATCTATACCCATTTTAAGGTGTATAGAACCCAGTTGTATATAAATTAATTATTGAAATGTCAATGTAGAAGTCACAGGATGTGGTTCAGAACTTGCATTCTTTTTTTTCCTCTTTTAACATATTGGTTACTCAATACCACGTCAACTAATTCCATAACGTTATAAATCGTTACTGATGTAATGTCGGGGCTTTTAATTGATTGGGATGATACTCTGCCAGCTCTACCTTCAGACCAGAGATGGTCTCCCCAAGAAACCATTGAATTTATCTGGACAATAAGATGCTGGACTCTATGTGTGGCATATGCTTGCAATGAAAGAATCTCAACTGAATTTGAACTGTGGTAATGCAGCAAGGTGGAGGAATCCAACATTGGAGGAGGGTTTGGGGAGGGGTGGGGGAAACACAGTGCCTATAAAACTGTGTCACATAATGCAATGTAATCAATAAAAAGAAAGAATTAACAGATGGTAACTATCAACCTAATATTGAAAAATATGTTTTATTAGTATACTTTTTTTTGAATCACAGGATTGCTAGTCTGTAATCACAAAAAATGGCATGCCAATTCATTAATTCATTAACCTGCTAAGTTGAAGGTTCATCTTTAGCATAAAATGCAGTTAATATTATAAAGTTGAACATTGTGAAGAGGAAATAAATATATTGTAACCATATAATACATGCTCTCAAATATTTAGTTATTATGAATAATATTTTATTGTCATTCTATAGCATTATAGAGTTTAGAAATAAAAATGCAATAAGAGCAGAATTAAAAAGTGTCATTATGTCATTGCAAACAGCCTGTACACATATATAGGAGTGGAATATATTGTAAAAGTTGGAGTGTTATTAGGACCATGACATTTTACTTGACTTTTAGCACACATTATGGTGCCTGACTTTTATTTACTAGTAAAATCTTTATCATCAGTGCTTTATACTAGCTCTGCTATATGAAAAGCTTATTTTGTGTTCTCCATAATTTTAGCAATCAATCCAATTGCCAAGAAACGATTTTACTGTATCCTGCTTCGATTTGCACGGACTTCATTTAGTATCTTTCTGCGTATTGGTGTCATGCTTGCTTCACCAAAAACTTGTTTCAAAAAGTTGCCTGCAGAAATATTCTGGAAAGAAAGTAAGAGTTAGAAGCTTCTTTTCTTCTTCTAGTCCAATCCCCAGTTCCTGTATCTAATCATGTTATAAATTTAGCTTGATTTGTATCATTACATTTATGGGAATACTTTTAGAAATAGAATGAGTACCCAACTGTCAGTAATATATGATCATGCAGTGATAAGTTACCAATTATTACTCTTTGGCAGCTTCAATGCAGAATATAATTAACATAATATTTGTGGAATTTTTACAATTGTTTAAAGAAAGTTGTGGATATGATAGTTTTTTATCAAAAAGAATCTTCATATATATTTTATATATTTGCCTATGGAAAATACTGAGACACTGGGATTGTTGTTCACTGGTAAGCCACCTGCCGTGGAAGCTACTTCATTGTCACATATGTTAGCACTATTTGCTTGGAGAAAAGCCATTGATTACTTTCTAACTCCTCTTTAAAATTCTTTCAACACCTGTTTGGGACACATGCAAATTTAAATATATTTAAATTATTTAAAAATAAGTTTAAGCCAATTGCATTTTATTAGGGGGGAAATAAATGTCCCCAGTATTTGATTTATATATGCACCATTTATAGTGGTAGCTACATTAATTTTTTTGAAAATTAGTAAAACAAATTTGCTGCAGGCCCTGACCTTGCGTGCCAAGATGGGCCCAGTGTGAATTTTTACACTTGAGTTATACACCCCTGAAGAGCAATTTTTATTACGAAAATGCTGACATTACTTCTTCTGCAGCAATATCCATGATCTGGAGAGAATCTGGAAAGTGATAAAGAGCCCTTAACCCGGGGTGAAAAAAAAGACTTTTTTTTTTTTAACAGAAAGTCAATTGAACTAAAAATTACTAAATTAACAAAATATCTTAGGTAGAAACTTTTCATATTTTTAAATCACTTAAAAGATTATTTTACTTATGTAAGTGAATAAATTTCCTGAATTTCACGACAGATTAAGGAGCGTAGTGATAATCCCTTACTACCTCCCTCCTACCAATGTTTGCAATCTTCATCCACTTTCTTGTGTTTTAAATGATTTTCTGTTCACTTTATCATCAGCAGCTTAACCTGCCATTAATTATAAACCTCAGCAAATAGCAGATTAAAAAATAATAATAATTTTAAAAGATAGTACTCGGGCAGGCACGGTGACGCAGTTGGCTAATGCTCCCCCTACAGTAAGGGTGTATGATTCATGTCCCAGCTCGTCTACCTCCATCCCATGGCCACCTGGGGAGTGAATAGTGGATGGAAGATCTTTCCCTCTGTCTCTCTAAGTCTTAATTGCCCATAAAAAATAGACAAATCTTAAAGAAATAAATAAGAGATCAAAACCTATAACCATACATAGGATTTCTTCACTTTGAACAGAAGGTCCATATTGTTACAAATTGTAGTAAAATTACTTGGTTTTATAAAATATACACATATTTAATATATAATGTTATTCACATATTTTAGATATTTGAATTTCAGAAATGACTAGCTACTTCTCTGAACAAATAACATTTGTTTTTCATTTCTATTGTATTGTCATCCAGTAATTAAATCTAGATATTTCAGTGGCCAGGTCCACTAATTGCTATAATTTATGCTGTTTGTACAAAGTAGAGATATAGGCATGTTATATCTATGTGTAGGGTAACCAAAGCTCATGTTGAATAAGTCTATTAAAAGTTGACAAGATTTGTGATGTATTTATATATAATATTAGAAATGATATATTATTCCTATGGTAACATTTTGCCCTGTTATATTGGTTGTGTTTAATAGTATGCTATAATATATATATATATATATATATATATATATATATATATATATATATATATAAAATGTGAATATATATATAAAATGTGAATTGCCACAGATCAGGGAAAATATATAACATTTGCCTTTTTGGGACTAGCTTGTTTAAGTAGGTATGGTAGTTTCCAATTACATCCATTGCTTGCAAAAGACAAGATTTCACTTCTTCAGTCTTGTGAGTGTGTGTGGTAGTGTAGCATCCCCATAGTGTATGTTTACCACATTTTTTTATCCAGTTTTCTGTTTATGAACATTTTGGGCTATTCATTTTTTAAAATTTGTATTTACTTCTTTTATGTGTAGGGGGTTTATTCTATACCCTATGGTTCAGTGATACTTTAGCCAGTTTTTTTTTTTTATTATTTTTTCAGTAAGGGATATATTGCTTGTGTAATGACATTTGTATGGTGATGTAAAATATTTTGGGATAGTCATAGAAAAACTGTAAATATATAGTTATCACTATATATATACATTAATTTTAAATTTCATATTTATAAAGTGGCAAATTGTAGAAATAAATGCAAATTGGATCATGGAGTCAAATTATATATGATGAAAGATTGGATTTCCACTAAATATTTTTTATTTGGATAATTTTTGCATTTATTTGGAAAATGGTTAATTAAAGAAAATATATTTCATAATAATGTCCAATTACTGTCTTGATCAAAGAAAAAATATCTAAATTAATGGTGTGCATAGTTTAAAATAAAAACAATGAATAAGGACATGGAGAGTGTGATAAAAGAAAATAACATCGTATGGACTTCATAGCAAATACAACCAAAGATGATTTCAAAATAAAATATGCTCAACCTCTATGGCACATTTACTTTTTATTTTCATATTTCATTCCTTGGGGTTAGCCAAAAGTCTGTTATCCAGAGTGATCTTGTCCAACCAATCAAATAAAAATAGACTCTTCAGCATGTATTTATTCATAGATACCCTTTGTCTGTGACAAGAAAGGACTACAGAGAATGCAGAGACACTATTTTCTCTCTTACTTCAAATACTCCCCTGAAATTGTTAAAGAGATCGGCAAGTACTCCTGGAAAGCCATTGATAGTTAGCTTTTGAAATATTAATAATAAAAATAATCCAAAATGGGAAAATGAGATCTTAATAATAAAATGACCTACCTTTCAAAAGGAAGATTATTGTTAAAATGTGGGGATTGCATTTGAAGAATGATTTTTTTTCACAGGACTCTTGAAAGATTCAAAGTTTCCTTTTTGAAAGATCTATTAATTTATTTTATTTGAAAGGCAGATTGATACAGAGAAGGAAAGAGGAAGAGGATGACGTTCCATCCATTGGTTCCCACCCCAAATGACTGCAGATCCAAATCCAGTAGCCTCTTCTGGATCTCCCATACAGGCACAGGGTCTCAAGGCTGTGGGCCATCCTCTAATGCTTTCCCAGACTATACGTAGGGAGCTGGATGGGAAAACGAGCAGGTGGGATAATAGCCAGTGCCTATGTGGGAGGCCTGCAGTGCAGGCAGAGGATTAACCAGTTGAGCCATTACAACAACCTCTGTTTGGAAGCACCCTCTTCATTGAACAGCATTGAAATTATCTAGTTTTACTATCTTCCTATTAACATAATTTTAATCTTGCTTCTAAACAGTTGTAACAGGAAAAGTTTTTGCCTAGATAAATGTTCATGATAAATGAACATTCTAAGTCTGTAGCAAACAGAGATCAATGAAATGGTAAAAAAAAAAAATAGGGATAGTACCATGGAAGAAATATATTAACTGAACGTAAAGCCTTATATCCCAATTCCACAAACATGTTTTGCATTATTTATTAAGACTATCATTCACTTGAATTACCACTGATTTAAACCATTATAGATTGTTTGTGTATTTTAAATAAAAATAAAATCTTGAAAATCTTGAAAATCATGTCATTGGTAAAAGTGGCTGATAATGACATCTCTACATGAAATACTGAAGAAAACATGCATATTAAGATATCATAATAGCCTTACATTTTAAAATATAAAATCATTCAATTTTTCAAAAAAGTAGTATCAAGTTCTGATGTAACATAGCTAGATTAATTTGCAAATCACATAAATTTATAATAGAACATGTTATTTGTAAAACACCTTTTTTTACTTCAAAAAATATTTCATTTGTAAAATTTGACCTGTATTGGATAAGTTTATGGTTATTTGCATTTAGCTATCTAGACTCGGCTTTTAATCCTGAAAAAAGCAACTCTGCTTCGTTTTACATCACTTCTTTGGTTGCTAAGCAGTATGAGAGTTGACATGACTTATTCAAGGACATCTGTTGTTTAGCAACAAAATTGAGACCACGATTGAAAATTGTGTTTAGAAAAATTATCAGATGATTAGTATCCACAGTGCACCAATCCCTTCTCATCTCAGGAAATCATTGATTTATCCCTAACTGAAAGCACAGCCATCCTCTGTAAATGTTTCTGATATTTCATGTGAAAGTATGTCAGGTCACCATCCCATTCCTGTGAACCTAATGAGAAGTATTTGATAACTCTGAACTGTAGTTTTTTTAATGTTCATAAATGCCATGACATAAAGACATTCCACATGACTTTCATGGTGTAGTGCACTATTTCATTATAGAAATGAGTAGTTCTAAAGAGAAATATCACTTATTCTCCAGTTCTAAAGAAATGTGCAGACATATGAATAGACACAAAAATATTCTCAAACTTTAAATAAAGTTCTGTGCATGAGCAGATGCTCATCAATATATATTTATCAAGTTAAATTTTCTGATGCTAGTCCAATTTCTTGTAGAGTAATTGAACAAGGATTCACTGATGTTCAGTTCTATTAAAATTTTATTGTTAGCAAAATTAACGAAGTTTTCTAGGTAAATATTGATGCGCTGAAGGAAAAAAAAGTAAACAGTCTTCCTTCTTTACGCAGATATAATTGTGACTCAGGAATATTTGTTTTTCTGTTCAAGGAAGAGTTTACTCTTTAACTCTAATTAATTACAAAAATGTACATGAGTCGTTATCACCAGGTTATTTGATGCAGATTTGCCATAATGCTGCTCAAAATTCTTACACATTATTTAACATTTCATTGAATAAAATTTTCTGAATAAAGTTCAGAAAAGAAATGTTTCTCAATATCATGATTTAATACTTAGTTGTTTTGAGAGGAAATGTTTTCCAGATGATTGCAATCTCTAAGATGTACACTTGTTTCATTCTTTAGCCCTGTAAGCTTTTGGAGCCTATTCAAAAGCTCTCCTGTCTATCTCAAAATAGACAATATAACCATAAATGTGTGATTTAATAAATAACATGTATGCACTAGGGCTGTTACAGTGTTCTATAAATTTTGGACTTAGTTAAAAGGAATGTATTCCTGGTGGTCAGTTGTGCTTTGTTATAGCCATACTCACTTTTTAAAGATTTCAGAAGTCTTCTTGAAGATCTATTAGATAAAATGACTTTTTGAAAAACAGGATTGACCTTGGCACTGGCAGAAATCTTGCAGATGCATTTATCCCTCTCCCCTGTTGTCAGTTGTTCTCATATTGAGATATCTGATAGCTTTATAGGAGTCAAACATGGCTGTATGGACATTTTCCCAACTAGGAATTATTTTGATAACATAAGATATTAAAAATCATATACCATCAATTTCTTTTTAAAAAGTCATTTGATTAGTTTTTCATATGCTTCCTTTGGAAAAACTCAATATGTTAAACACATTTTACCAGAAAATCTATACAGGTGATGCATGCTGCTGAACATGTATGAACTCTTGTAGCCGTCCTTCCCAGTTCCAGCAGGTGTAGGGCTATGTTGTATTGCTTAGGAGCAAAATCTATTTTAAACACTGCCTGGAAAGTTTTGTCTGCTCTTGAAACTCCTTCAGGAGTTGGTATTGAGAAAAGGGTCAGCCAAGATGGAATTTGGCACCAAGCCTAAGCTTTCTGTTACGTTTAGTTCAATTAGATTCAAATATACAAAACATGCCGGTGGAAAGGGAAGGTCAATCATTGAGAATTATATTAGCTCTACTTAGAGGACTTTTTGCTTTTCCCTGTATCTAGTCTACCTACTCTGCAACAAGTACAAGAATTAAGAAGGATTACATAGGGGACGTTTTGCCATCTCCTAGAGAATCCTATATTAAAATTCAGTTTAAAAATTATGTAGAAACACAAGCCCTCCAGTGATACAACCCAGCATGTGCAGCAAATTGTATTCACAATTTGTGTGCCACAGAGTGTGTTTTCCATCTCAAATTCTGCATGATTTATACATGGTGCAGTGTCAAATTTCAGAGGAAAGCCTTGGTTAGTTCAAGTTGTGATAACAGAAGCACTCTAGTATAAGTTGAGTGGCATACAACAAAAAGAACATAGCTTTATAGTTAACTGAGATTCAGAAGCCTAAACTGGGCACTGGCTGCTTTGGTGCCTGGTGGGGACCCGTTCCTTCTGAATCTCCAGAAGAAAAGAGGTCAGGCATCCCTCTGAAACCTCATTTACAAGGGATTGGATCCCACTCAATGGGGCTCCCCCCCACCCCCGCATGTCCTGATCATCCTGAAAGGCCACACCTCCAAATTGTTCTCCTTGTGGGTTGGGATTTCAATATACACACTTTGAGGGGGCCTAAACAGTCAGAGGAAAGCACAAACCGAAGTGAAATTTCTGTCTAAGGACACTTGATTAAAGTCTTCTTTCCTTTTGCCATAGTGAACACATGCCATTTTTCATCTTATACTCTACGCATCCATTTTTGGGCTTGTCATTTACTGTACTACGAAATTCAACAAACAAAAAACTTCTTGATGTTTTCCCTAGGAGTTGATCTGGAGGAATAGAATAATTGTTTTTTTTTCAACCAAAGTTATCAGTCGTATTTATTATATATGCAAATGGTCACATGGCATATCATAGTATACTGATGAGTATTCGTTGAGAATGTTGGAAGGCTTCCAAAAGATAGTCGGAAATCGAACTAATCAGGTAAATATTTTGATTAAAGAATACTTGAAATCCAGAATGTTCCTTCGTAATAAGCATGTTTCATCATTTTCATAAAGACCCATCATTCATGCATACATCATGCTTTGCCTTGATTTTGAGGATTCAAGCTTTAGCACAAAGATTAAATTAAACCAGAGAGCATGTGAATTAGATGGTCTAAAATTTAGCCCTGTGTGAATAATTAAATATTTGCAAATGATGATCAAATGCTACTGTGTGTGCTTTTATAACATTTTAATACATCTTCAATTAAAGGAGAACATTTTGATTATATTATCTGTTTTGTGTGTGTGTAAATAAATTGTCTTCCAAAGAGAAAAAATGTTGTATTATAAGCTGCCATTTTCAGTTTAGTTTATAATTTTCATTAAGGATATATTTGTGTTTATGGCATATGAGTTTCAGCATAAGCTAACTAGCTGGTTACATACATACTTGAATGTATACAAGACTAAAAGGCAAATATATGTGAATATACAGTGATATTGACTCAAGACGATATAGATATGAATGTCATTGCATGTATATTATAGTTTTCTGCTCTCTCTTTTTTATGTAATAATCTTCATTTAGACCACTAAATATGCTAAAGTACACCTGAAATTGTTCGCAGACAAATAAATTAGAACTACTCCAAGATTTGTTAATTGAGAAAAATTCATTATCTGTCGTAGTACATCATTGATTCCAAATGACTGATATCGTATTATAAAAAATATATATTTAAGTTCTTTATTTGTGAAACTTACTCATATTGGCCAGTGATGTATAGTAATGCATGGTACTGTAGAGAAAATAGAGGGACAATTATTTCAGCTGATGGGAGCTTGTCACTTGGCTGGCAGTTCCACGTGCACGTATCACCATTATATGACAGAGACTGTCAACCAATTTAGTTTCAGCTAAACTTCAGGAAAATATGAGTCACATTTCTGCGTATTCTCTTGGAATTTATAGATCTTATGTAGTTTCCCTTGTCCAACTTTATATCACTCACTATCACAAACATAGCTGTGACACTGATAAAATGTTGCTCTTCATGTTGCTCCAAAAAATCCCATACCTTAGGAGAGTCTCTCCATAAAACACCATTCTGACTCTGCAGCAATGACATTTGGTGTTTGATCACTCACATTAATATTGTTTTATTTTTATATCGAACAGTAAAAAGGCAGTAACATTGACTTACTGATGACATTTTTATTACAGAACTGTGGGCTTGAGGTGATGCTTACCGTTTACAGGACATGGTAGCAAACACAAGAAAGTAGTTTGTTTCGAATGTTCAGAACCTTGTACATCAGCAAGATTTCATTTTAGCCATGCCCCCATGGTACCTACATTTCATCTAAAATAACCACATATATGGTGAAACATTTCGCGTGGAGGTTAAAGATTGTGCTTCGGTTGCCAGCATCTGATATTGGAGTACCTAGTTGAAGGTCCAGCTCCTGAGGTTCCTACCCAGTTTCAGACAACGTATATATAGGGAGCCACCAGATGGTGGCTCAAGTCCCTGCTTCTCACTTGGGAAATCTAGATGAATTCTGAGTCACAGCCTAATCCTGCCATGGCTAAAACAGAGTCTAATCCAGCCATGGGCATATGGAGAGTGAACCAGTGAATGAAAATCTCTTTTCCTCTGTCTGGCTTCCAAATAAAATTAAAAGTTAATTCAAGATAAAACAAAATGACCACAAAAAGAATGTTATGATTATCTCACATAGGAAAGCCTTAGTAAAAATGTGTTGAATTGAAAATTCCATTACTAGAAATAAGATGGAGGTGCTTTCTGACTAACTATGACAACAGTTTTTTTTTATAATGTGTTTAAATCTTCTGGACATCAAAATAATCACTTGCACCACAGTATTCTAATTTTAAAAAGTTTCTTGAAACTTTAACTACTTACTACAGATTTGTAATATTTTCTAACTAAACATTGTTTGGCATTCTTGATTTTTTTCCCAAAGGTCACTGCTAGATGCAATGATCCTATGTTGATTAGAAAGTAAAATCATTTATACTTCATGTACTGAGCCTTTTCATAATTTATAGTTCTTCAAACTTCTTTTTTGCTTTTATTTCTGGAAATGATTTATTATAGACTCCTATGATGTCATAATTCAGATTAGCTGTCAAGATGATTTAAGAAATATTTCAAAATATTTTAAAGATAAAAGTTAGGAAACATAATAACATTTATGAAATGTTTCATTGTTTCAGAAACCAAGAAAGCTATTACTAGATTTGTTGTGATGATCAAATGAAAAGATACAAAAAAAGAGAGAAGTGATGATTTCAGTTATCTTACACTGAATACACAGTGAAACTTAGGCTATTTTTGCAATATTTAAAACTGTAAGAGGCTAGTGCTTAACAATTGTGTCAAAAGGGATATTACACTCTAAAATTATATCTATGAACTACATTGAATCTATTATACTTTTATTAATATCACCATAACAGTAGAATAAATGAGAAAAAGTTTATTAAGAAAATATATATTCTCATTAATAACTTAGGGACTGTATACATTATCTTTTAAAATAATTATGTTTCTTTTTATGCTCTTCCTTCTCCTAGAACCATTCCTGTTTATTCATGTTGGATAATTTTATTCTTGAAGACTGACACTATTTTTTCAGTAAAACCAGGTCAAGTAAATTTACTATTTAATCTAAGGCTTCATAAATTTTCTATTTTCTGTTCCGTTTATTTAGAAGCCATTTTTAATGTATCAAAGTGTATAGTTTATGATTGAAAAAACATGGTTTATATTTATACCTCTACAGGGAAGAAAGGATAAATGTGCCTCGTAGTGTAGTTGTGTAATACAAGAGTTATCTCTTGAATTATGATCCCCATATATGTCTCTTGGTATCTACAAAGTAAGCAGTTATTTTAGCAGTAGCATTTTTATTAGCATGCTATTTTCATGATACTATATATCTTTTTCATTTAATTTCATTAGTGGTATTAAACATAAAATTCCATAATGAATCATCTGATTATTCATTAAATTAAAACAAAATAATCTTTAAAAGAATTAATAAAACTATAGTTATTCTCATAAATTATTCAAAGCCTAGGTTTAATAAAATGTCTAAGCTGAAGCATACTTAAGCTATTCAAAATCCATGGTAGACTTTATAAGGTGTGGTCACTACTGCAAAGTGAGAATAACACAAATTTACTGTGTGGGGTTAAGGATTAAAAGTTCTTGGCTGTTGTGAAACAGCTTACATGTGTGCACATAAAATTTCATTCAACCTGTATTGGAATGTAATCATAGTTCCCACAATCTGTGTACAGTATAGCTCAACACAGGTAAGTGTGGCACTGTTGTTTTATAACAGTGAAAGAACAACCTAGCATGGCCTTTTCCACATGACCTATTCCCTGTTATTACACAATCATCAACATTCATACAGGAAAGGTAGCATTGTATGCGTTCTAACAACTAGAAAAGGTAAAGAAAATGTGCCAATCCTTTGTGGACTACACCTCCAGGAGTCATCCTGGATACCAAAGTTTCACAAAGTCTAATTTTTCAGAGAATGGTTTACAGAAAGAACCAATTCTAATTTGAGATTAGTCTATTTTCTTATAAATGGTATTAAAAGGAATGTGAGCAGGAAAATCTCCCTACTTCCCATTTAACATGAAGGCTATCCTGAAGAAAATAATAGCATTATTAAGTATACTTTGGTAACAAAAGTAACCATAATCAAGTTTTTAAACTGACTTTTCTGTTGTTTAAACTTTGTCCTCAAACATAATGAATAGACAACATCAGTAAAACGTCCTTTGAATTGTATGTGACTGCGTGTGTCATGGATTGTCTGTATGCACTAATTGATAAATTAAGGTTTTTATGCAAATTACTGTATTCTTTTAAACTTTGAATGCTACGATTTTTCAATTCTTAAATCATTGTCTCAATTTCTTGATGGAAATTTTGACAGCACAGTATAACTCAGTTCAGGAGGCATTAACTGATTTGCAACAACTTTGAAAATGGCACCTTGGAAGATTAAGAATTCATAAGTTTGTTACTATTGGAATTGATGCATAGGTGTAAGTGAATGAGAGTTGCAAGTAAGATGAAGGTCAGGATGAGAAGAGATGAGCGTTAGGTGTTTGGGATGGTTGAGCCCTGGCTCATTAAATACAAAGGGTGTTGGGGATGTAAGACAAACCAGAAAAGAAGACAGAACCACTGCGAGAGCACACATTTCAGAAGCAGGATCTGACTGAGAAGTGACAAGAAGCTTCTTGATGGATCATGTGATTATATCAAATCATCTGAGAAAAATACTCAACGATTTCCAGTAAAAGAAGTTACTTTGTTGATACAAATATCATTAGAAAGCTTTTTCTGCCAAGTCACTTAGTAAATATCATTCTGCATGAACCAGTTATAAAATTTACATTATTTGAATTTACACTTATCTTTTCCATCATCAAGTCACAAACTGAATTCCTAGTAATAAGAAGAATGTCTAGTGATCTTTGGGGGGAGGGTAAATTACGCACACACATACGTACACACACACGTACACACACACACTGCAGGTGTCACTTGATCTTAGAGATGGAACTTCATCCAAGAAGATATAAAACGTATTTGATTAGCATAACTGTAAAAAATAGGTTTTTAAATTAAAGACCACAAGAATTGCTATCATTTATTTTATCTTTTGTGATGTTATGTTCTTTGTGGAGACTGTAATTTCAGTTAGGAGAAAGAATGGATATTTGTTAGAGTGTAACAAGATTGGCATTTAGAAGTGGTCACCAGTCCTCCTCTCTGGTATCTGATTAAGGGATTTCTGCATTTCCAGGGCACATTCAGGGGTAATTAAAATCATGCTTGTGTTTTCATTAGTGGGAGTAGAAAAGAATCCCTCAGTCTGATAATAAAAATGTGTTCTATAGGATATCGAAATGAGGTTTTATTTTGGCTGTCAGAGGTTAGGAAAGTAAATGATTTATATTCTCCTTTTATGAAAATCAGTTATTTATTTTTCATACCAGAACTTAAAAGAAAAGTACTTACAGAGCAATAATCTTCAGGTTTGCATTGGAAATCCATTTTACTCACTCTTAAGTGTTAAAATAATAGCATTACAATTCTGAAAAGGTCTATATTACTCATTATGTACTGGAGAAGGTAATATGTCTGCAGCGTGACGAGTGCAAAATGAGGAAGCATGAACACAAGCCACTTGAGAATTACATTTGATCAGTGTCATTTCACTTCAGAACTATATTGGACTGATGTCTTTTTTCAGTTTCATGTACTGTATTTTTCTTATAAAAATACTACTAAGAAGATTTTTAAAGTACTATCAATACTGATCATGAATAACAAAAGAAAATAGCAGAGACCATCGTTACGATGTCATGTAAGTTTAGCCCATATGGCTTAAGCCTCCAGTTGAACTATATACATCCTATGGCAGAATCCCCAGGTTCAAGTCCCTGTGCTTCATATACAGTTTCCTGCTAATACATACTCTGGGAGACAGCAGGATTAAGTGCTTTAGTCCCTTCTCTGCTTTTGGGAAACCTAGATTGAATTCCAGATTTCTGGCTTTGACTTTACTGAGACCTTGCTTTTGCTGACATTTAGGGAGTTAATCAGCAGATAAGAAAATCTTTGCCCCCCCCCCCATTCCTCTGTTTCTCTTTCCTTCTCATGCTTACTTTCAACAGCAACAAAAAAAAGAAATAATAAACTCAAAAATAAGAACTAATGTTCTCCCCACATTGCTACAGTAGTATAGTCCTTCAAAAGGAGTCGTAATTCCATCACTCTTGTATTGAAGTATACCCCTACATTGCTGGCACAGACAGGGTGGAAGTTTGGAGGGGATTCCCAAATAAAATAAAATTTAAAAACGGAAGAACTCATGTGATATTCCACTGAATGTTCTGTTGAATCTAGATTTATTTAAGTATTTCTATAACATTTTATTAAAATATGGTATACATATTAATGTGAGTATATATATCAATTATTTTTGCAATTTCATCATATTCAACAGAAACATTTTTTTTAAATTTTACTAGCACCCTAAAAGTTTTCACTATTCTACATTTCTTTCTTTAATGTGTGAAATAGAGTGTAATGTGCCAGACTCAGAATAAAAAAATATCACATTCTTCTCTTATTTATGATAGTTAACATGTAGACAGAGGGTAAAAACTGGGTGGATGTCAGAGAATGTGAAATATACTTACATTTATAAATATTCTAAAAGTAGGTTCAGTTGTATTCTCACTGTTAGAATTTGGAAACTGAGACTGAAAATGAAATTGCTCAGTCCAAGTTTGCAATTATTGGTTAGCAAAGCTGAGATTTGAGCAAACTGTAGCCCCATGCAAATCTGCAGTGACTGCTAAAAGAACACAGCTTTACAATTGCAGCTAACTTAAAACTCAGCCTAAGACAATCCTCACACTACTTAAGAAAAATACCCAAGGGCAGTATGGACTACAAAGGACTTTCTCTGTTGCTAAATCACAATAGAATTCCCACTTTGTACCCTACATAATAAGGCATCGAGGTGGCACAAGTGTTAAGTTTGGGAGGTGAACTAAGGCAACCAAGGGACAAGAGAATCACCACCTTTTCACTTGTTTTCTTTACTCTCAGTTGTATCGGTGTTTTGAGCTTACACTGATCTGCCTTATTTTCTAACAAAAGAACATGTTCTAAAACCATCTAAATTACTACTGAAGTGTTCAACTTTAACTGTGCTCCAAAGTCCCTGATATGCATAACTCTGTAACCTAATCTGTGTTAAGGAATACTGAGTAGGGTCATAAAAGTCAAACATCATAATTTCTGGCCAGATTACTTTTAAAATTTTTAGAGTTCAGCTATGATAATTATGCTTCTATCATGAAGTTATGATTTAGGTGTGACTCTGTTCATTGACATAAATTGATTCTTTTAATTTCTTTTGAGTACCCAGATAAAATCTTCCCCTGTCATTATACTGTAATTTGTCTCATCCATGAGAGAACACATTTTAAATTGGAAGTTGGGACAGTTTCGAAAATATTCAAGTATCGAGACAAAGCCACTCAATCTCTGCCAAGTTCTTTTATAGTTCAATGTTAGGAAATTAGGAGATTTTTCTGGTATTTTCTTATTACTTTTGTTATTTCTTTAAAATAACAAATTCATTTTATTTTTGAGAATGTTTATGTTTTTGAGAGGGATGCATGCTAGGTGGACCACCGGTTGGGGTGGGAGGGTTGAGGAGTAGGGGAAAGGAGGTGAGACAACTGTTTTCCATCTCGTTTTTTTCTTTTTGTTTCTGGGTGACATGCTAAGGAAGGGAAGAGGGCTGCTCCCAGTAGCCAATTGTATCAGTACCCAGGGATGGGGGCAGTCACCTGATATCATCCCAGGGTGCCTCATATGAAGCATGTTCTGAGGATACTGTTTAATTGGTTTCCGTAACTCTAAGATGCTGTTTATTTCATTGCTCCAAGATTGAGAAAATCCTTTGAATCTTGATTCACCCAGATATATGTCTAGCAGAGCTGTTCACTTTGTTCTGCCCTCCATGATATCAGATGTCTTCTGCAGGCCTCAATGAACTGGTTATCATGTACCCCATGAGCATCTGGGCATTCCATCCACTGCACAGACCTCAGCCAGTGTGGAGACCCAGTTCTGATACATGCACTCCTCGGTCAGATCACATATCCTGTGATTTTCACAGTGATTGGAGTTCTGAGTCCAGTGATCCAGTAAGGAGGGAGGGGGGCGTGGAGAGGAGAAACCTCACAAGAGGTGATCCCAGACCTGACTCCCATATGTGCCAACTCCCAGCCCCATATCATATACAGAACAATGGATGCTGTGGCTCAGCCTAACTCTGCCCAGCACACACTCAGCCCTCACATACACTAGTGGGAACTTCCGCCTAGTCTAAGTGACCCCACAAAACCTGGACTTTGCCTTCCATGCCTTCCCCCAACCCTGGTTCCTGTGCACATCAAAATGTACAGCATACTGGTCCAGTCTGTCCCACATCCCATTCAATTCTTGTACATATTAATTAGTGTTGTAGCCAAGCTCAACCCAACTGACCCCACTATCCAGCCCACACTCATGCTGGAAGGTGCCACTGCGTGTCCAACTAGGCCCGCCCCAATCCCTGGTTCTCATGCTCACTGGTGGGAACTGCAGCCCATCAGAGAGGTGCCCAAAGTTTCCCTATTGGGCCCACTTCTACTCATGGATCTTGTACTTTCCAGGTGATTATATAGTCTAGTCTCACAGGACTTGCCCCCAGTCCCAGTATTAGCCAACTGATGCTACAGCAAAGCCCAACTTATCCACCCACTATGGAGCCAGCCCACACATCTGCCAACAAGTGAAGCAGCCCTGCCTGACCCGGCCAACAAACAACCCTGACTCAAATGCTCACCAGTGGGAGCTATGGCCAAGCAATATAATTTCCCAAGTTCTTCCACGAGATCCACTCCCAAACAATGATCTCATGCATATTAGCAGGTCCTAGATTCTTTTCCTGCAGTGTGCCCTCCAGTGTAGGCCTTTGTATGCGCTGGTGGATGTTGCTGCACAACCCGCCTTGTTCCCAACCCCAGTATCCATGAGTGTCGTTGAGCTCCACGGTTATGTCTAGCTCAATTCATTACCACCCCAACCCTCAAGCAAATCAGCTGGTATGGTGGTGCCATGGGTTGAGCCCACAATCTGCTGTCAGACCCAGTTCTCTCATGAGCTGATCAGTGTCATGGCCCAGCCTAACATGGTCCACTCTCTGCCACAGCACTCACTGGCAGGTACTGTGGTTGAGCCTTGCCAGGCAGGTCCCCAGACATGGCTTTTGTGTGCCGGTAGGTGGTAGTTGATATCAACAATCCCAGCTCAAGTCTCCCATGTGGATGGGTGTATTAGTTTGGCTCCTAAATTTCCTCCAGTTTTCCTCT
Source organism: Ochotona princeps (assembly GCF_030435755.1). Taxonomy (NCBI): domain Eukaryota; kingdom Metazoa; phylum Chordata; class Mammalia; order Lagomorpha; family Ochotonidae; genus Ochotona; species Ochotona princeps. The sequence continues at coordinate 28,918,454 of NC_080854.1, forward strand.
CTAAACCACCTTATCTCAACCCCCTCATTTACTGGCAATGGCAGTAGCCAAATTGATGGAAGTCCCACAGAAGTCGCTCCTCAGCTGTCACATTCTCCCTCAGCAGTGCTTCTTCCCACACATCTCCAAACTGGCTTCCTTGAGCAATCCACAGCTCTCTATGCCCGGTCCTTAAATGGTGTGCCATGTGAGCCCAGGGCCCTGCCTATGCAGAGCTCACTGTGTGCCTGTCCTCAGACCCTGTACGCTGCATACCGGAGTCTGCCTCCCTGGCATCTTAACAACAACAAAAAAAGAACATAGAATAGGTGATTATGCTGGCATACCGGTATGAGTAACGCAAATTTGGCATTAACCAGGCCCAGGATTCCTGCCAGCTATTAGCTGCTTTTCTACCAGCAGTGTTTTGATTTTGTTATTTTAAATTACATTTTTTCAGACACAAAAAAATAAGAGAATAGAACACTCATGATACTGAAACAAAAGTGCCCCCAAATACTGTTTGAGCTATACTTAAGGAATGGAGTCAACATGCAGCCATGAGTCCCTAGTCCAGTCTGTGTCACTGAAAGTTGGGGTTTACAAGCCCCTGTACCATTTCCTGTGTTCACACGTTTGACAGGCACAGCTGTAGAACATCTTTTGTGCCAGGGACTGTGTTGTGTGTTCATCACACATTGAGAAATAAAATGCTCTTTCCATACTGGAGTGACTAAAATGTATAGTGGACAATGTATGAATTTGGTTATACCATATACTAGTTCAGGGCCTTTTTAATTTTTTTTTATTTGAAAGCTGGAGAGTTAGTTACAGAGAAAGACACAAATCTCTGATCTGTAAGAATAAAGAGTAGAGATGGAATTTGAACCCTGGTGAGCACTAAACACAAGCATCCCACTGTCATCTTAACCACTGTGGCAAACACTTGCCATTGCTATGTATAAAGTACTGCAAAGGTTGTGGCTAAATGAACCCCTGTTTCCTGCCTTACAGTGCTGTCTGATAGAATCAGCTGGACTCTTTGGGATATCACAAGGTTAAAGTCAAGATTTCAGCCAGATTGTCCTTATGCCTGGAAACCCTTGGGAGAAATTCTATCCAAGCTCAGATTGTTGACAAGATAAAATCCAACTGCTTGTGGGATACAGGTCCCACTTTCCCACTTGCTATCATCCAGGCGTCTTTCTTGGTATAGCCTATGGTGGTCCCTTTCATGAGAGGTTACCTACCTTCAGACTATCAGGAGCTTTCTCAAGTTTGAAATCTTTTATTTTCTCACCTGCTCTAAAGCGGAAAAGGAAAACAGCAAAGACCTCCTTTTAAAAAAGTGGTTGAAAGTAGATCAGGGCCATCTCCTTCTTTATGATCAGTTGTAATCTTAATTATATCTTTAAAAAAGGAAAAAAAAACCCTTTGCTGTTATACAAGTTGAGAATCACTTAGCCTGTCTTGAGTTTCTTCTAGTTCCTGCTGACACGATTAGAAGAAAGAGGTGTGTCCTTGGAGTGCCTCTCTGCACTTGCATTGTTACTGCAATATCTGATGTTAGAAAAAAATGTGTAAAAGGCAAGAAAGATGAAGGATGTGGTAATGAAACTGAACGGCACCATACTGAGTTTTCTTTTTTCCAAACTAAAACTAACATTCTATACTTGATGTGGTTACTCCACATTCTGTTTCATCTTTTACTTGTCATTACCAGGAGCTTAGTTTTGGTTGGTGGTGGTGGTGGTGGTGGTGTTGAATCGTCACTACATATTGGGTGCTAACATTATGAATGATTCCTTTTTCCTTGGGGAATTCTGTAGGAAGTTTTCACCTCTATAATCAAGTGAGTGTCTGAGTGCTTCTGTCAGGGTTACAACAATCCAAGGAGACACAGATTGGGGATGTGTAGGTGTGTGTAACAGGAGATCTGTTGTCACAGATTTGTTTGTGGATGAGAAGGTTCAGAATCTGTAGGGTGAGCCTTCCAGTGGGAGAGGGCGGGGAGCCTGGGGCTTGCTGGCATTGGCTGGAGCTGCTCTCCACTGGCAGAATGCCTCACCAGAGAAACTTCAGTTATGCTCTCTTGTCAACGAATGGACTCGAAGCCACCCAAATTGTGCAGCATCATGTCCCTAATCAAAAGTCGAATCATTTAGTTTATTGACATCTACAAAATACTTTCACAAGAATCAGAATGCTGTTGGATTGTATATTAAGAGATGGTAGCCTAGTCAAGTTGACATATAAAAAAAATTATGGTTAGTTTTTTAGGTTGTCAAAACAAATTTTAACTTCCCAAAGTGTTAATATATTGCATTCTGTCAGAATAAGATCTCTTTTTTCATCGAGTTTCTAAATAATTCCATATATGAAACTGTCAGGTATGCCCACGAACCGTGTTACAATTGTATGATTGCTCTGTGGGCAACCCAGAAATGATGATATTTTAGAAATGATAGTTTTCTTATATATTAATATTTCATGTCCTATAGATAATTTCTACTTACCTTATAATTTAATTTTACTATTGAAGTTAAGTTCACCACCAACTTATATTTCACCTAGAACTGTTCATTCATAGCCATGGTAGGAATAGGAAAAGGATTTCAGCTCTAACGTATTCGTTAGAAAGAATATGCATATTCTTTCTACTCAATACCGTGGTTGTCCATGTTAAAGTGCTTGAATATGCTGTGGTATTGTAAGACATTTCTTTTTAATTTAGAAAGTTTTTGGACTTTATATTTATGATGAATCGTGTGTGTGTGTGTGTGCAAATATGCACACACTACTCTCCGCCCTTACATTACTGCAATTCATATATCATACCATAGCAGGACAAATTGACAGCTTATTTCCCATAGGTAGCTTTAAAAGTCCAAGTAAAAGGAGATAGAAAGGGTTAGCCACTTAGTGATAAAAAATGATCAGTCAATAATTATTCCCCAGAATGAAAAAAATACAAAGTGTTTATAGTAATGCTATCCTTCTTTCCAGTGATTTTAAGTGTGATTTAAATTGTATCATCAGTAATTTCTGTCCCTGGCTTCAATTTATCATTTATTCATGGAGAAATAAAGGTGCGAAAAACTAAGCAGAGGATATCTTTGGCTTCCTCTTTATTTGATGTTTTAGTAAATAATATATTCCCAAAGCTCACATGTTGATAGCCAATTCTTTCTGCAAAAGCACAAGGATTTATGTTTTTGTAATTTTTTAATCTTAGAGTTGCCTTTCATACTGAATAAAATTGATACTACAAATGAAAGATTCAAGTCAGCATTGCTAAGGTCATGGTTGACATATTGTGACCTGTGGGATAAATCCCAAAACCTGTCCTTTTTTTTTCTTTTTGCCTTTTTGGTTTTGGTATGACTTGCAAAGAAAAAAGACTGTTTTCAAATGGTTACTTTTGAAATGACTGCATAACTATCCATACAGCATTCTAAGTTTTGTTTTCTGCTGTGAATTCTAAAATATTTGCCATGTTTTCCTTTAAGAAAAAATTTGAAAATAGCTATGTCAGTTTAGCGTATGACAAGGGGGTCTTAAAAGACCTGAATTCTAGCTTGTTATTTTAATAATTGTCCAAGTGACCTCAGGCAGGAGCATTTAATTTATGTTGTCTCTCAGAGCATAATTTATTATTAGCTTCTATTTCTTCGTTTATAAAAGAGAAATAATATGAATTAGCATACCTCATACATTATCTTCTTTTCCAAAGGATACAATGTATATGAAATCTCCTTGAAATCGCACAGGACAGTATAAAGTGAACGTATTATTGAATCACCGTACCCACCGGGCTTGACATTACAGTGAATGCTCTGATGGAGTTGTTGGATAGCATTCCCTGATCTGCCTGTTAGGCCAGTTGCCCAAAGTTCCTCTGAGTTTTCCTAGGTCACACTATCAAATTGTGTGCTGGGATTTCCCTGTGTCCTGTGTCCGCAGCCATAACTTGCTTGTCTATAATCTGTCACCCTGGTTTACTGAAAGTGACAATTTCCTGATAATGACCAATTCCTCCTGAAATGTTCTTTTTATGAGATTGATCCACTTTGTGGTTCAGTGGCCAGAACACCCAAGTCCGACCCTGCTCTGTTCAATAGGTACCCTGTTGTATGTTGTCAGGACTTTGTCTCTTGAGCCAGCTTTCATCATCATCTCCAGCTCTCAGTCACCTTCTTCCTACACTGGACCACTGTCGTTTGACTTAGTATACTTTCCAGAGGTGCTGAGATAGTAAAAAACCGTTATGGGTCATGTTTGTGGAGATTACCCACTTCTGCCTAATTACAGAGAGATTAGAGAAGATATCCTGTGGTAAGAAGCCCATTTCCTGTGTGTATATGCAACTCTCACTTGCTTGCCTCATTTGCAAAGAGCTACCTCCGATGTCCCCGTGTCCTATGAAATTAAAAGACCCACTAATGCAGACTCCTTTATTGTGTTGCCTCATCTGAAAACTGCACCAGCAAAAATTTCCCATAAGGTCGACCTTTCCAGACTATTTACCTTGCACTACCAAAACCATGTTGTTGATGTATTACAAGCTCCAAAGATTATGCCGTCTTTCTTTCTAGAGGCAGCATAAGGGCCAGAGTTGGACCCAAGGTCAACTTGCTTTGGCTCTCATGTGTTTGCCTGTCACCTGTGCTTGCTACCAATCGGCAGCCTGCAGCGCACTAAAGATTTACCCTGAAAACTTCAGAATTCTAACACATTTGTGACCTTGAACTGCCTGCTTGTTTCTCTAGCTGTTTTGAAATAGTGTGAGCTAAGTTGGTGATCCTGGGGGCAGTCTCCATAGAGATCCGAAATCAAGATGTCTGCTGAGTGATGTGCTAAATTTCAATTCAGGAAAAAGAAAAAAAGAAAGAAAAGAAAGTTTTCAAGTTGCTCACTTTAAAAGTAATCAAATAATTGTCCTTTAAAGATTATTAAAAATATTACATTTATAAAAAAGTAATCAAATTTGCTTAAAAATGATAAAAATCTTCAGATTAAACATATCTGGGTGAGAAAACATTAGGTTTTCACTGGGATAATTCTGGAATGATTATAACTACTTAAAAGTGTTGATCAAATAGACAACCTTGTTCTTCTTACAACTTTTATGTTTCAAAATTACAACTAAATTATTTCTCTTTATAGTGGGTCTAAATTTTGGTTCCTTTTGTAAAATTCTTATTTATTTGTTTTCATCTACTTGAAAGCCAAAGAGAGAGTGCCTTGGTTGCACAGGCTTGCATCTGCTGATCTCACTCCCCAAATTCCTGAAAAGGCAGTAGCCTGGAACATGATGCAAGTCTCAGACCTAGGTGGCAGAGACCCAACCACTAGAGCCATCCTCTCCTGCTTTGCAGGATGCTAGAACAGAAATGCCAAGTTGGAAATGGGGACCACAGTGAGCTCAGTGGGTTGACAAGCAGCACCACACCACAGCACATACCCCTCAAATTTTCTGCCTAACGTGCAGTAGTGAAAACAGAGTAGAGCAACTTAGGTTTCCCATAGCCCTGAAATGTTAACTAGTTGAAAGTAGGTTTTCCTCTATCATTAATATAACAAATTGTGTGCGTTAATTATAAGTGAACATTTAAATTGTGGCATATTTATTTCCTCAAGAAATGTTTATTAATAATATCTCTTCCAGATATTTTCATATCCATAAGCTCAAGTTTATATGAACAAAAAGAAAAAAATGACAGTTTTATGAATGAGAAATGACTTTAGACCAAAAAAACCCTCAGTGAGATCGAAAACATTTCAGTTGAATTATAACATGGGTTTTTGGTGAAATATAGCTTCCATTAAAAAAAGCACCTCTAAACAACTGGTAGTTTCTCGATTAGAAATCAAGACTCTAATTCCGGGTTTTTAGTAGTGCCATGTGATAAAGACAGTGATCCTTTATTTGTAGCCCTTTGAGGGAGCTGCCCTGTATAAACTCAATTCTGGTGTGGTGAATTGAGACAGGTTTTGATATTCCCAAGCGGGTTGTAAACATCTGGAAATAGAATTCCCCCAAATACTGTTTTGTGCTGCTTTTATTTTGTTGTTGTTGTTGTTTTAGAGTTATCTGTTTATTTTTTATTTGAAATACAGAGTTACACAGAGTGAAGGAGACCTAGGGAGAAGAAACCTTGCACTGGTTCTCTCCCCGAATGGTCACAACGGCCCGATCTGGGCTGGTCTGGAACCTGGAGCCAGGACCTTCATCCAGTCTTCCCTGTGGGCGCAGTGATCCCAGCACTGGGGCCGTTTTGTGTTACTTTTCTAGGCACGTAAGCAGGGAGTTGGATCGGAGCTGGAGCAGCCAGGATTTAAAACAGTCCATGTGGTATGTGGGTGATGCAGGTGGAGGCCTCTGTGCTGCTTCCACACAGAGTCGTAACAGGAAGGAGCAGGGGCACATCTGTGTTTACAGAGCTCCAGTTCTTCATTCAGCAAGGCTTTATGACATATATTCAGCAAATATTACTGATTATCTATTTTGTATCCAGTACTTAAACACTGTGAAAGCTATCAAATAATGATCAATCTTTTTACTTAAACTCATGGTTGTGGAGTGTGAGTGATATCACGCCAGACGTGTCTAAGGTTTATTAAGGAGTCATTATTAACCAAGCTTGGTGATAACCGGGCCCACTAGAAATAGCAAATTACAAGTCCATATGGCAATCCAATCAATCGTTACCCCAAGAGGAACAAATGGTCATTACCCTGAAGTCCATCTGTTAAGCTGAAGACCTGTGTCCCAGCTTCCCCAACAATATGTTATCCTAAGAGACATGCAATGAATAACCTGGGCACACTTAGAAAGCTGCAGACATTCACCTTTCCTTGGCTTCTATGCCCATATTTCGTTACCGCTAGGCCTCACCTCTCCTGGAACTCCTGATAGTACAAAAATTAGAAATACAAAGCATCTTAGCATTGTTGTCTTCACTGTCCTGCCAAGCAGTGAACAGAGCATGAGGAATACAGACACATGGGGGCCATGCTCAGGGAATACCTGTCCTCAGTGGTACTGGGGAGGCCAAGAGTCGGAGTGCCAGAACATGGAAGCACAGTACCAAGAGAGTGAACCCCTCCTTATCCTGAGCCTTTGTAGGGGCTTGTGAGGGGAGTGGTTACACAACAATGCAATACCACCCCTTCTCAGGTGATAGGTGAGTCACAGGTGGGCAGCAGGGAACACTCAGGTGGTAGGCGAGGGGCTTCCAAGCTGGTGACCCTGAATTAGCTGCCTGCCTCACCACGTCATATACTGAGGTGTAAAAAGGAGTCAAGAAAGTCTCAGAAACAAAAACTAACAGGTTTAAAAATATGTTCTGCTAGTAGAGAGGAATATTTGTCTTTTGAAAAATGTTCATCTTACATAAGAATATTGTGCTCGCACAATAAACATTTGAGGGATAATGAAAGACTTTTTTTTTTAAGCAGGTACAGATACTTTATTCTTACTTTGGCTGTAACAATTGGGATTATTATTGGGCAGTTGAAATCCATAGCAATTCAAATAATTGTTTTCCTGTTGTTGATGGGTGGCCAGCTTTTTGCCATAGTAGGCTAATCCTCCACCTTCTGCACCTGCATTCATGTGGGCGCTGGGTTGGTCCTGGCTGCTCCAACTCCTATTCTGCTCCCTGCTTTTGTTCAGCTCAAGTCCTTGGGACCCTGCACCTACATGGAAGAGCCTGAGGAAGCTCCTGGCTTTAGATAAGCTCCAGCTGTTACCACCATTTGGGAGTGAAACAGCTGATGGAAGATTTGTGCGTGTGTCTCTCCTCTCTATAAGTCTTTCAAATTAAAATAGTAAATCTTCAAAAAAAATTGTTGTTTTACACCATATTTGTGACATGTTAAAATTAAGCCTTATCTTTAGATAATGTTCTTGATGTTAGTTAATGTCAGTAGGACACAGTGGGAGAGCCAGATAGTGGCAGCTGGAATCAAGTCCAGGCATTTTTAGCCAGCTGACCTCTTTGTGAAGACTGCAGTACAACACTTTGCGTTACCAGTGGGAACATGAAAGCTGCCAACATTAGAAAATCTACCGGATCTTGTTGGAATGCATTGTCAAATTAGATCAATTAGCATTAGTCACTTAGAGTTAAAGCAAAAGAGAATACAATGTGATAATTCCCAAAGTGTCTGTGTTTTTGAATTAGAAAGAAAGAAGGAAGGAGCAAAAATGGTTAGCATAGCATGAAAATTTACAGTTGCGATGATATAAGGTCTAGACTTGCTTGAAAATATTCCATGGAAAGTGAATGAACAGAATGAGAGAATATGAAAGAAACAAGACTGGCCAAAAATTTTTAATGATAAAGTGGAATGATAGGACAAAGGTCTGCAAATCCCTATACTTTTTATATATGTTTCAAGTTTTCTAGTAAAAACAATTACAAAAAGAAAAAAGCAGAAACTTTTTGAGAAGTTCCTTTTATCAGTTCTGTTTGGAAGTTCAACAAAAGCATCAGATTTCATTATTCCAATTAAAAACCTTTTAGGAGACAAGAAAAATATTACACAAATGCACTTAGAGAATTTTGCCCAAGAATGAAACATTTATTTATTTATTTGATTGGTTGTTTTGTTGTTGTTTGCTTGCTTGCTTGCTTTTTCCTGGCAAAGCTATCTTCTTAGAAATGATACCCTGCTATACAGTAGCTGATTTTTTTTTTTCTCTCTGTGGGATTGGACCTAAATTTCTCAATGTTTACCCATTACAGGTGAAAGTTCAGAAGGCCGGGGGAAAAGAATCTTCTCACTAACAGTAGTCTAGTGTAATGCCGTTCTACTGGTGTTAGTTATTTGAAAAAGTTAAACCTCTGGATTTACATTATTATTACGCACAGCTAATTCCTGCAGCCTGGTTCTTTACCGTGAGCTGAAAACACCAGTTGCAACGAGGTATCTTAGGAGGTTTATTCCAGCGGGGCAGGAACAGGACCAGGTGGTGGGGAGTCAAGGAGGAAGGGGAGGAACAGGTGGGGGGAAGCAGGAAGGAGAAGAGAGAAAGCTTCACCTGGGGCCTTTTTCTCACTCAGGTGAGCCTGTAAGGTGTGAAGGAGGGGTTTGGCAGGGATTGAGGGCAGGCCCCAGGGCATCGGGGCCTGAGACTGTCACAGGGGATTGCCTGAGGATGATTGGTAAGTGGGCAGAGCTGGGGAAGGGGCTGAGAATGGGGTGGGATTCTCAGGTAAGATGCCTGGGTACATCTGATTGGTGGGCGGCTGGACTGGCGTGAATTTCATGAGCTGTGAGGAAGAGGAAATGGTGCCGGGTCCAGGGTGGGATGTTTGAATAACTCCTTCCTACTGGACTATTGCAGTGGAGGCCACTTCCCAAGGCCTTAGAAACTCATTGTGAGACAATCAGAATCCACTCTGAAATAAAATATTTCATTTACAAGAAAATATTCAAATTTGAATTTTACATTGTTGCCAACATTGTAACTTCTTCTGTCTTTGTATGGAAAACCACAAAAAATGCATTGAAAAAAAAAGAGCTCTTCTTACACTTTACCAAGCCAGTGTTTCTTATGATGAAACATGGTAAATCAACCTCAAAAACTGATGTCACTGAAAGAATAATGTTCCTCAAGTTATGTAACCTTCCATTAGAATGTATGGGTGATTGGATTATATTTATTGTGATATGTTTCCATGTCTCACACTCAAGACATGCCAGTTGCTTTTCTTGTCTGTTCCTTCATGTTACAGTGTACTTCTGTTCTTTTTTTTTTTTTTAAGATTTATTTATCTTTATTACAAAGTCAGATATACAGAGAGGAGGAGAGACAGAGAAGAAGATCTTCCATCCGATGATTCACTCCCCAAGTGAGCCACAACGGGCCGGTGCTGCGCCGATCCGATGCAGGGAACCAGGAACCTCTTCCAGGTCTCCCACGCGGGTGCAGGGTCCCAATGCATTGGGCCGTCCTCAACTGCTTTCCCAGGCCACAAGCAGGGAGCTGGATGGGAAGTGGAGCTGTCGGGATTAGAACCGGGGCTTTCAAGGTGAGGACTTTAGCTGCTAGGCCACGCTGCCGGGCCCTACAGTGTACTTCTGAAGCATTGAGATGAATGCTTGCAATTCCAATGTTCCCATTGACCTCTAAGAAGCAATATTATACACTACTGTTTGTAGTCGTTTGGCATTAGGAAGCATACCACTTTCACAGGAATGAAGGTGCCAATGTGTTATGAAGTGAAACTTGCTGAGCTGAGGAGTGGTGCTAATTCTTAAGTCCACCAGCCCTTCATTGCTGCATTTTCCTTTATCATTCTTACCAAAAAGCAATGGCTAGTTGTTTTTATTTTTAATGGGAAAAATGTTCTCAGGATTCACAGTGTGAGAACGTGGCACAGATTTTAACCTCAGCTAACTGAATATAGTCATCATAATTAAAAACAAATTATTTGGGGATATACATAGTCCATAAATATTGCCTATTTTAACTAATAGTGACAGTTGATATTTATTGAAACCTTATTCTTTGGCTATTTCCTTCACATGTTAGGTATCTTTGAACTCTTATAGTCTTATTTTTTCACATGCATTTGTTGAGATCATCCTATTTTACCATTCTTTGTTATATGAGAAACTGAGGCAAATGTGGTTTAACCAAGGTTTAAGAATTGTTTGTTTTTCTTGTATTTGAATCACAGCCAGCGAACCATTAAAATCCCTGCTGTTTTTATTACTGATCTACCATCATAACAGAAACTTAAATCCATATATTACTCTATAATAGGTTGTAAAATGTTATTTCTGTCTGCTCCGCAAAAGCCTGAGATGTGTTAAAGCCCTGTATTTCTGGGAAGAGTTCAAATTATTTTAATAACAAAAGGGCTCAGCAAAGCAGATGGAAGTCACCCATTCTTTGTGTTGTGGCAGCAAATTATTGACTTTTACTGAGAGTTGTAAAAGAGCAAGTTGACAGGAGAGGAACCAGAGGATTAGAGAGTCAATGTAACTGAGAGGAGAATGAAACATGGTACTCAAGTTAATAGAGTCACCGGGAAATGGAAGGAAAAACTTCACTTTAGTAAATAAGTAAATAAGAGTGAGAGGGGAGATCATTTACAGCTGCTCTGTAACAATACTAACTTTATGATGCTGTATAAAGAATTTTCATTGTAAAGCCTGTCAAATGCAGTTAGAGTTTGAGAAAGCCCAATTATTTTTCTGTAATGTAATGTCACCTGCTGTAGGGTAAATGCTGAAGATATGCTAGAGTAAATCTTCCAGTGTACATTACAGGAAGTTTGGAGCAAATGGACAATGACATATGTGTATCCAAAAGTAATTAAGCATTTCACAGTGGCCATTGTTCGAAATGGAATGGCACTTTATTTCCCTGTATAAAATTTTACTGAACTATTATCTGGATAGGTGCTAGGACATTAAGTTTAAAGTTGTCTTAAACTGTGATTGAATAGGGAATGCTTTATACAGTTTAAGAAATCATTAAAATATAAAGTGAGCGATTTTATTCCATTTTCAATATGGTGTCTTTAGAAATAGAAAATAGACTTGAAGTTATGCCGATTGTTGTCTCATTATGAATAAAGTATGGCATTAACAGTTTAATTATGATAATTTTTATTCAAGAAGAAATGGGGACTCTGTAGGGGTTTTGGCATCTTTATTGAGGTTTAATTTATATGTAATAAACTGCACACATTTAAAATACAAAATGGTGAGTCTGGCAGATATATACCCGTAAATTAATCATGATATTGAACACTTTGATCGTCTTGGAGGCCTTTGTGCACTTTGCTTGTCCTCATTCTATCCCAGTGGCCATCAAACAGTCTTCTGCTTCATATCATCATGAATTAACTCACATACTTTAGGATTTTGTAGAAATGGGATTGTAGACTACTTGTGTATTGGATTATGGCTTTCTTACATCCCCATGGTGATCTTGGAGTTTGGTTTTTGCCTGCATTGGTGTTCCCCCCTTTGCATTTTCTACCAGTATTTCATCATATGAATGGACCAGTTTAGCCTGTCACTTGGCGGGGAGGGGTTCCTTTGGGTTGTTCCTAGTTTAGGCAATGATGCATAATGCCAATATTTGTGTGCAGATCTTAGAATCAGGCTATACACTTTCTCCTCCATCAGAACAAAGTGGCTATATGAAGTAATAGGCATGTATTCAACCTTTTAAGCATTATTTTTCATCTTTTTCTTCTATTTTAACTATTTTAATGGATTGGGCAGCATACATCAAAATGTCATGTGACATGAATTTATATAAGTGTATTTTGGCCAAAAAAAGTTGAAAGCATGTATAATTATGTTATAATATGCAGTTTAAATATTTTTAAAGATTCCTTGTGTACATGGAATTCAAGTGTATTTGCACCAAAAATTACCTTTAAAATTAATTTCCAATGACCTTTACAGTAGCTTTATATTATGTTAGTGATAACTTTTAGGATTATTCAATATGTGGTGTATACTTAAAAAGTAGAACATTTACATTCTATTTGTATAATCTTATTAATTTTTGGTGAAATAAATTCACATTATATTTTTTCTAAGATCAGAGGTTTCAGATCCATCTTGTTCACTCTCTTTCTTTCGCCATCCTGATCCTTCAAAAAGGTTAACAATATCTTGGTGAAGATATAAGCATGATGTTTCCTATTAAGAAACACTATTCATCAATATTATTCCATATGTGTGTTTATGTATCTGATTTTTTTATTTTAATTGTGAGTGATTTTAGTCAACATTAATTTTCAGTGGCCGTAGGCAGATTTAATATAAATTAAGTATAATAGTCTTAAAACTTGAAGTATAATTTACTTCATTTTGCTGGCACTTAATGGTCTTTTCTGAAAGAAACAAAATAAAATAAATCTGAGCTAATAAGAAAGGTCTAAAATTCCAACCAGTTATGTCTTGGGAATGGCGATCCTTCTCTTTTAATTACGTACTGTGCTTTTTGTGTGATTATGAAATAACTGCCTATTAAAATGGAAGTGTGGTTGTATAAACAAAATGTATAAATATCACATGTCAATTTTCAAGTATGCTTCCCAGTTTTAATTCTCAATCATTTTAAATGCATTACCTTTCATTTTTACTGACCAAGACAATAAAGAAAACTACTAAGTGTCCAGTCTGATTGCAGTAAACATTTATGTTGTTATATTAAAACGTTAAAGGAATATCCTGATTTAGCAATATTCTTATCTATTCCTTATGTGATTTTGGATCTGTATTTCTCATCCTACTGTTACATGCCTTGAACCATGTAATAAAATATTCTTGTTATGATGTTATTTATAAAAATTTGTTAATGGTGTGGAAGGATGGAAGAGGTGCAAAAAAAGTAGATTTGCATACAACTTTTTTTCTTGACTTCTGATTATTTCTTTTTTTTTTTTAAGATTTATTTATCTTTATTACAAAGTCAGATACACAGAGAGGAGGAGAGACAGAGAGAGGAAGATCTTCCGTCTGATGATTCACTCCCCAAGTGAGCCGCAACGGGCCGGTACGCGCCGATCCGATGCAGGGAACCTGGAAACTCTTCCAGGTCTCCCACGCGGGTGCAGTGTCCCAATGCATTGGGCCGTCCTCGACTGCTTTCCCAGGCCACAAGCAGGGAGCTGGATGGGAAGTGGAGCTGCCGGGATTAGAACTGGTGCCCATATGGGTTCCTGGGGCTTTCAAGGCGAGGACTTTAGCTGCTAGGCCACGCCGCCGGGCCCGACTTCTGATTATTTCTAAATTAGAAGAAAGAACATCACAAATGATTAATTAAGTAATGCACTTTTGTAGTTGACTGATATGTGAGGAATAACAAAAATTCCCTTGTATTTTCCAATGAAAGTACTAACCAGAGGTTTTTTTTTTTTTTTAAAAGATTTTATTGTTATCAGAAAGTTGGATATACAGAGCAGAGGAGAGACAGAGAGGAAGATCTTCCATCCGATGATTCACTCCCCAAGTGAGCCGCAACGGGCCGGTGCTGCGCCGATCCGATGCTGGGAACCAGGAACCTCTTCCAGGTCTCCCACACGCGGGTGCAGGGTCCCAAAGCTTTGGGCCATCCTCAACTGCTTTCCCAGGCCACAAGCAGGGAGCTGGATGGGAAGTGGAGCTGCCGGGATTAGAACCGGTGCCCATATGGGATCCCAGGGCTTTGAAGGCGAGGACTTTAGCCGCTAGGCCATGCCACTAGGCCACCAGAGCTTTTTAAATGGCTAAAAGCCAGTTTCTGTCAGTAATTTAGACTATAGTATAAGGTTTCTGTTTTTTAGACTATCTTCCTATTTTGCTAAATTCCATTATATTTCAAGATAATAGGTCAAAGATAATAGTCAAACAGGAACAAAATGTGAAATGTTTACGTTCAACAAGTGTTCATGACTCAGAGATCAGCAGAAGTACACATAATATAGGAGGATCAATTAGCATTCTGTAAACATTTTGTGATAGTATTATCCCAACAGTACTGCTGAAAGATCAATTCATTATTAGGATGCCTGCTTACTTTTTATATACTTACAGCAATTGCCACTAATGTTTTTAGATTGACCTAATCCTAATAATTAAATCAGTGCAGAGTCGTATAAGGAGGACATAACTAAATCTAAAGTTATTTAACAAAACCCATTTAAATTCATCGAAGATGATAAGACCACAACTTCAACAGCTGTGTTAATACATTCCAGATTTACGTACTAAAAGCCAAAGCTGGCAGAAGCCTAGGAACAGTCAGAGAGGAAAAGAGGAAGAAATCTGTAACTCCTAGGTCCCTCATCCGCTCAGAGCCATTTTTTCCTTCATTAGCACAAACCTGTCCAAATAAAGAGTGGCTCTGTTTGCATTTCTCTTTAGATTCCAACTGGACTCCAACATGACCCAGACAAACAGATTGCTTAGACACAGTGGGGAACGTTGAGTTTTCCTCTAGGCATTATAGTTGACAGAAGGATCACTCCATCTTTAGATGCTTCACTTGCCCACCATTAGAATAGGAGGGGAAATATTTGCAATCACATAATTTACAATGCATGTAAGAGAAAATTTCAAAAATTATTTAATGCCTAGTGACATTAGACTATTTCCTAGATAAAAGCTACACCAGAAGTGTACCCAACGTACCTGCCACAGACTCAATACTTATTGTGTGTTGCCTGATAGCACACCACTACTTCCCCTCTCATTTCCTCCACCGAGTAGTTTTATTCTGCTTTTACATTCAGGTATACCCTTGTACGTAAAATCAATTAAGTGTTATCAACCTAGGTTAAAAAACTGAAGAGATACTGGTACTTATTTGGAGTATGTTTGACATGAGAAGTGCCTCGATCCCATGGAAATGCAGGAAACTAGTTAACTGGAGTCATCATCATTGCAAAAGGTTTATGCATTTGAAAGGAAGAGTTAGAATCCTAGAGGGAGAGAAACAGTCTTCCATATGTTGATTTACCCACTCCCTAGACTGCCTCAGCAGTGATTCCTGGAGCCAGAGGCTTCTTCCAGGTCTCCCCTGTGGGTGCAGGGGCCCAAACATTGGGACTATCCTTGATGCTTTCACAGGTACCTTAGCAGGGGGCTAGATTGGAAGTGAAGCAGCTGGGATGTGAACAGGAGCCGGTAAAGGGATGCAGGTCCCACTGGCATCCCACACCGATGGCCCCCATCATTGCAACTTCAGGCAGCCAGAATTCTCAGCTGTAAACTACTGTAGCACAGGATTATATCTGTATAGGCTCAGGGTTTAGTTGTGACAGTAATTGCTAGTGGGCATGGTTCAAGAAAGTAAGCTCTGTCTTAAAGTTTTAAATGCTTGAAACAATAGATCACTATTAAGATCCTTAGAAAAAAGTTTGTACTAACAGGAGAATTAGTGTTTTAATTGCACAGTTGACTGACTACGCTTTAGCACAATGAAATCCATCCTATTTTCATTTACAAGTGGTGCTCTGAAGAAATTAGCAGTTATACTTCCTGTTTACTATTTATGGTCAAGGTACATCAATTTCCATTTAAGAGGTCTCTTTCCTACTGGAACATTCTACACTAGTCTATAATTGGATAATGGTTTCCTGCTTAACAGCAGCAAACATCTTCCTTCCTCTGAAGTGTATTGAGTAGATGACTTCACCTTCAGCTCCCAACCTGCACCAGCTGAGGGAGCAAGAGATCTACTTCCCCACAAGAGGCTGTAGCGACCCCTCTTCCTGGGGCTTTCTGGGTGGACGATCTGAGAGGGACATCTCCTTTTTAAGTATCTGCCCTGCTTTCAGACACTGGGTTACCCTGAGGTTTTATTTTATTTGAGAGGTTCCAAAAAGGATTTGTGTTGTAAAGCAATAATTTCCCCCAAATCTACTGAAGAACATTTTTCACTTCAGAAAGTTCATGGAAGAGGAAATTAAAAGGTAAGATTATTTTGTTACCAAAAATCTTGAGCCTATGTATAATTTTTCTGTAATACTTGCTTTCTATGAAGTTTTGAAGATGCTTTGTGTGTGTGAGTTACAAAAAAATTGTGCATTATAGTAAACTTGTAATTTCATTTCCTTTGAATGTTGGAAATAATCTTTGCATAAGGAATACAACTTTTCTGCTATGCCTTTTTTGCACATTCCTTTAAACTTTGGGAGTTTCCAAGATGCATGCAAATATCACTATGCACGTATAGTGTGTCTCTCAGATTCTCTCTCTCTCTCTCTCTCACACACACACACACACACACACCCCAACCCATACATGCACACATGCACACCACATTCAGGGTTGCCATATGTCTCAAGTGAGACCTACTTGAGAAAACAGAAGTGCTGAACACATCCCCCAGCATCATGCTAAGGCCGGTTGTTAGTTTTCTCTCTGGCAATGAGAATCTTCTCACACTCAAGACATGCAAATGGCTTCTCTCGTCTGATTTGCATAACTTTCTCCTGCAAAAATGAGAACTGTCAAAAATTAACCATTTGGGGTTTTGACATTTAGTTAAGTGACATTTCCGAGAGAATGAGAGCTGTTCAGGCAGCTGGGAGTGGACTTGGAAGTACAGCGAGGGGCACTGACAGGCGGTGCCTGGGCAGAGGGATCCACAGGTTGGTAGCGGCATGTGCTTTGATGTAAAAAGTTGTTTGATGTTTTAGACCTTCTTACACCCTGGCAGGTTGCGTAGTGAAATCAGCATTTCAGTAGGTAACAGAGGAGACGATTCAGTTTTGCCACGCTGTGCTCTTCTGTTTTGCTGGGATGAATAGTCTGATAAAAATAATTTCACAAGTGTGATGCTAACTTAAAATGCTCTCTGAAAAACTATGCAAGTAATACTCTATTCTTCTTGTCTTGGTTTTGAATTTGTGTGTGTGTATGTGTGTCTCAACAAAACTGCCAAATATGCTTATTTAGTGTGAATATTTCCTTTTTATATATTCAGATTGTTGCACCCTGGAGAGCTGTAATAAGCCTTTAAATTCATTTTACTTAGACAAAGGTTGATGTATGTGGCAGGCTAGGGGCAAAAACAAGTGCAGCTATCTTTTATAACAATGCTTTCAACATGTTTCACCTTTAGGCTTGTCGTACAAATCAGCTTTTCCAGTCTATTAATTGTTTCTCACTACCTGAGATCTTACATGATTGCGCCTTGAAATAGCGGCAGGAGAAAGCACATTTATTTAAGTCCCGTGATGTCTAATCTGTTTGCAAATTATCATGGTTGTACTTCATCTCGGAAGCTAGAAAAAGCAAAATGCCCAGGCAGTCTTGGTGCTTTTTTCCAATCCCGGGGAGTCTCAGCACCAGTCCGGAGTGTTGTCTGTGCACCAAGAGCATTTCCCTGCTAATCAGGTCAATGAGTATCGGCCAGCCCCAGGGACACACTGGAGTCTGTCACCGCAGTTAGGGAGCCTCCAAACGGAGCGTTCTGGCGGAGCCTCTCCCGTTAGGAAGCACTGACTCACTGGGAACCCCTGAGGATTTCAGCTGATCCCTTTCTCCCCTTAGACAGCAAGGAGCTCCACTTAAACACGGAGAGAGCACGGTGCCTATCTACTTGGAGGGTGTTGATTGGAAACTTCGATCTCGCCACCCCATTCACGGTTGACTTGCCTGATTTCTCGCCTCGTTCACAGAGAATATTTCAATTAAGGTAAGTGCTGCTTTCTCTGGGTGACTGCATCGCACTGAATTTCTGCATGGAAAGTTCTGACTGACTAATCTGAGCTTCTGCACTGCAGCAAGTGACTGTTTATGGCAGAGAAAGGCTTAGTTGCAAAGCAAGTGTCCTAACATGAGCGCGGTGTTTGAGGGTAATGATGTTTCAGAGCAGTTCTTTTGAAATATAATCACTCTGGCATCAGGAGAAAATAAAAGGAATGTGAAAAGAGTTAATTTCTCATTTTCCCTTTTAAATTATCTACTCTGAGGACTGTGCAATGCCAAGGTAACTTGATTTTGATTGAAGTGGCTTGTTGATGCTACATGGTGACATTTCTGAGTCTGAAAGCTTTGGAGTTAAATTAGATGGAAACAGAATTTGCAGTTGAGACTTGAGATTCTGTGCAGCTTTCTACTTTGTAACCTCCCTGAGCTCCTTTTCAGTGTAAGGACTTCAGACTAATTCCTTGCATCTTTTAATAGTGACTATTTAGGGATTACGATATGTTATGTTCTCTGAAGCTACTGTGATGAAAAAGGAGCCTGGATGATTTAGTAGCACATTAATGTGATTTATCATTCTTATGTGAGTTGCAGATTTACCTTACAGAGACAGATTTATAAAGTTAACAATCAGCTTTATAAAGAATTCCCCAATAGAAGATTAAGGTTTATTTGGATTGGAACCTTGACTTTTTAGGTTTTTATGTTTCAGGTAGGTCTGTGTTATAAAACTAAACTGAATTGAATCAGGCTTATATATTACAAACATTTTAAAGAATCTTCCAGGTAATTTATACAAACTACTAAACATTTTTTGTTTTGTTTATCCGTTTTCTCACACGCGTTAAAATTATCTAGAGAAATAACAGAAGTCACATTTTTTTCCTAAAGTTTGATTTAATTATGCAAAAGTTTTCTCTTTCAAGTTTACTTTATATATCTACACTTGTCTCATGACTTATCTTATACTGTGGTAAATTTGTACAAAATTAAGATGAATAAAATCTGTCACTATAGTGACATGCAGCTTGTTGATTAGTACCCCAAGTACGGAAAGGCTAACACACACACACCTTTTTCTTGTGCTGGACTTTAGTGCTGGTGTAGTTTTCAAACAACAAAACAAGCACAGATTATATAAATATAAACTGTGTTCTACTTACACACATTAAATGTCAGTGATGTTAAAATACAGTGAAATGTCCAGATCCTGTTGTGCAGATTGATAATACTGTCCTAAATGTCCTTTTAGAGCAAGCACTCGTATTTCCTGCAATGTTGATTCTACCTTTTCCTAAGGGTATCTAGCGATGGGACATTTTATAAAGGTGTAAGAGCAGTGCTGCTTTTCACTGGCTAGCCCTCTGAAATTCTCTGGAGAGCTTTTCAAGCTGATGTTGATGTTATTACTTCTTGCACAGGTATAAAATATTTTCACTGTTCCCACAGGCACTGATGTACTAGTTGTCTGTATGTTTGAGCCAGAGCCTAAAGACATGTATCTACCTTTGTAGCCCTGAGATTGTGTCTCTTTTTTTGTGAAGAGATGCTTTCTCAACTACTTCAAAGATAACTAGAAGACAAGTACAATGACTGTTATAACTGCTACTGATCTTGGGGTTGTTTTAATCAAATTTGGTTAGCAGACTGAACCAACGTTAACCAAACTAAAATACATTTGCGGAAAAAGTAGTATACATTGCTGCAACCATGTTTTTTATTGTAGACTATTTCTTATACCAAGTTAAAAATTCATGATGACATCAAATATAATGAACTCTTAATGGATGTACTTGACCACTGAAGGGTATGACTAGTGTTGGAATATTGCTACATATTTAGTGTGTATTTAGCTTGTAATGAAAAATTTACATTTGGCAATGAAGATAGTTGCCATTAATATCCAAATTGATATATTTTATTTATTTTAAAATTTTTTTAGAAAAGGGAGGATGACAGTAAGAGAGAGAAATATTCCATCTGAAGGTCCACTCCCAATATGGCTCCAAGGACTGGGTTGGGTCAGGCCAAAGCAAATATAGAAACTCTGCCCTGGTTTCCCATGTGAGCAGCAGGTGTCCAAGAATCTGGGTCATTTTCCTTTGCTGTTCTAGGAGCATGAGCAGGAGGCCTTATCAGCAGCAGAGAAGCCAGGGTTTGAACATGTGCTCCAACAGGGTCTGCCCTGCCTGGCAGGTAGCAATATGCCATGCTACAGTTATTTGTATTTTAAGGAGTTTTGTCATTACTATTATTTCATTCATTAGCATTATTCAGATTGATAAGGTGAGAAAAGTATTGTATGCAATGAATGTCTTCATGTTAAGCAGGACACGCCCCTACCACATGCATCCTGTGGTTTCTGTCTGTGATCCTGAGTACTGACTCTGGGTTCTATAGTAACGCCTTTCACTCATTTGATACTGATGTATTACTTTTGAGAGATCAGAATCCATTACAGAAAAACCAAACTTAGCATGTTTAGTTTTAAAGTAAATAATGCTAAAACTTTATAAAACTTGCTTTTTAAGTTCTCTAACTTACCTTATATGTGGCTTTTAAAATAAAATATAACAAAGTATGGCAATATCCAATGTACATTTTATCCCTCCTCAATGCTAGAAAGCTGTGTTATGAGTTTTTTATGTGTCACTAAATAATCATCCAATCAAAATGATAGCATGGATGTTCTTGACCCCCGTTCCTCAGAGGAGGCAGATACCGACATTTAGGTCTTTCTTTTGCTTAAAGTCTATACTCTTTACACTATACCTACTTGCTTGTCAACTCACTTGTAGTGACTGTCTACAATATCTGGCATGATACTCATGAATATTTTAAGACTATTTTAAGATAGTACAGCGTAATTATAGTGCCTTCAAAATAGTTTAACTCTTGGCTTACTCAGCATAAATGATTTTTTCAATTCCATAGCTAGTGGTGATTAAAACCACCATGCACTCCATGTTGCTAAGCTCTGATGGAGGTTAATGCTCAAGTCTTTGCTTCCGGCTGATTCTGATTACTAGTGACACACAAAGCACTCTGCTTTCAGCATAATAACTACCGAAATTCTGTATCTGTCATATGTATGCATATCCTTCTGAGAGAGGTTGACACCATATCAGAATGAAGCAAAATATAAAGTTGATCCATAGGTTCAATACTACTTGCATTGAAATGACAGTAAAAGAAGGTTAAGGGAAATTCATGTTAGTGGAGGAAGGTATGTGTGTGTGTGTGTGTGTGTGTGTGTGTGTGTGTGTGTATGTATATAAAGTAACAGAATGGAATGTTAGCAACAAACCATCTTCCACCCAAGCAAATAAAAATCAGATTTCAATGCAGTGGACCCTCTTTGATCTATTGACTGTAAATAGGCATTTTCATAGGTCAACAGATTCTGTAGCTGATTAAGTTGCTATATATACTATTATACTAATATTAATGTTACTATAGATAGCTAATTACGTTGTGATAAAGGTCCAGATATCATGAGGTTTGGATTGACCTAGAACTTAATGTAATCAGGTATCCCACCGCAGGATGTCCTAACAAGGTACCTGGAAGTTAGTAAGTTTGGATAGCTACCACAATGATTGGTTGTGATGTTCTGACTTGGACTCTAAAGAAGACAGCTTTGTATAAAATGCTGTGAATAACTTGCTCAGCATTGTTTAAAAGCATGATTGAAAGTAAGTGCACGTAATCTCTTGCCAACGACCTGTGTACTTTCTGTTCCTTAGTTTTGATTCTACTTGGGTATACATATAACGGAATAATGATGTATCTGTAGATGCTACCTCCTTTATAACTATTCCAGAACAGCAGGCATGCTCTTTAAAGAGTAGTGTTGTCAAAGAATTGTGATAGTGAATGTTTATAATTTATGAGTGTTCCATGTAAGCTCCACTTATGAGAGGTAATTCAACTAGATATTAAAGATTTATTTTTTTTATTGAAAAGGAAGATCAGATTTACAGAGCAAAGGAGAGCAGATCAGATTTGGAGAGAGAAGGAAAGAGAGAGAGGAAGCTCCCACATTCACAGGTTCACTCACAAAATGGCTGCAAAAGCCAGAGCGGAGCAAATCTGAAGCCAGGAGCCAGAAATTTCTTCCATGTCTCCCATAGGGATGCAGGGTTCCAAGACTTTTATCTGTCCTCTGCTGCTTCCCTAGGCCAAAAGCAGGGAGCTGGATGGGAAGTGAAACAGCTGGGAGACGGACCAGTACCTGCATGGGATTGCAGCACCTGCAAAGCGAGGATTTAGCCATTGAACCATTGAATCTGGTCTTACTGTGTATAATTCTAAGACAACCATTGCAAAAGTGGTCAATGGTCTGTGTCTGCTCAGATAGGAGAACTGTGATTCGGTGGCATTAAATGCAGACATACCATGTAGATCACGAACAGGTAAGGGGCATGAGTAGAGCTTGAGAAAAATAGAAAATACAGTATGGCTACCCTTGGTATTATGACTTTAAGACTTCTTGAGGCAGTCTTTTTTTTTTTTTTTTTTAAGAAAATAGGTGCCTTTAGCTGTTTAGCTAATGTGGCACAGGCACAGTCACCATGTCATCTCCCATGAGGATCTCGTTATGCACGGTCTAACAAGAGCAGAAGTTCATGTGGGAGGAGCATGTCACTTCACTGGACAAGTAGCAGATAATCCACAGGGCAGGCTTATCTTTATCACAGGTTAGTAAGTGTAAATCGAGTTCTTCTGGCACAACCTAAGCCCTGTAAACACCTCCGATCTTCCTCCAGGTTCACAACACCTCCAGTGTCATGATATGAACGAAAGTCCAGCACAGGGAATCTTGGAGGACATATTCAAACTGCAAGCAAATCACATCAGCTGTTAGTAGTAATGTTGAGAAAGCTGTTGTCATTTAACTGGTAAAAAGGAAAGGAAAGTTAAGCTACATTCAATCAGAAGAGGTAGATTTTCAAACTTCACACACACACACACACACACACACACACACAAGAGGAGTGGTTCTCACGGATAGTAATTGAGGCTGTGTTATTCTGGATGATGATGTGAACATACCATATTGTATTAAAAAATTCAATTTTTTTCTTCTTTTTCCCCTCTGGTCTCAACCTCATTAAACAATCCAAATTGTGCCTAGGTATTTTACTTAGGAATTTGTATATGTATGTCCTTCCATGTTCAAAGTCTCACTAGGCAACAGATGGCACAGTAATGTGACGTATTCTGGGTTTCAGCTTGATTGGAATATAAGTGAGTATACTTCCCCGCTCAGTGTCTTAGAGAAGCCAGTTGAGGTATCTAATCATTGCTCTCATTTTTCTTGAAACGGAGCTAATGAGTACCTCACCACAGCAATGCTACAAGAAATAAAAGAAGCAATTAATTTAGCACACTTGCTTAGATACCCAGGAAATGCTTATTATTATAAACAGGGAGCTTTTTATTAGTCTTGCGCTTTATGTGTCATGTGGAGAAAAAGTTGGATGTTCTCTTTCCTTAGCAAAAATAGACTTTGTGGATGGTTCCTGGGGCCACTTCCTGACACTACAACATTGCATTTGGGTCTTGGAAACATACATTTTTTTTTTTTTCTAATTTCAATTGGATTTACTCCCAAGAATGCATGTTTATTGAAAGTATGCAATTTGGAAGTCTACATACAGAGATCTTATTAATTTTGACAAAAATGAATTTTTTTGCCTTGACTCCTAAGATAGTTGAAAAAGTTGACAACAAGTTTTGAAAACGAGTTCATTTGATTGCTGATAGTCAGCCATTAATTTGATGTTATGCGAATGGGGCCTTAGGGCTAGCTCCACCCCACGGCTATATGCTAAGAGGCGAGGCGAGTTTGGGAGGGATCGGAACCTTGGAACCTGGACCAGAAGCCGCTGGGCTGCCCCACAGGACTCTGCGTGGTCCTGGGGGGCGGCCCAGCCAGGCCGGATCCGAGAACGAGGACTCAGCATGCCAGGACCACCACAGCGAGGCAGTGAGGGGGTCCCTGGCTATGGGCGGCGAGCTTCGGAGTTTTTATTATCAGAAACCGCTGCTTAGGGCCACCCTTAAATAAGGCCAGCCTTTGTGTAGGTGAGAGATAATTTTCTGTGTATTCCCAGTAATAGTAACCATAAACACTAGGGCAAGAGTGGGACAGAGACCTGAAGGTTTGAATGAGAGCACCCATAAGAACTATTAGAGCCAGACTGATCCACCAAACAAACCAGGACCCAGAAGCTCGAGAGGACTAGTAGGGAGAAAGTGGGCACCTCCTTCGTAGTTTCTTTTAGGATCCCCGCAATGGAGCTTTCGGTCTCTCGAAGATAAACATCAAATGACAGAGGACAGAACAAGTCAATCGACCACCTCAGCTGTGTGTTGACAATGAAAAAATCGGGCAACTGGAGACTATATGATGGACAATGTCAATCGGTGGATTCTCCAACGACTGCATCGTGCCTAAAGTGCTGAGACTGGCAACAATACAGTTCTGTAGAACTATCAAAACCACTTTGCCGGCTCTGCCTTTGGACCGGAGATGGTCTCCCCAAGAAACTGATGGACATTTTTGGACAATGCGATGCAGGTCTTCTTGCCTGGTGGATGCGCGCAGTGGGGGAATCCCAGCTGAATTTGATCCGTGGGGGTGCAACAAGGTTGAGGAATACATTATGTTGGTGGTGGGGGAGAATGTCAGGGCCTATAGAACCATGACACATAATGCAATGTAATTAAAAAAAAAAACCAAAAACAAAAAACCAAAAATGTAATATGGCAACGGGGTGGGGCGGTCCACCAAGGGGGGAGGGTACAGGGAAGAGTTGGGCAAAAAATAAAAAATGAATAAATAAAAAAAAATTTGATGTTACGGGTGTATGAACAATGACCCCTGATGTTTTGGTAAATACAGTTTTAATAGGATGCCTGTACAGCCATCCTTGCCCATGTCTTCAGTGGCAGCCAGCATAATGCAGAATCAGACTTTCATCATTGAGCATCAAGATATTATAGAGCTCCATTGTTCAAACTATTTCAAAGCATAATTTTGCGTGGACTTTTGTTAGAAGCATAATGATTATTTGGCTGAATATTTTTAAATATGTTGAAAATATCTGACTCGATGCCTATTTCTAGATAGATTCAGAATTATTATTTCCTCTTACTTATTAATTCTTCTGTGTGTCACTGTATGATTCATATCCTCTAATTTTAGCAGTCTTACCAGCTTTAACATTCAAGAAAAATGAAATCAAATATCAGTTTGTTATGATATAAAAACAAATTCGAGGGTTGGATGTGACAGAGCAGGAGGTTAAGCTGCAGCTTGAGATCCTCACATCCCATTTCAAAGCACCTGTGACCGTGGCTGGCCTTGCTTCGGATCCAGCTCCTACGTAAGCTGGGAGATTTCTCTAAATATACACCTGTGTCCATCACTCTGCCTTTCATAATATAAATAAACAAACTATTAAGTTTGAAATTAACACATATAAAGAGACGGAAACATCAAGCAAAATACACGTTGTATATATTTGAAAAAACTAATGATTTTCAAGTTAGTTTTTCACCAAAATCAAGTATTCAATTTTGAGATCATTTTAAAACACCCTGGTCTTACGTGTACATAAATGATCCCAATTTCTATTCTGTATGTTGATCCTAGTGTTACAATGAGGCAATCAGCAAATAACAGTATATAATTTCTTAAATTTCAGACAATGCAGTTCAGGTATATTTTCTGCATACATTTAATTTATTTTGTATTTATTAGTGGGTCATGTTGATAGACCTATCTGTTATGCATAATGTACTGTTGGTGATGATGTAAGAGAGGAAGACAAAAGAAAGGGCACAGATAATCAGGGTAGGAAATTACGGGAGAAATAATTGCACAGACAGGCTCCTGAGTTAACTTAAAAGAGCCCATGGATTCTTCCAAGAAGAAAAGGTTCCAGAGCTAGACATTGAAAAAGATTGCATTTAGACAAACAGAAAAGGAATTGGTGGCACTGAACAGAAGTCACAGTGTGGGCAAAAACATTAAGGTATGTGTAAGAGTTCCTGACACCCTCCAGAGTAACATTTGCTTCTTGTAGCATGACAGGCTACATGCCACAAATGGCAAGTCCTTGGGATCATGACAGACTTTGAAGTTTAACTCGGGAACATTGGTTATTCATTAAAACACTGCGATTAACAAAGATCACTGGTGTTCTGTTCTAAATCTTTTATTTTTCACTGTTTCAGACATAAACTATGTGTATGTGTATAAATATATGTATTTAAGTATATGTATGTATATGTGTATGTATTATTATATATAAAAATATATATGATATTGCTTATTAAAAACACACACACTAAAATGATGGGATCAGTGATGTGGCACAGTGCAATAAGCCACTGTTTATGATGTCAGTTTCCTGCATTGGAGTGCCAGTTTAGAGTGCAACTACCTTGTTTAAGTCCAGTTTCCTGCGAATGCTTTTGGGGATCAGTAGGTGATGACCCAAGTGTTTGTGTCCCTAACGTGCAGGTGGCAAAGCAAGTTGGAATCCCTGGTTTCTAATTTCAACCTCTTCCAGCCCCAAAGGTTGGATTAATTTTGGGAATCTTCCTGTTACTCTGTCTTTCAAATAAATAAATAAATATTTTTAAAAGACACATGAAAATAAAGCATTATAAAGAAAATATATTAACGAAAGGAAAAATACAAATTTGTTGGGAGCCTCTCTGGATGCTTTCCCAAAGATAAATAAGTGTTTAAGTGTAAGGTATTTAACTAAATAATACTTGAATGGACATTAATCAGGGCAAATTTTTATTCATATGTGACATTTATCCACATTCTTTTACAGCCCATTTACCCATATTCTTCTACCTTTCAACTGAAATTCACAGAAGAGCCCCAATTTTTGCCATTATTCTTGCTAGAAAATCCAAATTCAAATGAATATTTTTTAAAAAATTAGGGAGCTGCCACTACAGTATTGCATGTTAAGCCTCCACCTACAGTGCCGGTAGCCTATATGGACACCAATATGAGTTCCAGCTGCTCCATTTCTGATCCAGCTCCCTGCTTATAGTCTGGGAAAAGATCAGGAGGTGGCCCAGGTCTTTGGGTCACTTCATCCCTGTGGGAGACCTGGAAAAAGCTCCTAGCTTCAGGTTTGCCCAGTTCCTACTGTTGTGTTCATTTGGGGGATGAACCGGTGGATGGAAGATCTTATTTTTCGTTTTCTGTTTGTTAACTCTGCTTTTCTAATAAAATTAAAATAAGTAAATCCTTTTTAAAAAGCCCATTATTATTTTTAAGAATATGATTTTTTGTTTTCTTTTTTGAAAGATTTATTTCCTTGAAAATCGGAAAGAGTGATAATAATTTCATCTGCTTGTCCATTCTCCAAACGGCTACAGTGACAAGGCCAGGCTTGGTTCAGTGTGCAGCTAGGAGCTAAGGATTCCATCCAAATTACCCAAGTGATGGGAAGGACCCAGGAACTCAGGCCATTTCTGCACATTATCAGGGAGTTAGGTCAGAAGAGCATCTGTGCTCAAATCACTACTTGGGCAAGGAATGCCAGTGTGAGTGCAGCAGCTTCATTTGCTGTGCCACAACACTGCCCTGTGTTTGTAAATTTGCTGGAAATCCAAAGTGACATAGAAAGAGAAGAGATGCTGATTATTGTCCATCTTTTGTTCACACTGGATGTGCCCGGAGTAGCCTGGATGTGTCCTCCAAAATCAAGATTCAAGAAATCCATTCAAGTCACATGGGTGTCAGGACCCACATGCTGGGGCCATCATCTGCTGTGTCCCAAGCTATGTCAGCAGAAGGCTAAAACAGAAATACAGAAGCAAAGCAGCTGGACACAGTGCATCACTGGGTTATGGGAGCTGGGCAGTCTGTTCAGTGGCTTTGAAACTTAAACAAATAGAGAGGCTCAGAGAAAGGCAGAGAGAGACCACACGGATCTTCCACCAGCTGCTTCAATCCTCAAATGTCCATGACTGTTGGGCAGTAGGCCAGGCAGAAGCCAGGAATGCTCAGCTTAGCATTTGTTTCCTACATGGGTGACAGAAATCTATATGAACCATCACTTTTTGCCTCACATAGCATGCCTTAGCGTGCATTTGGATTAAAAGCAGGACCTGAACAGAAGTCTAGATTAGGCATTCCAATGTAGGATAAGGTTATTGAAGGGGCAACCTAACCACCGAGCAAAATTCCAGCTCTGAAATATCAAAATCTTTTGTCACTGATGATCTTAGCAGGATAATGTTTTGAGCTTTTCATTTTGAAGGGATAATGCGAGATCTAGCAAAAATGCAGACTCTTTTGTGCAGTATTTTACTAATTTCAGCTGAAATTACATAGGTGATGTTCATTTGCCACAGAAATCTTCTGTTTTAAGCTGAAATATCATCTATCTGCTGCTTTCTTCTCATGCATCTCACATTTACCATTTATTGCCTGGTGATGATTTTCCCCAGTGGGACCGTAAGTTCTCTGCAGATAATAACTATGCTTTGCTTATTATGTGTCCTGAGAACCTGATTCAGAAACTCTCACACAGCTAGAAACTATGACTTAAAGGAAGAAATGAAAGAAAGAAACAAGGAAGGGAGGAAAAGGAAATAGGAAGCCAGGGAAGAAGGGTGAGATAAATGGATCAATACATCTTTTTTTAGTGAGATTTATATATTCTTCACTGGGAAGGCAGATGTACAGAGAGAAGGAGATATGACAAGAAAAAATCTTCCATGTTTGGGTTCACTCCCCCACTATGGCTTCAAGGGCCAGAGCTGAGCCAATGCAAAGCCAGAAACCAGAAGCTGCTTCTGGGTCTCTCACTCAAGTTCAGGGTCCCAAGGCCATCATCTACTGTTTTCCCAGGCCACACACAGGGAGCTGGGTGGGAAGTGGAGCAGGCAGGACTAGAACTGGCATGGGTATGGTATCCTGCAGTATGCAGGGTGAATATTTGGCAACTGAGCCATTGTGTAGGGTCCCAATGCATCTTCTAAAGTGACTCCCCTCAAACCTTTTCTTCATCTTCTGTCTCCATGACATCAAAAAATGACATTTAATTTATCCTATCCATTATTAGAAAGTTAGCTCTCATCTTCACTACTTCCTGTGTCTTTAGCATATCCTTAATGTCTGGACCTTTCAATCTGCCTTTCCACTCCCTGCCTCATAGGTTTCCTGCTTTGACTCACTGCAGTTCACCTCTGTCCTCTGTAGCTAGCCTGATGGTGGCCTATCTCATTTCACAAATCTGCGCTGCATAGCCTGAGCAAATTGACCTGTTTAAATGCAAAGTTGATTTTATCACTTCCATGGCACAAGTTTCTGTCTAGTTTTCTATCTCTCTAAGGATATAATTAACAGCTTCATTTGCCATTGAAGTCTATGTAAATTCTGAGTGCTACATTTTCTTTCCTTTTGCCTAATCTCCAATGGTCCGTGACCAAAGCATGGTTTTCATTCTTTTCTTCCTTATCAAAGTCCGTGCTTGCTGACTGTCATGTTACATTGAATTTTTTCCTGACTACATCTGTGTTGCTCAGAAGTCCCAATGTCATTTCATTCAAGTGATTTTGGCTCCTCACGGTCTGTAGGAAATAGCCCTCTTGGGAGTTTCCATGACACACACTGTGCCTTTTCTTTTGAAATTGCATAACCCCATCACATCTGTAATGATGTGAAACTCTAAATTCGTTAGTGACAGGCTCTGTGGCTATCTCGGTTACAAGTCTAAATTCAGTGACAAGCACTTATGTACAAATCTTTTCTAAAAAGAACGGTTATTGCTTTTCTGTAAATAGTTATATATTCATAACCAGTTATTATTCTTTGTCACAAGACAGCTGAATTCCTAACACTATGAAAGAATTTTGCTCCTCCATTTTGCCTACATGAAATACCCAAAAAGAATAAAAAATATAACACTGGTTAGATTGCTTAAAAAGACTGACCACAGATGCAGCTACTGTATCTGTTAAAGATATTCCAAATATTGTCTCCCCCTTATGGACTGTGTATACCTTATCCTTGAATGAACAGTAGAAATTGTTACATGCATTTGGTAAAGGTCACCTATTTTCAATCAGCTCCTTTCTGTGTCATAACTGGGTGACATTTTTCATCCTTTCATGATCAATGGATATGCATATTTTAACACACAAGTCCATTCTCTTCAAACTTTCCATTTTTATAGCTTCTCAGTTCATAAGTAGATGATATTTGGTGCAGAGGATCTACACTAATTTTTATTCTTAGGTTTTTTTTTTATCTTCAGAGAAACATAATTGCTAGATCAAACAACAGAAACTGACTATACTTAAGAATTACTAGGCAAAAAGCACATTCTAAATAGATACGCTTTGATCTCCCATGATTCAGGAACAAATACACTGTTCTCTTTAATATTCTCATAATTATACTGTATTTTATTGCTTGCCTTTTCCATGGAGAGAGTCAAAATGTTCTAAAAATCAATACAGAGTGAACAGCAGCACTAATTCTGTGAAGTATTTCTCTCACACATATTTAGAAGCAGTCTTTTCTGAACCATAATCCTCCAAAGAAAACTGCAGCCTTTGCAGAAACACAGTTGGGTCAACTGGGTCTAGAATCCCGGATTTCTCTGAGAGCCTGCACAAGGCACAATGCTTGTCAAGAAAATAAGTGAGTTTTCATGCAGATCCTCCAAGTGACATCTCTGTGAACGCCCCTGAGGGCAAGCATGTGAAAGGCAGAGAGAAACACACCAAATGTACACATTATGAGCAGTGACTAAGAAGCCACATAATATGCGGATAACAGAGAAATGTCTTTTGTAAGGAAAAGACGAGCAAGCAGTTTGCATGTCCCACAATTCTCTTCATTCTCAGAAGTATAATTAAACATCCAAATTTGTCTGCTGAATGCCATGCTATTTTGTTTTTCTAAAACATCTTAGAAACAAACAAAAAAATATGGATGTTGCTCTGTACTGATCTCTGGAAAGAGAAACTCAGCACAGAGCTAAGCAGGAGTGATTGAGGATGGTTAGCACAAACGCTTACAGATGAAATAAAGAAAGCATCACTCACGCTGACACCTTCAAATAAGTAGAGTGTACCGTGTGATGATGGCCATTACCCCTGCTCTTCAACAGTGTATCGATTTATGAATTTTCCAGGCGTCTCTCCCCTCCCCACTCTAATTCTGGATCTTTCTCAGCCTCTGCAAACTCTTGGGCTGTGGAGCCCTAGAGATGAAATAGTTGTATTAGTTAGTTGCAAAAGAACGCCTCAGGCAGCTCATGTTGTGATATTTAAAGTCCACGGTCAGTCTCTGGTGAGGGCAGCCACAGGGTGATGCAGAGCATCCCGAGACAACAGGACATTTCGTGACAGTATCTGTGTTTGTGTGGTCTCCAAAAAGTCAGCGGAATTCCATCACCAGGGTCCCACTTGGGGTCTCAAGCCTGAATCTAATGACATCCTTTGCTGAAGATCCCAGCAGACCTGCATTAATGCTCATTCTCTTAGTATCGTTCATGTGAAATTTTGGAACCCAATTTTTTGTTTTGTTTGCTGTTTTTTTTTCCTTTTTGAAACATATGGATCTTTGCATGATGTTCAACAGCCAGACATTCCAGTCACAGCAGTACCCAAGCACCTGCAGGTACATAGCTTCTTCGTTGTTTTTATGTTGCTGTTATAGTTGCATCTTGCTCAACAATTTTGATTATTCTGGTTTTTAGAAGGTATAAACTTTAATTGTTCTGCTTTTAAAAGTCATTAAATCCATCTTGGTAGAAGTCTGACTTGGTAAAATACTTCTTTCGTATGAAAAGCCATGACTTGTGTATTCGGTATCATCCAGAGTCTGATTCCTCACTAACATTAGTGTTTTCCTTCTAACTGTCTGAATTGAGGTTAACACAACAGTGTATTGCCCCCGTTGAACAGGTTACAGTTTGAGATTAGTGAAAGTCCTTTAACACTTTCTATGGCTCCCACTAAATGCAGAAATAGGCTACTTTGCCCTCATGCTATTACAAAACAAACAAACAAACAAAAAATCACCAGAATCTGGAAACATTTTAAAATCTTTACTATTGTTTATGCTAAGCTTATACTCCTTAAAAGGGACCATAGATTTTTCATGTTAAGGAAATTTCCCATAATTAAAGTGTTTATCTAAAATAAGCTATCAGTAAGGGAAATAAATTCTTCAAACATCAGCTTTTAAGTTTCAGGTGCACATTTTTTGCTGTTCAGGGCAGAATTGTTAATGTGATGTAGGAGTGTGAAGCAGAGTTTCTGTGTTTCTGGGAGCCACTCATCTAAATTGGAGAAATGGATAATAATAATTGCAGATGGAACAAGTTTATCATTCAAGTTGCTGCAAAGGGTTTAAGGAGAAGAAACTACAGTAGACATAAGCCATTTAAGCATTAGCCATGGTCCCTACAAGAAAATGAAAATATTTAACAGAAAAAGAAATTTCTGTTACCAGCATTGTAGTTAACATGAGTATTTAAACAGGTTTAGATAACATGTTTCTTCAGTGTTTAAACTGAATTTGAAGCATAATACATTCTCAACATTGTTAGAGATCATATAAAATGAAAATACAATAAAAAGCTAAAAATATTCATACAGTGTGATACACTTACCAGGGGCAATTAACCTTTTTTTCCCCTTATTTTTTATTTAAAAGTCTGAGTCACAGGAAGCAAGGAAAGACACATAGGCACAGACACACACACACACACACACACACACACACACACACGAGGGGTGGGGGAAGAGAGAGAGATGGAAGAGAGATCTTTCATTTGCTGGTTCATTGCCAGATGGTCCTAAGAGCTAGGACTGTGCTAGGCTGAAGCCAAGAGTCCGAAACTTTCCCATGTGTGAGACTTGAGCCATCTTTTGCTGCTTTCTCAGGTCTACAGTAGGGAGCTTAATTGGAAGTGTAGCGGCTGGCACGTGAACCAGTGCCCAAATGGGACACCAGAGTTGCAGGTGATAGCTTTACCCACTATGCCTCAATGTGAGACTTGAACGTTCTAGCTTTTGAATATTGACTGAGAAAGTATAACAAAGCAGAATATCTTGGATGAGAGAGGTGTATATTCTGTTTAGGTAGTGAATGCATTGATATAACTGCATGTGTCCACACCTCTCTGCACATGCATATGTAGGCCCACACATACAGACACACACATGCAGACACACACAGAATCTGCTTTTTAAATCATGAAAAACTTTCTAACAAGAACTTTATTGGATTATAAATATGTTAGGTGTTTTTTTTTTCCCTCTTTAACTTTATTGTAATAATGAATGTTACCTTCCTATTTCCTATTCAAGCAGGATTGATACTGGTATTATTATATAGGAAAAATACATTTATGATTCATTTGATTTTTATCACAAAAATTTGTTTTTTCCATTTATAAGGGAAGAACCCCATGCAAAAACTTTTGTAGCTTTAAAGTTGACTCTACACAAATTCATAAGTGAAGAAGCATGTAAGAATTTTCCTACATGAGACATACACATGTATGAGAAAGATCCACATGTGTTGTGAGACTTGACAAATTTTAGAGATAATGTTTTATGTTTGAGGAGGTCATCTTGAGGGAGACAGAAATAAAATAAGTACACTAGATTTTTACGGTACAGGTGTATTACAGGAAAAACAAAGGTGATAAAAGCCAAATTTTAAATTAGAAAGCTGCAGTAAGGATACTTTAGCAATATATGACCTTAATGAAAATCAATAAAAGCTGATTAATAATAAAACATACCAGACAATAATAGAAGCCAGAAATTATGCTAAAAGCTGTTTCTTCTCAAAATAAACTCTCCGACACCATCTGCTCTGGTTTTCACCATTGTGCTTTGATATTAACCACCCTTTGTGTTACAAATGCAGTGGTGTTCTTTAGTCATCAGTGTTTCATGACCTATTCCTGTTTTGATTGGCTTACGACTGAAAAATCACGAACTACCTACTTTGGTTTTTTTGTGATATGATACAAGTAGTTTTTTTAATTAATATTATAATGTTATGGTGCAGTTCCATAGGCTCCTGGGATTTCCCTTATCCCCTCCCCAATTCCCCCCTACACCCAGTTCCTCTATATCATTGCTAAAGTATAGTTCTTCATACACAATCATATGTCTATCATTCAGTAGCATGTCATTTAATTTCATGTTGTTGTAAAAATTTTCTATTTTTCTTTCTGTTGTAAATTTTGTTTTATGTCTTTTCATTTATGAGGATATATAGTAACTGTGTAACAGATACTGCCATATTCAGATGTGAAGATGCAATACGTTCTATATCTGTGCTTACAAATCAAAGATGGACAACCAATGAAATCATTAAATGTATCTTGACAACAGGATGCTGGCCTCTGGCTCTCTGCATACTTATAATGTCAAGATTCACTTAAAGAATGATGGTCTTATAACTTTATGAAGGACTGTAATATTGTAATAATGTAAGGGAAATGAATGGGGGTGAGGAGATTTGGGTGAGGAGGAAATACCAGACATATGGAACTGTATCATAACATTATAAAATAAATACTTAAAATTCTAATTAATGCAAATACTGAAGCACAAATGCAATTATGATATAATATAAATATATAGTAACATATATTGGGTCAAGTGTTACGTTCCACGTAAGATGACTTCAAAAAATTCATGGACAATGTGTGTAATGAAAAGCATACATATGACTTCCAAAACAAAGGAAGGTACCAAAACAAACTTATCTTAAATTCATTTTTCAACAAAGTGTTTATGGTAATCTTTATATATGTAACTTGCACAGAAGTTGCCATTTGAATCAGAATGCACCATATAGCAGTGGACAAAATTCTAACTGGTTTTCAAATATATAAATCTATTCACTCACTCTGTTATGCATACACATGGAGACTACACCAATGTAGCTCCTGGCTTCTGGCTTCGGATCAGCTCAGCTCCAGCCATTGCGGCTCACTTGGGGAGTGAATCATCGGACGGAAGATCTTCCTCTCTGTCTCTCCTCTCTGTATATCTGACTTTCCAATAAAAATAAAATAAATCTTAAAAAGAAATAAACTATACACACACACACATTTCTACAGGCACTGTGTTTCTTAGGACTTGAAAGTAGGTGGATATGGAGCAAGTCTTATTTTATGTTCTTATTTAAATCTACTTGGACATGGCGGGTTAAATCCTGTGATTGTCAAATATTTACTTCACTGATAACAAGTTAAATCTTAGAAAATATGTTTGGGTGAGTATGTGTAGGGATGAATTTTCTGAAAGAAATATCCCCCAGGGGGAAAAAAAAACCAGTGAGCATTTATCCCCAGGCCTTTATTCTCCCAGGTTGAACTAAATTCCACAATAAGAAATTACGGGGGAAAAACTGGCAGAACGTGCCATTTTCAGAGAATTATTGAAGCTGTATCCTTGTAAAAAACAAACCTGATGGCAAAGCAGTGAGAGTTTAGTATTCCTATGCTGGATATGCTGGATTCTGAGGGTATAAAATACACTTTTATGTATTTCATCATTATTTTTTGAGAATTAAATGAAACATAATATGATAAAGTATATATAATATCATGCATGAGAAATAATAATATATTTCAAAGGAAAACAATGAGTGTTTTTTATTTGGTTGCATGTCCAGGACTATAAAGCAAAATATGGGAATGAAATAATGGTAATAAGAAGGGATTTTGCAGTTCAACATATGAACATTTCTGACCTACTCTACCAGTGTTTGTTTTTTAAGTTACTTTTTTATTACCCTGGTATGCTTAAGATAATAAACAGATCATTTTAGAGAACTTACAGAATTTTAAAATAATCAGACAGTATAATAAACATGTTAGCAAAATGCCCAGTTACAGCAGGCACACTATTGCTGTGGATTCTGTCACTGTTACACTAACTATAAGGCCTAGCTGTCTGTATTTTGCTGGCAAACTCATTGTAATCTTTCAACCTCTGTAGGGTTCAGTGTTAGTTATGGTCCTTGTCCCTGATCTCAGGTACAATCTTGCCCCAAGGACAGCTAATAATTTCAAGCTAAGAAATCCTCTGTTCCCCTGGAGACTGAAAAAAAAAGCTTTTATGGTTGACCTATGGAAACCCAAACGTGTCAGTCTGAGATAATAACCTTGGATCATGCCTTCAAGAAATGCCGCTGTTCGTGATGTCTTGGGCCCTTGGCTTGAGTGATGCACTTGAGACACTCGGTGTTTCCCCTGCTTGCCTGTGATTGCTCCCAAGGGTTTTGCCCATGCTCTTCTACAAAGAACTTTGTTTTCCTCCCTGTCCTCATGGCATTTGTCAGGTAAGGATTCTAGTGTTAATGTCCTGTTTGAGATTGCAATTCTGTGTGCAAAGGTCCCCTGCAAAAAGTTCCCAATACTTTCTTCTGTCGCTTTTTGTTTTTATTGCTCAAAGTTGGAATTTTCATTGATCTCAGGATTGCAGCAATTATAAACCAAGTGTTAAGTGTGTTTCATTAAAGAAGTGTTGGTTGGGCCCGGCGGCGTGGCCTAGCGGCTAAAGACCTTGCCTTGAAAGCCCCGGGATCCCATACGGGCGCCAGTTCTAATCCCGGCAGCTCCACTTCCCATCCAGCTCCCTGCTTGTGGCCTGGGAAAGCAGTCGAGGACGGCCCAATGCATTGGGACCCTGCACCCGTGTGGGAGACCCAGAAGAGGTTCCAGGTTCCCGGCATCGGATTGGCACGCACCGGCCGTTGCGGCTCACTTGGGGAGTGAAACATCAGGTGGAAGATCTTCCTCTCTGTCTCTCCTCCTCTCTGTATATCCGGCTTTCCAATAATAATAAATCTTAAAAAAAAAAAAAAAGAAGAAGTGTTGGCAGGGGTATGCCCGGTGGCAGATACACTCAAGTTTTAACCAACATGTCAACTCTCTAACACCCAGTCCAGGTACCTAAATGTTTCATCTCTACTATCCATTTTCTCAAGGCCAGACTTGCTTTTTTCAGTAGATCTTCCCACCTGAAGGTGAGAACTCCCTTCCAGTGATGTTCCAGATATAAAACCTCTGATTTTCTGAGTCCACCACAGGCTTAGTTCAGGAATGCTTCCTTTTTCATTTCTAGGGTCTGACTCCTGCAAGCATTGATTGGGTGAATATCCACTTACATGAACAAAAATTTGCTTCTTCACCTGTATGCATTATGCTACTCCTAATAGAAAGAAGAAAATAATTACTCATGGAATAAATATGTGGTGGTGACTCTGAAATATAATTTCCTGTATCCAAATTCGTTTTAATGAGCTAAATTATCTCCTTACGACATTCTCTTTCTCATTCAAAGGGTATAGAGCATTTTCCTGATCCACTCAGCACTCCTCTTGGGCCCTTACTCTTATGAAAAAAATTTCATTAGTGGATTTGCATATGCAGATCTCTACAAAAGTGAGCCTCACAAATTTGGTTTCAGAAATTTATAAGAATACAAAGGAAATTCAAAATGATATAGCAGCCTGAAATAAATCAAAGTTTAGTTCCCAATAATAACTAAACATTTAGCTTTTTATTTCAAGGGCTGCGTATCAGCCATCTGATTAACATTTACTGCAGAATGGAAGCTAACTCCAAAGATAACTTACTAATCCAGTTAGAATGCCTAATGTCTGAAAAAGTGGCCAGAAAAAGAGAAAGATGATGTAAACACACATTGTGTAAGGCATAAAGGACATGCAAGCTTTCCCATCACAGTGACAGCTGAGAGAGAGAGACAGAGAGAGACAGAGAGAGATCCAAGTTATCCTACTACACATCTTTATCCCTTTTATTAGAATTTTGATTGTATTTTCTCTTAGAAACACTAATGTAAGTGGTTATACTGAGTTTATTATATGTTACACTGATTATATATTTCACCGATTATATATATTACTGATTATATATTATACCAATTAAAAAATGGTTACAATTTTTCACTGTTCAAAAAAAGCTAACTGAAAACATTAAAAAGTTAGGATTCCAGCACAGAGGCTAAAACCTCCATTTTAATCAACTTACATTTGTCTTCCTACTAGTATCTCTCCAAACTCCTTTCCTGTAGCACAATTCTGCTCTGAATTTATAGCCTTAAGTGCGAACACTTTGTCATACTTGCATTGCTCTCTTTAATGCAAACAAAATTCTAACCTATGTACACACGGTGGCGATTCCTGCGTGAACTCAGCCCTTTCTCCCCATTATTTTAGCCTCCAGCTTCTTCCTTTTAGACTAAATTTCCCCAAATTTAGATCTGTGCCAAATGCCAAATTAACCTTGGCACTTTCCTACATAAAACTTCTAATGCTATGTACAATATGAGTACCTCTCTGTCTCAGATGTTGCGAACTTCTCCCAATTCCTTCACCCCATTCCATCTACTCACTACTGCTTTATATTCAGTCATTTGGATAAGTTGTAATCAAATGCTTACGAAATCCTGCTCACATATAGCCCTGGTGGTGGTGGCTCTCCTGTGTTGCTTGTATCTTATTATGACACTGTTATTGTTTCTGCCGTTTTCCTCTTTCCCTAATTCATACCCTGAGACTTTGACCTCAGTGTCACCAGGAGTTTTCCATGATCTCCAAAAACATAACTATTGATTTGTCATTTCACTATGTTAGCAATGGCACCATTTATATATATATATATATATATATATATATATATATATATATATATATATATATAAATTTTTAAGGATTTATTGGTCTTTTTTTTCCTTATTGGAGAGACAGATCAGATTTATGAGGCAGAAAGATCTTGCATCTTCTGATTCACTCCCCAAATGGCCTTAATGACTGGAGTTGAGCCAATCTGAAGCCAGGAGCCAGGAGCTTCTTCCAGGTCTCCCACACAGTTGCAGGGTTCGAAGAGATTAGGCATTCCTCTTCTGCTTTCCCAGGCTATGTAAGAGCCGATTGGAAGTGGAGCAGCTGAGACACAAATCAGTTCCATATGGATCCTAGTGCTTGCAAGGTCAGGATTTAGCTATTGACTGTTGATGGCGGCAAGCCTGACTAATGACTTCTGAGCCCTATCTTACCTATATTGTCTGATTGCTTATATGTGTCCATTTGAATAAAAAAATTATCATTCATTGATAGTGAGAGTTCTGTAAGTGTCTCTTCCATTTCAGAAGGTGGACCAGATTCAGTTTGAATGATTAACAATGATTGTCAAAATAAAGCGGAGTGAGGACGAGCTCTGAAAACAGTGAGAATGTTGTTATGGGAGAGAACAAATGGAGGCCCTGCCTTGGTCCAGAGAGACACTTCTTTGGAAGAATTGATAGAGTTTAGTGCAGACTGTTCTGGGTTAATGGAAGGACTCATGCAACAGGAAGTAGAATTTTGGTTCCACCAAAGAATTGGGAGACGCACCATGGTTACAGTCTAGAAATGTACGAGGTGAAGCTGTAACATTCTTGCAGAAGGATGATAAGAAAAGGGAAGAATGGAGACAGACAGAAATGGGCAGGGTTTACACATGTTTAGAAAGAAAAGTTGATACTATTTGGTGATGGATTTCATGTGATGGCCTGTGGGCGTCCAGAGACAAGGCTGAGTATGAAGACTGACTTGCAAAGCTGGTGGATTTTTCACTGAGCTGGAGATGGCTCACCTTGCACCAGGCAGCGAGGAGGAGAGATCTGAGAAGTATGCTCCAGGATGATCAATCTTGTGCCTTTATCATCAATATCAACCGATGTCCAAACTCTGAGGAATTTTAATATGGGCAGCACTGCAAAGCAGCAAGCAAAAGAACAGTGGCTTGTACGTGTTTCTCTGTGTGATTTGTAGAATCAGAAATTTAAAAATTTTATGTGTTTATGTATTCTTTTATTTATTAGGGAGAGAAAGAGAGAGAGAGAGAGAGAGAGAGAGATTGAATCATTGTTTCTCATCCCCGACACATGTAATGGCCATGGGTGTGATAGTGACCAAAGATGGGAAGCACGATCCTGTGAGTTCTCAAACATGGACCACAGGCCCAAGTTCTTGAACTATCAAGTGCAGACTCACAGTGTCTTCATTGGCTAGAAGCCAGGTTTGGAAACTGCAATCAAGAAATAACCAGGCACTTAGACATGGGATGCAGACATACAAATACTCTTTTTGAAATGTAGGTCAGAGCAGAACAGTGAAACAGCTTAAATGGAATTCCTAAGCCATTCATATAGTATAGTATAGTGTAGTATAGTATAGTATAGTATTATATTCTTAAGCCATATATATGTGTATATATATAAATGTGCATATATATGCATGTAAATGTGCAAGCATAAAATAAGTTAAAATACTATCATCCAAAACAATCACTATAAAAATCAACTTGAAAAATGAAAATATGCTCGTACACTCATCCTGGAAGAGATGGAGAGCAAGTAAGAGCACATGACGGCTGTGCTTTATTTGTAATGCTCATTACCTGTCTGTGCTCTAAATGTAGTGTCCATTACCCGGGACTGATCATGATGACTCAATGTAAGGATTAATTACAAAAATAATCCTGTTTGTTATCTAATTATTCAAATTTGAATGCAACTCTTCTGACCCAATTAGCCCAGAGCACAAGGCTCATGTCAGGGATGGATAGGTACTCAGCATCTGTGTCCCAGTGAGAGACACCTGCTGCCAGGGGGTGAAGATGCAGGTGTCCACGGCCAGCTGTTTGGGGAACACACCGTGAGGGAGGCGTGAAGAACCTGGGGCAGGGGCAGTAAGAGATGAATGAGCTCCATCCTTAGGCTCATCCTGTGTGATCTCCTGGTACACTACAGTGAGCAAGCCTTTGCTTACAGAATTACTCAGTCCTACCATTGAAAATAAACAACAAAAATTTGTGTTTTAAAAAAGGGCCTTTTTTCCCCTTGTCCTCTGCAAGTGGACATTGTAAAAAAAAATTATGCTTCCTACATAATTTAAATGAATAAACATATTTGTGTGGATTTATCAGGATTGTTTGTGAATTCTA
Source organism: Ochotona princeps (assembly GCF_030435755.1). Taxonomy (NCBI): domain Eukaryota; kingdom Metazoa; phylum Chordata; class Mammalia; order Lagomorpha; family Ochotonidae; genus Ochotona; species Ochotona princeps. The sequence continues at coordinate 28,959,661 of NC_080854.1, forward strand.
ATACTTCCTAGACCCACAATATGACTAATAAATAGAACTGAACAGATGGAATGCCTACTTATTTTAAGATACAACATAATAAGCAACCCAATTGTTACTAATGCTTTTGACTTTTGTAGCAATATCATGCAATAGTTTGGCATCGGTTATATTTATACACTAGTATTGATTTTGACCATGTTATGTAGTAGGCTCCTATTAATAATGCTATTGATACTTGAAATATTCATTATTTATTAACCTTGCATGCTAGCATATAATCTTTATTGAATTGTGATCAATAGTTGTTGAAGGGAAAGCAGCTTTATAAAGTATAACAAAACTGATTAGAACTTATGCATGTATCAACTTTTGACCTAGCTGGTAATTCGTTTTCACTGTTTGAAGGCAGCTTTATTGGTTCAAGTTTTCATCGATTTACATTTTGGAAATGTGAAAGAGTGTTTAAATTCGTAGAAGACAGAAAATGTTAATTTACAGGAAATGGATATACATCTTGCTTCTGAGTGCAATAGAAGTGATTTAAACTTTTCACATTGGTTTCACAGAAGAAAATTACATTTCAACAGAATTAAAAGAGTTTGGGGAGTTTTTTTCAGTATTGCATCTCCATGCTCCCTCATTATTGAATCACAATAAGGAACCCTGTTAGTTCTCTGCTACTGAGCAAATTGCTTTCCACGATTATGGTTTATATTTAATGGGGATTGTTTCCCATTAGGAGAATTGTTCCAAACCAGCGTTGTCTCTGGTGCGGCACAGAGCATCACCCTGCCTACTTTACAAAATCCATACCCCCCATGTGGCCTGTCAGGAAAACATGTAAGTAAAAGCTTGCCATTCTTGCTTCTGAGAGCATTTTAATTTAGAATAATGAAACATATGTAGCTCCAAAAAAGAGAGTATAAGGGCCACAAAGCCCTTTAAAATGCTAATTGGCAGAAGATGTTTATGCAAGTTTTGTGAGGATATATATCATAGTAATGGTGTAGGTAGGTAACAGTTTGTCAAATTTAGCTGCACTATTCAGATATATTCTCCCCAATTCTAATTCTGATGCTGACTTAAACGAGAGATGTAGCATGATATAAAGTCAGAACATTCAAGCACGTACACATTCTGCCCAACCAGGTTGAGGGTATCTCCTTGCTCTCACAAAAAGAATTCCAAAATAATTCATAAAGAGCAGGAGCCTTAATAACCACGTATAGTTCCATATTTCAGCACCCACTCCTTCTGCCAAGTTCAGTTGTATTTCACCTGAGAACAGCTCTTTTATTTTACATCATGGTGCCAACATGAACAGCACACACATGCTTTACCTAAGCAACTGCCCAGTTCAAGTGAGGAGCCTCAGATGTAAGACAGAAGAGACAGAGCATGGCACTGCTTTAGTAAAATGGGGTAAGAAATCACTTTGACGGTCTAGATCCTAGTTCCCATTACTAAACATGGTTTTCTTTCTCCATCTCCGCCCCTCTTTTAGAACTTATGCATGTGTCAGCTTTTGACCTCGGTCAATGTTCTTTATTTTATGTGGAGTGTATCTTATGTGACAGCACAGGAAGAAACGTGGGCAGCCCAGGTTAATGCATTTGGGGTCAAAGTAAACTTGAAAGTAAAGGAAATCATCCCTCTTGAGATATTCTGCTAGCAGTCACCAGTTTTAAAGAGATGTTGATTAAATGATCACAGTTTCAGCCAAAGCCAAGGAATACAAGAAACTTGAAAGAACAACTTTTCCGTCACTTTATTAAACAAAAGGTTTTTCTTTATTTCCTTTTGACTGGACTGCAGCGTAAAGGTGAAGTTTATAACAATTTCTGGTTGCCATTTCTTGAGCCTCAGGGATTTGTAAGTGGGATATTTTCATTTCTGAGTTGAAAGTGTTAGTTAGTGCCTGGGATTTGAGATTAAGTGTCCTTCCACAGTGTCTTCACCTGCCAGTGACACAGGCAGCACCTGCCAAGGTACCAAGCACAAGTCTGCTGCTAGCCAGGGATTTTTCATGTATATTTGTCAGGGTTTGCGTGGGAGAAATGCCATACACTTAATAGCAATTTCTACAAAACACTTTATAAAAGAGAGGCAAATTTTGACTCAGTAACTGAGAAGTAAGTTTACAACACAATGATAAATTACAAATGAATTTCCTCTCTTTTTCCAGTAGATTTTTAATCTGAATAACTATATTGTTGAGTAAATTTGTTTACTAAATAAACTGCAGTATTTTGGAACACTTAAAGTACATTTACTCCCTGGAATTACAGCCAAAATTAACTCCTTGAGAAACATTATCAGCTATATATGTTTTCCTAAACACATCTTACATTATTAGACATTGTTCCTAATGTGCCTCCATTTTTTCATACTCCAACTTAGGACTCACACTTGTATTTACATTAGCAGTATCATTAAATATTCATTGTTATTTAAAAATTTCTTGTTTATAAAATGCAATAAACTGTGTCCACAGAATAACTGATATGTTTCTCATACCACAGTGAAAAGAAAGTAAATATGCTTTCGTTCTCTAGTACTTTATGTTTAGCAATGGACTTCAAAACTTTTCTTGGGACACTATTGTGACATTGTGGCTAAAGGCACTAATATCTCAAATGGGCACTGGATCCTGACCGGCTGCCGAGGTTCCGATGCAGCTTCGTGTTAACGGCCTGAGAAAAGCAGAAGGCGGCCCAGGTGTTTGGGCCCCTGCCATTCCTGCGTAAAATCTGTGTGAAGCTTTTAGCTCCTGGCTTCAGCCTAGCGCAGCTCCCACCATTTTGGCCATCCTTACAGTGATGGGAAGATGAAAGATAGCTCTTGATCTCCCTCCATCTCTCTGCTTAATTCTGTCAAATAATTAAATGTTTAAAACAAAAAGTAAAATGTTGTCTTCAGCTATAGTGTTATCATTTGACTCTGAAAAGACGAAATTTGTTGCAGCTGGAAATTGTACAAAATGAAAATTCCTAGGTCCCGACTTCTGCCAAGGAGATCCCACTTCCAGGGCACAGAGCAGATTGCCATAGAGGCTGTCCTGATGAATTCCTGTCAGGTGTCTTTAGAACCATGCTAATAGTTTAAGTAATTCTTCAGAATATTATACAAATCACAAATATATGTTACTGCCTAGGATCTCCTTAACATGGTGTTACACCATTTTTAGTGCCAATTAATAATTTCTTTCTTTTTTGTGATTTAAAAGATAAAAATAGTTCCACATAGATGGAAATCTCTTTTGTAGAATGAATGTAAATTGAATTGATCCAGCATCTACTCCATCTCGTAGTTCAGTGACAGATTATCAGTGTAACTCCTGTTGCAATCTGAAAGAAAATATCTTGCTGCATTGTTTGTTTTCTTGATTTCAATGAACAGCTTCAATCACCTTGTAAGAAATGAGCACCAGTGTTCCCTGTAAATATACTAGAGAAAATGAATGGCAAATAACATCATCCCTGTTATCTGAAAAGGACATACTCTGAATGTCAAGATGCAAATCTCTTTGATTCTATGGTATCAGCTATTTCTCCCCCAAACATTTAGGATTCAAGTTGAATGCCAATAGATCTTCTACACTGTTCTGCAGCATCAGTTTTTAATATCTTGACATATGCATTAAAGAGGAGGATTCTGTTTCTCCCTATACATGAGTAAGTACAATATATTATTTGTAAGTAGCAGGAGGCAGGAAGAAAATTTGTAAGCATCTCAAGATAAATTTAATCTTGATGATATAACAGGACAAAATAATGCAGACAACAAAATATTGAATGGTAACTATACACTAGGCGTGGTGCTAATGAACTGATGTTTAAAGGGAAGTTTGCAGGGATGCATTCGTTGCCTACCAGAACCTGAGTTCAAGTCCTCACTGCTCCTGATTCCAACGTCTGGTTAGTAAGCACTGTGGAAAGCAGCAAGTGATGGATTCAGTGAGTGATTCCTTGTCTCCCATGTGGGACACTTAGACTGAGTTCTCTGCTTCTGGCCCAGGACCAGTGAGTATCGGCCTTTGAAGAATGAGCCAGTAGATGGGAGACATCCTCACATTCTGCCCCACCCCATCTCTCTGTCTCTTTGTCTCTGTCTCTCCTTCCTTCCCTCCCACATGTTTCCATGCTTTTGAAACAAACATAATAAAGGAAACCTGAGTTCACTCCATTTTTCACAAAGGGAAATAATGAATAGACTGCATCTGATTGGGGGGTAGGGCTGATGGACAACTGAATCCTCAGCGTGGCTGGCTTAAATCTTGGTCTTCATCTTATTCAAGGACAAAACAAGAGCTGTAAGTAAGGATAGATAATATTCAGGAAGGCTCTTTTCTTTAGCATCCACATTTTTATTTACTTAGCATATTTATTTATTTGAAAGATAGATGGAAACTGGCTGCCAGACACAAATCTGGTTTATATTCCATATGTGTGCAATGACTGGGACTCAGCCAGTTTGAAACTGGAGGCTGTGAATTCACCCCAGGTCTCCCACATCAGTATTTGGCACCCAGGCAGACAAGGCCCAGACAGGAACAGGAAGCTGGGATTGGGAGCAGGGCTAGAACTAGAATCCAGGCGTGCTGACGTGAGATGCAGACATCTCAAACAACACGTTCCGTAAGTGCTATGAATGCCTACCACCTTTCCAATCCTTTCTTTATTGGATTAGAATCTACTGTATTCATTGTCAATCATATACTTACAGTGAAATCCATTACTCTTTACCATTTTGGCCATATGCAACTAATGGGAAGCCAGACTTGAGATCCCGAGCAAATGCCTTGCTATGGTTGTGGAAGAATGGATGAAGGAGAGCCAAGAACAGGGTTTTCATGGTTCTGAAATTAGATTTTGTGTTCAAGTTCAGTTTCTTGGAACAGCGTTACAGATTTTGTTAGTGACAATTAAGCACTTTCTGTTTCTAAAAGTTAAAAATATTTTTGGTTTCCAAATGATAGGATCATTTTTATGACATTTTATATTACATCAAAAACAAGAATGACTTTATTAGTATATAGATACATAATATATTGCTAAGAATTGTGGAAGATTGCTCTTATTTGGCCTTCCCAATAATCTGGAAAGAAGGCCCTTTTGCCATTTAACTAACACAGAAACCACATTAGAAGGCATTCTCTGTTGGAGTCTCAACAGGCTAATCCTCCAGCTGCTGTACCAGCATCCCATTTGGATGTTGGCTTATGTCGCAAATGCTCTACTTCCAATCCCACCTCTCTGTGGACTGGGGAGGTAGAGAACGATATCTCAACTCCTTGGGCTCCTGTAGCTACACTGGAAACTCAGAGGACACTCCTGGCCCTGGTGTAGGATTGATCCAGGCCTGTCTGTTACAGCCATTGGAGAACGACCAGTGGGTACATTGTCTTTTTGTCCGTCTCTCCATCTTTCTGAAAAGCTGCCTTTCAAATAAAAAGAAAAAAATGTTTTTAAAAAGGTGGCATCCTTTAGCTTGTCTAGAAATCAGACCTTTAGTGAGAAAGATACAGCATCTGTGGCACGCTTCTTGCTCCAGAACTACGGATGATCTGGCCTTCCTTCACCTGGCCCTTCTTTTCACCTTAGTTGTTGTCTTTGTGTGGTAGTATTTGTGCGGTTCATTTACTTGGTGAGCTAATGCTTTTGCCTTTCAAAGATGTGTATTACCTAACATTCCCACTGTTATTATTTCCCTAATTTGTTCAAGTCTAGAACTTTGTAGGTGCTAAATTAATATATGGCAGGAGGTATTTTTACAATCACTTAATTCAGATGTGAGTTTTTTGAACTTTGTTTTTAATACCCTTGCTTAATTCTGTAATATTGTTGAGTTTCCTACAGTGGAATACTAATGTGCTCAAATTAATAATCTTAAAAAAATATTTTAAACTACTATAACCATATACCATGCAGATTTTATTTAACTAAATTTTAACTAAGAAATACTCTTTCCAAGTTAATTTACTGTGTTCCAGAAAAACCGTATCAATTTTAGACATGTATTAGAAGAAATAACTTTTGAAATATTTGTTTTCCACCTCTGAAATAGAAACATAGAATATATTTAATTACAATTACTTTTAAGACAAATTCCAAAAAAAACCCAATTTTGTGCTTTCTATTTTTAATGCTAAATTTCTTCTTATTGGAGAATGCAATTAACCTGCCTCTAAAGATAACACGCTATCTGTGCCATAAACACATATTTGATAGCAATATAAATAATCACAGTGACATTCATTTGCGTTAGGAGAAAATGCTGTGAGTCTTAGATGTCTGAACACAGAGGCAGGTTAATTCGTTCTGTTTTCAAGAACCATCATTCTGCAATGCTCTGTTTATCTTGAATACTGTCATCCCTATTATTTATTAACTGTTTCTTAACATTGTAGCACTCACAATATTGTTAGTAATTGCTTATTATGCTGCTGTACATCCTTACATCTTCAATATTTCTAAGATCTTCTGTGACCTAAGGATGGAGACTAACATACCAAGAAATGGAGATACACTGCAGTAAGCATCTTTACTCTAGAATAAATGATAGGTTCCAAATGAAACTGTTTAATCTAACTTTATAGTAGGATGCTGGATTTTCACCATTGTCTATACCTACAATGTCTGGTTATACTTCAATAACAGAATGATGGACTTCTGACTGTTTTTGAAGTACTATGCTATTATAATACTATAGGGGAAAAGCAAGGGATGGAAGATGACGAGGGTGGAAAGGAATATTCGTGAGCCTATGGAACTGTTATGAAAAACAAAAGTTTTTTTATAAAGAAGTTATTTTATCTAAATTTGACCAGGTATGCCTTCACTTCACTACCCATTGTGAATGACTGTCTTTCAAGAGTTACACAATTGTCAAAGAGATTTTGACAGCTAACAATTTTTTGTTTACTTAATATTAAAGTATGTTCGAATTTGAAAGCATTTATATTGTATAAGGGAACATGTGCTTAATCCACAACACTCAGTGCTAATTTCTTCTCTGCTTCCTCTTTTTGATATAATAGAGCTGTGGAACAAAGTTGATTAGTTATCTCTCAGTTTTGCCAAATTAGTAGGATTGACAATATCCAGAATCTGTAGTACATAGAGAAAAGGAAACCCGTGTGGACTATTGTTTAGAGTATGAATTAATACGATCCTTTGGAATGGCAACTTAAAAATACCGGTTAACTGTTAAAATCAATCATCCATGACTTTAAGTTTCTGCAAATTTAATGAAAATCAATTGTGAAAAAGATAGATGGGTAAAATGTCAAGTTTATAGGCAAATATCCATTGCTTATGACCAAAATTTTTACAGGTTAGAATTGTGTAGATGATATACAATTTCTTTTTTTAAGATTTATTTTATCTTTTTATCCGAAAGGCAGATCTACAGAGAGAAGGAGAGACAGAAAGAAAGGTCTTCTATCTGCTGGCTCACTCCCTTAATAGCTGCAACAGCCAGAGCCGAGTCCATCTGAAGCCAGGAGCTAGGAGCTTCTGGGTCTCCCACACAGGTGCAGGGTCCCAAGGCCCTGGCCCATCCTCTGTTGCTTTCTCAGGCCCCAAGCAGGAAGCTAGATGGGGAGTGGTATAGCTGGGACACAAACCAGCACCCATATGGGCTCCAAGCATTTGCAACATGAGGATTTAGCCACAGACCCAAAATACTGAGCAAGATGATGTAAAATTTCTTTTAAGTGTTACTGTGTTACTATTTAATTACAGCTATTTATACTTTTTAGCATGTGTCATAATTACCTGAAGAGGTTTAATAAATGCGCACAAAAGTCAAATACTCATGATTTTTTAGTGTGTTCACTCCACTGCTAGTGATCCCTCACCTGGACTATAGGAAGAAGTTTTACATGGAGTGGTTTAAATGTTGGGTTACAGCACAGAGACATTAGCCCAATCGATGGGACCCTGGCATGACGGCTAAAACTCCAGTTGTTGTGGAACATTTCCCATCATGCTCAGACTTGGGTCCTGGCCCTATGCTCAATTCCAGCTTCTTGCTGATGTGTGTCCTAATAGTCAAATTGACGGGTTCCTGTATTCTATGCAGGAGACTTGTATTGTGTGCCAAGGTCTTGGCTTCTTAGAGCTGGTCAGGCCTCAATTCTTTCTGGCATTGAGTAGGGAGGGGGTTTGGGAGAGTAGTTTATTGAATATAAGCTTCTCTCTGTCTCTCTCTTTCTCTATGTGTGTGTCTCTCTCTCTAAATCTATATACCTGTCAACTAAATAAAAATGATAAGAAAAAAATGTTAGCACAACAATGAAGTTGGATTTAAATTTTGATATTCAAAAAAATGTAGCAAATTAAAGCTCCAGAAAAAAGAACAATTATGTATATGCAGGATAGGGCAGGGAGTTGGTTGTTCCCAAACTCTGAGGAAGGAAGTCCCAGCAACCAAGAATCAGTCGTGTTGTTTTTTTTTTTTTTTTGCTTTCTTTTGTTTTACATTTAAATTATTTCACTTATCTAAGATAAGTAAATTTCATGTAGTTCACAAAACAGATTTAGAAACATAGTGATACTTCTCACTCCTACCCATGTTCACCTCTCACCTCTTCCCTCCTTGCTTCCTTCCTTCCTTCCTTCCCTCCTTCCTTCCCTCCTTCCTCCCTTCCTTCCCTCCTTCCTCCCTTCTTTCATTGTCCTTTAGAGTGTTAGCATATACTTTTCCTGTAGCTGGTAGTAGGGAAATTCTTGCTTACTGTTTGGAAAAAAAAAAAGTGGCAGTACACTAAATATTCCAATCTGATGCTAACACTCATGATCTATTAAACATGTATTATCAGAGTCCATTCAGTGCAAAAGGAAGAGCCGAGTACACTTTCTGCATAATTCAAAAACAAGGGCATTTAATTGATTGATAAATAAGCATTTCATATGTATTTAATGGTTTAGTATTTTGATATGAAGTAAGCCAGACACAGAAAGACAAATGCCATATGTCCTCTCTTACACATGGAAGATGAAAATAAAAAGGAAAAAAGAAATGCCAAAATATCCATTTTGCTGCAAATATAGTGCCTTTATGAAGCCTTGTTTTATAGCTGTTGATAGAAATTGCTGCTACTGTAGTTTTGAAACAGTGTATTTGAGGATTTTATAGATTGATCCTTTCTTGTCTCATTTCTCATATGCATGTTCATTTTCTACTCTGTATTTTGATTCTATTTGTTTCTTTCTGGTACACAGCAATCCACTTGAATGTTTACATTGAATTTATATGCAGTAAAAACACATAAAAACCATTTGGCAACTATCTTGTTTTTTAATATTTAGTTGAAAGTGGGCTTGGCAGCGTGGCCTGGTGGCTAAGGTCCTCGCCTTGATCCCATATGGCTGCTGGTTCTAATCCCGGCAGCTCCACTTCCTCTCTATCTCTCCTCCTCTCCGTATATCTGACTTTGTAATAAAAATAAAATAAATCTTTAAAAAAAAAAGGCAAACGCTACATCATTAAAAAAAAAATATTTAGTTGAAAGTTTCACCTTAATTATGAGGAATAAGATATAGCTTATTTACACTTGTAATGAAAGAGGAATACTGATACAGAAACTAAGGCTGCTAGATCATTGGGATGGTTCCTAGTGCCTTCAATTCTTACAATGGGAGGGTTTGTTTGAAAACTAATGCATTGTAAAGACATTTGATTAAAATTTGCAAAATGAGTTGACATCAGGTAAGTACCTAGTTATACATAATTAAAATAAAGTATTATTTAATGTTATTAATGATCAGAATGGGGAATTCTGGTTAATACACATTTACGTTAATATAGCCTTTTGAGTATGTTTTTGGTTCAGTCTTTACTCGACCTCAAGACAAATGGTATTGACTAATTCCTGTGGTTCACTTAATAGAACAGGTGGAACTCCATTTATATTCATTATGGTCTGGGCTAATCATCCCATTTCTCACTACAGCCATGTCAAAATAGATTTTGTAATTCATGATTTACATCTAATTTCTCACTAAATTCTTGAGTTGACATTTTGATAAAAAATGAGACATGATTTTATTACATTTTAGACAAGCTTTTGACAATGCTGATAGATATTATGTTAACTAAAATAGTTTTGCTACATCAGTGAGCGTACAAAATAATAAAAACACAGTAATTTAGATTGGCATATATTTTATTCTTATTTTCATTTACACTTTTGTATCTATGGGGTTCCTCCCTACCCCATCACCTGTCATCCATTATTTTCCTTCCTGCTTCCCCCAACTCCTATGGGAAAAAAAAAATTAAGTGTTTTCTAGATACAAGTCTCTGTCCCTGGTACTGAGGAAAATGCAGTGATGTTAGGGAGGGGGAGTAGTACATGATCAGACCCTTGTGGTTAAGAGTGCATGATGTTGTCAAATGTTGCGACCATGCTATGACAGTTATTTTTCACATTTTTAGAATTATCTTCCCTATATATAGGATAGGCTAATATTAATTTGTGGTCTAGCTACCTCAAGTGTTCTGTGGAACATCACATAAAAAATATATGTGAATTATAATTCGCCATATCATAAAATGTCCTTAATATGTCCTCGAAGTTTCTTGTTTTGAGAGATGGTAATTGGCTTTGCATTTTGTGCACATTGTTGTGGAGATTTAATGTATTTACTATCCAAATTATCTCAACTGATAACAAAAATATGTTCCTTCCCTGGATGCTATAATCTTAAAAAAAAACATGTCTTTGTTTTATCTATTTTCCAAAACTCAACACTTTTAAATCTAACTTCACATTAAGCTCACAATATTCTACCTAATGAATAGGCAGTGATGGCAGGCAGTCCATGGAAATGGAAATTCTGGTGACATTTTACACTGACATTCTTGCCTTTGTTATTTTTCAGTCTTGTCTTAGGTTGCTTGTGGGAGATGGGTCAGGGAGGAGGTTTTCCCTGGACTAAAAAAATCTGGCACAGTTTGCCTTCATGGAGATAGATAAGTATATTTTCCAGGTGATATGTAACCCCCCAATCAGCCCATAAAGAGGTAAGATAAATACAAATATCAGAAGCATGCAGTATAAGGAAATGTTGAAGCATGGGTGGTCTAAAGGTAATGTTACGAGGATTATGTTCTGACTCTAACTTTGGGCAATTGCCATATAATAGCCAAACGAAAGTGAAAATATATCAACTATATATAATATTTTGTGGGGGGTGGAATACTTATGAAAGTGCTTGGCAGATAATGCGCATTATTAAATATGCAAGTAGGAAGCTATGTAGAATGCTGCCTTCTGTTTATTTCATTCAGAAAGTCTAAATGTATTCAAAAGGATATATTTTTAAATCAATATATGTTGTATTTTCAGAGGAAGTAATTTCCCTTGAAATCATGCAGCAGTCGCTCATATTACATCGGAACAGCATCTTATAATAACAACCTTTAATAGCAATATAGTGCATTTATTCTAAATAGCTTGAAGCACTTAATGGGCATTATCCAATTAATCATTATAGATTCCCGTGTGGTAGGTCAGAATGATTATTTCAGTGTTGGCCATTACAATACTGATATGCAAAACCAGTGAGCTGCTTACTGAACTGAATGACTCTTTCAGGTGTATTTGGGAATAGAAGTGATAATGTGACCATCCATCAAGGATACCGTTAAGTGGACCACACTGATTCTTGGACTAGATATTCCTAAGTTGCTTCTTGTAAAATACATACAAGTGTATTTAATTTTAGCACTCAAAGCTGGCAAAACATATTTATGAACTTCTAAAACCACTATTTTTGTAATCAAAACCCTTCTCAAGGTTTATTTTTTATCTGTTGTCATCTACTTGAAAGGCAGAGCAATAGCAGATTGAGAGGCAGAGAGAGAGGGAGTGAGATAGAGCATTCAACTGCCTGTTTGTTCCCCAAATATCCACACATGTCCCAGCAGCCCTAAGCCAAAGCCAAGAGCCTGGGATTCCATCGGGTCGCCCATGTGGCTGCAAGGACCCGAGCTGTTGAATTACCATCTGCTGTCTTCTGTGATGCATTGGTAGGAAACTGGATCAGAAGCAGAATGCATTAGGCTGTGACTGGGAATTCTGACATGGGAAGAAGTTGCCCCCAAACAGCAGCTTTATCTGTGCACCAAAAATATCCTGCCCTACCACCTGTTCTAATTCATGTATCTACTAACCTCTTATTTTTAACTGAGAATTCTAGTAATTTTATAAAACATTGCTTCATTAAATTCTTAATTAATAGTGATACTGATAAAAAGTCAAATAAGATACATGCTAATTTATACTTCAACTCAGAAGAAAGGAAACTTATCATCAAGTGCTTCATTTTCACAAGGATTGTTCTACCAGTTCTCAAATTCAGTTAATTAGTAGTTCTACTGTCAGAGGTTGGATAGAACAATGCTAACCAAGAACCATTCTCTAGACAAAGAAAGCTAGTTTATAAGTAGAATGAGGAGATGTGGGAACCACAGTGCAGTGGTTAAACTGTAATTTAGGGAACTAGCATATCATTAGCAATATTGGTTCTATCCCAGCTACTCAGCTTCCGGTCCAAATTCCTGTTAATACACTTGAGAATGGAGTGGATGATGGCCAACAGACTTTCACAATTCTCTGGATGCTGGGTATTTCTAGATCTAAAGATGACAATATTAGGACAGGGGTTTGAAGTATCAGGTAAGACAATGTGTGTGACGCCCACATTCTATACCATAGCAACTTGATTTAGGACTTGGATGCACCCATATTGTAAATATGGGAGGCAGAAGATGATGGCCCAAGTAATTCGGACACCATCACCCTTGTGGGAGATCCAGATCTTGGCTTCTGGCTTTGCCTTTGCCCCATCCTGTCTGTTCCTGGTGTCAGGGAAGTGAAATGACAGAAGGATTCCCTCCACCCACCCCCACTGCCACCGTGTGTGTGTGTGTGTGTGTGTGTGTGTGTGTGTGTGTGTGTGTGTGTGAAACAAATGCAAAGAGAAATGTAAAATTTATATTACAAAAGTGCAATATGCTATTACAACTAGATTGTTTTTGATAAAGAGTGAAGTTACCGCAATTAGCAATGGATATTGCTAGGGATTTGAAAGCCTTAAGTATAGCTGGTTGCAAAGGGGTGCTCTAAAGAAAGAAGCATATTTCTGTAGTCTTGTATTTTGCTAATTTTATGACATAAAGGAAATGAATTTACTTTTTAAAATTTCCTCATTTCTCATATATAAAACAGAAAATGGAGAGTGTGAATATGCGAAAAAGAAAATAGGTAGTATATGTGAAACGGTTGGCATTGTATTTTCTCAGTGATGTGCATCCAATAAGCAATCAGTTCATTGTTTTGTTTTGTTTTGCTTTTTGTTGTTGTTTTTGCCTTGCATCATATAAGGCAGCTGTGGAAATAATGACTATCCTGGGCATAATTAGACTTTATATCTCTAGGTGTAAATTATTATTATTATTTTCTTGTCAAAGTTTGGTTTTTGTGAAAATCAGATGTGACTGTGAAGTTCTTCAAGGTCATTGCCGTAAGAAATTCTGCACGCATCCTTCAAGTCAGAAGTCTCTCTGAACCACATAACAGTTTGACTGAAAAGACATTATGCAAATCAAATGCATGCCATCATTGTTATGGATAAAACTGTTCATTGTACACTCCCGGAAGTTTCTCCACTGTAAGAACTGAGGCTCATTAAGTAGGTTTGTGTGACTGCTATTTAACTATGATCAAGTTCGGCATATATACACATAAGCATGAATAGAATAGGATAAATCGAAAAAGGAAAATTGATAATCTGTGTGCACACACACACACATTAACAAAGATTAAGACCAAAAGTGAGGCAGAGAAACAAAATGAGAGCCAACAAATGATATGAATAGCAGGAAACCTTAAGAGAAACAGAGAAACACAAGGAGACAGACAAAGAAAAAATATCAGAGAGGTAAAACCAGACAAGAAATTTAGAAATGAGATCTGCAGAGAAAGAAGATGAATGCCTCCCGAGTTGGGACACTTTGTTCTCATTCCGCAGGCAAAGGCATCCATATCCTGCCTTAGGGAGTGTGCTTATTGTCATGGGGAGGTCACCAGGGAAGATATGTGTCTCCTAGTAAGGACTGCTGTCTGTCAGAGGTATTTATTTGTGCAGTGGATGCCCCATGCACACATTACTTACCTTGATTATTCTTTGAAGGAATGTATTATACCCTTTATTTTTATATACAGCATATATCAGGCATTGTAGCACATAACTCAAAGCCACTCTTGAATCATGTTCAGCACAAAGAATATGTGTGTATATGTGAAAGCTGGAGGGAACTCAAGATAGCAAGGAGCTGAAAAGTCAAACTGAGTCAACTGTTTTTAATTTTCAGGTAGTGAAAGGGAAATGGGAGAGAAATATGAATTAATATTACCATAAAACTGCATCCCAGTGTTTTCATTAGATGCTAATGCATGCCAAATAATCTGTTCAAAGATTAAATTCTTCCTTTAAGTAGCTTAAGATTGTAATCTGTTGAAGATTTCTGAGAATAAGCAAACATTGGAGCAATCACTTTATCAATAAGAAACATGACTTACTGAGCGCTATATACCTATTGAACAGAATTCAAATAGGGCCCAGCATAATGGTTCAATAACTAAGTCCTTACCTTGTAAGTGCTGAGATTCCATAAGGGTGCCAGTTCACGTCCCAGCTATTCCACTTCTCATCCAGCACTCTGCTTATGGCCTGGGAAAGCAGTAGAGGACGGCCCAAAACTTTGGATCTGCACCCCCATGGGAAATCAGCGCAGTTCTCAGTGTTGTGGCCATTTGGAGAGTGAACCAGCCGATGGAAGATTTTTTCTCTTTATCTCCTTCTCTTCATAAATCTGATCTGTCTTTTCAACAAAAATAAAATAAAAATAAATCTTTAGAAAAAAACAAAGAAATAGCAATAGGTTTTTGTTCTTCATCTTGTTTTACTGGAAAGGCAAATGTACAAAGGAGAGACAGATGTATCTTTCTTCTGCTGCTTCACTGCCCAAATGGCTGCAGAGCTGAAGCTGAGCCAATCTAAAGCCAGGAGCTGAAGCTTCTTCTTGGTCACTTGTGCAAGTACAGGGTCCCAAGGCTGTGAATCTCTTCTCCTGCTTCACCAGGCCATAAGCAGGGAGCTAGATGGTAATTCAGCCATATGGGATGCCTGCACTTGCAAGGGCAGAGCTGTCAATTCAGCCGGCACCGAAGCAGGTTTTGTTTTGCTTTAGGGGGTTTTTAAAATATTATTTTTGTTTAAAGGCAGAGCTACAGAAACAGGGAGAAACACAGAGAGATGTTCCATCTGCTATTTCATCAAATGGCCAAACAGCTGGAGCGGATCCAAAGCCAGGAGCCAGGAGCTTCTTCCTGATAACTCACGTGAATGCGGGGTACATGCATTTGAACCTTCCTCTGCTGATTTCCTTGGCCATAATCAGGGAGATTGATCAGCAGTGGAGGCATCCCTACTTCAACCAGCTCCCAAGTTGGATTCAGATGAAACATTTGTAATGTAAAAACAAAGAACAGGAACAGAAGAATCACAGAACTTTAACTTGCGATCCATTCAAAATCAACGCATACCTACAATATCCATGTTATATCCAAGTTCGTAAATGTAGAGCATACCAGTTCACAAAGTTAGTCACATCACTCCTAATCAGTTCAAAGATAATGATGCAGAACCCACAATGAATTTATTAGGAAGGACGAAAAAAAAGGAAGCAAAGAAACACTCCTCAGCCTTCTACTTTGGGGGCCATGAAAATTCTCTTGTGTTCAGTTACATGTTTTTGGAGGAAGATGATGACACCATGAAAGCATTGGACAATGTATCCATTCTAACAATGGTATTGTGGGATGAGATATTGAGGATGAAAAGGATGATGTCGCCCTTTAGGACAGGTGTGTTCATGGGCCAGAAGAAAACTGTTAAGAAAAATGGAATATGGATTTTTTAAAATCTTGACTTAAATGTCATTGATGAAATCAGACCCAGAGAAGTTAAATATAGAATACAGTTTAAAAGAAATAGTCAAGCTTATGTAAAATAGCATTTGTTATTCATCGATATATTGTTACCTGCTTGTACTGTTACAAACGCATAGCATTTTAAAGCACCAAGACAAAATTAAATTCTTAAATTATGTTTGAAAAAAATGCCACCATGCTTTCTTTTCTTGTGGTTAATTCCAGACCTAAGAGAGAGAAATGGGGCATGCCAGACCATGAAATCCAAAGAGCTATATATCTGAACAACTTGTCATGATAAACAAAAATCAAAGCTTTTAAAGTTATATCTCCCCAGAGTAGGAACAAGCCAAGGACACCAATACCATTACCACTGTCAAAATCTCTCTGTGGCATTAAACTTTTCAATCCGCTTTGGCTTGGCAGCGTAAGGTCATCCCAGCTCCCGCGGGTATCCTTTTTTCTTTCAGCAAGAGGTCGGCTCCCGTGAGTGATTTACTTGATTGGCATATATATTCTGCTTAAAGCCTCCATCTGATTACCATCACTCAGCATGTAAAGTAAGAGAGTCTAACACATTGTTTCGTAAGTTGCATTTCTTCCAATACGTGGTTTTTGCTTCTGATTGAAATGGATTTAATTTAAGCACATTGCAGCCTCTTTTCTCATGGAATACAATTTGAATAATAGTTGTTAGACTCCTTTCTTACTTAAATATCCCTTATTTTATTTCTGAAATATTTCCATATACAACATAAACCTTGGGTGTCAACAATTCAGGGATCTCCTGAAACTCAAGTATATTATTCAAGGGACAAACTTCTTAAATTTTATTCAAAATGTCTGTTATAGGAACTTTTTTTATTTTTACAAATTATGGAATACACCTTTGGTTTCCAGCAAGCAACCATTTCTAAAAATAATAAACTTTTCAAGTGTAAATACTGAATTAAAAATATTTTGTATAAAATACATTAAGGAGGCTGTATAAGGTCTTCACACAGGATATGGTTGAAAATCACTGTTCTTCAAATTCTAGTAGACCTACTTTTAAAATGCTTTTAGAAAAAATAGCTGAAATATCTTGTTTGTAATAGTAATACAGAAGATAAATTTTGTTAAGTGAAAATTATTATAGAAAAAGCTGTGTTCTTAATCCACAGCCAGGAAATGTGACATGGACAAGAGGAAAGAAAAAAAGATTTGTTCACGTGATGAACAGGTGCCCAATATGAATGAGCCACTGCTTAGTTCTTGGTGTAATTATGGATTCATTCTAAACTTCTTAGGCTCTCCTATGTAGCAGATCCTCTCCACTGGTTTGGGGATATATCAGAATAGAAGAGGTAACTATTCTGCATTTCTGAAACTTGCATTCTAGCACTATACATAAGAATAAATCATTAGACATGAAAATGGTAACTAAAAAAGAAAGTTGAAATATGCCAACAGCATAAATGTAATATAAATTCCATGGAAGATGATTGTGTGATAAAAATGTATTAACAGTTTTAGATTGCATCATCAAGAATGTACTCACTGTAAAGGTGAGACGTCAATAAAGACGTTAAGTATATAAAGGAATCATCCCTGTATTTACATGTGAGAGGAAAGGTGACAATATACCTAAGACACACAAAATTCCTCTAGAATATAGGTCTAAAGCAGAAGAGGAAGAAATGCTTAAGAAAGTCTGAATTTGGAGAAGAAACCAGGACTGGTATTATAGAGTCTTGCGCCATTGTCAGGAATCTGACTCTTATTCTGAAGCAATTGTGTATTACCAGTTGGGTAAAAAAGGAGAGGAATTACAAACATTAGAGAAGCATTCTAACCATTATGTTACATGGTTGCAAGTAAAATGTGGGGGCGAGAATGAAAACAGAAGGTTTGCTGTGAGGTAGAATGAGTCATTTGCACAGCAGGTCTTCTGTAAATTGATGCATGAATTCTCTTTACCCAGGCAAAATTCTAGATGAAGAAACATGTTCAATAAAGGTCACTTCTATTAAGCTTGACAATGACAGTACTTAAGCAATTAAACCTAAATGGTTTGTGCTAAGATGAGTGTCTTCACAATGGGAAAACCTGGCAGAGTCTACTTATTCCTCCTCTAAAGCTTTTAGTAAGAAATCGTGAAATCTATGGATTTATGGGGCAGAGCTGTATGAATAACGTAAGTTGACATACAATATATGAGTATGAAGCACAACTTTGTAAAATCTAAACAGCTACTTTTAAAGTACAGGGACCAAATACTTCATTAGAAATTTCATCTGTTACTTAGAACAGGAATACTCAAGAAATGGAGTAGATCGCAAGGGGTCTGTACAATTCATCTTGACTCATTGCATGTCCTGCTTATTTGTATCACTGTAATAATTATTATGATTTTAAAAATTATGAAGGTAAAGAGAGCAGATTGCGTGCATTTTATAAGAAGATAATCTTACTTTTCCTCCTATTCTCTTTCTATTCCTTGCCTTCCTTCCGTTTTTCTTCAACTTTTGCAAAAGTATGAATTTGGTTCACTCCACGATCACTGGTTTGATATGCCACTAAACATCACATTCAACAAATAGAAAGCAGAAAGACCACAGTTCCATAGGAATGTAAATCAGGGTCAGAAAAAGCATTCAAGTCACAGGATGTTTGTTTACTAACTATACATTTGATATATTTCATGTTAACTACCGCATATCAGAGCATTAGTTACTTGTAGCTGCCTGGGTTAATTTCGGGGTTTGCATAAGTTTAAGATTTATTTGCCAGTTTGAAAGAAAGAATGAGGAGAATGAGAGAGGTCTTCTATCTATTTGTTCACTCCCCAAATGGCTGGGTGAGGCTGGGCCAGGGACAAGTGGAGCAAGCCATAAACTCAGTCCACTTCTCCCATGTGATTTACCTGGCCCCAAGTGCTTGGCCCATCACCTACTGCGGTCCCAGGGACATTAGCAGGAGGCTGAACCATAAGCAGAGCAGCCTGCATTTGAACGTGTGCTCCAAAAAGTAAGCAAGGGCTTAACCTACTGCACCATGAGACCAGCACCGTTACTGGCATGGTCAATGAAGTTCATACTGGATCAAGTATCTAACTTTTAAGAATCTGATTTATATGATCCAGACATTGTCACTGATGCCAGTAATTCTAAGAAAAGCTAATCACGCCTTATAACTGGCCAATAGCAACAAAGTTAAAGAAGTTCAAAAATTTAAGATTTTCTTCTAGCAGGTGAACTGAATCCAATGCAAAGCACAGAGGAGATAGAAAAATAGCCTCAATTTGTTTTCAGTCTGCATTCTGTGACCATCCACTTCAGGATATCAGGGTGTAAATTCCTTTCGGGGTGCCTGGGGAGTCAAGATGCAGAACTCAGTTTCTTAGATATCATGTGTAAGATGCTTAGACATGTAAGTGGTGGGATGTTGAGTAAGCAGCTGATTGTACATGCAATATACAAGGAAGTAAGAAGCTCTGAGATGAAGTTCTATATGTAGGAGTTAATGTCATGTTGAGGATGAAGTCCTGTCACTGAATGAGAAACCTAAGTGTGTGTAAACAAAACAGATCAGACAGCAAAGGACTGAACTAAGACATGTGACATAAAAGGCTAGGCAAGATGAGCAACAAATACAAGACACAAAAAAAGTTACCTGCATGGTAGAATGAAGAGAAGATGATATTCTGAAGTCTTAATGTGTGTTCCATTGCTGTAATGAAGTACACCAGGCAGGCTAATTGAGAAAGAGTGGCAGGGAAACCAAGAGATGAGACATGGGGAACGGTACTTCACTCTCATCTTGGAGGTTTTAAATCGAAAGGACACCACACAGGCACCGTGAGAGAGTTTTTCGTGGCTGTAGCACGTCATGACAGGGTAGATGTTTGTAATCATTTTGATTTATTTGTGTGAGTTCATTCAATCTTCCATGAGTGCCTCTTTATCTGAAAGCTTGATTTACTTGGTTTGCTTCCTCCTTTTAAATGCAATACTGTGAGTACTCAATATTCAAAACCCTAGGGAAACTAATATCAGCATTAAGAGTATAAGCTTAAACTGAATGAAAATACGCAATCCAAGAAACACCACAGCATCCTTAGGATGTGCATTTAAAATATCCACTATAGGATGTTAATACTTTCCTTATTTTGGTTGGAAGGATCCTCCTGTTCTGTAACTGGTTTGCGGTGATTTGTTTTTAATGTCACCATGGAGATTCTGTTGCCAGATCAAAGTCATATTCCATCTCACTGCATGTGGCAAATGATAGATACTCTGTGACAATGGCAGATCTGTGAATTGCAGAACTTTCAGAAACACGTGCCTGTGTAGTTGACCGAGGACAAAGCAGCAGCTTATCATGGATACAAGATTTTCTACTTGGCATTGACCCCTTACATATTTGTTTCCATCATTTACTGTTTTCTCTAGCAAACATTTTACGAATTTGCGCACACAACATTATGAATGTGCACATACATGCAAATAAACTGTCTCCACACATGCACATTTTTATTATGTTTTTCTATGTCTATATGTATTTTTTTTCAGAAAGAGTAATAGTAAACTATCAACCTTCTG
Source organism: Ochotona princeps (assembly GCF_030435755.1). Classification (NCBI taxonomy): domain Eukaryota; kingdom Metazoa; phylum Chordata; class Mammalia; order Lagomorpha; family Ochotonidae; genus Ochotona; species Ochotona princeps. Next base: position 28,980,232 of record NC_080854.1, read on the forward strand.
TTATTTGGTGACAAACTTGATTCTGGTATGTTATATCCGTCCAATAGATAGGTTGTGGTTAATTTGAAGTGCATAGACTAAATAGACAAGCTGGTAGACTATAAGATAAAACTCAGGTGAGTTTTTGCTGTTGTAGTTATTCAGTATTTAATATGTGTAATGAGGACAGAATATATTAAGATGTGAATGCTTATTTGTGGGGCTAAAAGTGATCAATAATGTTTATCTGTAGTGAATCAGCTGGAATTAGCAGACAGCAATTTATCATGAGAGCAGAAAATAAGATCTGTTTTAGGTAATTTATCTATAATACTGTGTCTACATATAAAATAATTACAAAAATAATTAAACTAATTAAAATAACGAGTTTTTTGCATACAAATACATTCCTTTCTAAGCATATTTTAATTTTCTTAAAGGTGATTGCTGGATAGTGCTATTTTTCAGTAATGGAAAGAGTTGAATCATAAGTTCTCACAGAAAACAGAACATGAAAGATGTGTTTTCTTTATATTTTTTCCTTCATGTGCCATTTTTCGATATCTGTCTTGCCCTTACTTTCTGTTACCAATGCTGATGAGCAGTATGTTTGGACAGATTCTTACTCCATCAGGTGATCAGTCTGGTTTTTGTTTCGTACGTGATCTTGTTCCTCTATTTCTTCTCTCAAACCAGTGCTAGAAAGTCCAATCTGGAAAAACAGTAGTTCAGAGAATCATATGTTAAAAGTCCTTTAGGGGTCCATGCGGTAGCCTAAGTGGCTAAAGTCCTGGGCTTGCACGCCCGGGATCTCATATGGGCATGGTTCTAATCCCATAGCCCTGCTTCCCATCCAGCTCCCTGCCTGCCTGTGACCTGAGAAAGCAGTCAAGGATGGCCCAAAGCTTTGGGACCCTGTAACAGCATGGGAGACTCGGAAGAGGTTTTGGGCTCCTGGCTTCGGATTGGCACAATTCTGGCCATTGCAGCCGCTTGATGAGTGGATCAGTGGATGGAAGATCTTCCTGTCTGTCTCTCCTTTCTGCATATCTGACTTTCCAATAAAAATAAAATAAATCTTTAAAAAATAGAGAAAATAAAGTCCTCGCCTTGCACGTGGCAGGATGCTGTATGGGCACCGGTTCTAATCCTGGCAGCCCTGCTTCCCATCCAGCTCCCAGCTTGTGACCTAGTAAAGCAGCTGAGGATGGCCCAAAGCCTTGGTATCCTGTGCCCATGTGCGAGACATGGAAGAAGCTCCTGGCACCTGGCTTCAGATTGGCTCATCTCTGGTTGTGGCAATGTGGGGAGTGAATCAACAGACGGAAGATCTTCCTCTCTGTCTCTTTTCCTCTGTGTATCTGACTTTCCAATACATAAATAAATCTTTTAAAAAATGAAAATGTCTTTGGGACCCAATGTAAGCACCGCAAAGATACACAAATTTTTAAATAATGAAGTTTCATGTTTTGTGTAAACTTTATAATAATGTGAGAATAGCTATTAAGAATTATGTAGTTTCGCCAATGAGGAATAACAGTATAAATCTTGTCATTGTATGAGCAACAACGCATTGGGTAATAACCACATGACTAGTATTATGTGGTCGACTTGTCGTGATCCAGGAAGAAGTTGTTGAAATAGGACAGAACATCTGTGAGTGATCATGTCTATATTTGGGCTTTGATTTGAATATGGTTTCCTTTCTTGCAAATAAAGGAATTAATATAAGATAATAAAGTATTAATAATAATAAAGTATTAATATAGGATACTCATGGGCTAATGCTAAAATGCAACCCACCAAATACAGTGAAGCAGACACTAATTTTAGAAACGCATTCTAAATAATACTGAAGTATCACTGTGTTATATCTGAAAGAATATAGCCAAGCAGGTTTTATTTACTCCAGGGGGAGATTTATATTTTATTATGTGATTGTAAGTTCTTTATAAATGTATCCTTCAGTAAAATCCAGCTTTAGGGCAGTGTTCTGAGAACAGATAGAAAATCCTTATACACTATGTAACTAGACATGTGACTTGTGGGAAGTGTTCAGTAAGTATTAACTAATTATGCACCAAACTAACGAAGGATAGAAAAGAACAGATAAAGCCCTTTTCCTTGTTTTTAATGTGTATTTATTTGAAAAAGTTTAGATTTAGAGAGAGAGAGAGAGAAATGGGGGAAGAGAGTGCTTCTGTCCACTAGTTCACTCTCCTGGTAGCCACCATGAACAGCGCTTGGATCATACCAAAGCCAGGGGCATCTTCCAGGTCTTCTACATAGGAGGAAGGGTACTAAGCTCTTGTCATACTACACTACATGCCCCAGGCTGTTGGCAGGAAACTGGATCAGAAGAAGAGCACATGGAACAGGAAATGCAGCTTTTCTTGTTACACTGCAATGCCAGCCCTGCCCTTAAGCTTTCTGAAATGGAGCTCTTGATCAGTATCGTTGCAGAACCCTGGTGTCACATAGGGTGGGCTGCTTCCAGCAGTCACAGCCACTATCAAGTTTATTAGTTATTCAGCTGCAGTAGGCAGACATTTGTAGGTGAACACAGGTACCTGATAACTTACTTTTTTCTCAAGATGATTTATTCCATTTACAAATCAAAAAACTAAAATGGATATTAAAAACTTTTTAAAGTTATCACCATCTATTTTATAGATCAGGCCACAAATACTCAGTTTAAATACAGCCTAGTGAATTGTAGTAATATGTTATGGTCACACCTGGATAGTAGTTTTCATGAACACAGGTGGACAGTAAGACGTTTAATTTTAATTATGTTTATTAAGTAAAGAAAACATTGAAATAGGGTGAGTTTTGGATGTCATGCTCTATGTTTATTTTGCTGTATATCCAAATAGATCTATGTTTAACTGCTGGTGAGATTCAGTAGGTATGCTAAAGAATTAATTAAAATTAATACTGCTGCATGTTTGATTCCAAAAATTTCAACATTGACATATTTTATTTCATTTTAATTGAGCTTACTGAACTAATAGGAAATATATATACTGAAGCCTACAAGCATGTCACAAATAATATTTCTGATTTGTAATTTTTAAAAGGTTGAATACAATTTAAGGAACTGACTTTTTCCCAAGTTTTACTGAGAAGCAACTGAAATATCTGTTCTCTCGCATATTGGTTGGCAAGTGATCTGTGTATTAATCTTCATGACTCACACATGACCTTGAATGGACACCTCAGTTTGCGACTGGGTGGATGACAGCTTAGGAGTGTCCAGTGTGCCCCTGGATCTGTGCTTTCATTTCCTGATGTACTCACAGCACTGAAGAGCTGCGAGAAAATATTATCATTGTTTGATGCTCTGGCACTCGAGTATACACCTACAAAATTACTCTTCTCAGCTGAGACATAATGAGCTCCTGTTTATGACCAGGTTCAATCTGCCTTCCTCAGGAACAGGTAAAAGCAAAGAGAGGAATGGCTTGAAATGCAAATTGCTTGGACTCCTGTGACCCAGCGGAATCAGACCTTACAAAGTGCCTGTCAGGGAGATGTGAATTTCTCACAAGCAGCTGGACCAGTCGTGTCAAAGGAAGTTATTGATTTTCCTGCAGTGTCTAGTATGCAGAAATGAAAGGCACTCACGTGTGTGGTGTAAATTCTTTCTAGATTTTCTTTTGTAAAGGCTGACATTTTCACCTCTTAATACTCAAGTTCATGTGGCATGAAGACATATTGAAAGACACATGTTTTGTTTTCTCGGCCTAAAAATAAAAATTTAGAAAAGGAGAATGAGAGAACCAATAGGGTCACAGCAGGGAAAATTCCAATATCCTGACATCACTATCTAGACTAATCAATGCACATTAACACAGGCTGCATTATGCATATGCAAAAAAAGGCTTGCCATCTCAGTGAAGGATGGCATAGCAATTAAAATGTCAGAAAGGCTAAGGAGGCAATGTAAGATTAAATGCAGCTTTAATTTCATTTTAAAACTTCTCAGTTCTCAAGTGCTCACTGAAGTGTTCTTTTTAGTGATTTTAAGTTCTGAAACATTACCAAAACTCAGCTACCTTCTTAGTGTTATATGTTAAAACTGTATTTTTTAACACTTTCATTATTTTGATAAATGATGCACATGGTATTTAATTTTTTTCAATTTCCTGCAACAGAGAACTGTCATTTTTTCTTCCTTAAGTATATATAAATGAAACTTTATAAAGGATTAAAATAAGGATGTAACATATATCTTCACATTTCTTCATCGAGTAAGACTTCACAGGCAAATAGTATTCACTAATAAAAATCATTTCACGAAATTGTATTTGAAAAGGCTCTGTTAATTCTCTTTGTCATATTTTTTCTCATTGTGGTGTAATTTAAATGTCCAGTGTTCCATTCCTGGAACCATTTAAAATGTGCTTGTACATATGCAGTCTCCGTGGAAGCTTACTTAGCTGGTAGTGTGACAGAAAGGTAGCAGGTCTGTCAGGTGAATACGATGAAAACTGACTTCAGATGAGACATGCCAGAAAAAGAGCGTGATCCTGCCACACCACCTCCGCTTGTGCTGCTCGGCAGTGCATGAGTGAAGAGGGAGTAGCATGCTTTTTTTCCTGCCAATGAGTAGAGAAGCAAACCTGCCATATTCTACCTTAGAAGACCCTAAGTAGTATATTTGTGCAAGGACATAACCATCCGCATCAAGTACTAGGGAAGCAGGGTGACGAGACCCTGACATGCTAGTTACTGACATATAGATCTTACTAGACTATTGGCAGAATGAGTCATCACGTGTCCTTTGCTCTTAGATGATACAGGATTGTTCTGGGTCACAAAACAGGTTCATACAACTTGTGTCTGTAAATGTCTTTTAAATCACCCTGGTGTTTTCTTCAATTGTTTGGGAGCAAATTCCCTTAAATTAAGTACATCATGATCCTATTAAAAACCAACTTCTTTCTGCTATATGGTAATTAACCTTATTTTACAAAGGACCTTAAATGCCCTGAAACATCTTATGCTGCATGCTCTGATCCAAAACCTAAAATTTAAAATGTTTGGGTTCTTTTTGAAGTAAATTTTTGTATATGGAAAAAAGGACACATTTTGGATTATATCTATATGTAAATAAAGATATGTGGTAAACACTGAATGTGATTAATTAATCAAAATTAGGTTGAATTGATAAACAGGTAGCTAAAAATATAACAGAAGAGTCAAACAAAAATCTCATGCTTGAATGGATGTAAACATAAATGATTTAAACATATCTTCTAGATTTTGAGACATTGTCTGACAATGTGTATGTGTGCCTGTTTGCATCAAATAATTATTGATTAATACTAGATGGTTTAAGTTTGAGTTGGCTTCGCTATTTCCTTATTTTTGATGTCTACTCTGTTAAAGTCATATAACATCAATTGTATGTCTAGGAAGTATGAAGGGCTCTGCAACCAAAGTTGAAGAGATTTCTATAGTTCACAAGGCAAAAGAAAAAAAGGGTAGGACAATATGGTTAAGAAAAGCACTTTTTTAAACTTTTAGTTAGCTGAGTAATTATTTTAATGAAACTGTTTCTTCAAATTATGGTTAAGGATGGGTTGAAATTGGGTGGAAAAATCAACAGCATAATGCAGATGAAATGGATATAGTGAAACATTATAGTGAAAAATGGCAGCACAATACGGTTTACAGCAGTGCACTCTATAAGTAGAGACATGTATTGAAATAAGGCATTACTAAATTGGATCCTCCAAGCAGATGTGTTTAAATTCTATTCCCTTGGACCTATTTCTTTGACCTGGTATGGAAACAGAATCTGAGATCAAGTCCAAAGCTGCATTGAGGTGGGACCTAAATCTGTTGATCAGTATCTTAAAGGGGAGGGGTATTTCAATGTGGACACACAGGAGACAGAGAAGCAGCTGAGCTAGATCCTGGAAAGGTACAACTGGGAATCAAGGAACATGCTGTTCCAAGTTACCACCAGAGGCTATGAAAGAGGCCCGAGTGATGCTTTCCCCAGGGAATCCCAGAAGGAAGTAACCCTAACAACAGCTTAGCTTCAGAATTCTGGAGGAATTATTAGAAAATGCTTTTCAGTAAACATTTCAAATATTTTTAGGCTTCAGAGCATCATTGTGTTATTGTGTCCCTCATAAAGATGTGCAGTTTCGTGTGCTAGTTTAACAAAACCGTAATTTGTGTTATCAGAAAGTACTATAGCTAATGTTGGTCAAATTTCCAAAATGCTTCTTGATCACATGAGAATAGAATTCATGAAACTTCAAAAGCTCTCAGGACTCTAAAGATAGAAACAATCTAAGTAAACACTTGAAGTGTGTGTAACAGATTTTTGCTTTTACTGATGCAAGAGACAGCAGTGACAGACGAATAAGACTCAGAAGTGTAAGCAATTGACAAGTGGAATCCAAGGAGGAATTAGAACCTCAGTCATAGGAGCAAGTCTTGAAATACTTAATACATTTGTGACTGAATACAGAAGCACGTTCCCAGGGCAGCTGGAATACCAGTGAAAAATCAGTGGGTGGGGGGGAGATGATGTGCATAGTATCGTTCAGATAGACATCACAACAAGCAGAGGTAAGGAGACAAATCAGGAGCTGTCTCTTTCTGAGATTCTTTCATTGATATCATGACTACTGCTTGAAACATCCTGATATTTTCCAAAGGAAGTAGTCATGAAAAAAAATCAAAAAAGTTTTACTCATTCAAGTATTTGAAATGGAAAGAGACAAAGAGCAGAAGAGGGAAAAGGGCAAAGAGAGTGCTTCATACGTTAATTCACTATCCAAATAACTGGGAAAACCAGGACTGGGCCAGTCTGAGACCATGACCCTGACACTCAGCCTGGATCTCCGTGTGTGTGTGTGTGTGTGTGTGTGTGTGTGTGAGACTATGGCCCAGGGAGCTGGGCTGACATCTTCTGGCATGCTGAAGCATTAGCAGGGAGCTGTAGGAAGAGTGCAGGAACTAGAGTTCCATCGCAGACATTGGGATGCCAGATGAGCCATAACACCTTCCACCAACTTACATTTTGAAGCGTAATCAGTATTAATTCACATGGTTCCTGATTAATTGATAGAAAAGGGCACAGCAATTACGGTTTCTTTTTCTCCCAATACGTCAAGTATGACTTCTGCCATCTCCCTCTTCATTGATAATTCAACTAGAATTTTAATGTTGGGGGTTGGGAGAACCACAGGGATCTCTATATTGAAAGTTAAGAAAGCAAACAGCGGGCCCGGCACAATGGCCTAGTGGCTAAAGTCCTCGCCTTGAACGCCCCCGGGATCCCACATCGGCGCCAGTCTAACCCCAGCAGCTCCGCTTCCCATCCAGCTCCTTGCTTGTGGCCTGGGAAAGTAGTCGAGGATGGCCTAACCCCGGCAGCTCCACTTCCCATCCAGCTCCTTGCTTGTGGCCTGGGAAAGCAGTTGAGGATGGCCCAAAGCCTTGGGCCCCTGCACTCGCGTGTAAGACCTGGAGGAAGTTCCTAGCTCCTAGCTTCATATCGGCGTTGCGGTCACTTGGGTAATGAATCAGCAGACGGAAAATCTTCCTGTCTGTCTCTCCTCTTCTCTGTATATCTGACTTTGCAATAAAAATAAATTTATCTTTTTATTCTGAAGATTCATTTCTCATTGTGGTAATACTGAAAAGCATTTCCACAAAAGTGCATCTGTGCATTAACTTACGATTCATGTCTGTTTGCAATAACTACTGTATCTTGCTGAAGGTTATGTGTACTCTAGACCTTTTTCAAATAGTCTTGACATCTTTTCTGGGTGTGAAAATGGGAAATTCACAACTTTGCAGGAAACAGTTGTTTTCGCACAATCCAACGAGAAGCTGATAGAAATATTTGAGGAGGAAACATCAAATTAATGCTTGACTCTAAGACAAAACTTTCCTAGTTCAAATATGGAAAGTTTGCCTTTACCTCTATTAAATCATATTTAAAAGAATCTTTAACTAGGGGAAATTAGTGGGGGGAGCACTAATTTTTATTTGATTAAAGAAAGTATTTCCTTCTCTAGAAATAAAATGAAATGAAGATCTGTATGTGATTTTTTTCCCCTGGTGATGGAAACACCTTGCCTGCCTCTTTCCATTTGGCAACTAAAACTCCACTATTGATGAGAAAATCACATTACATGAAGATGCAAGAGACATACAGTGAAAATTATAAATACATTTTTGTTATCTTTTTGTTTCCATACCTTCTATTTTAAAATCATAGGAAGTATTTACTCATTGAAGTTTGATTCATTGCATTATTAAACTCTATAATCCTGAGTTTTATAAGGAAAAATATAGAAATACCTATAACAAAATGTTTTAATGGCTCTCTTAGTAGACTCACATTTCTAAGGCCGTGTTATGGCTGCCTAATACCAGGTGCTTCAGGTATCATTCATTTGCATTATGGCAATGCTTACAGTGTCAGTATACCATAACAGGAAAAATTTGTGTCATAATGGCCACTAAGAGTGTTTAAAAGTTGTTATGGGCTGTCACACACTTCATTAATGAATATTGATCAAAATTCCAGCATTAAATTACTTCTTGTTTTGCAGGTCATTATAATTAAATGCTTGTAACCACTGGAATTATATTTGAGCCAGATGCACACTGCATAGTTCAGGCACATTTGTATGCTAGGAAATTGTTCTAAGGGCATTAGCAGTTTTTGTATAAGTCAGGCAGTGATTGTGTAGCTACTATAACGAACCAAATTAGAATATATGCAAATTGGTTTATCTGTTGTACTTCACAAATTTGTGTAGTCCTTTCTCAGTTTTTATACCTCAGTACTCATCTGTGAGAATAATCCATCCTTCTTTTATTATTCATCTTGGGCCCATTACTTTCTTGCATCACCAAATGTTAATTTTGTGTCTCTGCATTCCTGTTGTGTGACTGCTTTGAAACTCTGCTGTTTCTACAAAGTGCGCTTTTTACCTACTGTTCCTGCACTTTTAGAAATGGAGTTCTTGGTTGTGTTTGTATCTAATTTGCCTTTCACCACTATCTTTCCTCACTTTCCTTCTTTACAGTACTATTCCTTTCTATAAAAAGGTTGAAAAATACAGAGAGATGTATGTTTTCTCCCCTCACGCTTTCTGGAAGGATTGGAGAACAGGAATCCACAGCAATGCATTAGGGGAAAAATGAATGTTTGGGTTTCAGTAATCAGTTAGCAAGCTATGTCATGAGCAAATTGACAGATACAATGGGAAGAACCAGTTAAAAGTGCATTTGTCTTAGATCCCTTCGTAACAGGTTCTGTGGTCTTGCATGCAACCTAATCATTTAATTTTATATATTACATAGGTACATTCAGACCTATATAATTAGTTTGTGGATTGTGTCACAAATTAAGGCAACTATTGTCTTAAAAAGACAGTGATCTTAGGCCCAGTGCAGTAGCCTAGTGGTTAAAGTCCTCGCCTTGTACTCGTTGGGATCCCATGTGGGTGCTGGTTCTAATCCTGGCAGCCCCACTTCCCATCCAGCTCCCTGCTTCTGGGAAAACAGTCCAGGACAGCCCAAAGTGATGGGACCCTGCATCCACGTGGGAGACCTGGAAGAGGCTCCTTCCCCTTGGTTTGAATTGGTGCAGCTCCGGCCATTGTGGCCACTTGAGGAGTGAATCATCAGACAGAAGATCTTCCTGTCTCTCCTCCTGTTTGTATATCTGAATTTCCAATAAAAATAGATATTTAAAAAGAAAAGCAACTTTTATGTCACAGGCAAATCATGGAATTCACTTCTTGTCAATCATGTTGAATAAAGCATTTAATTACAGTTTCATATACCCTAACAGATGACTTAACTTGGGGAACCGCAGTACAGCTATGCGCCTGATGGTGGAAATCAGTACTGTTTAACAGCTCATGCATGATCAGAACAATATAGCAATCAAAAAGAGAAAACAAAATGATTTCAAGGAGCTTCCTTTAGAAGCAGAGTCAAGGAAGGAAAGAAGGGAGGGAGGAAGCAATGAACAGTGGAAAGGTGCCAAGGAAGGAAAGAAAGGGGCAGAAAAAAGAATAGAAGGAAAACAAAGTTGTGTTCGGCGGTAAGTACTGATAAGGGCTCTGGAGATGGAAAAGGCCACAAAAATAAGTGGTGAGGAGCATTAGAGCAAGGGCCCGAATAAATTAATTTGAGAAAGGTTTTTCCTGGCAGGAAGCAGAGTAAAGGCATTATTGTGTCAGGGATCAGCTTGACTTGCCAAAGAAAAGGAAAGGAGGGCGTCAGAGCTACAGTGCTGGAGCCAGAGGGCACAGAGAACAATTACAGGACAGGCAGAGCCTCAGTCTGGACCATCTATTCCTTCTGGGCATTGTAGCAAGACACATTTCATTCTTAATGTGATGAGATGCCATTGCAAAGTGGCAGGAAGGGAAAGACCCACGCTGATTGACATTTTTAAGTAATCATTAACTGTAGTGGATAGAACCGATTATAGAGAGCAAGACCAGGAGGCTACTTAGGGGGGCCACCGCAGTAAATCAGGTGAGAGAAGATGTGGTCCACCCTCGTGAGCGATGTGGGAATGCAGGAGCTGCGCCTCTGGAGCAATCTGTAAAATGTGAAACTCTGTATTTTAAAATTTTACCAAAGTTAGCTTTGAAAGTGTTTCAGGAACCCCAGGAAAGACTTTGACAAAATGTTTGTATAACACTTTAGTAGCTTCTATCACAAATTCGCCATTCACTAAAGCAGATGTGTTTTCGTATTGACTAATATTGGCGAAGTGACTCTTTGCCACATGAGATAAGTTCTGGGTCCTCAATCAGACGGACAGTGTTTCCAAAGAGGAACTTAGGATTTTAGGAGCTGATTGTGTCAGACGATTGGACATGTATGTCTCTAATGTCAAGTGTAATGCAATTAAATAGCGTTGCAAGCATTAATCTACACTTGCCATGAAAATTAAATTCTTGTTCTGAGTTTATGTATTTATGGAAATTTAATTTTGGCCAATTTGTGAATTTCTGGCACTGATATAAGTAACTGCTATGAGAATATTTGGTTATCACAATGCCATTAAACTGCTACTTTTACCTTACAACAGTGGTAAGATATTTTTTGATAATTCTTCCTAATGAACCTAAGTGGATATGGGGCCATGACTGCTTGACATTAGATTTGGAAAGGGTGTTCTTCCCAATAGTGGAACTGATTGTACATTTATTTCTCATGTTTTCTATAGTTTCTTTAATCCAGAAATCTTAATTACATTTTTTACCGTGAGAGTAATTATAGAAACAAAAGTTGCCAAAAAAAGAAACATAGCATTATGCCTTCCCCTAAACTTATATATAAAACCAGAATGGATGCCACTGAGATTAATGTTAAGATATTTTAAACTGGCAGTCATAGGAATCAGTAGCAGTTTTCAAGTATTAGTTGGGTAAAATTAACATGAACTCAAATCTTACTTCCAGGAAATTCTTTGATTCTTAACCTATAGATGCAAATTTTAAGACAATATTTTCCAGATCATAGAAGTTAATTATATTTCTGAACCACTTAGTAGATGAATTGAAAAAGAACATTTGTTTTAGAATAGCTTAGAGTTTTCAAAAGTGTTAAACCTCTTAGGGTGGGATTTCATTGATCACAACCACAGATTAAAATACAAGCAGAAGTGGTCTAAAACACTGGTAGAATATGCAGTATAGGCTACTGGTAAATCAGGAAGCAGGATCAATGTTGTGAGAACTAGCTGTGCACAACTTAGGCTTTTCTTGTCAGTGTTTTTTGGTTTTGAGCATAATCTTGTTTTTCTCTGACTACTCAGTTCCTGTGGTCTACATGCGTACCCCTTCCTCAAATCACTGGAGGTTTCAGTTTTTCCTGCTGTATAAATTCATCGTCTTCTTCTTCATCCAGGGACTCAGTTACAATCCTTTCTTCTACAGTTTCCAAAATGATATGTTCTTCTTATTCAACTTCACAATGCTAATCCTATCATATTACTCCGCATATCTCAGGGGCATGTTAAGTTCATTGTGCTTAAGATTTAAGCCATTTCTTTTAACGCAGAGTCATTTCTTCTCCATTATTATCTGTGTCAGTTTATAAGATTCTCTTTTTAGCTTCTTATTCAAAAGCCTGAAGATAATATTTAAAGCCTGAGGATAATATTTAGGTGATGCTCTAGTCAGAGAACTGGAATTGGAAACACAATCTTTCCTATCTGGGTTTGTGATGGTGGGCAAGTTATTTGCCGTCTCTGTGCTGTACACTGCTTGTCCATGCTGCTGTAGTAACAATAATTCTTGTTCCTTAGGATTATTGTGAGAATGCAATGGAATTAAATATAAAAACAAGTAATAATATCTCTCCATTGATATTTGAGTGTTAGATGTTGCTTTTCTTATTATCTTATTTTACCTTTATCTTTCTTTACTTATACCTTTCATATTGTTGACCTACATTTCTAAAGCATTTTTCAGTTAGTTCTGCTCTTTGTTTCCACCAATTTGACCATATCCATCAATACCTTCTAATTTTAGATTTACTCATGAAAGTTCCTGTATGGAGTACCGGTACTCTTAGGAAACAGACCAGAGTATTTAATAATGTAACAACCTTGAAGACCAACAGGACCTTAGGCCATTTCTCCCCTAGAAAGTGTCCATCACCTCCTGATTCCTCAGCTGTGTCATCTACATGCCTTACAGTTCCACTTAGTCAATAAGGACTTTTCCCTCTTCCGAAAACATCTTGTTTACTCTTTAGGCCTCAATTTAAATATGAATTCTTCCTGGTACCACTTCAGTTATTAGCTCTCACAGCACACTACCTTGTCCAATTTTCATATTTGAATATAACTCAAGTTTCATAGACATTACCACCATTCTAAATAAATGTCTGTATAGGTTTTTCTTTTTTCACATTTGTCTCAGTGGTACTGAGAGTGAAAAAAGATAGCACTACATCCTGCATCCATTGATTCGCCATAGTAGTTGACCAATGGCCTATGTCTACCTAGAGAGTGAGTGTCCAACCCTGTGTCCTGGTTACAGTGATTGCAGTATGGCAAGAGAGCAATAGTCAACAAAAATCCACTGTGGAACTATTATGAAGAACTGCAAGTGGACCTTTAAAAGATTGTGCAAAATGAATTTGAAAGATAAGTTCATTTTGGTGCAGAAGATTCTATGCAGATTTTTAATATGTAGTACCTAATGTTTGCATAGTTTTTTAATGTGTATTTTTAATGAAATAATTGTTTTCATGAATTTAAAATTTTGTATTCAGAGAAAGAAAATATAGGATCAGGTGGATATATAAGAGGGAGTGTTAGGTACTTCTCCTTTTATAATGTACATTCATTTCTTGTTTGAAATGATCAGCCTGGCATGGTTTTTCACATTACTTATGTAGTCAAAACTTTCAAAAGACAAGTAAATATTATGTGCAAATATGTATTGAGCTTAGCATGAAGTTTGATGAATATGCTTGACTTTATTTAGACTTCAATATGAAAATCTGCCTTTGAGACATGAATAATGCCTGACTTGATACGCCTTGGAGAAAGGTAATGTGAGACAAGAATATGGTGCTAGAATTATATTGAGTTACTATTTGTATAAGTTTAATCGCTCATATGTAAGACTTGATATTCTATGCTGATGCAAATGTAGGAATTCTCTGCATCAAGCCAGCTCAATTAGCTCTGAAAGGGGGTGAAAGTTCCAGGGGTTTGTTTGGCAACATCACTGAAAAGCCTTTTGGTGCAGCTGCCTTCCATTTGTTTCATCAAGAGACTAAGCAAAACCGAAGTAGCTCTTTATGATGAACTGGCAGGCAAGTGCCAAGATAGCTTCATTGCTTAGCAACTTGGCAATAGGAAATGTTAAAATATTACAATCTCTCATATCTATGAACTTAGACAGGCTTTCAACGGATGGCTCTCCAGCTCGAATATGATTAGGATGCAGGCACATGGCTCTGGCTTCTACTATTTGAGCTGATAGAAGGAAGATAAAGCAGTTGGATACTTTTGAATGCATTAATAGTAATTTCTCAGGGAACCTTTCCTGGTTTGAGCCCAATGTTAATCTGAGGTATTAAGCTGTCACCGTTTTGATGCTGATAAGTACTGCAGTACCCCTGGATCAATGAGATTTCCTTTGCATTTGGGAAAGACAACTACCTCTATTGAGAAATTTTCTGCCAAGTAAAATCCTGAGATAAACAACCTTGTGTAAGGGAATCTGACAGTTTAACATACATTTCCAGAATTTAAAAGCTGCTTGCGGTATGCTTTTTTTCCATGCGAATTATGGAATGGATGGAAGTGACAGAGTGATGACACTACCTAAAAGCAAGCATGATGTGGATAGTTATTGCAGATGCTTTAGCTCGCAGTTCTGCCAACGCACATGCTTCCTGCACGCTTCCAAAAATGCAATCTCTTGGACTCATCCTGACAATGCTAATGTTGTCAATGGAATAGTGGTTTTCTGCTGTAAACACTCACCTCTAAAGAAGTAGCTGTGAATTAGCAGTTTCTTTCTTTTTTTTTTTTTAATGTATCTTAACATGAAGTTTACGTTGGTAACTGTAGTGAATCACAGGGATTGAATTCGTATTTCACTGTAATACTAACCTGCCAGAATTATCAATACTGCTTTTTTCAGTGCGGAGAAGTACAATCTGGGGAAAAACTAAAGGACAACAAGTATTAGCAAAACCTCGAACTATTAGAAGAAAAGTAAAAGAGTGCCATGTTAACTACCAGTTTTACCTATAGGATTTCCGTTTATGGTGTATATCAAGAATAAACTACAGCTGTCTGTTGGCAAAATACCAATTTATAACTTACTTATTTATGTCATACATATTTGTACATCATTGAAAATTAATTAGATCTGACTTGTAGTATTAAGAGGTGAAGAAAAATTATTTGTAGTGAAACGAAAAGTTAGGTTTAGTTTATTATCCATCTAATGTTAAAGATCTTCCAGATTTATAAATAACCTTTTGATCTTACACATTTTCGAAGCTGCATTTGGTATGCTTGAGTTAAACTTTATTTAAAATGACTTGCCATTGAATTCAAATACAGTGAATTTAAATTTTTTCTGCCAAATTTAAAGAATACACCTATTAGCTTTTAATTTCTGTTGAACGATATCAGCATAATCAGCATTTCAGCAGCCATTTTTAAAACTAAAATTTCATTGCTCGTAGGGGTGGAGAACATTGGTTTGTAATTATAATTGTAGTCTTCCTTTAGTTTGTCACATAAATGAAATATATCCAAGTTTTTCTATACTTTTTCATGTTTTTAAAGCTTTCAGAGATGCTATTAAAATGAGCAAGTTTGAAACTAAATCTTTATGCTATTCCCGAATCAAAATAACTCCATCAATTATATTGTTTGAAAATAAAATTAATGGAAACTATTGGTAATTTTAGAGGCTAGAGGAAGTTGAGTTGAGTTTTTTAAAAAAAATGAAATGAAAGTTCTCACAACCAGAACACTTGTGAAACATGAAATACCTGTGGCTCTGAGATAGAAACCTCTTTGATTTCAGGTGAATAGCTTTCTCATTAAATGTTTGTTTATTCTCCTTAAATTTAAGCACCTAACAGTAAAGTATGCATCACAAATCATACTTCTTATCCTTTGTTTACATAAATTGCAGATTTCTTTCAAAATGATCATATCATGGGATGCACAGCACTGACACCAAAAGCTTAAACAGAAACTGCAGATCCCGCTGGAATTTGGCTAATGAGATTGCATCACCTGTCCATTGGGCCCAGTTTTATTTAAGCAATTAGGAGACTGTTTTATTTATAGCACTCATGTGCTTGTTTTGGCAATGAGATCTCAACAAATTGCCGAAATAACTTAATAGTACAAGAATAGACTTTGCTTTAAAAATAGGCTGCACCAATCTCAATGGAAGGGCAACAGTTAACTGAAGATTAAAAAGTATGCCAGTTGACCCTGAGAAATCCGTAGTCTGGATCACAAAGAACAGGCCTCTATGAGTGTACATGATTATTTCCCACAATTGAAATCAGGAATGTTATAGGGGAAGTCGTAATAAAGCACTATAGGATAGAATCAGATGTCACTAAAGACACACATTGGTATATATGGAAAATGTCCCAATGTAGCAATCTCAAGACAGAATGAGAAAGAGAGAGAGAGAGATTATATCAATCCCATGAAACTCCAAACTCTACAAAAAGATTTAACATTAATCAAAATTTTACACGTATTAACTGTAAGTTGATCCTCTGGAAAAGACTATTTCAAAAGAATTGGTAAATACGCGGTCATGCACATTGAACCACATACAATATGTTGCAATAATTGAATGCCAGTTAGTGTACAAAATATGATAATGCCTAAATTTCAAACGCTAATGCATTTCATGTGAAGATTGCTTTTTAAAAAGTTACAAAGTACATTTGCAGACTATAGAAATGATCCCTCATGGAGTATATTTGTGATATTATAATTGTAGAAAACAATTGTGTTGATATGGTAAAGCAGCAAGCAAAGAGCATTTAAGCAAAGAAGTTTTAACATGTTTTTGTTGTATGTATGACAAAAGATTGACAAAAGCATGGGTAGAAAAATAGACAAGCAAATCCTTACTTGCAAGGATATTTTGGTGCAAAGTATAGATGTTGTGTGGTTGTAATTACTGTGGGAAACCTTGAGTTGTCTTCATGCATCCTGGTTCATGTTAAAATGAGCTAACAAAGGCCTCTATTGGGATAGAATGGGAGTGATGTTCTTCTCAGAAAATGTGACTGCTAACTTCAACTTGCTGCTGCTCACAGAGGGGCTGGGAGGCAGCAAAGATTGCTCAGGTTACCGCGGCCCTCCAACCCACATCTAAGAGCGGAGTTGGGTTCCTGGTTCCCAGATTTGGCCCTATTCCAGCCCCATCCATGGTGGACATTTGAAGAGTGAAGAATGAATGTGGGGAGTGGTTACTCTCTCTCTGTGTAGTGTGTTTTGTGTGTCTGCATTATATGGACTCAGAGCTTCTTAAATGACTGACTGAATGAATGAATTATTGATTTAAAAAGTCACTTCTTGACCAAAAGAATGAAAATAGTTTTGAAAATTGCCCTCTAACTATGAGAAAAATGCCCTCGTCTGACGCTATCCTCTACTGGATTTGTATTGACCTTGAAATATATATTTATCTTATGTGGAATGGCTTTAAAATGTTAGGAAAAATATACCTGAAAATGGATTTAGATTTTTTTTTACTCCCTGCCATATTATTTAAAAAATGAAAATAAACTCTAGGGAGCTTTTGTTTCTTTATCTTTGTTTGATTTGGTTTTTGTTTATTTTTTCCTTGTGTTCAGCCTCTTTAATGCTAACAACTGCAGTTAGCTGAACAATCCCACAGCATCCACTACTGACTCAGAGATGCCCTCAAATGCCTGGTAAAAAAACAAACCGCTCACTGGAAGACACAACTCTGTTTTGTGGTGCAGTGTGTGTTCTCTTAGGCTGCTTCTCTCTCTTTGCCATTTGGTTCCCTATATTGAGCTAAAGTTTATGACAGATTTTTAAGCTCTACTGTCCATTACAAACAGCATGTTTTAAAAACTCCATCATCATCGTAAGCTTAATGAGTAAATGGCTCAGAAGTCTGCAGCTTCGTGCAGGAAGTGGGTCAGGAGTTGACGCTGACAGGCAGCTTGCTGTTGCTGCAATTAATGAAATGTTACATCGCTGGCTTTTTATGTGAAGACAGGGAAAGTGGCATGGATTATGGAGAGAAATAAATTTACATTGTGGCTTTGTAAGACATCCATAGGTCCAGCAACCCAGAACATGCACAATTAGTGTAAGATGTCTGTACCCCACGGGAAAAACAAACAACTTACATCTCTAGGCTGAAATATCAAAACATGGGAGGAATGAAACAAGATGAAAGACACTTGCCATTTTTTTCTTTTTTTCTGTTCTTCCTTTCCTTTCGCTTAATTGGTTTTTCTCCAGTTGTTAATTGAAACGATCAAAGAAATGTCTAACTTTTGTCCCAGAGTAAATCTATTTGTCAGTGTCACAGTCCACTAACCCTCCAGCACTGCCCACATTTCCAGTCACTTGTCCATCTTTTTCTGATGGAGTCCCCTGGTATACTTCCTCTTCAATCTAGAAACTATTTTGTTTCAAAAAGGATGAGCAGAGGAGTCTTGGGAGTCAATCCTGCCCCATGTGAAGTTCATGTCGTGCAATAATAGCAGCGTGTGCAGAAAAGTAATATCCCACGTACCAGGGAGAACTCTCCTCAGTTCCTACCTTACTCTTCCACAGCTGTGCATCTGTATACTCGCTTTCTCTGCCAATTTGACTAAATATGTAGACTCCTCTACCTTAATATTTTTAAAAGGTTTATTTATTTTTATTGGGAGGTCAGATACACAGAGAGGAGGAGAGACAGACAGGGAGATCTTCCGTCTGTTTATTTACTCCCCCAAGCGGCCACAATGGCCTGAGCTGAACCGATCCAAGGCCAGGAGCCTCTTCTGGGTCTCCCACGTAGGTGCAGCTGTCCTTGAGACTGCTGTCCCAGGCCACAAGCAGGGAGCTGGATGGAAAGTGGAGCTGCCGGGATTGGAACCAGCACCCGTACTGGATTCTGGTGCATACAAGGTGAGGAGTTCAGCTGCTAGACTACCGCACCAGACCCCCATCTTGATATTTATAGAAGGTGAATGTGGTGGATGATCAAGATGATCAAGACGATCTCACAGCAAGACCAAATATTTGTAAAGGAAACATTTAGGATAGTATTTACTCTCTATAATTATATATGTGTATATATCTACTATTCTGATATCTACTATTCTGTTCATTTTAATTTTTTTAATGCGAAACAATGCATTAATAGCATTACTATTCAATAGTAATTGTTCCTTATTGCCAACCAATACCCTCTTTCACATCTATCTGTAAATGTTACCTGGATATCCCAATGGTAACAAAATGTAGTTAGCACTTTAGTTAGAAAATCAACAGTATTTTATGATGCATAAAACAATGATCAATAAAGTAAAGAGTACTATTCTTGTTGTACTTACTTACTTCGCCATTAACCTGGTTGTAAATTATCTCTGTATACGCATGTGTAAACTTGTATATTTGAGGTAGATTTAATAGCTTTGTTTATTGAAATAAAATAGCGTTCATAATATGCAAATGAGTTGTGAATAAGTTTATATTATTTAAAATTCCTTTCAGTCCAACGTTGAGATTTTTCCAGTACACATTTATTTACAGGTTAGAAAGAGAGAGAGAGAGAGAGAGAGGCTAATAAGATACATACATTTGATGGCAGGAATTTAGTGCAACAGTTGAGATACGATATGGAACATCCACTTCCCCTGTGAAATGCCTGCTTGCAAGTCCCACTCTGCTTCTCCTTCTACCTTCCTTCTAATGCGCACTCTCGGAGGCAACACTGACCAGTCAAGGGTTTGAGTTTCTGCCACTCACTTGGAGACCCTGATTCAGTTCTGGTATTCTCGCTTGGGCCTAGCCCAGTTCCAGCTTTGTGAGCACTTGGAGAGGGAACAAGTAGATGGAAAAAGTGTGTTGCTTTGATCTGCTACCTTGAGCTCAGAGTATACCAGGCTTATCTCTTATATCATTTTCTTTACAAGAGAACTCGAGCTTCAAATTTTACCATAAACATATTGTCAAATTCTTCTTTCTTGGATCTACTCTGTAACTTACTACAGTGAAGTTAAGATTTTTTTTAATATGTCTGTTAGATCTACACATTGCTACTAAATAGTATTGTCAGAAACACAGCTTTCGTTATATCTGTTTCTGTTTGTGAGCTTTCAGTTTCTATTAAAAATTCAATTTGAATCAAGTAAAAGTTATTTAATAATTACTTCTTGAACACTGAATATGTGAGGCATGTGCTAAGGGCTGCACATACATAGTTAAAAGAGCATTCCCAAAGCCTTATCATAACATTCAAAGATGATCTAATTTCATTTCAATCCACACCTTTGTCGATTTGCGTCCCGCAGATCACTTTCAAGTGCTCTTTGAAATAAATGCTCTGAGGTAAATTTGCCCAGAGCATGCTCAAGTTTGTACTTCTACTCTGTTTTTCTCATTGCTAGACTGGTGATAATATGATGCATATGCTTGTAAATTAATATCATTTGTAGAATATTTAATGATGATCATATAGTGTTCATAGTAATTATGCATACATGACCATATTTGTCTGTACATAATTGAAGGTGGATTTATGTCCATTTCACAGGTGAAGGCATTGTTGAATAGTTCAGAATAGCTCCACATAGTTAACAGACGTTTCTGTGATCATGCATGTCTAAAAATTAAGGCAGCATTTCCATATCCAATGTTTTCCTTTCTCACCATGATACACCGACTTGTGTGAGTGTCTTACTGCCATTCTAAGCTTTACCATGTTATGATCTAATACATGCATTGGACAACATTGCTTATGAACTCTTTGTTCCTTTACACTGTATGATTTTTATGCATATCTTCCCAAAGAGAAGATTTTTTTAATTTTTATTAATATTTTGCATTATGTGACAGTTTCATAGGCTCTGGGAATCCCCCCACCCCTCCCCCTCCCCTCCCCCCTGGTGGATTCCTCCACCTTGATGCAGCATTACAGTTCAAATTCAATCAAGATTCTTTCCTTGCAAACATGTATTAAGCATGGAGTCCAGCTACTTATTGTCCAGATGGGTTGAACAGTTTCTTGGGGAGACCATTTCTGGTCCGAAGTTAGAGCTGGTAGAATATCATCACAGTCAATTAAGAGTCCCAATATAACATCAACAGCAGTTTGCAACATTATGGGATTGACATGGTTTTGAGTAACCAGTATGTTAAAAAAAATAAATAAATAACAAGTTCTAACCACAACCTATGATTAGCTCATTGACATCTCAATTTTAGTTTATATACAGGACCGAACCGGCTGCTATATACCTTAAAATGGCTATAGGGTACCATTCAGCTGTCTCATGTCTATTTCATTTTAGTATTTAGCCATTTGTTGTGTTGAAGTATAATTTTGTTGATCTTGGCAGATTTTGGGATAATCTAGACTGGCTTGTAACTCTAACAAGATATTTGTCGACATTTAAGGTGCAGAACATTTTGCCGGGGGGGGGGGGGTGTGCAGGAAAATCCTCAACACCACGATGAGGAGTGACTAATCTTTGTGTCCCACCCAGCAAGGCATGAGCCAATCCACGCCAGCTCTTTCCTGTCAGATTCCAAGCTCTACTTTTTGTTGTTTGTCTATTTATTATAGGTTTTTTTAGTTTGTATGATTGTTTGTTTGCTGTGAGGGGTTTCCGAAGCGATCCCGATGGTCACTGCGAGGGAGGGCGGGGGTCCAGAGGTGCAGCCAGGCTCGGACCAGAGAAAGCTCTCCTCCCTGGTCCCGAAGGACATTTATTGTTCTTCTGTGTCTGCGGACCGCTCAGAGCTTCTGGTTGTCTTTCCGATGACGTTGGTTTCTGCGCGGTAGTGTTTGGACTTCTTCCATCCCCTGGGGAAGCTCCGGTTGGGGGTGGGTGACCTCAGAGTACTCAGCCTCCGAGGGCATCCAATTCCCTGTGGCCTCCTTGGCAGTTGGGGTATAGTCCTTGTTGCTCGTATAATAGTTTGTGGTGAAGGTCTGGGAGTCTTCGTGGTTGGGATCCAAGCTTCCTCCTTACCACCTGCTCCACTCTGGAGTGCCCCCCTGCTCCACGCACATGACCTCCTGTTAAGAGGTTGTCAGGATTGCACCCGATTCCCCCCTCATGCATTGGTATAGTAGTTTTATTGTTGTTTAGTGCCGCTTTGAGTCTGTTGTCTATGAATTACCAGATTTGATCTTGATAGGTTATATTGTACTTTTTTTCTCACTCCCAAAGAGATTTTACAACTTAAATTTTTGTCTGTTGACACTCATCACATTGCATGGTGGTCATTTATAAATTAATTGGTTTCTCCTCAAGATCCTAACAACTTGAAGATAAAAATTTTCTATTATGTTTCTTAAGTCTATTCCACTGAGTTTGCTAAGAAGTTGAACAGAGAATATTTGCAAGATAAAGTATTAAATGTTGCATGTTTCTGGGTTGCTAGGATACAATTTAGAAAACTTTACAAAGGAAAAAGTACAAAGGATGCATTTCTTGAGGAGTATCATTCATTCACAAATGCTAATGTTTGCAATAAGTTCCAAGGGTATGCTTTTCAGTGAGAAAAAATGAGGAAATGTTCAGTCCTTTGCGAGTATCTTAGAGGAGGAGATAAAGCTTAAAGGCTACTGTTGCTTTCTCCTACTTCTTTGATGATCCCATTCATCATAACATCAAATCTGTATTTATGATAGAGGATTAAATGTACTAATAGGACAGCTTAAATCTTGATGAATTATGTGTGAAAACAAATGCCTGATACTTTGGTTCTTATCATATGTGTGAAACTGAGTTTCAGATATGTAGAACAGCATGTATATCTAAGAGAAATAAGTTTATGTCCTATGAGTAGAAGAGAGAAGACAACAAAAAGCTAACTGATGTGTTTCTTTTTTGTTAATGTTTTAAACTGTTTTGTGTATATAAAGTGAGCAAGTTTCACAGTGTGGACTTAGAGGCACAGTAACTTCCTACTGTACCCTCCCTCCTGGTGTCTGTGTTCCTCACCCACCTTGCTTCTTCACTCTTATTTTTTTTTCATTCTGACACATTTCTTAGAAAATTACATTTTGTTTAGAAGACAACGATAAAATTCACTTAATATGTAAATTTGTCAATCTAAGATTAGAATGCATTTATCTTTTGAGTTGTATTATGCAGCCTCAGCATCTATTATTCCTAGTAGCTCCAAGTTCAGTCTCTACCTTGCCCTTTTTCTTTTCTAATTGGCAGCGGGAAAATCATTTCTGGTCAAGATCAGGAGCTCGTCTGCACATGTAACCTTGAACATCAATCCATCCGAAGGGCAAACCCCATTAGCATTAGACTTGTGGCTAATAAATGCAAAGGTGCACTGAAGAACAATAATGCACTTTGGCTCCACATCAATCTATGGGACCTCAGAAACTAAGTGTAATGAACAGTAGGTCACAGCCTATAGCGCTCATAAAATGTCCCAATTGGGATCATGTAGCACACTTCCAAAATGGTAATGCCAGGTCATAATATCAGACATTTTCTGAGCAAGAAAGTGTCATTGCATATCTCGCTCTATAGTATTCAAACCTACAGTAGTTGCCTGTGTCTCACGTTGCTTTCATGGTGCCTCTTTTGAAGGTTTTTCCAGAGTTGCATGGAATTCTATGGTCTTTTATGCTACCTGCAGGTGACAGAACTCACTGAAAAATGTAGCCACCAACCTCAGAAAACATAATTTTTACTAGTTCTGAAAGTCCTTTGCACGATCGCATATTTTGAAAGTATAGGAAATAATAGGAAGTTTTTGAGTATATTATAAAACACATGGATGTTCCTCAATTTCAAGGTCTTAAGGAGAAGGAAATAGGATTTTTATTCATGTTCTATGTTTGGAGGCATATTAAAGTCATCATTTGTATTCAAACATCTCAGATTGTTTCTCCTGACATATACATATGCATATATGTTTTCAAGATTTATTTGTTTGAAAGATATAATAAGACAGAAAGGGGAAGGGGAAGAGAGATTTTCTATCTTCCACCTTATGATTCATACCCAGAATGGCCACAATGGCCAAGGTAGGACCAGGCCAAATCCAAGAGCCAGGGGCTCCGTTTAGACCTCTCCTTCGGGTGACGGGCCAAATCCAAGAGCCAGGGGCTCCGTTTAGACCTCTCCTTTGGGTGACGGGCCAAATCCAAGAGCCAGGGGCTCCGTTTAGACCTCTCCTTTGGGTGATGGGCCAAGCACTTGTGCTGTCACCCATTGCCTTCTCAGACACATTAGCCATAGAGCAACATTTGTAGCAAAATCACCAAGACTTGAACTAGCACTCCCATATGGAATGTTTGCATGGCAAACAATGAATTAATCTTCTGTTCATAATGTTTGGACCACTGATATTCATATTACCAGTTTTCCTCTAATTTATTTATTTATTTCAGAGAATAGGTATCTGTGCTCTCATAACCTGATTTACCTCTCAGATACCGGCAATGGTGTGTGAAAAATTGGGAGTGGTGACTACAGTCCATCCCATAAGGATGGCTGGAACTTAGTTTAGTGAGCTGTCAGCTTCCGGGACCTGCATGAGCAGGAAGGTGGAGTCGCGAGCTAGAACCTGAGTTGGAGCTCATCCACTCTGTTATTGGACATAGGTATTCTCACTAAAGTCTTAACCATTAGACCAAACCTCGTCCCTTTCAGCTATTTTTGTGTGATTCTTCCTTATCATAGCAGAATTGAAAAAAATGTAGCTTTTTTATGTATGGCTTACTACTGAAATCTTCACATTTAATAGCCTTTCTCTCTACAAACATTTTTCACAACTTTTATCCATTTTTGTAAAATTAACCAGATGACCCCTTTTAACAAGGTTCCCTTGTTCAGTTTTTGTTTGAATTTTACTTTGCCCATGGCACATCATTTAAACACTAGAATAATTCTACTTAGCACTAAAAATCTATTGAACAGAATTTTCAGAGCATTGGTAACACAAAGGGAAATGATCATTTCATTAAAATGTTGATAGTTCACACGTTGAAGCTTGCAAGTTTGTAAATCTGTATTTTCATAGTGCTTCTACTTGTGTAAGTGGTCGTGGCAGAAGTACTGTTGAGGCAGAAGAAATGAGAGTATTAATAACAAGTCATCTACAGAGTAGTCTTCTATGCTAATAGAACACTTTCTACGAGTGTATGAAATGTAAATGAAGAATAAAATGTCAAATACATGATTCATAATGCTGTTTGCATGATACTTATAATGAACACAAACTATTTTATATCTAGAATAAACTAATGCTTGTAACACAATTGGCCCTACTTTGAAAACATGTCTTTCATGATACTGTGTTGAGATCCTGTTATTCTCACCTCAAACCAAAGTTGTGATGCAATCAGTAGTACTTTTTTTAGTGACCACATTATCTGCCTACAGCTGAAGACTAGTTTTACGTGTTTTGAAGGTTGAAATTCCTTTAGCGTTTCTGTGAGCTTGACGACTGAAAGTCTTTACCTAAGTACTTTGTCTAGTATTTAGGAACAAGTTGTTCCTTAAGAGCAACTTGGAGGCTTTGGACAATGAAATACTTATTTTAATGTGGATCAATAAGTGCATCATTTTGTATGCTTAGGTCTGTATATGATTTACCATGATATAAACATTAAAATCATCAATAGGTTTTGTGTAAAAATAAGGTTAATGTTGAAAAATGGTATTATTAAACTTGATAATACAATTTTCTTTTTCAAAAAGGAATAATTAATTTTTAAAACAATTTATTTATTTGAAAGGTAGAGGGGCATGGAGACAAAGAGACAAAGGAGCGGAGACAACTTTCCCTCACTAGTTCAGTCTTCACATGTTCTCAGTGGCCAAGAACGGTAAAGCCGCCAGCCTGGGAGTCCACCCAGGTATGGAGTCCACTCCGATATGAGTGACAAAGGCCTACAGACTTGGGCATTACTCTGCTACTTTTCCAGGTTTGATAGCAGAGAACTGGAACAGAAGCAAGGGAGCCAGGACTAAAGCTGCCATCCGGTATGTGATTCCTGCATTACAGGCAGTGATTGAATTTGCTCTGTGCAAAACATCAGCCGCAACAATTAACTTTTTATAGCAGTGAAGGCTAGATAGAGAAAACGGCTCAAATTTTTAACCCCAAATTTCAAGTGGAGTCTTGATTTTAGAATAAAGTATACAAAAAACAGGAGGCAAAATATCAATAGAGTTCCTTCTTCAAGAGAAGGCTTTACTTTGGTTACAAGAAGAGACTATAAGGAAAGTGGCTAAGCAGGTGTGCTGTCTAGGTGTTCAATGTTCCGGTTAAGAAACCTGTGTTCCATACTGGTATATCTGAGTTCAATTTCTAAATCCCTCCCTGATTTCAGCTTCCTACTAAAGCAGGTACTGAGAGCTAGCAGTGTTGGCCTAAGCAGTGTGGATTTTGTCCTGGCTCCTTTTTCAGCCGAGCATAGCAAGTCACTACACGCATTTGAGAAATGAACCTAGAGATAGGCATTAGTCATCTAAATGTGGTTCTCTCTGCTTCTCCAACAAGCTGACACATAATGACAAAAGTCATGTCATTGATATTCTTAAATTAAGAATGGAAACACAGCACCCAGGCTACCAGGGGAAAGGCAGCCATAGTGTGTTCATTTCTTCAAGGTGAATGGAGGCAGCATTAGATCAGGGCTTGAAATGGTGCACTGTTTCCTTTGCAGGTTTATAATGCAAATGGCTAAAGTCAAACTCAGCTGGGAGTAAGAGAAAGTAGCAAAGAGTTGGATGAAAAAAATAAATGAATCACAACATAGCTACATCCAACTTGGAACCTTGAAAATGAAAATATTGAAACAAAGAAAAACCCACTCACTTTGAAGCAAGGAGAGATAAATAAAGCTTTCATGGGGTCCCACATCCTCTTAGGTGCTAGTATTTTACTTTCTAAGCATTTTTTTCTAGGTTTTGAAAATTGGAGAGAAAGCATTAGTAAAATTATAACTGGTGGCATCTCAGGTCCTATAAAGGTGCCACAGTAAGTGGAAGAGCTCAAAAGAACAAACAAAAAACCCTCTGGAATGTTCTCTGAAGGGACTATTCATCCAGGGCTAATAGGGAAACTTGAATTATGTGCAGTCACACAATGAAAGAGCAGGCCCACATAGAACTGACTATATACACATGAAGAACACACTCCAGGGAAGTAGTTTCTGAGACCTTTACATTAACTATATTAATAATTAAAGGCATGAAAAGGGAGAGAAACATTACCATGAAAATAAGAGTGTGTTAAAGTCCTATGTTGATAAAATTATTGCTGGGCATTATAAGAATTGAACAAATCAGGGAAAAGAATTAAGTCAATTGTTACATTCTATACACTGGCAAACAAGAAACCTGAGTCAAATTGCTAATTGCACAATGTATTACATGAATGGCTTTGTCCAGATAAAAGAGATTCTAAATATCCATGTTCCTGTGTTGATGGATTTATTGATTGTTCTTAGGGAGGATTAAGACTTTCAAAGTATGCAGTGTGAGAACCAGGAAAGTTAATAGTTGAATTGCCTCTTACACCTGAAGGCTAATGGTAAACACCCCAGCTGAAACCTGGTTCATTTGAGAATCATAAGACATGAATATGTCAGAGTCCATGAACAGGAGAAAAATCCAGTATTTCCACTTACAGGTAGTCAGACATGGAGAAAGAAAAAAGTTTCTTGCTGAGTCATTTTTATCTGAAAAAAAAAATATATGGAGCAAAGAATGGGAGTTGATGTTTAATTCTACCCTTCAAACTGGATCACAGTGTTCAGACATTTGTTCAGATATTACTCTGGGTATGTCTGTGGGGTGTCTTTGAATGGCACTAACTTCAATCAATGGATTGAACAGACTCACATGCCTAATGTGAGTGGCTATCATTCATTCAGTCAGTTGAAGGTCTCTTTTTGTTCTATCAGGAACCAAAAAAATGACAAATATTACTTCTTCTCATGTCTCCTTGAGCATTTCATGGAGTTCTTTCTGCCATTAGCCTCCAGATGAAAATGACTGCGTGAAATCTCACGTGTGCCACCTTTCAGAATGCAATTCAAACTAACGACTTTTCTGGGTCCCAGGCCTTCACCTCAGCTGGGAGCTGTCTTGGGGTCTCTTGTATCTCCTGCTTGCCAGCTCACCTTCTTGAGAATTCTCAGCCGCTGTAATGTCAGGAGACAATTCCTTGTATTTAATCTCCTATTCCATCTTGGTCCTGGGCAGACTCTGCTACAACCTCTGTGTGCCAGGCAGCCACTAGAACACTTCACGGCACAACAGGAAGGTTTCTTTTCTCTTCTTCTTCTTTTTTTTAAAATCCACAATACAAGAAAGCTTATAAAATTATTTGTAGTGGATATTTAGTGATTTTTGTTTTTTACTCTGGAGCACATTTCATTCAGTTCTACAATTTTCTATATTAATTTTAACATATTTTTAAATTGACTAGATTTTGTTTCACTTCTTTAGTTACAAGGGAAATGAAAAATTTAAAACCATGAGATATTTTTCCTGTACATACATGAAGTTAATATTAAAATGACAGAAAAGATTAGCTTGGTAAGAACAGGAACTTTCTGAAGTTGGTAGACAGTTTGTTGATGTTCTCTGAAGCTGAATGTCTCTTTACCAAAAGTCAAAAAGCACAGTATTCATGGTAGCTGGGTTGGAAATCAACTTTAAACTTGAAAATATGCAAACGCTCATCAGTACAGTGCATAGATTAATAAGCAATAATATACTCACATGGTATCATACTATAATACATTAATGAAAAAGAACAGCTTAACCCTACATAGTGATATGAATTACTTAAAAAATAGCATAAAATAATGAGCTCAGATACAGAGAAGAAGCTATTGCAAAAACTGTATTTAATGTAGCAGAAGCGAAGGCATAGCTAATTAGTTCTGTTAACATTTTAGATATTTCTCTTTAAAAGGGAATTTGTACTTTGAAGTAAATCCAGCCTTTTTCTGGGGGTTGGTAATATTCTATGTCTTGATCTCAGTGCTGCACTCAAGAATGTGTTCATATGAAAATGAAAGGAGCTTTATAAATGTTCATTTTGAAATTTAGGGCACATAATAACTTCATATTTTAATTATATCTTTCCCTTAACTATTTGAAACATCTTCACATGCTGATGAGATGCAGAATATTATGAATATGAAGGAGTTAATAGTCCATGTAAGAAATAAGATTTGTGATCAGAAATAATTATGACTTTTATTCAATTATATCACAATGACATAGATCATTATAGATAGTAAAAGGTCAAGTTGCAAGAATTGTAAAGTATCAGTGATTTTGCCTTTGACTCTAGCTGCTGGTTAACCAGTGATTCTAGCATGGATTTTTTGGATACTTATGGGGACATGAGAGTCCTTGACTGGATGCAGAAGACTTAGGACAAACAGAAGATTCAACTCCATATTCATGACATGCATGATATCCCTTGTCATTCTCCAGAGGCTAAATGGGACATGTGCTTATCTGTGTTGCCTGGCAGACACACAGTTTTCTGTTGTTTTGTTCTGGTTTTCATCACAGCTGAGGAACCCTGTTAGGACAGCTGTGATCTTATGACAGATATGCCTGCACACCTGCACACTCTCGACACATGACCTCCATCTTGCAATGCTCTTTAATATAGAAATATTCTTATTAAGACAAAAGGCACCAATGTCTAGCCATGATGTGCTACAAATGCAAGAGAACGAAGGAGAAATCAGGCAGCATTCATAAGTGGAAAAGTGTTTCTTCATCTCTGTAGTGTAGAATTCTTGAACTTAAAGTTTGGAATTGAGAGAAATATAAACCCAATATTTTTAATTGATAAACTTATTGCTTTGCCATAAAACTGGTCTAAAAAATGGCAACTGCTATATTTTTGCTATATATGAAAAATATTCCCTAAACAAACTTTTTCGTCTGTTGAATATTATAGGATTTTCCAGAAAATCATCTAAAAATGACAAAATGTTGAATTTGATCTTTTTCAAACCTTGTGCATTTGAGGTATAAATGGCATGGCCATTTGAGTTTAAAAATGACTTTTGCATAGCAGAAAACATATATTGTGTTCCATTTGGACTGTAGATTCAACTACAGGATCATTAGACAATCAATTCAATAAACAAAAAAAAAAGGAAACAAATGTGGAAAACCATGTTACACTGCCCTTCATAAGATATTCCCATAAGTTTTACTTATTTGATAACCCTTATTCCTTATTTGTACTAATTTATATACATTTCCAAAATTAAAGAACCAATATCTTACTTCCTATCAAACATCATTAAATATCCATAAAAAATATTCCCTTTACTGTGTGCATGACATTTTATTAGAATAGATGATCTCTTTCTTGCTTTTGTTTTGACAGGGTGACTGGAATAAGCAACATTTTTCATAAACTCAGATGCAATTTTCCTTTCATATTAAATACTGCACTCGTGATATGAAGCCAATCCTTTATTCATGTGGTATTTTGGCATGTAGCTCCGTATTGAAGGCTAATTTAGTTCCACTGAATGTGAATATTTGTTTTTCCTGTCATGATACTTCTTTTGGTTCTCATTCCCACTGTCAAGGCAGGAATTAACTTGGTGAGTACATGGTCCAACACAACTAGCATGACACTCAATAAAAATACATTTAACCGCTGAGAATTTTGATCCATAAGAAAAAGAGTAGCACTGGGAGTTTCAGCTACCAGAAAAGAAAGTGATGATTCAGTCTGTACAAAGCTGAAGGAAATAAAGTGTCTGAGATTCTTCCCCTTGATTTCCTAGGGGTGCAAACATAATCAATAAAAGGCAGCAAGGCACGTTTTTTACACTTCCCTTGCTCTCAAAAAACCAAACCGTTTTCTTTGTGGAATGGAATTATCTTGTTCAAATGCAAATCTTCTCTTCTTTAATGGAATTTTTATTAGTATCCCTTTATTTTGAACACAATGCCAATGTTTAACAATGAAATCCTGTAATCTCCCGGCAACCCATGGTCTCTGATATGTATTTGGAGTTATGGCCATTTTAAAATTAGATATATATCACATTTCCCTTTTTCCCCCATGAATAATGATTTTATTTTGTGTGAGTGAATAAAAAAAAGATAATAAAGGCATAGATATCTCACTGAGCTTGCAAGTTCCTTTGGCTAGGAAGGCATAATGTCCTCTGACAAGAACTTCCATTTATATATTGAGGTGTCAGGTCTTCCTTTCAATTGCATCTTAAGAAATACAAGATTTAGTAGTGTTCAGTTTTACACTGTTCTCTAGCGACATTAGGTCACTGAAGCTGGGAAGAGCTTCAGTGCTCACAACTGGATAGTAAGAAGAAAGGGAATTCAAATTGAGCAGGGTTTAGTATTTGCTTTCTTTCTGACAACCAAATCTGTGTCTAGTGCACATGGTCTTTACATTGGTGTTTACAACCTTGATTAAAATGTAAGAAGTGCATAGAAGAGGAATTAAAAATTGATTTCTACTGTCTTCTTAACCATACAACTATTTACTTTGTTATGAAAAATATGTTTATAATGTTTTTGTATATTCAAATAGACGTGCTAACTACATGGTTATATATCATCGAGTTGTGTTTTGTAGAAAAGAATAGTAATAGTCTATATATTTTTAATATTTATTTATTTTTATGGCAAAGTAAGATACACAGAGAGGAGAGACAGAAGGAAGATCCCCCATCCGATGATTCACTCCCCAAGTGGCCAAGTGGCCGGAGCTGAGTCGATCTGAAGCCAGGAGCCAGGAGCCGGGAGCTTCCAAGTCTCCCACATGGGTGCAGGGTTCCAAGGCTTTGGGTCATTGTTGACTGCTTTCCCAGGCCACAAGCAGGGCACCAAGACTTGGGACTATTCTCGACGACTTTCCCAGGCCACAAGCAGGGAGTCATATGGGAAACGGTGCCACTGGGATTAGAACTGGTCCTCATATGGGATCCTGGGGCTTCAAGGAGAGGACTTTAGCCGGTAGGCCACCACACTAGGCCCAGTAACCTATATTTAAGAGGCTCAGTTCTGCATGCCTCTGCAGTTGCGTTATCTGGATATAAATCATGCTTGTATAATTTGCTGAATGTATGACTTTAATCAGATTACTTAGATTATTGATGACTGTAAAGAGTAATGGTAGCATTTAAATTTTCTGAATGATTGTAAATACTAATTGATGTAATATCTATAAAGCTTGATAGTCAGATAAAGAAAAAAGCCTCCTTGAAGAAAAGTTATAATTAATTCTTTCATTATTGTAGCTATTACATCATGATTGTGTACTGTTGTGTGCCTTGCAGATAGACAAGTGGCCCAGGAAGGTTATCTGACAGCAGTGAGTTTATAAACCAAGGGAAGGCAAAGAAAGCCCCAGAAACAGACCTAATAACACCTGTTTCTCACTCCACCTACCATGCTGCTGCTTTGTTTACTCATTTATCAATCAATTTATTTCAGAAGAAATAAAATAACTTGGAAATCAGTAACAGAAAAACACCTCTGGCATCACATAAATGAGCAGAATGCTCCACCAGGGCGAAAGAAGATGGGATCTGTCGCTGCAGTAGCTTTTGATTGCTGATGTAGAATATTAACACAGGGAAGAATCAAGATCTCTGATAGGGTAAGGACACAATTAGAGAATCATTAGCCTGAGTGAAGCAAAGAGGGCACATTCCAGGAAACAGGAGAGGGCAAGCTGATGGCAGAGAGCACCTGGAGGCTAACAGATATGGGAAAGCAGCAGACACAATGCTGTGATGTTTCAGTGACCAGATACCTCAGTGGCGATCTGAGAGATTGCAGTGGTAATCTGAGATCCACTGGCTGCCAGAGCTCCACCAACAACCAGGTGGGAAGGGGAGTTAACTGGGAGCTCAACAGGTGAACCCAAAGAACTGCCTGTCCTGATGATTCGTTTGGTTTTATCAGGAGCAGAGCAGTGAATTCCAAACAGAATCAGTGGGAACAGGGTAGATTTCACAGCCCAGACTCCCAGCAGAGCTGCTTCAGGCCACTTTGTGGCAAAGGCTACAAGAAAGGATTGTGCATGCACTAAATCGGGAGGGAACTCATTTCTGGCTGAGTGCATTGCACCGATGTGGATCCTACAGGTTACACCCAAAATAGGTCTGGGAATCCCCACATCTAATGGCCAGAAGATCCAGAATTCCATGAGCTGCACATCAGTGTCACATTGGATTGATTAGATTAGCCCACCCTTATAAAACAAGAGGCTTCCTGTCTAAAGCTGTGAAATAACCTTAATTGCATCTGTGAAATCTGTTTTGTCTCATAATGAAAATATAAAAGTCATTAACAGCCAAAATTCCATTTCAACCCAAGATCACACACAGTATTGATTAAAAAAAAGTATCAGCCCTGATATCAAGTTTAATGGATTTGTAATTGGTCATTGAAAGTAAATGTGCATCATCATTATGTGATATTCAATGTGGACACAAACAGACATACAAGCAATAAAAACCGATGCTGTGGGCCGTAGATGGCTATGCCCTGTAATGCCTTTTTAACTCTGAGTCTTACGCTACAAGTTCTGATTTTATCATATCCATTTTTGAAACTCAATAGAAATATATGTGTTCGTCACTATGTTACTGTTCTGGAAACATTAAGGATAAATTATAATTTCCAAAATGAAATTAAAGCTTCAAGGAACAAAGCCGCTTGCCATAAACAGTACCATTATGGAAATGACAGGGTGATCGGGTGGTTGAAATGCACAGCACTCCAAATCAGTGTATAAAAGACAGTCCTAGGAGACAACTGGATGCCACGCTTTCACTATGATCCAGAGCATTAAGATGTGACAGTGTTTGAATACTATCAAATAGCATCTTCGTAAATAAAAGAGTGTTTATCTGGATGGTTCAAAGAGAATGTAGATTACCCTGGGATTTGCTTACTGAAACCAAGCTGTGAACCTTAAGCCTTTTTGTTTTTGGTGTGTTAGCCTCAAGATTGCTCCCCTGAGACTTGCAGCTTGCAGCAAACAAGCAGGACTTCAACATCATGCGAACTGGGCTATTTGGCTTAGGAATCATTTTATCTCTTACTTTTAAGAGAGGAGCCATCATACACTTTTACTTGGTTTCTCACTTTTAAAGAGATATGATATATATAATGTATTAATATTCTTGATTTTTCTTAATGTATCGTAACATATAGGAATAGATTATACAAAATCTTCCAGAAAAGTTATAAAACACATCTTAAAAGAAAAATATTCAAGGATATTAAAAAATTTAAAATCAAAATGAGCTCATTTTTTTAAAGATTTATTTATTCTTATTGCAAAGTCAGATATACAGAGAGGAGGAGGGGCAGAGAGGAAGATCCTCTGTCCGATGATTCACTACCCAAGCAACTGCAGTGGCCGGTGCTGCACTGATCTGAAGCCAGGAGGCAGGAGCTCTTTCGGGTCTCCCATGCGGGTGCAGGGTCCCAAGGCTTTGGCCCATCTTCGACTGATTTCCCAGGCCACAGGCAGAGAGCTGGAGGAAAGTGGGGCTGCCGGGATTAGAACTGGCGCCCATAAGGGATCCTGGAGCATTCGAGTTGAGGACTTCAGCTGCTAGGCCACTGCGCCGAGCCCTCAACTCATCTTTTAGATTCATTTCTCCTCTAATTTTCAAAGACCCTTTATATTTGCGATATGTACATTCAAAATGTTTATATACACACAAACTCTACATATGAATATGATAGCAACATGAAAACGAGATTTTGTTATGTCATTAAAAAATTTAGTTATGTCACAATTTTCATGACAACAGTTGTTATTTGGTACTATTTTATTTTCAGTGTAGTAAGAAAACTTGGTAACAATTCAGGAAATCCTCCTTGTGGTGGTTCTGCTTAGGAATCTGCTGTTATGGGACGGTTGGTAATCACTCATTTTCTAGACCTCAGCACCTACAGCTCTGACAACATAATCAAGGATGATAAAGCAAATGCCCTGGCTAAATATTGAAGATACCATTTTACACTGTTAAGAAACTATCCTATAAAATTGGTTTATTTGTATATTATACACAAATAATACACGGTAGAAAGTTTTAGTTATACACAGTATCGATCACGCCCCAATCAGGAAAGCAAAAACTACTGCACATTTAAAACAGAGGAAGTTCAATACAGAGAATGGATATATAGGAAGTGCAATACCTGAGGAGCAAGCTGAGCATCAGGTAGCAAATCAACAAGGGATCTCTGCTGCTGCCCAGTGCACAGAGGGAACGTGTGCTATTTCTAAAGTCCCCAAGCTGCACTGCTCATGGGAGCTTGGACTGTGCAAATCTTTTCCATTAAGATTCCAGTCCACCTAGAGATGCTATCTGACACGATATCAAAGAGAAGAAGTACCTATACTCTTGAGATACCCTCTCATGCCTCTGTTTGAAGCCAAGGAAGGAATCCAACCAAGGGATCTTGTTAATCAGACCACATTGCCATCCAGAAAAGCAGTGCAGAGCAAGAGAGAGAGACTACGAGTGAGTCTGAGGCCACACAGTCAGAAGACACAAGATCTGTATTCGTGGTGGCCTAGGGCTGAAGTCCTTGCCTTGCATGCACCAGGATCCCACATTGGTGCTGGTTCTACTCCCGGCAGATCTGCTTCCCATCCAGCTCCCTGCTTGTGGCATCGGAAAGCAGTCTAAGAGAGCCCAGGCACTCGGGACCCTGCACCCGCATGAGAGACCAGGGGAATCTTCTGGCTCCTGGCTTTGGATTGGCTCAGTTTCAACCGTGGCGGCCACTTGGGGAGTGAATCAGCAGGCGGAGAATTTTCCTCTTTGTCTCTCCTCCTCTATGTGTGTCTGACTTTCCAAAAAAAAATTTTTTAAATCTGCATCTAATGAATTTCTACCATATACATTACCTCTGGCACATTGTTTAATATTACCACTTAATCTTTATTCTTACTATAGTATAAAGTTATGATAGTCACACTCTGTGTGTGTGTGTGTGTGCGTGTGTGCGTGTGTGTGTGTGTGTGTGTGATGTTCATTGTGTTTGACAGGACCTTTATCTGGTGTGCAATGAGGATGATGGAAGTCAGAACGTGTGTTGAGAGAGGATCCCATGGTGACCCAGGAAGCAGAGAGAGAAAGAGAAGCTAGGCTGAACTTGACTTTGTCAACCAAACCATTTTGAGAAGTACCTTCCAAGAGCAAACTCCATGAACTGAAGGACTGCCTCTAGGTGGACCTCCTAGATGCCATTATTAGATGAAATCTTCACCCTTAAATCCTTAACCATTAGCAGAAAGCATTGACGCTTAAGTATCTGAATGAATTGAAAGTCCAGTCCTATTTGAGCCAAAACATAGGAAAGCAAACTAAAATTCTATGATTTCATGTGATCTGTTAATCAAATTCTACCTTGTTCAGAAGTGCTGTTGTGAAAGTATTAGCTAGATTATATCGATGTAAAACACACAGGATGTTAGTTTTAATAGGATAAAATATGAAAATCCAATAAAAAGTGGAATTAAAAGGCCTGTAGGGAATCAGGGTTGCGTGGAAGACTAATAAAACAGGCACAGCCCCTATGAAATCCCAGGGGAAGTTATAGTCAAGTAAACAGCAAAAGGAGGGAAAGTTAGAAATCATTCTGTTTTGATGTCCATTTGAGTAACTCGTCATGATGAACACCGCTGTGCTTCTCTGACAAATCTGTAGGATGGCTGGGTTGGTCTCTGCACATTCACTCATGGCATGCTGAGGTGGGAAATTCCAACTAAATTACCCCTTTCACTGAAATAAATGGTTCCAGAGAGTTAGCTGTGAAATAATAAAGGTCTTGCATAAAGCTGTAAAACCTGAAAGTAAAAGAGTGAATATTTCAATACACATTTTTCTTGAAAAGTTTTCTTTTGGGGAGGACTTTGGTCTTCCAGTTAAGATGCCTTCATTGGAGTGTTTGATTTTCTGCAATGAACTCCTGCTTTCTACTAAGACAGAACTTTCAGGGCACAGATGATGGTTTAATAATTGGGTCCTTGCCACCCATGTAAAGGAACTAGACCGAGTTCTTGGACACCGTTTTAGATCTCATCACACTCCCACCCCTGCCTAGGCTGTTTTAAGCATTTTGAGAGTAAACCAGCAGGTGCAAGTTGTGTGAAGAAAAAGGGTCATGAGAGACTGACATGATTCATCTGTCTTAGAAGTTACTTAAAATAAGGGAAAAGTTAGGTAAATCTGTTGACCTTTTAGTTAAATTTTATTTGTGTTTGGACTGGTAAATCGTGTAATCATCCCACTAGAAAATAAAACTGACTCTGTAACCTACTCCGTATTGTAAGAGTAGGTAAGCCTTCATGAAGAGTCACAAGTCCATTGTGTTGTTGAAGTGTTTCCTGACGATGTCGGCATGGACATGGAGGATATCCATTGTAAAACTAGAGGGGAAGTCAATTTTGGGGGGAGGGAACTTGGGGAAGGGAATGAGCAAGCCCGGAACCTATGGAACTCTATCATAAAACAAAATAAAATATATTTAAAATAAAAGTAGGTAAGCCTGCTAAATGTAATGAAGTATGTGTGTGACTGTTGTGTGTGTGTTTGTGCATGCATGTGTGTGTGTACACATATGACTACATCAAAAAGGACAAGCAACAACAAAAATGATTTTTTCTTCTTTTTGAATTGAGACCTTTTTGTCCTAGAGGAAGAACTTGTTGAGCACATGAAATTTTTTTTCCCATCAGAGTTTTTTTTTTTTTTTAACAAAAGCCAGGGTAGCCCAAGTTTTCAGTGGAACTGTAATATGTGTGTGTGTGTGTGTGTGTGTGTGTGTATGTGTTAGTTTCGTTTTGGTTTCCAAGATTGATTGATTTATTTGCAAGTCAGAATTACGAGAAGTAGGGAGGAGAGTAAAAGAGCGATGCTTGTTCACTCCGGAGATGGCTAAATGGCCAGGGCTGGGCCACACCAAAGTAGGTGCCAGGAGCTTCAACCTGGTCTCTGACATGTGTGGCAGGAATGCAAGCACCTGGATGACCTTCTGCTTTTCCCAGGACATTAAGTGCTGGACATTAAGTGGAACAGCTGGGAAATGAACAGACATCCATCTGGGATGCTGAGATTACAAGAAGCCACAGCACCAATGCCATGTTTTCTTTTTAATGACCAAGGATTTTGGTTAGTCATATATCATATACAAGTGTCAGTCCTTTCCCATTATAAGGTGGAAAGAAAGTGCCAAAAGGCATGATGTACCCAATATTCTTGAATAATCTTAAATTGCACTGTTACTTTTATTTCCTAGTCCTATAGAACATTCCCTTAAAAAATTCCATTTTCGGGCTTGGCGGTGTGGCCTAGTGGCTAAGGTCCTCGCCTTGATCCCATATGGCCGCTGGTTCTAATCCCAGCAGCTCCACTTCCTCTCTATCTCTCCTCCTCTCAGTATATCTGACTTTGTAATAAAAATAAAATAAATCTTTAAAAAAAAAAAATTCCATTTTCAAATGATATATGTAATGTTATGTTAAATTCTTTACATTTTATTTTAACATGAAATAAATAATTTAAATGTATATGTACACTATAGACATTTATGTTTACACCATTTATTACACCAGTTCCTACATAACAATGACAGTGCATGCATGTGTACCTACCTATACACTTCATTATTCAAAATACATTTTATAACTGTGTAAGGTCATTCTCTTTGTTTCTGAGAGATAAATGTAAACCTCCCAAAGACCATCTATTAGCCAGTAACAGTTTAAAGCGTCTTATTGGCAGTAGATAAGTGAATAATGTTTTAATAAAAAATGCTTTTGGGGTGATCAAATTATCATGCAAAACATTGGAAAATATGAAGCATCTCTTGACCAAAATTGAAGACAGATGGTGAACAAGTGTATTGTGTAAAAGTGCAACTGTGCAGGGAATATTTAACTGGGAAGAATATGATTATGTAAATGAGAAATTCACTTGTAACCAATAGCACCAGATACATAGCAAAGCTTAAATTGAATTATTCGGGCCTGGCGGCGTGGCCTAGCAGCTAAAGTCCTCGCCTTGAACGCCCCGGGATCCCATATGGGCGCCGGTTCTAATCCCGGCAGCTCCACTTCCCATCCAGCTCTCTGCTTGGTTAGCAGTCGAGGACGGCCCAATGCATTGGGACACTGCACTCGCGTGGGAGACCCGGAAGAGGTTCCTGGTTCCCGGCTTCGGATCAGCGCGCACCAGCCCGTTGCAGCTCACTTGGGGAGTGAATAATCGGACAAAAGATCTTCCTCTGTCTCTCCTCCTCTTTGTATATCTGACTTAGTAATAAAGTAAATAAATCTTTAAAAAAAATTGAATTATTCAACAAAGTATTGAGAATGTTCCTGGATTTATGATCAGCACCTAAAGGGTGGGTCCCCCTCAAAAATGGGTGACTGCTGCATATGACCCACATTTGTCTTACATAAACTTTTATTGCTTCTTTTGTTGTAGAATAAACAGTTACTTTTAAAGACCTCTTTCTTTTCTCTATAACCGCATGTTATTGGTGTTCATATTTTGTCAGATTGCCACTGTCATGTTACAAAATGGTTTGTGAATTTTACTCCCAATGTGTTACTTGAAAGCAGATAATGAAAAAAAGACTGTGAATGGCTACTTCCAGTCACCTACACATCTAAGAAGAGAATAATTTAGGGGAACACTTTGAATTACTTAAATCACATTGTATCATTGAATAACTTTTTTAGGTATCTGTGTAGAATCTGTGTTTGCACACTGACTGAA
This sequence comes from Ochotona princeps, assembly GCF_030435755.1. Taxonomy (NCBI): domain Eukaryota; kingdom Metazoa; phylum Chordata; class Mammalia; order Lagomorpha; family Ochotonidae; genus Ochotona; species Ochotona princeps. The sequence goes on from NC_080854.1 coordinate 29,019,756, forward strand.
TTCAAATATACCCCTCCAAAGTATGCTGCTCTGGCATATTAAATATTTGAATTAAATCATTTAAGGAGTATGCATATGGTGTAGCATTTGGGAGACTATTTAGAACACCAGCATCCTTCTCAGAGTGCCAGGGTTTGAGCCACCACTCCACTCTTGATTTCAGCTTCCTGCCAAAACACACCAATTCAGTCCCTACCTCCCATAGGAGAGACCGGTATGAATCTCTGGGCTCTAGTTTTAGCCTGGCCCAGTAGAGGCTGTGACCATTTGGGGAGTGAACTAGTGGGTGGAGATTGAACTCTTTCTTTCTCTCCAAAATAATAATACTAAAAAATTAACTAGCTAAATTAAAGGATTTAAAGTCTGACAGCAGTTGAAACACTTTGTGTTAACCAGTCTTCAAAGCCCGGAATGACCTTCCAGATGAATACATCCTCTCCATGCCAGCAAGGAAGCAACCAACATATTCCATAAGGGAAATATCAAAACTGAGATCCTTTCTAATAAAATTGCAGTGCCATTCTCATCTTCCTAACATCAGCTACCCTAGCTGCAGCCCCTAGCCTTGTCTAGTTTTGCGATTTACTATCATTTACCCATTTCAGCATATACATGATGGGCTGTATGTAGCTGTTTCTGTGGGCCTTCATCTCCTAATGTGGATTCTTGCATCCCGTGAAGTCTGCATTGAATAAATGTACAGGCTTCTACCTCGTAAATCCATCTTATGTCAGTTTAATTCTTTGCCCTGTTGTAACCCTAAGAGTGTTAAGGAAAGCTTTACCGCCACTACAACAACTTTGATAATCTAAGCAATCTCTTCTAATGTCATAATTTTGTGTGATGCAGCTGCAGATGTGAAATAAATAAGAATTCAGTATGTGTCAGTGACATCCTCTTGGTTACTTTTAAGCACTGTAGAGTATTTAGGAGTTTAGCTTTCTTGCATGTTGACAAGTTAGACTGCCAGTATTATAGATGCCAATAGAAGGCAATAGACTCACAGGTCGGAGAGAATTGTACTTCATTACTCACAGTGACAGCCATAGCCAGCATTTCAGCATTTCCTTGTGCAAGTTCTCTGAGCCTTGAATTGCAGATAGTAATCTGAAAAGGAACTGGTAACACCTTCACCACAAGTGAGTTAACTCTGGAAGAGGACCTTTGGGTATAGGAATTCCAAGTCATCTATAGTCGGCAGTAAGCACACTTAACTTTTGCTCTGAAGGGGATAGATCTATTTCCCAGTGCTATATGTAGCCCTACCCTCTGGTCCAGTGAAAAACACCATCTCTATTTAGGATCTTTGAAAAGATAGTCCAGAACCAAGTGACAACCAGTTCCTCATTTACAAGATGGCTAGAATTATAAGAGAAACATGAACATTATCTCCTTCAAATATTGTGTCAATCAGCTCATTTGAAAGTAAATGGCATTATCCCACTGATTTTATGATGTTTCTCTTATCAAGTATTTCACAAAAAAATTCTTGGCAGAATTTATAAACTTCGTTTAAATTGTGCATTCTAAAGTCTAAAAATGATTATGTCTCAAATCAGTAATGTGTTTACAATCTTGAAATCAATATAATACCAGTGTGCTTTTATTTTCTTTTGGGAAGTGCTGAGAAAACATTGATCAGTGCTCCAGATCACTTCCAAATTCATTACGAACCTAATGTGACATAAGACATATTATCACAGAGAAGTATTCTACAGCCTGTCATTATTTGTCATCTGTATTATCACTCAGAGTGGCATTTCCCAGCAATAAAATCATTCCGTGGCTTAGTGCTGGACTCCAGGCTTAAGTTGCCCACATTCTAAGGGACTAGCTAGTAATTCCCTCTCTCTCTCTCTCTCTCTCTCTCTCTCTCTCTCTCTTTCTCTTCCTCTTTTTCTCCATGTCTGTCAAATTCCAGATACATAGAACTGAGCTGATTATATAACTCAGGTCAGAGTTTACTATCTGATTGTACCCTGGAATGCTTCTCATCCTCCCAATTTTTTCTCTATTCCTCCTTTATAATTCCAGATGTGTCAAAAGGTCACTCTAGAGTTTATCCATCCTTCCAACCCATTTTCCACATGTTTATATTGATTGCATTAAAATTGTGTTATGGGCCCAAAGCCGTGGCCTAGCAGCTAAAGTCCTCGCCTTGAATGTGCCAGGATCCCATATGGGTGCCGGTTGTAATCCCAGCGGCCCTGCTTCCCATCCAGCTCCCTGCTTGTGGCCTGGGAAAGCAGTGAAGGAAGGCCCAAAGCCTTGGGACCTTATACCCATGTGGGAGACCCTCTGATTTTGGAATTGTGTGTCTGCAAAGATTCACAAAACCTCAAGGATGGTGCATTTTCCATGATGTGGTACTGGAATTCCTGTTGGAAAACATGGGAATGGGATAGGACTGAGACAACAGCACGTGAAAATAGTTGCTCTCTATTTTCTGAATATGAGCAAGTGTGGGGCTTCTGCCCCGGTGTGACCCGTGGCACCGTGGTGCTTTGGGCTATCAGATGAAACCTGTGTATCTCAGTTTCATTTTTGAAAAATACAGATGATTAATATGCAAATCTGAATAGTAATGACTTATGTCAAAATCTTCAAGTTATCTATATTTTTAATACAATCAAGTTTGCTAAATATTCTCTTTTTATACTACATAGAACACTTCATCTATATTTTAGGTATTGGTTAATAAAATATAGTAGGACAATTGCCTTATCTATTAAGTAATATCCTTTCCTTCCATGATTACGTAATAGAAAAAGAGCTACAAAATTTATTTTCTACCTCTTCTTATTCTGTCCTTGCTTTATTATTTCCTTCTTTCTGTTCTCACTTAATCTCCCTCAAAATGAAACCACATCCTTTTTCAAATACTTTATTGTAAAGAATGTATAACACTCATATGTGGGCATTCCTCAACTTAGAATCCAAAATGTTTGTGATGATTTTAGTTTTTATAAAATCAAATTTCATGAAGAAAGGAAATTGTTATTTGGTAGCAACATTTTAAAGTATTTTTCTTATACATTAAAAATACAACAAATGAATATATATATATATCACTCAGTAGAATAGAGGTACTGTATCTGTTCTTACAAGATTTCTGTAACTGATTGATTAGTTACTCAATCAATAAAGTTGTAAATTTTTCATTAAACTTTCTCATAACATTCCATTGTGCGTTCATCTAAAATACAGCTTCACCAGGGACTGTTTCTTTGTTTAATTTCAATGAATGCTACCCTTACAAATGCATTATTGATTTTTCTTCCAAACCACAATGAGGCAAAGTGAAATATCTTGACAAATTTATGTTTATTGCCAAAAACCTGGCTTGACAAGCAGCTATGACTTCCTTTAGTTACAGAGTGCCATTATTTCACATAAGTTTTTGTCACTGACTTCACATTTGGGAAAACATTTGCTACAAAGAAGGGTTATTTGCAAGAAATGAAACATACAACTTTCTGAAACTAAACGAGTCATGGAAGTGCTGTGCTATTTCGTGTCTTTTCTCTGTGCCCTTCCATTCAGAACGAGTGACTTTGAAAGCCTAGAGTGACACAGATTTCTTCAAGAGGTGCATTAATCTGTAAGGCAATCTGGCCTCTGGATTTTATTAGTTGCTTAATAAGCGATTAACGATTAGCTGCATAAGATGAGATAAAGATTCTGCTGAAGAAAAGGCACACGATGCAATTTATGAAATTAAAAGAAAGCTCAGTATCTGTTCAAGTTAATATCTGTCCATGTGTTAGCACTAGCAAATAGAGGGTGGTTTATTTATCATTCAGAAAAGTCTGAAGAGCAGCTGCAGAGGTGCTAAGTTTCCTCACTGTGAGAATGAAAGTAACTGCATCATCCGTTAGAGCTCAAGGTTAACACGTTTTCTGCCTGTTTTTAAAGTCATCATCGCTCCTAAAAGAGAAACAGGTGAAAGAGGAAGAAGAATAACAATAACCAAAAAGGATGAAAAATTCGTTAAATCTGCTTGCAGTAGACTACAGTAGAGCAAAATCTTAGAAGCTTTCAAGAAAGTATGGTAATTGCTTTTCTGTCTCTGCACCATTCACTGTAAGAGTTGAAAGTCAGCAGAGTTGTATTACTGAAACATTGTATTACTCAGTCATGTGAGAGGGGGTCACCCATTGTCACCCGGGTGTCATTCCTTCCAAGCATCCCATGGTGCTGGTCAGTGCAGCTGAGTGACCATTGCTCCTTCTGGAGTACAGCCTCTGTACTTCCTGCTGTATGTTGGCAAGTATTTACATAGCTGGGTTTATTTTGAGGGCCTCTGCTGAGGGCCTTCTTGTTAGACCATCACACAATGAAATGTGGAAGAGAGAGAGAAAGATTATCTGTGGGAAGCAGAACTGTTCAGAGGCGTAGATATGTGTATGGAGAGACTTTTCATAATGAACCCAATTCTATGATAAAAGACTGGTTAAGAAAGCTATGGTTCATCTACTCCATGGAATACTACTCAGCATTAAAAAAAAATGAAATGCAGTTCTTTGTGGCCAAATGGGCCCAACTGAAAACCATTATGCTAAGGGAAATGAGCCAATCCCAAAAGGTTAGATACCACATGTTTGCCTTAATTTAAGATGAAAAATCCCAGTCCTTTAGTAATACTGTTACAGACATATTGGAATACAAATTTTAAAAGTAAGAAAAAATTTAAAGATTTATTTACTTTAAGTGAGTTATAGAGAGACAGCAAGAGAGATTTTCCATCTGCTGATCCACTCCTCAACGGGCTGTGACAGCCAGTGCAGGGCCTGACTGAAGCCCGGAGCCGGGTACCTCATCCGAGTTTTCCACGTAAGTGCAGGGACTCAAGTTTTGGGGCCATCTTTCACTGTTTTCCCAGATGTATTACCACAGAGATGGATCAAAAGTGAAGCAGCTGGAACTGGAACCAACATCCTTAAGGGATCCCGGCATTGCAAATAGTGACTTAAACAATTAGGCCATACTGCTGGCTCCAAGAAAAGCCATATCTATGTCCTCCCCTGTGGAAATCAGAGCCAAAATATGCCACATTTTAATCAAACAAAGATGTACTAATTTCTAATATACAAATATATCATTTAAATATGAAGTGTTCCTTAAAATGTATATATAGACAGATAAATACAAATACAGTATAGATATCGATTGCAAGAAGTACATTGAAAAAGCTGTTGCAGAGTTGATGGAGCCCTATAGAGAATAACACAGGTTGGGGGTTCACATTTGTATCGGTGGAGAGAATGGGTATTGCATTTTTAGGGAGAAAAACGCCTTGAGTCCTGTTGCAAGCTCAGTATTCTCTGAAGCTGTAGATAAAGAGGACTCTTGCTGGTTACTGAAGGTTGGATTCTTGTAAGTTCCCCATCCTTTTTGTCACCTCCTCTTACTGTTTTCAGTTTACAGAATTAAAATGCAATCTTTCTTCATATGCCTGAACATCTCTCTTCTTGTCCTAAAAATAAGTCCCAAGGAAAATTTCTCCACTATTTATTTAAAAGTTTATGAATTGGAACATGTATGTATGTATTTTTAAAAGATTGATTAGTAAGTACAGTATTTTTTTCATTTTACTTAAAAGAGAATAAAATACTTCATTGGGGCGAGTGTTGTGGCATATCAGGTGAAGCCACTGTTTGAGATGCTCCTACTTCCTGTTAAACTTTTTGCTAAAGCATCCATGAAGGCAGCAGATGATATTGTAAATGTTTGGACCCCTGGCACCCACATGTGAGACCTCTTTGAAGCCCCTGGCTCCTACCTGACCCAACTCTGGTTCTTGTGATCTTTGGGGAATAAACAAATAGATTAGAAATCTCTGTCTCTCTTTTTAAATACATGGAAGTATATTACCATATACTAAATATTATAAATATGTTAATACAGATCTATACAGTCTTGTTTTAAAAATTCATATTGATATCTCTTGAGCCTCAGTTGTGTGCTTGAAACCAATCCTGGTATGTGCTATGTACTAGGCTGCCCTGAGGCCCCCTGCTGCCTGTTTATATACGCTCCAAATTAAAATCTATCTCCAAAGTCTGACTTCTTTTTTCTTTCCTTATTTTCCTACCTACCCAAATGCCATGCAGCCCTGTCACAGTGATTATGGTCATAGACCATTACCCACTGCCTTCTATGAACATCCTCTGAGAAATCAGTTTGTACTATATTCAGCTTCATTTTCATTATAGATTCAGTCCCTCTGGGATTCTGGTGGATAAAACCACTCACTTCACTAAGTTCTGCCATTCTTCAAATCTTTATGATTTCCTGTAAAGATAGCATGGAATCTGTTCTTGTAATCCAAGGGCTTTCAGCCCATTCATATTCTAATGTGTGTTGTAAGGAATTGTACAAGACAGTCTCCTAGGTAAACTGTGGGCTGGATTCATATCTCTTTCTCAAAGTTCTAAAGGATAGAGTGCACCACCTTTGTGTGTGGTGTGCAAATCATCCGGGTAACAGTTTGCCTCTTGCTTTCCCTCTAATGGTCCAGAAAAAGTAAATGCAGGTGTGAACTGGGCACTCCATCAGGGTCTCCCACTTGGGTTGCCAAAACCCAAGCACTTCACAGACTTCTAGGCACGTTACCAGGAAGCCAGATTGACAGTGATTGACTAGCCAGGGCGGCAGCCTTTACCGTGGGATGCTGGCTTCACAAGCATTTTGCCACTGCAGGTACATTTTCTACCTCAGGATGCTACTCACTCAAGTCACTGTGTGTGACAGTTGCTAAGATTTTAGTTATATGTGATGATAGTCATAGCTTTGGAGGACTCGGTTAAGCATTTTATAGTAGGTCACCCATGTGGCTTTGGCCCTGGTTAGACTGCAGTTACTGGTTTTACAGAGGAAGAGCACAGAGGAAGAGCACAAGGGTTTGTGAGAAGTGCAGTAAAAGCTCATACCGCAGAAACGAACAATTGCCCAGTTTCCCTTCTCAAAAGAGTCCTTTCTTGTCATCAAGGAGATGACTTTTGTTCCTTTTGAGTTTCTCTTATTTTTGTTTTGCCAAAATATTTTTTTCTTGGCACATACCAGACAGTCACAGCCAATATTATTTATGTTGCAATAGAAGCAATTGATATTGTGTAGCTAAACGATATCAATAACCTGATTGTGAAATAGACTGTAAGATATGGCGATGTCAGAGCCCGTCATGGTAGCCTAGTGGCTAAATTCTTGCCTTGCAACTGCCCGGATCCCATATGGATGCCAGTTCATGTCCTGGCTGCCCTACTTTCCATTCAGTTCCCTGCTTGAGGCTTGAGAAAGTAGTCGAGGACAAACCAAGCCTGGGACCTTGCAGCCGTGTGGGAGACCTGGAAGAAGCCCCTGGCTCCTGGGTTCAGATTGGCTCAGCTCCAGCCATTAAGGTCACTTAGAGAAGGAATCAGTGGTCAGAAGATGTTTATCTCTGTCCTTCTGTCTGCAAATCTTACTTTCCAATAAAAATAAATAAATCTTAAAAAAAACAGTATGTGGAGAAAAAAGATACATAGAGTCAGAGATCAAAGACCAGTGAACTCAAATAAATTGTTGTTATTGACTAAATATCACCTAAAGATGTTGCTGTTTCATTAATTAAGAGAGAGCAAAGATTGGTTTAAGGTCTTCACTTCTCAGTGGTCAGTATACAAAATAGAAAGTTCAAGGTTATGGTTTTCCTACCCAAAGGGGATAAGCCTTCTTTGGGACTGGAAACCAGAGAGGGCTCTCTAAAATGTTTATCCTCAGACATTCTAAGAACTCTTTTCATTTTTTAAGTAAAGATCAGATATTGCACAACAATCTGAATAGCTTTTCATGGTTTTTCTAGAAATCTTGTTTTTGAATTATCATGTTTGCTTATAATTTTTAAATGTTTATTATTATAGTGCATTTAAAATAATGTGAAGCAGACAATTTAATTTGGAAAAGATCATATTTTAAAATTTGTTTTCAATGTGGAGAACAAGAATAGAAAAAATGCAAAGTTTATTGTTTAGGTCAGAAATGTTAATAATTTAATAATAACATAATTGTGGGAATGCATAAATCATGTATTGTTATTTCTCCTGTTTAATAAGAAAAAGAAAGCTTCTCCTGGTATTGCTTAAGTGGAAAACACTTTCAATTACTGATATATAAGAACATTTAGTCACAAGGATGCATAGTGAGAATTGTAAATATTTAACTACAACAACAACAAAAAAGTTGTAAGAAGTGCCCTTGAAAATCAGTTCGTGCATAGTAATATAGAACACACCACAGGCATGGCCACCATCAAAGAGCCATTCAGTAAGCAGGTAGGCTTAGAACGCTGCCGTGACAGAGAACCCTTTTGCAGTAATTGACATGCTTGTCAGGTTAGTAAGTCTCAATAGGACATACAGCCTTTTCCATGTGATTTATATGAAGTTGGGACAAATTGGGAATTACACTGAAAAGTACACCCCAAATTAAATATAGAAACCACAGCTTTTGTGTTTCTTGGCTTCAGAGACACACCTGTTCTGAGTGGATATTTTATAATATCCACTTGATAAAAGACTATTTAAATGTGACCATTAAAAAAAAATTGCTCTCAAGTAAAAGGAACATTTGGATCCTGAGACTTATCATTGGATTTCAGAAGTCTTTGGAAAAGCCACTTTGGCTCTCAGAAAGATTTGGAAAAATAGACAGGCATGAATTTTTAAACACTATGATTGCAATCTGCTGTATGGAATAAAACCCACTCTAGCGATGTGCTTTGTAACACATATGTCTTCTTTAAGGTCCACATGTTTCCATAGGGTGCTGGCACCTCAAAGCAAGTTTGCCACCCTTGCTTTTAAAGTCAGTATTGGTGCTGGGGCAAGTGTAAGCAAGTTGATGGCTCAGTATGGTCTTTCCCTGTAATTTAGCCTGTGTTTCACTCCTGGGGGACTCATTTCCTTTTTACTTATGAACCAGAGTCCTTCAGTATCCTTGCATTATTTTTGTGGTGATGCAACACTTTAAAGCTCCCAAGCTAACAATAGTGGCCAGAGGCTGGGATCTGCTGGGATTGCTGTCATGGCATGAAATAATATCAAATCCATTTTTCACCAAAGGCCTGTAGTGGTATGGACATTGTCATGGATTTTAGGATTATAAAACAGTGATATATATATACGCTAGTAAATGCATTTGCACAGGTGTTTAATTGATGGATGACTTTTCAAATGTTTATTTTTAAGGCCACGATTTTGTCTGAATATTTAAAGCCTACTTAGTAGCTGTTCCTTGTACTAAACTATGTTGTGACTTCATTTACAATGATAGTTCAGAAGTGTCTTGTTTCAAAGTCCATCTTTTTATTTGCTAATTCATTATTATTTTTAATAATAGCACATAGGCTCTCTGCACATCTTATAATCCAGAATTATTAATGTGGCATTCATGAATTTAACACTGCCTGTATAATTTTTTTTGTTTGCTCAATTCTTGTCATTTCCTGCCTTCTTATCAGTGATATAGTCATATAATAATCTACTTACTCCTTCCTGAGTGGAGTGCGATGGTGAAGGGAAGCTATCTAGTTGTGGCAGGTGCTATTTTAGCTGTCATTCTAATCTCCCTATACTAGCTCACTTCCCATCTGGCTACAATGGGCCGCACTGAGCCAGGCCCAGACAGTCAAGGGCTCCCTTCTCATGGCCTTGTGGGTGTGTCATCTTCCCATTGCCCTTGCCAGGCCATTAGCAGGCAGCTGGGTCAGAAGCAGAGCAGATGGGAAAGAACCAGTTCTCTTATAAGTTACTGGCATCACAGTGGGTCACTCCACCCATGAGGCAGCAGTGTCAACCCAGAATCATGCAATTTTAATAAGAATTTTGCAGAGCGTTTTTTTTTTCACAATTTGTTTATCACCTTACGGTAAAAACATTACTGTGATTAAAAATAGAAATGTTTCCCACTACATACATTATAATCCAAAAAATACATAAGATATTTTTAAAAACATTTATTGTAAGAAAAAAGCGAATTTTACACAGATCCATAGTAAAGGCTGTACATCTGAGAGTAATCAAAGCTAATTTAAATTCTAGACATCTGATATTTTATCAACCAATTTCAGTTTAATTTAAAAAAAAGTTTAATTTGCATTTAGTAATTTATCTTCTTGCCTGGAGTATCTGATGCTTTGTTTTCTCTAATGTCAGAAATTGTTTTTTTTTAATTGTTTAAAAAATGTTTTGTTTTATCTTTCCACTTCTCTCTAAGTCTGTGGCTGTGAATCTTGGTTGAGTTTCCTGATCTCGAGATGTTTTTAGTAGCTACATCTGGCTATGAAAGAGCTGCTGTCATCATTTGGGTAGGGCTAAGGCGTGCAGCTAAAATTCTCATCACACTGAAAATATGTTCCAGAAACAATTACTTTTCCATTCCAAAATGTCAGTGAGGATCGAGTCACGTTATGTAATTTTCATTTAATTGTGTACTTTAAAATGATCCATGCTTTTCAAAACTATTACATTGTGAGAAAAGATGGCCTTGGTTTATAATTAACCTTTTGTTTTATTGTAGCTAAGCACTTTTTTTAAGTCTAAAAACTCGGCTAATCCATTAAAACTAAGAAGCTAAATTGTGACCATATAGCGATGTAATTCTTTAAAAATTGTTCATCTTTACATTTCTAAGTGCTGACAGATATGATGAGTGCTAACTTTTATTAAAATTAGTATATTTTGTTCATTTGTTTTTTAGGTCTATTTAGATGGAATATAACACAGCAGCAATATCAGAAGGATTAATGCCTACGTGGCCATTTCTTCAATAAAACGAAAGCTTGGCGGTTAAGCCCACAGACACCTCAAACCTGGATTCCATACGTTTGCCTTAAGTGCTGGAGTTTTATTATTCTGTGTAGGAAAGCCTTTGCCAATGCTTACAAGGAACTGTTTATCCCTGCTTCTCTGGGTTCTGTTTGATGGAGGTCTCCTAACACCGCTTCAGCCACAACCGCAGAAGACTTTGACCACAGAAAATGTTATCCGCTTTCCAGGACGACAATTACATTTTCAACGCGTTAAACGTGGCTGGGTATGGAATCAGTTTTTTGTGCTGGAAGAATACATGGGCTCCGAACCTCAGTATGTGGGAAAGGTAATGCCATGTTTCTTTTGCCAACCACTTGATAGGAATAGGGAATAGGAATTTGCATTGTGTGTGGATGTTTTGCACAGGCTTTGAACAGACCAGTGACTAGACCACTGGATTTGAACTCAGAGAGACGTGGTTCTCTTCCTGACTCAACGGCCACGGTAAGTTTTCTTATTTACCCCTTGCTGTTTCCATTCTTTCTGGTTATTTAAAAGTGTGTGTGTGTGTGAGAGTGTGTAATGTTATATATTATATATTTATATCATGTAATATATATAATTTCCATGTTTGATATTCTTTGTTACAATATGTAAGTGGCACTAAATATGTAGTTACTGCACATTCTTACTCAGTCTGTCTAATGTTGCCTACCAACAGGAGAAAGAAAAACCATCAGGCATCAATGCACTCACCAGTAATAGTATTGTTTAGTGATAAAGATGTGTTTCTCTCTTTGCCTTAAGACATAACGTATCACTTGCATGGTGATTCTGCAGTGCTTGATTTGATATGCTTATGCTTTCTGAACATTTTCTTCATTATGCCTTTTGAAAATTATTCATAAAGCCAAATATGAAATCAAATGAGGCTTGGCCAAAACAATGCATGTTGAATCAAAATATATACCAGTCAACCTCGAACAAAACCAGGCTTTTTAAATCTTATTGCAGATTTATAGATTATGTTTTTGTGAAATAGTTGATGCCAATTTGTTTCAGTGTACCCACATTTTACTGCATGAGTTTTCATCCTTGTGTAGACAGAATTTGCACCAAAAAATAATTTTTCAAGAAAAATATTGTATTCTTTTTTCACTTGGGAAAATATTCTTTAAACTTTCTAAAAGATTTTTAATACTTTCAATAAACATGTGCTATAGAAAAAATGAAAATAAATTCAATGACAGAAATGGAGATAATAGGAAGACTGCAATTAAAAGATTCTGACTCATGATTGTTAAATCCATTGAGCTTTGTAAAAATCTAAGTTAAAGAGAATCGTGATGAGTTCTGTAGTTTCAATATTAGTCCAAAGGGTACATATTAATTTATGGTATAGCTTTTTATAATGTATTTTTAGAAATTTTCCTTGTGGAAATATATTTAAAGGAAAATAGAACATACAATAGAGAAAACCCCCTGATAAAACTTTGTAAAAAATGAGCATATATTTAGGAGCATAACCAAGGTACATGGCCCAAAGGCAAATTTTTTAAATATGATTTTATTTTTGCTTTTTCTCTATATTTTTTGTAAATTGTATTTTTATTATTTTCTAAAGATTTATTTTTTTATTAGAAAGTCAGATATACAGAGAGGAGGAGAGACAGAGAGAAAGATCTTCCATTCATTGATTCAATCCTCAAGTTTCTGCAACAGCCAGAGCTGAGCCAATGTGAAACCAGAAGCCAGGAGCCTCTTCCGGGTCTCCCACATGAGTGCAGGGACCCAAGATTTTGGGTCGTCCTTGACTGCTTTCCCAGGCCACAGCAGGGAGCTGGATGGGAAGCAGGGCTGCTGGGATTAGAACCAGTGCCTATATGGGATCCCGGGGCATGCATGCAAGGCAAGGACTTTAGCCACTAGGCCTCTAGCCCCCTGCCTATACACACAAAGAGAGGGGCTCTTCCGTTCCCATCCATTTGTTCACTCCCCAGATGGCTGCAGTGGCCATGGCTGCGATGGGCCTAAGCCGAGAGCCAGGAGCTTCTTCAAGTTCTCCAAAGTGTGACAGGAACTCAGGTACTTCAGCTATCATCTGTGGCTTTTTCCCATTCATAAGCAGGAGCAAAGATCAGAAGTGAAGCAGCTGGAACATAAACCAGTGCCCGTATGGGAAGCCAGCATTGCAGATGGTGGCTTAACTTGCTATACAGCAGCATTAATCCCTAAACTGCATTTTTTCCCACTTAAAGGGGAAAAACAGAGGTAGAAATAGATTTCCCACTTCAGTTGTGCACAACAGCCAGAGTTGAACTAGACTGAAGCTGGGAACCTCAGTCTTCAACTTCCATCAGCATAGTGGAGATCCAAGTGCTTCTTATGTCGCCTGCGTCTCCCAATGTATGCATTACCAGGAAGCTGATATGAAGGGCAGAGCTGGGACCTGAACTCAGAGAGTCCCGTAGGAGATGCTGGCATCTTTAACGGCAGTATCAAGTATTTACCCCTCAGGGAAATATTGTTCCAGCTGTATAAAAATGGCGTCACCTCATATCAGTCTATGAACACCATTCTAGCCATTCAGTTTCCAGTGATATTGCTAGATGATAATTATAATATAGTCCACTATGCAGGTTTTATTTTTTGGACAGTGTGTCTCCTAGATTTCTGAGCATGAATGCTCCATTTTCCATGGGGACTCCCTGATAGCTGTAACCCTGGGAAGCACAAGCTAGCTGTGACCACTTACGTTGAGCCAGTCAGTGCTTGCAGAAACGGGGAGGAATGACCACTAAGGCAGAGAGTTCCACTTGAGGCTAAGGTGCCCCTGCCATTTTCAGGTCATATCTGTGGCCCATCCATGGCTATAAGACCTGAAAGAGTCTTAGAAAAATGTAAGGAAGATGCAGGAAGCCATGAAAGTCCTCTGTATAAACAGAGGTATTCACCAAAATATTACATGATTAGGTCATTCATATAGCTCTGGTATACTTGCTTTTTCATTTACCTGAGTATGAGAATAGAATTCTGAAATCCAAGACACACGGAAGAGTAACATAACTCGAAATCTCTAACTCACAGATAACAGTGAAATCTGCTTTTCATGAAAGCTAGACATCATTTAAGAACCTTGAAAATGGCTCACAATAAGCTTTTCTGTGTTGTTCTTGTAATGTTTGGTGTTTTAAAGGGGGGAAGAGGCAGAGAGAGAGAGAGAGAGAGAGAGAGAGAGAGAGAGAGACTCCCATCCGCTAGTTTACTTTGCAAATATTTGCAGCCGGTAAGGATGGGCTTGTGCTGGAGCCAGGAAGGTCCCCGTCTCCCAGATGGATGTCAGAACACAATTGTTTCAGCCATTACCGCTGTTTTCCAGTGTCTTCAAGGGCAAGAAGCTGAGCTAAATGCTTATTTCATGCTCCAGTGTTTGTTTTTATTGAAGCAGATGCGTATGCATTGTTTGAAATAATTGCAGGTGACAGTCAGCATTTTAAGGAGTAATATAATAAAACTGACTTATTTGTGGAGTGGCACTTCCTCTCCCAAACGACAAGAGAAAATAGGATCTGTGGGATTGCTTACACATGTCCCTGTTAATTCTCTAGAATCCCACCAATATATTTTCTTGGAAAACAGGCATCTATCAGGTTATGTTACTAAAAAGTGGTAAATCTATGTCTACTCTATAATTTCAACCGTACTACTGACACAGGTACTTGGCTTCACATGGGTCACTGGTAATGAAATCCCACAATCCTCAAGTAATATACATTTCTACTACAAATGTAACAATGGCAAGTCTTCCTTTACACAGGGATGCTAATTAGAGTTTGTAGACTTGGGAAAAGAAGTGTGATAACATGAGGACTAGTTCAAGTGTTCCATTTGTATTCATGCACTATGTGTATATATATATATATATATAATTTATATAGTTAATATATGATATACAACATATCATATATTATAATCTCAATATACCACCGTATATAATATGCATTGTATAGTATATAACATCATAATATAAATATAAAGTGTGAGATTTTAGTATCAGAGAAGTTCCTGTGCATTTCAGATTTCACATTTGAGACTTATGATAGCAACTCAGTCTTCATCAAAGTATTTCACCAGCTCGATGTGTGTTGTACTCCCAATGATCAAATGTAATAGACCCCTTCGGAACTGACAGAAATGAGAAAACTTGTATTTGAAAATGCAGAGAAAAGGAGCTTTCACATTGCCTGGTTGTTATAAACTTTATGTATTCTCTTGATTCCTTCCTTCCACACATAGCTGAGAATGCTGGCAGTATATTCAAGTGCCCTGACGTCAAAGTTTTGCTTCTAATCCATCTGCTATCAAATAGGCTGACCTTGCTGCTCACTGAAGCATGTTTACACATTCACCCTTTCTACATCAAAAGACTCGAAGGAACTATTTTAGCTCTTCTTTCGATCGGTTTTAAATAAGCCTGGGATCAGAGCACACACTTTTATTCTTAAATGTGTCCCTCACCTCTTTAAACCTCTTGTTTACAGTAATAATTTTGAAATAAACACGTGGTAATATGATTAAATAACAAGAGGAAAATTGCTTTGAATTGAATTTGAGCAAATAAATGACACAATAAACTTGGGTTTTTTGAAACAGTAAATGTTTATTGAATATTAATGCTTCTTTCCTCTTTACAATTTATTTGTCACTTCTAGCATGCTGCTTCTGTTCGTAGTCACTACGCCATACAGGTTCTCTGTGTTTGTGTTAATTGAATTGGCAGTACCTTGTGTGAAATTCAGCTATCTTTAAACCAATGTATGAAACTTTAAAATTGGCATTTCAAAAATTGCACTGAAAATGTTGAGATTTTAGCCCTTATCTTCTTTCTCTGCCCATCCTTCTCTTCCATCTTATGTAGAATTAGTTTTCATCTTTCCTTTTCTTTGAATAATTTATGCATACTATTTGTAGACGTTTGCCTTATTATAGTTACTTAAAATATAGGATGAGCTTTGGCTGTAAATGCCAGGTCATGTATTAATTAGCCACATGAACCAATTTAAGCACATCTGTGTCAGTCCACAATGATTTATTAAAAGTGAGACATTATGTTGCACCAGAAATATCTTAAATGTATTTGCTAGTGCATCCAGTGTGAAGTGTGTGATCCTCTGTGTGTGTGTTTGTATAAATATTTCTGTTTTTTTAATGTAAAATATTAGGTTCTTCTGAAACGTCTTCTCTGTAGGCTACATTGTAGAAACTCTATGATTGTATATTATGCCAGGTGATAGAAGATAATTCACAGTGAGATAATTTGACAAAAATTCTTGGAAAGGCCACCTGTGTGAAATGAGAACATAGAGGTACTGGCATACCAGCATACCAGCATTCCCTAGGGTGTCAGCTTGAGTACCAGTTGCTACACTTCCAGTCCAGCTTCCTGCAAATAGCTTAAGAAAACAGCAGAAGTTGTCCCAGTATTTTTGCCCTACCTCACAATTAGGAGACAAGGAAGACCCTCCTAGATCCTGTCTTCAGTTTGTATTAGCCCTGGAATTTGGACCCTCTGGAGAGTGAACAGGTTGAAGGAAGGAGGTCTTCCAGACTGGCTAATATGAAATTTGGGGACTAAGCCAGAGGGTGGATATTTGGTTGCAAAAAATTTTTGAAGAAAATATTTATGAGATCTTTAAAAATTTAATGCAGGGCCAGGTGCTGTAGCCTAGCGCCTAAAGTCCTCGCCTTGCACTCACCAGAATCCCATATGGGCACCAGTTCTAACCCTGGTGGGCCCACTTTCCATCCAGCTCCTTGCCTATGGCCTGGGAAAATAGTCGAGAAAGGGCCAAAGCCTTGGGACCCTGCACCCACGTAGAAGACCCAGAGGAGGCTCCGGGCTTCTGGCTTCGGATTGGCTCAGTTCCAGCTGTTGCGGCGACTTGGGGAATGCATCATTAGACAAAAGATCTTCCTGTTTGTCTCTCCTCCTCATCTGTATATCTGCCTTTCCAATAAAAATAATTAGTCTCAAAAAAATTTTAATGCAAAATTTGTATTCTGAAAAAAAACCTGCTTGGTTTTAAATATACTTGCACAAGATAAACCAAAGTATGAATTTAATCTTTCAGGTTTTTTTTCTTTATTTGCTTTAGTTTATCAATCAGATATTTTAAAAATTTGTTTATTTTCTAAATGGCATAAGTTCGCAGCCATTGAAAAAATGTTCACACTCTTTTATTTTTGTTTCTGGTAATTTAGACTTCCCTAATAGATAAAAAATCATACCTAACAAACATACTTTTATGTAAAAATTTTAGCCCTCAGGTTACTAGAAGATTTAGATTTTGAGCAGAGTAAAAATAAAGCTGAACAAGTTCAGAGAGTTCCATATACGCTTCATTCCCATCCACACCCCAGCACTTCTCATAAACAGCTATTTTTATCAGTTTTTTCTGAATCATCACAGAAGATGTATATTCATATGCATATGTACATGGCACAGTTATATCACAAATGGTAGTGCATTGCAACAGTGTGTATGTCTATTCATAACACTGTTCACTTAATGTATTTGAGAACTGATTCACTAGTTAAAATAAATCAGCAGTATTTATATATGATACTCCATTGGTAGATCGCTTATAGCATTTGACAAGCCTCTGATAATGAATGTTTACTTTCCAACCATTCTAAGAAATTTTAATGTATAGAGCTTTTAATATGCAGTGATTATTCATCTTCATGGATACTGTAAAATATTTCAGTGACTGCACAGATCATAAGCCAGGCTAGGCAACTTCCCTATATATTTCCTAATAATGTCTTTGTTTTTTATGTGTATTAGCCCCTTTCCCAAGTTACTTTAGCAGTAAATTAAACGTTTCCATGACTTCTATCCATTAGACTGTGCTAACTTGCTTTTTTCTTCAGTTGTCTGAACTCCCTGATTCTTCTTCCTCTCTTTGCAGCTTCTAAGGATCATGCTTCTATGTTCAAAGACCGTTTTGTTGTAACTGCCACATTGAGGAAAAGCATACAATACTTGATAATATGATATTGTCTTGTTCCACTAATGTTGCTGCACGTGTCAGCAGTTTGTTGATTTTTTTGGCTAACTAATAATGTTTTTCCATGCTATATTTTTAAACTATTTTTAATTTTTTAATTTTTCTAAAGGGAACAAATGCCAAGTATTTTATATGAATATATGAAATAATGAAACTTTCCACCCTATTCTTCCTCCTTCTATTACTCCCACCCTTTTTCATCCTCTGATTCTGTTTTTAATTTTTTTTTTTAATTTATTTATTTTTACTTGCAAGTCAGATTTACAGAGGAGAGACGGATAGAAATCTTCTATCTATTGGTTTGCTCCCCAAGTGGCCGCAACAGTGGGAGCTAAGCCAGTAGCTAGGAGCTCCTTCCAGGTCTCCCGCACGGGTGCAGGGTCCCAAGGCTCTGGGCCGTCCTCTGCTGCTTCCCCAGGCCACAAACAGGGAACTGGATAGCAAGTGGAGCAAACTGGGATACAAACTGGCCTGGAACCTCATTTCTATGCTGCATTCAGTTTATTTTGGAACCACAGATTTAATCATCCATTAAATAAAGACAAAAAAACCAAGGCACTGTTACCCAGGAATGTAACTATGTTTATAAATAATATTCATTTCAGAATATCCTATATTCTCTCTAGATCTGTACAAATGAATGACAAATAAGCACATAAGTCACAACCATTTAATTTATATCAAATTGTTGGAAAGGAATTATTCCCTTAAATAATAAGAGTTTATAATCCCACTGAAATCCTAGCTTTAAAGGCACAGTTTAAAATAAGAGTGATATCAAAGATATTCTTTTGAATAAAATGATTTCCTTCCTCCCTCCCTACCTCTCCTATTTCCTTCCCTCCCTCCATTGCTTCTTCCTGCCTCAGTATGTCTCTCTGCCCCTCATTTAGTATATTTTTAAAAACATTAAGTATTAAAACAAGTCAGATATTGTAACGTTAAAAATAATAAACATATGTACTTGAACACCATATAGCTTCCAGGATCCGTAAATATATTTTCAAACAGCACAGAGTTACCACAAGAAGCAGACTTCTTTGTGAGGCTTGTATAGTTCTTGGTTCCCCACAGAGCATGGGAACTCAGTGTTACTTTCAGCCGTTCCACTGCATTAAGTAGCTGAACTTCATTATCACTCAATGAAAAATCACATAGACACTATGCATGGTCATTTACACTAATGCTTATAAAAATCTAGCTCTTGGGCTGGGCAAGGTAGCATAGCGGCTAAAGTCCTGGCCTTGAATGTGCCGGGGATACCATATGGGTGCTGGTTCTAATCCCGGCGGCTCCACTTCCCATCCAGCTCCCTGCTTCTGGCCTGGGAAAGCCTTAGAGGATGACCCAAAGTCTTGGGACGCTACATCCGCTTGGGAGACATGGAAGAAGCTCCTGGCTTCAGATCGGCTCAGCTCCAGCCCTTGGGGGCACTTGGGGAGTGAATCAGCACACGGCAGATCTTTCTCTCTGCACTTCCTTCTCTCTGTAAATCTGTCTTAGCCAATAAAAATGAATGAATCCCTGCACCGTAGCTCCCTGTAACTAAATGGGCGAGTCTCCTCAGAAGTCAACCTGTTCTCTGACTTCATCCCTTCAAGTGTTCTATGCAGAAAAAACTGTTGATATTGCTAACCAGCTCTTTGAAGCATAGTGTTACAGATAGGAATATCCAGGTACTGTAAGTGAGTGAAAATGACTCCAAGACTGTGGCGCCAGCACCAGCAGTCCTGCTTCTCAAAATACAGATGAACCTTTCCCCTAGTACTCACAAGGCATGCAGGGTGTTTCTGTGTACTCTGCTTGAGACTTCTTTCAACATGTGTTGAGAGTTAAAGAAAGAACTTCTCCTGTTCTTTCTGGATCTTAATGGGCTGCCTGTGATGCTAGCCCAAGAAGCGAAAGGTAACCACTCTAGATCACATTGAACTTAGTGAGGAAAGCTTTGGGGATTATGTCCAAAATGTACACAGTTGCAAGAGGCAGCAGTCTGCTCTCTCACCGTTTGCCCGCTCCGGCTAATATCGGTGTGATAGGAGCGAAGCAGAGATCCATCGCCCTACACAGCCAAATGAGCTGGAAGTTCTTCAGGATAAGAGGCTCTTAAAAATGAGGTTTAAGAGGTTCTTAAAAAATGACTTTAATTTTTTATCATTTGCTCAGTTTTTAAGTACAATTCTATTTATACTTAACATTTATACCTTTATTAATTGTGAGTTTTATTTTATTAATGAACTATATTAATGAATGAGTATTACTAGATGAAGTTTTTTACTTCAAGCAATGTGCAGGGGTAGCTATTAAGTTAATAATTAGGTGATTGAGTAGGGGAATAATCTAGCTCAATTAAATAAGATAATTACTTACAGAGGAAAAAATTATGTACTCTCAGTACCCTTAGATCCCTTCGGGAGAATTCAGAGGAGCAAATAAGATTTAGATAAATTGAAAAGAATGTGATTTTAGGATAAGCGTGAAATATGAAATTAAATAGGAGGGAAGAGTTGAGCATTATCCATAATGAAAATGTAGGCTTGTAGGCTTCAAAATGTTCCCTTTGCTTCTTTATCCTTAAGAACTGCAGATCTCCGAAATCGGGTCATTTTCACTTGCTATTTTCAGATCACTAGGAAAAAAAAAAGTCCCAATGTGACAATTGAGCAGGTTGTGTATTCCCGTCGCAGTGGCTTCTGCTTGCTGTGAAGAGTGGTCCTCGCAGCTCTTGCGCAGGACGTAAGGCACGGCAACCGTGCACTCCTCATCACACAAGGCCCACCTGGGCTTGCAGTGCAGGCTCCTGCTGATTTCAAAGGACACAGCAGCTCCTCTGGATTAAAAAGAAACATGTTTTTGTCTCCATAATAGCTTAGTTGGTTGTTAAGTTACACACCTGATGTGAGGGTGAAATAATTAATAGCATACATTTTATTCTGAAAATGTTTGCTTTGGATGACAAATTATACAATCACTATAGTACGTACATTGAAGAAAACTGGACTTCAAATGCTGTCGGTAAATAACTGTAACTCAGTTAAACCACATGTCATATCCAGCTGTTTGTCCAGTCTGTGCCTTGGCAGATTGGTTGCATTTTAGAAAGAGCATCTTCCTTGCAGGACTTAGAATTGATTTCAGCATAAGATGTTCTGAATCACTATGGTGACGTTTCTCATCAGAATCCTTGTTATCCTGTAACCATTTGGTTTCAGTCATGGAGTCCACATGCCTTGAACACAAAGCCTTCGCTTTCTGCCAGAAAAATTAGATTTTCTTGTTTATAAGCATTTAAACATATGTAGAAAACATATGACCTATTTTTAACACTGTATTATAAGCTAAATGTTGGATAAATCTTTAACAAAATATCAAATTATTAAATTTTGACTTATATCGATGGGGAAGTCCTTGGCACACTTTTCCTTATACTTTTGAAAGCCACTCATATCCCTATGAAATTTCTATATTGATTTATTTATTTGGGAAACAGAGAGATACAGAAATATACAGAAATTCTTTCTGCTGTTTCATTCCCCAAAAGTTCTCAGTGGCTGGGAGAAGGCAGGGAGGAAGTAGTATTCCAGGTGTGGGGCCACCATCTCCCACCAAGGCTTTGCATTCAAATTCAGATTACTAAAATATGGGGAACATTTCAGCAGCCTGTAAGCCATTACTCTCAGTGCCGGCTCCTACAAAATAGTTTTGAAATCTCCTCTGGGATTGTTATTTTTCTCTATTTTCATGAAAAAAATAACATAATAGTGCTCGGCATTGAATTTCAGGTCTGTGCCTCCAAAGACTTGGTTAAGAAGCTTCATGAATAGGAAGGAGACTATTGGGAGGCGATCGCTGATGTAAGAATGATCACATCATTTTCAGTTGCCGGTTGTGTTTATTGAAGTGAAAGGAATGAATTGAAAATAGTAACAAAAATTCCTATTTTTTTATTGTTGTGAGAAAATGAGATAAAAAATGTAGGAACATTGTATTTGAACTAGATGATAGGACTGGAGAATATTCAAATAAAATAGAATTTAATAGAATTTTTGTCTTTTCCTTGTCAATTGCCTGTGCAAGACAAAGTGCTAAAGACTTTGCACATATTGCTTCTTTTTCTTTTCACAAGAGTTTAACTGATGGAGAAATGTTTTATGTTGTGAGCTATGTTTCAACACCAGAGCAGAATTATAAGTAGAAGAAAATATTCCATGGCATAAGATAAATTTCAAAATATTCAAATTATCTACTCTCAGTTTTGAATAATACGCAGGCAGAGAACCACAAAATACTTAAGAAATATTTCCTTAAGTCTTGTAGTTATTATTCTCGCATGTCACATATGTGGTTCCCTGCTTAAAAACCTACCCTCTCATCTCTGGCAAATGTCTTACAGCTGTTGTGCTTTTAGCATCTTTCCTTCACACCACCCAAGAATGCACACATACACACACACAAACACCCACACACACTCACACATCCTTTTGATCTGATCAAGCTTCACAGATGCTCAAGAAATAGTTTTCTATTTGAGCTCTAACGTCTAGATCAAGGAAGAGAAATGACTAACGGGGGGAAAACCAGAATTATTTTAGTGAGTCATGATGAGTTTAGTGAACTGTTATTTCAATAACATAGCTTGTCATACAGGTCTTATTATTTCAGAGATGTTAAGACAGCTCTTAGTGATGATACGTATTAGCTACCACCAGTGTAATTTAATAAAATACGGAAGCTGGGTTCAAACACCTGTTCCGTGGCAGCTATGTTGCATTACTTTAGCCACATAAAACAAGTAAATAAACATACTCATATAGAATCATATATGTGTACCCAACGGTATCATCTGTAATGATGTCTTCAGTTTCTATAATGATACTCAAAACTTACTTTTAGAATAAAAAAGCGATTTTTTAAAGTATGACATAAAAGGAGGAAAAAAGACATTATGTGGAATCTAGGTAAGTTTCTCCTAGATTTGACATTACCATAATAAAGAAAGTAATCACTACAGATCTTAATTATGAAGTGCCTCCTATGGGACACACATAGAGCAAGACATTTTAAGTAAAGCCACATGTGGAGCAGCAGGATGGCCCATCTTTATTTGGGTGCATGTTCAAAAAAGAGCCAGCCGTGCTTTGCAAGAGCTGTCATGCTTCACTGTAATTCTACTTTCTCTAGAGCAGGAAGTATTTAGTTTTTGTTGAACCTACGGTGACTATTATTTCAAAAGAGAGAGAGAAAGAGAAGGGAAAGAAGAGGATGGAGGGGAGCAAAAGGCAGCGGAGGAGAAAGCAAAAAAGGAAAGAGAAGAAGAAGAGAGAGGAAAGAAGAAAACTGACTTGTAAATTGTACAAGATGAGCAGATCTTGGATAGAATGTGCTCAGTATTTTTTAACAGAAAAGCCTTGGAAACCACTTAACGTGTCCTATGAACGCACTTTGAGAAACAGTGCCTTGGCGCTCAATGAGGACATTGATTGGTGAACAAGATGAAGTTTGCATATTAGCTTTAAGATCCATGCTCATAGGCTGATAAGCTTCTCACAATATTTGCTGACTCCGTGGTTAAATTCCCACTGAGAACCTTAGTTTCAAAATAATTGTCAGCTTTTTCAGAAACTCTGTGGAAAACGAAGTGTTGGAAACAGACCGTAATTTTCTCAATTGCTTGTAATGTAACACAGATCAGAGTTTGAAATTGTCACAGTAATCCCACACTAAATGAATTCCAGGTGTGCAGCTGAACAGGTGATAATTGGATAGCTGATAAACTGAAGTAGTGAGCAGAAAATGTATGCAGTGGTTGCTTAGACATATTTCAACTGTAAGATATACAATAATAGAACCTTGTGACTTTAATAGTCCATAGATTACTGCTATTTGATTAAATTATATAAGTCTTCACAAACTCCTACAGAACACGGGCACTTTTTTCATGCTGTGGAAATAACATTCAAGTTAACAATCAAGCATATTGGAAATTATATGATTACAATGTGAAGTGTTAAATTTTATTATAAAAAAGCAGCTTACAGAAGTGATATTGCACGTATGTAGATAATTCACAATTCACTAGTAAGGGTTCTAGGTTATGGGAAAGACGTATAGGGATGGAGAGCTTAGAAAAACCCCAAAGATTTATAAACTAAGAAATAACTGATCTTCACTTATGATGATAGGGACTCAGTATTTATAGACTAAAGGGAATGAATGGGGAAACTACAAAGAAAGGCGCATCTGCTGAGCATGAATCAATGCGGGCCTTGAACTCATCTTGAACTCTGAGATGATTACAGAATGTAGCATAAATAAAACATTTGGAAAATGAAGAACATGAGGTGAAAATGTTTCAGAATGTTACCCCATGAGAGCATTCTCTAAATGATAAGGAGCTGGTCTGCTCTCTGTAGAAAAGGAGACCTATTTTCTGGAGGTTTTCAAGCAAGGTAGGATTATCTCATTTTCCATTTACTAAACTCTGATGGCAACATGCAAATACGCTGCATTTCAGTTGAGCCTGAGAAAGGAAACTATGAAAACACATCCATCAAGACTTGAATTGAATTAAAGCATCAAGGTTCATGATACTGAGAAAAAGAAAAGCTGGACAAATATTTATTAAATCCTTCAGAATATGGGCAAGAAAGAGGAAGGCCTAAGGACCTCGTACTGACATCATCTGCTATACGGTGACGCAAGGCTTGAAATTCAATCAATCAAAATTTATCCCGCAAAAGGTGTTAAATTCTAGCTGACAAAATTGTGCTGTGGATTCATACAACTACTAATTCCCACTATGTGTATGTATTAACATCAGCCTAAGTCATGGATATTTAACTAATAATTTTACCGCATCGAACTGAAGTTTCTTGACAGTTATTGATTCCATGCATTATAAAGAGAATTCTGTGCAAATTATCTGAGTCAATTCAATCTTAAATATAAAAATATGAATGTTCTTAATCAAGCACACAGCATGTCCTTTTGCAGTGGGAGGGAGCACTTTCACAGGGGTGGGGTGGAAAGGCACTGTCTACCTGCTGCTCAAGGCTTTATTTTCAAAGCTTTTTAAAGGATTTGTTTGTTTATGTCAATGTTAATGTATTTCTTCACAATTTTCCTTTAAGACTCTCAGTTCTTATCCTTGTAGTTTTGCCATTCTCAATTTGATCAGTAAAATAAACAAAAAAACCTATGAAAATCAAAAAAAGTTATTTTGTTCCCTTACTCCCAAAAGTCAATTTTCATTTCCTGGGCAAGTAGAAATGAATTTTTCTTAGATTAGAAAAAGGAACTGTATTAATCAAGCAATGAGTTATCTCAAGGCATCTTGCAGTGTGTTTGGCTGGGAGTTGCTAGTATTTTAGAAAAACAAGCTATTACAATTATTTTCACGTGAAGTCTTGATTAAGGGAAAATTTTCAGGGCTTTAAAACACCAATTAAACCTTGATTAAGTTTTACAACCCCTAAAGACCAGTAATATTCTGTATTTCTAGATGACAAAGTTGTCCTACATACATAGGATCATTAGCAATGTCATGACTCTAAAACCTGCATGAAGTAATTATTTCCAAGTAACTTGCCTTTTATTTAAAATTTATTTTATTTATATTGGCTAGTCAGATATACAGAGAGGAAGATCTTCCATCCATTGATTCACTCCCCAAAAGTAAAATCTCAAATTATACCCAAACACCAAAATTGAATCTTTCTGTTTCTCCGTGAATTATAACCTATTAGAGACAATGTCCTTTAAGTCACAGATTTCTGCAAGGATCTCTATTTCCTAAATTTTGACCATGTTCTGTCTCGCATTAGCTCATCATGTTGTAATTAACATAGCGTACGGGAGACGAGTTCTGTCACTGTGCAGTAAAGCTGCTGTATGTTCCCTGTGTGAGATTCATTGAGACGGAATGCACCACTAAGAAGCTTTCCTCCAGAGTTTCACATGTTTCTTAGCATTCAATCACCGTAAGAAATAGGTGCATTGTGGAGAAGTAAGCCAAGGCTCAAAAATTGATATTTTCCTCTTGTAAAAGCACATGAATCAATGGATAAGCAGGAAAGGCAGAGGAAAATGCATTTCCATATGAGTTCAGTGTACAGATCAAGCCAGTCAAGGCACTTTTCCCTGCAAGTGTGTAATAGAAGCCAGTTAATGGCTCTCACGTGTCAGTGCCTGCTGCCTCTGTCTAGCAGTAGGTCGTTTTTTCTAGTTTAACCTTAACTGATAGGAGTGGAAGATACTCCGAATCAATCAATGAATTTCTGCGAATTCTCACATGATCCTAATGAATTCTGGCAGCTGGCATTTGTGTAGCTTAATGCTGTCATAAATACAGCGAAGAGTTGAAACAGTGGTCACATTCCCTTTTAGGATTTCTGAAAGGTTCCAGTTTTCGAAAATTCTAAACCAGGATTAGCTATTGAATGTATGTGTGTGTGTGCAGTCCTTTGGGATGTGTGTGTGTGTGTGTGTTTGAGAGAGAAAAAAGATTTCAATGAACTTCTTCATAAAATGAACTGTTTTTCCTCAGCGTTCAATTCTAAAGTGTCACATTCCTTACTACTCTGTAAAACTGGATGTTGCTGGTATAGCCAATATTAATGCATTGTATACTAAGATTTAAAAAAAAAGCTTAGCTTGCCTATATTTTTAGTCGATACTTAGAATAATTCATATAAATTGACTTTTCTTCACCTGGTTTTGCTTAATGAAGTGGCTTGGTATTAGACGGGACAACACCGCAACTCCAAGTGGTCCCAGCTTCACCTAGGTTCACGATGCTCGAAAAGAAAGTAGTGGTCCCAGCTTCGCCTAGGTTCACAATGCTCGAAAAGAAAGTTTATCGCTGAGCAGTCAGGGATGTAGCCTAATAAGGGACTGCGTTGCTATGGAATAATTGATTATACATGGCTGATTTGGGGAAGTTCGTATGATCTAGCTAGTGTCTCTTCCTTATTTGGAAGACTGATACATTCTAAAATATTCAAATTACTTATAAAGATGTGCTTTATTTTAGCCCATATAATTTTAATACATTGCTTTTATGTTTCAATATGCACTTTTCTTAGTTATTTGGAAAATTGGAAATTGAATTAATTTTTCTCCTGGGAAGGAACATTAGAAACTGTTGCAAAAGTCTTTAATGTCTTTCAACCATAAAATTTTATATACAGTGAGGCTTGCTTTGTGTTCACTGGTCTGTGAATAAGTCCTATTCCATGCAAAAAGAGTGACTGGACAATGGTCTTTCATAGTTATTAATTTTCAGTGCAGTACAAAGCTAGAGAGAGCAGGAATCGGCTTACATAGAACTCTGTACCCATAGACACCTGTCCGCTTGTTATCCAGTGTGGTGTTTTCTTCCACAGACACTTGGAAGCATACTTTGTCACATGATACAGAATGCAATTCTGTATTCTTACAATACAGGATTCTTACAATGCTGAAGACAAATGAAAAGTCAGCTTTACTATAGAGAAATATTCAGAAATATTTTACTTGGTAAAAATATCCTTTCATTCAGCAACTTGTTACAAGTGCTGAAGATATTGAATACTCCAAAGCCCGGTGGGAAAAAAACAATATGAACCTTTGATATATTCTTGTAGTGTATAATATATTTAGGGGAGGGAGCCCTATTTTTCAGATTATCACACAGGCTTATACTGACAAGAAATGGGGGGTACTGTAAAGGGAGAATTCAGTGCTCTGTGAGATAAAAGACCATGGATACGACTGGGCTGCACTACTGGGCACCAGATTCACAGCGGGTCTTACCACATTACTAATGACAGGTGGGTACTATTTTACTGAAATTCTCGTACTTAGCAAATGTTTTCCTTCTTTCGTCCCCAGGTTTTGATATCAATATTACAACTATTGTTTAATTAGACTCCTTCAGACATACCTTCTCGATTTAGGCACATGGAAGAGTGAAATCTTTCTAAACAGGGCATATCCAAACTGGTACTTACAATAAAAATCCTTCCCTTCAAAAACCACAACTAGATAGCAGTTTTACATAAACTGGTTCATCTGAAATATCAGCATTTTCTTCTCTGTGAATAACATAGTTCTGGAGTTTTTGAAAGATTTTAAACACTTGTTAATTTTAACAAAATTGAGATCATGGAGGCCATTTTCTAGGTGGTTATTGTGAATGAATTCAAACATGTGTCTTAACAATTACAAAGAAATGAATCTTGCACAATTGGTTTGATTTCCAACCTTGGTTGATTTGTTATTGTGAGGCTGAGACCACATGATGCGAACATTTTCTGGAATGCAAGAATTACAGCTAAATTTTTAACTCACATAATTTAGGTATCTCTGTAGATTTGGCAAGAAACCAGTTAAAAGATTTCCACTTTCGTACTGTGATAAAATTACAGTTCTTTGTTATTGAAAAAGTGAGCTTATAGTTTAAAGAAGCCTGGCTCGCTTTTCTCTTCTCTCTTTCTCTCCTCTCCCCTCCCCTCTCGTCTCTGTCTTCTCCTCTCCTCTCATCTCTGTATTTCTCCCTCTTTCTTTTTTTGGAAGCAAGATGCTGTAATACTCTCTGGCTATGGTAGGAATGTTTTAGCAACAGATAGCTTGACATAGCAAGGCTGTAAGACACTCCTTTGTGATACACTGCACCTTGAACGTCTGCCTTCAGCACTCTGCATTAGAAGTCCCATAAAATGTCAGACAACCACTACTAGGCAAGGGACAAAACTGTACTGCTTACTTCACAATTAAGTCTGCCACAGTTAATATATGGTTTTTCTCTAGTCACACCACCATTTCACTTTCTTAGGCTGAAGAAATTTCACCTGAGTGTATTATCAATAATTCCCAGAGATGTTTCTGTGATTAAAAAAAAAAGATATGTGATCCAGAATTGTAATGTAATAGCTGCAGCCACAGCATGAGATCCCAGCATCCCATGAGGGAGCTGTTTCGTTGCCAGGCTGCTCTACTTCCAGTGTGTGCCTGGGAAAACAGCATAAGAATGACCAAGTGTTTGGGCCCCTGTGCCCACAGAAGATACCTGGATGAATTTCCTGACTGATGGCTTCAGCCTGGCCAAGCCCTGGGGAAAAAAATCAGGGAGAAAATAACAACAATAACAATAACAAAAATGAATAAATAGATAAATAAATAATATAAAATAATTTTTAAAACCTCCTTAGATCCAGAAATGCATATACTGCATTATCTAAGGTCAGCTCTGTGCCATTTATTCTGTAAATCGCTGATTCTGAGAATTCTCAATTCAGAGAGATAGTAATGAACAAATCAGCAGCGACTTGTTTTCCTTCATGTTTATGCCTGCATTCATCACTCAGGTTCGCTATCGTGGTGGTGTTTGTATGTTTGATTCGTAGTTTCCATAGACACCAGAAACATAAAAATGAAAAATAGATAATATGGCACAAACTTGTTCATACTATTGTGATTTTAAATATTTTTATATATGACATTGTTTTAAAGCTATTGATGTGGTTGAGGGTGATGAAATGTCTTCACTACATTTTCAGGAAGCATCCAATTTCTCTTTTAGTGATAAAATGCAAATGCATCATTAAATTAAATATGCTTATTTTCTAATTTTCATCTAAAGCATAGCCAAAGGGACATATGATGTTTTACTTCACAGCCACAGAAGTTCATTGTGATTATGTGTGTGTTAGGTGAAGCATTACAAAATTGAAAAAATCTAGTGTAAAGTTTTACTCAAGGACATTATATAATTACTTTCTATATTTGTAAATATCACATAGTGATTGTGGTTTTGAACATAGTAATATAATATTTCAAATTTACAAAAAATGGCAGTCATTAATCACTCTATTTCACTAATATGGGTAACTTAGCTCCATACCCAAACGCATCTCCCGGGGTCATAGGAACATTACATATCATGGCGAAATGACCAGATCCTACATATGTGCCAGATTCTTTGTAGTTAGCAAGGACTACATGACTAGAACTGTAGTGGGAAGTAATTCATTTAGGAACTGCTACCTCCTCCTTCACACCTGTCTTGCCTCAATTCAGGGAGGAGAAAGCATGTGCTCTTAAGGCGGTGCCAAATTAGGCACAGTTACAGTACCCATGTTAAATGTTCTCTTTGAAAACCCCAAATGTATAGCCAAATAAGTGTTGATTCACCTTTCTTGTATTAAACTCTGAGATGTGAGTTAATTTGTTAGCACATGTTAACCAAGGCATTTTTTATAAAGATTTACATATTTTTATTTGAAAGGCAGGTTTACAGAGAGAAGGATAAAGAGAAAGATCTGTTCGCTAGTTCATTGCCAAATGGCTGCAAAGGCTGCATCTGAAATGAACCGAAGCTAGGAACCAGGAGCTTCTTCTGGGTCTCCCATGCGAATGCAGGGTCCCAAAGCTTTGAATCATCTTCTAGCACTTTTCCAGTCCACAAGCAGGGAATTGGGTAAAGCGAAGCATCTGGAGCATTAACTGACACCCTTTATGGGATCCTGGCACAGGCAAGGAGAAGATTCAGACATTGAACCGTTGCAGCAGGCCCAACTAAGCCAGTCCTAATATGCCTCTGGATATTTTTAACATTTCACAAAAAAAAAAAATCCAAAGCAGCGGACGTCTACTTACTTTTGGGGTAGTAGGTACTCAGTTCATCCCACTTAGGCTTATAGAAATTGCTCACGTGTATCCCAGTATGCAAGCTTCATGTGATCACAGACCATGTTCTGGTCATTTGAATGCAAATCCAAACCTGCCTATTCATGAAACAGGAATTGAAGTGCATAATTTTCACAGCTGTGGAATGACAAGATCTGTTGGCTCTGATGTTTATAAAACTTTAGATGGGAAAAGTAACCAAATGTGATACCTTTTTCTCTCAATTGTATTCATAATATATCACATGATACTATATTCATAATACAATGTCTGTTGTGAATATGCATATGGCTGGCTACACTTAGATCTGATCAAGCATGAATGACATACATATTTTTCCCATTTACCAGAGGGCATTAACTTACTATATCTAGTTTGACATATTTATTTTTTATTATCACAGTGTTGTTCTTTTTCACTTGTACTCTCCTTGGCATAGGGCAAATTGCTCACCTGATAAAACGCAATTTTGAAGCCAGGAGCCAGAAGCTTTTTCCGGGTCTTCAAGTAGGTGCTGGAGTCCAGGGACTTGAACCATCCTCCATTGCTCTGTGCAAACAGCTGGATCAGAAGTAGGGCAGCCAGGTCCAGAACCAGCTCCCACATAGGTGCTGGTGCTTGGAGGTGGAGAATGAACCTGTGGAGCCAATGTGCAGCCCCCCAGGCCATTGTATTTCTATAACCTTATTAAAGCTGGTGAAGCAGATTTGTCAGCATGTCAGTTGTAGCCATTTGAGGAGTAAACCAAGAGACAGAAGATTCTTTTGCCCTCTATTGCTCTCCCTGTGTCATTTGTCTACAAATCTGCTTTTCAAATAAGAAGCAATGTCTTAAAAAGAAAGAAAAGAAAAAAGCAATATAGTGACTATCTTTAGGAGAACTGTTTAATTTCTTCTCGCTTTTTGTACAGACATTCCTTGGCAATCCATGGTTTCACTTAACATAAACAGTTTTTCCTCGTTTTATTTTATTTTATTTGAAAGGCCTCAGAGAGAAGGGCAAGCAACAGTTGGAGAGTTTCTCATCTTCTGATTTACTTCCCAAATGCTCTGTTCCTAACAGCTAGGGCTGGATTAGCATAAAGCTAGGGGCCCAGGACTCAGTCTGTGTCTGCCATGTGGGCGGTTGACACTGAAGTATGTGACCCGTCATCTACTGGGCCCCAGCATGCCCATTAGTGAGTAAAACTGAATCAGAAGCAAAGTAGCTGGCACTTTAACCAGACACTCTGATATGGAATGCAGGTGCCCTAATCAGGTATATAAATGTGTGCCAGATGTTACACAAAATGTTAAAATTTAATCCTTTCCTAGGCTAGCAATAAGCATTTTGATCTCTCATGGGGCTGGGCAGCTGTAGCCAGATACAGCTCCCAGTCAGCCACTGCTGCCATTCATCTGCATGATCCTGAAGAGATGTATCCTAATGCTGTACAGTGTAGTGTGCTGTTAAACCATGACCTTTGATAGGTTGAGTATATTCGATACATTTGTTTGACCTATACAATTTTTAACTTATGATGGGTCTTATGGGTGTAGATCCAACAAAATCAAAGAGCCATTCTATTCTTACCTGTATACTATAAAAAAAAGTTTCTATAAACCATATCTAACAATACTTAGCTATATCCTTACTTGGAATACATATGCTATCTAATGTCAATATGCACCTTTGCGGCTTTTCCCAGTAATCGTGGTGACCTTATAGTCCTCCTGGGTCATCTTGGTTTTGTTGCTTTCTTGGCTGCTCTCTGTGTACTTCTTTCAACAGAGACCATTTCCTCTTTTCTTTCCTTGAGTACAAAATCCAGTACTTAAAGTAATAGTAATAGCATCCTCCGGGTAGAAATGTTATCATGGCTTAAAAAAATGCTTCCTGTAAGGGGCTTATCAGTGCCCCTGTGTTATGGAATGCATTATGCTTTCTCATGATTCATGTATTGAAGCCTTAACCCTCAGTGTGACTTTATTTGTTAAAGCACGTTTAGGAGGTAATTAGAATAAGATAATGTGGTCGGTATGGGCTTCTAATCCAATAGGACTGGTGCCTTTAGGCAGTACAGAGCAGGAATTTCTCTTTATACAAGCGCCAGTGATAGACCCAAAAGAGGTTAAGGAGTAAGCCTAACATTTGCACAGCAGGAAGTACATCTTTATTGGGAAATAAGTCACCTGCACCTTAATATTGGACTTCTCAAACTCTAGAAATATGAGAAATAAATTTCTAGTGCTTGAGTTATCCATCATTTGATATCTTGTTACTGAAGCATAAGTTCAATAATTCACCACATCCAACAGTCTTTATCCCATAGTATTATTAGCATCACTAATCATATTCCTTAGAATAATTTTGAAAATCAAATCAATCTATTTTGTACTCCAGAAGATTCCTTCAGTGTTTCTAGCCCTTGTAAGTCATCATGATTTATTGATTTTTATTCTTAAATACTCTGCTTCATGTTTTTCTGCTCGATAGGTGGTATCAAGATAATGGATCCAACCTATTGACCAAAGGCACACACTTTGAGACCCAGTGCAACTATTTCTTAAAAGACAGTTTCCTAAATTTCTCATATATTGACAGTTAAATTGTCATTCCTTTGCCCTCCTCTTAGATGTAGCTGTGGAATAGATCACTCAGAAGATTCCCATCATTTGTGAACCTCACCATAGTGTCATTCATAATGTGTGGCTTCAAGCAAAGGATGTAACATCAAGACTGTCCGGGGAAGAAAAGAGATTTAAACCACAGAAATATATTTTGCATAGTGGTGGAGGATTGACGTCCTAGAGGAAAGTGCCGTTGGTTTTCAGTTTCTGGTGAGGGAACCCTTCACGCATGGTGGGTGCTCATTGTTGCTGCACCTTCCTGTGATAGAGAGGAGAGAACGGAATAATTGTACTATTCCTTCATGGTCTCAATTATCATGCCTTTATTTAAATCCAAGTGCATTCCCAAAGATTCATCCCCAATACCTCCACACTGGAGTTAGCATTTCAGCATTTTGAGGGGATACACTTGTCCAAAGCAAATGGGGTTTGGGACAATCTTATGATTTCTGTTTTTTAATCTGTATTACCTAGTGAACGTTCTTCGAAAAAATTTCCATGTGTACACATTCATTCACTCTTGTCGCTGCCACCAAAATATGAGGTATATAAAACTAAAGCTACTCTTCTTTCTCCAACATATATAATAGAAATTGTGACAGGATATTTCATAGCTAGGCAGATGGATATAAAGAAAAATAGATAATCAAAAATGATCTAACTGGAAAATAATAAGCATTTCAATTATTTTATTTATTTATTGTAAAATTTTTAATTTTTATTGCAAAGTCAGATATACAGAGATGAGGAGAGACAGAGTAGAAGATCTTCCATGCAATGATTCACTCCCCAAGTGGCTGGAGCTGCTCCAATCCAAAGCCAGGAGCCCCGAGCCTCTTCTGGATCTCCCACATACGTGCAGTGTCCCAAATGTTGGGCTATACTTGACTGCTTTCCCAAGCCACAAGCACGGAGCTGGATGGGAAGCAGGATCGCCTGGATTAGAACCAGCGTGCATATGGGATCCTGGCACAAGCAATGGAAGGATATTAGTCACTGAGCTATTGTTCTGGGTCCAGACAATTCAATTCTTAATACCTGTTAAGAAAATCTTTTTCACCCCTCTGGTCTTCAGTGTACCTTGTTTTTTAAAGTTTTATTTTTGTTGGAAAGGCAGATTTACCTTCAGCAGTTATAGCTGCTCTAGTTCTAGCTTCATGTGGGCATATTTTTACATTAAGTTTGGTTATTCAACAAAAAATTTATGAGTACAAATATATGTGCAACACACAGTGACCAAAAACAGGATTGTCAATGTCACTGTGGAGCCCATTGTGGCTGTTGCATTTATTTACCCCGTTATCCTCATTGATACGGAAGCATTATGTTTCTCAAGATTTTCTTCAAATTTGATCATAGTCATGAATGACTAGGTGTCTGTGTTTTAGTGATTAGCTTCTATTAGCCTCACGTACATGCTACTGAAGACCTTATCATGCAGAGAAAGAGAAGAATGTCCCTGTCAGTTCCTTGTTTAATTCCTTTTGGTTTTGAGGATTGAAACAGTTCAACCTGACGTCATCAAGGAAAGCAAACACATTTCAAGCGATGACATTATTATTGATGTCCAGTGGAAGATGCTTGAACTACACATTGGTAAGGGTCAAGGCAGATGGATCTTAGGAGGCGAAGCGCCTGCCCACTGAGATGTTTCTGCACGTACTTCTGCACTTGTGGGCTCTCTCTCCTGCACTCGGCTCTCATTCTCACTCTGTTTCTCTCTCCTTCCGCACCTCTTCCCCTTCGTTCTATTTTTATGCTTTTCCAGATGTACAACATCTGGGAAAATAGCTACTTTTATGTGATTGTGAAGATAATATTATATATCACTGTCCTGCTCTGTGAGGGAATCATGGATTCTTACCATGTAGAGTGAGATTTATGCAGATTTTCTGTTTGCCTTTTAAAGTAATCGCTAGGTACAAAGTAAAGGATTTTGTTCTAGTAGGTAATTCATTTTTCTTTGTATTTCTACCCTCTGTGAATGTTTGATATGATTGTGTAAATTAGATGAATAGATACCAATTACCTGCTTCAGAAGTCCCTTTTAATATTACTTCACTGTAAAAGAGCTGTAAAAGTATGTTTAAAAGAATATATGCAGAATTCTGCTGGGACACTGCAAAGTCATGGACATTATTATATCATGCTTAGATATTTAAATCACAGAGAGCCATTTGTAGTCTTAATGTGCATGGATGATATCATAAATGACATGGTGAACATGGGCCTCAAACCATGTCTGGGAAAGAGATAATGGTGACATTTGTCTAAATGCTGCATATATTCAATACATTGTGACAGGTTTTATTAATGCAAATGATTTTTGGAGAATCAGTGTTCAGTTTCAGATACAAAAATGTAAATTTTCATTTCTCTTACTAAATTGCATTTACCTTATGCAACATTAGCACTAGTTTTAAAATGAATTGGTACAATATGTATTTGTATTTCTATTTTGTGACAAGACACTCAATTTTGATATTTAGAAATACTCCTTTCACAGCAAAAGTTATGACATAGGAATCTGTACTTAACAGCCACTGAATGCATATTTCCTTAATATGAAAATCACAGCATATAAAATATTTCTGATTTCCTCTTTGCAATAATATGGACTAGAAAGTTAATATCATCTCCTAATTAACAAAATCAGCTCTGAGAAAATGAAACACAGTGATCCACAATTGCAGTTCAGCCAACTCTTCTTCAGTTTTATATCTAAGTCTTTGGAAAATTTCCTGTTATTTTACTTCTTTATCTGTATGAGAAAGGTTATCATGATACTCCTGAATGGATGTGTAGCTGTATCATATAATCTTCAGTCACAATAACGAATTTTATATAGCTATATGTAGAACTAGAAATTTCTACGTAACTAAATGTTTTAGAATGCATAAATTACATGTGTATAAATATGTGTTTTTGCTGAGGCACAGTGTTATCAATATATATGCCTGCTTTAGGAGCAGGTGATGAGACTGATAATGGTCATGATGTATTTACAGTAATTTCTAAAATTAAGTGGTCGAAGGTAGGCTGGATAATGTGGATAGGGGAGTGGGCACACGAAAATGAGTTTATGAATAACCTAAGTTATTTTCCACATTGTAAATTATTTTCTATCTATTTTGGAACATCTCCTTATATGCTGCCATGGAACCTTGGTTCGTCCACATCTGGCACATAGGAAAGCTCTGCTACCCGAAATGGACCAATTATGCCTTCTCTAGCTAAACCAGCAAGAGAAGGTTATGTGTATCAACCTTTATTACCTATTATATAGAATAAAATCCTTTGGGTGCATCTGCGAAGCAATAAATGTTAATATATGTGAATACCTGGAAGTTCCACAATGCTAGTAAGTATGTACCCAATGAATGTGCGACGCTGCCCATATTGATGCCCGTATCGTACCACGACGTTATGAGGCACTTGAAACAGATTAATCAACCTGGGCTCTTCCCTTATGCTGCTGAGTCACTGTTATGAGGCAGTCCTTCTTGCAACAAGTAGAACCTCTTCCCCCACCCCAACCCCACTGCACTGACTTTCTTGAGAAGCCAACAACACTGAGCAGAAGCTTATGAAAACAGAAAACAGAAAAATGAGATTTACAAATGGTATCTTGTCCAAAACAAAAAGATGTTATCATAAATATCAATTATATACTTTCGATGTTTTTCAGGAAATATTTTATAAATCAGTTATTTTACTAAGGCATTTCTTTCCCATATTCTTGTTTATTTTCCTTTTATTCGAAAAAAGAAGAGAAACAGAGGCCCAAACAAACACTCAGACACAGACCCTGAAAGGCACTCAGAGAGATCTTCCCTCTGCAGTTTCACTCCCAAATGCATGTGACAGCGAAGGCTGTGCTAGGCCAAGGCCAGGTTCTGGGAGTTCCTGTGGACCTCCTGGATGAGCAATAGGGATTCCATGATTCACACGATCATCAGCTGCCTTCGGAGGGTGCATGTTCACAGGAAACTGGTTTGCAAGTAAAGCAGCTTGGACTGGAGCAATACAGTCTGATAGGAAAAGCATGAAGCTGCACCTTAGCTACCACAGCCAAGCACTATTCTTTTCTTTGCCATTTTATCATTTTTTTGTAATAGTTTAAGATCAGGCAGAAAATGGAAACATAACTGGCCAAATTTAATAAATTAGAGTAAATTGTAATGATAATGAGCAGATGTAATCAGTAAGGATTATGAATTATAGATTACAAATTGTTTTTAAATTTCAAGAGTTAATCATTTAGTCTTTTTGAAATGGTAGAAGAAAGAAGAGTGTGAGAAAGAGAGAGAAATGATGCAGCAGCCTAGAAGTCAATTTTATCTTTTAAATGACTGACACGTACCCAAACATTTGTACATCCTAGATGTACATTATGAGGAAGCCGGCAATGAAAGCAGAGCACAGGTTTAACTTAGTCACTCTGATCTGTGGTGTGGGTGTCCATCTATGTGCCCAATACTTTAGAATAGAATGAATACTGTCATTTGTTCATCTTTTGTATCATAATACTAACATTTGTGGATATTTATATTTCATCAATATCCTACTCAATTTTCCCATTTTAAATTATTATAAGGGAAGCATTTTATGTATTCCATAGGTACTTCCTCCTTTTCCTTCCCTCTATTCAAGAGTATTGCACAGACATAATTTTAATCCATTTTATATTATCAGGCTTAATTTGCTACTAATCATGATATTCAACAAACAAAAAAATAAAAGAGCACAATACCACATTTCTTTATTTTAAATTTTACTTATTTACTTATTATTGGAAAGGTGAATTTACAGTGAGAAGGGATACAAAGAGAAAGATTTTCCATCCACTGATTCACTCCCTAAGTGACCACAATGGCCAGAGCTGAGCCAATCTGAAGCCAAGAGCCAGGAGCCTCTTCTGGGTTTCACACAGGGGTGCAGGATCCCAAGACTTTGATCCATCTTCTACTGCTTGCTCAGGCCACAAGCAGGAAGCTGACCGGGACATGGAGCAGGTTCTAACCATTTCTAACTGGATTGTTTGTATGCGTTAATTTTTTTGAGCTTTTGTATATCTTGGATATCAATCTTATTTGATTTGCATAACTTGCAAATATTTTCTTCCATTGCCTGTTTGCTTTGTTGAAGTTTACCTGTATAGTACAGTAGCTTCTTGATATAGTCCTAGTCATTGTGATTTAATCATATATATATAGATAGATAGATTTTTTTCTTTTTACTTAGTTGCCCAAGAACTCTTTGCCTTTGCAAGTGTCTTGCAGAGTTCCCCCGATGTTCGCCTCCAGGAGTGTGATGCTGTCAGCTCATAGATTTAGACCTCTGATGTATTTTGAGTTGAATTCTGTGTAAGGGAGAGGCCAGGGGTTTTGTTTCGTACTTCTGTAGGTGTAGACCAGAATTTCCTGGCACCATTTTTTGCCACGAACTCTGCCGTGAGTTGACGTCAGGTTGCTTATCAGATATTACTGGGCTGTAAAAACGTGAGTTTGTAGGAATTTCATTTCTTTCCATGTATCTGCACATCTGTTTTTGTGCCAGTATCAGGATGTTCCGATTACAACTGCCCTGTAGTCCTTCTTCAAGTCAGATAGTATGATGCCTCTGGCTTTGCTTTTGTTCTTTGGATTGTTCTAGCTGTTTGTGGACACTTGTGTTTCCATATTATTTCAGCATCTTTTTTTCTATATATGAGAAGAATTTCGTGGGCATTTTGATTGACATGGTGTTGAATTTACAAATTGCTTTGTGTAGTATAGACATTTTTATAACATTGATTGATTGATTATTGATTGAGTAACTTACATTGAGGTGAAAGCTTGTGTTACTCATTGGACCTGGTATGAACTCTTAAAATAGACATTCCGATAGATCCTTTGCTCTGTGCTTTGACAGATCCATTTAATTTGGTCAATTCACTGGACCCTAAAGCTTGGCATAAATTGTAACAAAATTTGTATTTCCAATCAGAGGTGAAATGTCTTGCTTTTATATAGAATCAGTTTGTACTTAGTTTTAAAATAACCTGAAGTTTAGATATTCTTCCATCTATGTATTGTATTTTTATATCACAATAAATCATAAAAATAATAGCTGTTGTTCTTTTAATCTAAATAGATGGAACACAATTTGAGAAAAATAAAATGACTTGCTTGAGACAACATATGCAGTTAGTTGCAGAGTTTAAACTAAAAACTAACATTTACAGTTTCAAGTTCTTATTTATGACTGGTACATAAACCAACCAAGTAAATGTATTAAAGGTAAAGAAATATCTTTCATACTTTTATACCACCAAAGTCCATTACATTTCTCTATGGAATATAGATATTTTAGCAGTTCTGTAAATCATCGATGTAAAAGCTTTTTGTCTGTAATGCACTATCAACTGAAAGACAAATAAATCTGACACTTTCAAAGCAGAAGAAATGTAACCGTTAAGTTGAAGAGACAATGATGTACTTTTTTTGTTTAAAGAAACTTTATTGAAAATTTAAATGTGTAAGTTCATCATTTTTTCCTTTTGTATAAAAATTCTTTGTATTTTATTCAGATCTTTAAAAGTCTAATGGCACCTTTCAGTTGACAGCATTATATCAGAGTTAGATGGTAAAACTTTTTAAGGAATGTTGTATTTATTCATTTGGTAGAGCCAGAGAGGGAGAAATCTATCTCCTGACTTCCTTTCCAACTAGCTGCTGTGGTCTAGATTAGGCCAGGCCGTAACCAGGTACCGGGAGTATCAGTGCGGTCTCCCAGGTGGATTAGAACTCTAGATCCTTAGGTCATCCTTCCCTTTGGTTTGCCTATGGTCCTGGCCAGGAGATGGGTTGTTAGAGGAGCAGCCAGGTGCAGAACCAGCACCCATTTGGTATGCTGTTACTACAGGAACCAGTTGTTAAAATGTTTCATTTTGTGGGCTGGTGTTGTGGCGTATTGTGTTATGTCGTTACATAAAATAGACTTTAGCACACTTAGGAGTGCCAGTTCAAGTCCTGGCAGCTCTACTCTCTCTCCAGCTCCTTGATAACGCAGTTGGGAAGCAGTGGATGGATGTTGTCTCAATTATGTGAGCTCCTGCCACCCCTGTGGGAAGACAAGAATGGAGTCCCCGGTTCAAGGCTTTGTTGAGATCCACACCTGGCTGAGGCCATCTGAGGAGTGAATCAATACATGGAAGATCTCTATCTTTTTTTTTCCTTTGTTTCTTTGTCTCACTGTCTCACTCTCTTTCAAAAAAATGAATTACATTTTTCCATATTAATTATTGAAAATAAAGTTTAAAAAAAGGGGAAATTGACATATTCCTATCTAGTACTTTTTAGACCAGGTGTGGCATTGGCAGGTTAGTCAAAACTTCCAAATAATATTTTTACTGATATATCTGGATGTTTAGGTTGAGTTTTAATAAAATTACATTACTTTTAAAAATAGAATGCACATTTAATTGTGTGTGTGTGTGGATGTATTTAGTGTTTGAAATATTATTCTGCACTTCAGAAATGTCTAACTGACTCTACCGAGATAAAGCTTAACCAGGATTATAAACTCTATTAGTAATTTATTTGAATTTTATCTGTTTATTTTAATTTGAAAAGTAGACAAAGATATAGATCTTCCATCTGCGTGTTCCTTCTCCAAATGTCCTTGACAGACCAGATTAGTTCAGTCTCAGTCTCCTACATGAGCAACAGAAGCCAAGGTGTTTGAGCACTTTTCTACTGCTTTTTGAGATACGCATCAGCAGAAAACTGGAATTGGGAACGTAGCCAGGTCTTATACCTAGCTAGTGTGATTGAGTTGCATATCTATCAGATGATCTCTTATCCACTATGATAAACGCCCCATGAGCACTTTAAAATAATTGAAATGTAATTATTGAATGAAGTGTTCTACTTTTCAAACTCTACATTTCTTATTTGCCAACAAGTGGATGACAAGTATCTATGAAAGATCAAGTTAATACATGTGCATTGATAGTTTTATGAAAAATAAGATGTGAGTCCCTCGTAGACAAATTTTGTGCTCCTTCCCAGGAACGTTTTCTGTATCTTATAATTACTTATAATTTAATACACTGAAGTAATACAAAAATAATGAAGACATCAGATGAGAAAATGTTAAGGAAAAATTGCATGAACTCAGGTTATGTAACTTCACAAAACACATGCCAGAAGGAATTATTGTCTACAAGTGTGATTCACTTAGGACTCTTAAGCTGTCTGTATATGGGAAAAAAAGGATTCCACTGCAAGCTAAGGACTTTACATACACACACACTGTTGTACTCCACAGAAACAAAATTGTTCTTTTTTGTCATATAAGAAAAGTCTAAGGACACATCTCCAGTATGCAGAGGAACTGGCCTGATGTTCCTCCAGCAAACCTTCACACTGCTGTTTATCTTCACTAACTTTTACCTAGTACTTAGTAGGAGTATGCATGTTTTTCCTCAAGAGAGAAAGAGTCTCTTTTTGCTTCTTTGTCGCAAATCATAAACTTAAAAGCTAGCTAAACTAAAGCAAAGGATACATGTAGGAATCAGAAGCCATTTCCCATGTGCTCAGAGGGAAATTACAAGTAGTCCTTACAGGTGAGCATCCCTTAGAGGGTTTCAGCATGTGAATAAGTAGAAATCAGGCTCCTAGATTCTGAAGCATACAGTCCCATCTAACATGGAAAATGGACACATACATTTGAGAGTGAGGGGGTCGGGGGTAGACGCATTCGTAAAAATGGATGCATATAATTATCGACAGAATAGGAAGAAAAATTTACAATTGCATAAAGACTGGCAGTATTGCTGACTCAGGGCAAGAGATTTTTATTATTTTTATTGGGCACAATTGAGAATAATGAATTCATAGAAGCTTGAGCCAGGCAGTTCTGCATCCTTCTCCATGAATGGATAAACCAGGAAGTGGGAATAATTATGCACCATCGATTTCCACATTTTCTTCAGCAAAGTATCAAGGAGAATTAAAGGGGCAAGAGATTAGCCAAGATATAATTGGTTCTGGGAACAAAAGCAATAGAGTTCCATGAAGCAGAGAGCGTTCATGATTTGGGAGAAGCCAGGCAGTCACCCAGAATAAAAGTCTTGCTAAGCCGACCCTGCTTAAATCCAAGACTCATGCGGTAGAGGTGGTTAGTGGCTGTGAATACCTAGTGCAGCCTTCTCCTGGAATGAGAAAGAAAAAAAGGACCACTGTATTTGTGAAAAATCTAATATGCAAAAGGGAAAGCAGAGGATACAATGTGACAAATTAATTAATCTCATTATTTTTAAATATAGCTGTATTTATGCATCGTTAGAATTCAGGAAAGTGATATCTTGAACTAACAAACAGACCAATGTGATAGCAAAACAGCATTTTAGCAAACATTAATAAAAATGAAATATTCAGGGTAAAAAAATCACAGTATATAAATTTTCCACATGGTTTGTGGTAGCTATGAAAGTGGATGAATTTATCTGAGAAAGCTTTTTGAAGGAGAGAAGTGGCCTGCAACACAGACAGGTATCCAATGAGTTGGGAAAGGCATAGACACTGACAAAGGAAGCTGATAAAGAGAGCCTGATGGGAAGAGTGAACATGAGGTCAGTGCAGTGTCTCAAAATGGAAAGAAAGACATTTCCAGAAGAAAATAATAAACAGCATCGAAGGCTGATGGGAAGCTGACTGAAAACTTTTTCATTGGATTAAGTCAAACTTTAAGGACACGTGTAGATAACCTTATTAAATGGCCCAGGGAAAGCATTGACACTGAGAGCTTTAAGATAAGCTGATTAAGCTTGAAATAACCATTGCAGAAAGCTGAAGAGTAAGTTGACCAGAAGAACCTGATCAGATACCGT
Organism: Ochotona princeps; assembly: GCF_030435755.1. NCBI lineage: Eukaryota > Metazoa > Chordata > Mammalia > Lagomorpha > Ochotonidae > Ochotona > Ochotona princeps. The sequence goes on from NC_080854.1 coordinate 29,062,765, forward strand.
TAAAAAAAATTGGAAAGTGTGATTATAAATCTATCCATCATTTCAAAAAGTGTTGAATAATCCAAATGAGAAAAACACTATGGGATGCTGGGAGCACTTGGGGCAAAAATACCTTATGGAATAGACATTATCCCTGTTCTAAAGAAAGTTAGGGTCTAGCCTAATGGTAAAGAAGCAATAAATATTGAGTAAAAAATGTCACTCAACTTGTTAAATAATGATAAGTGTTAGCTTAAAAACCAAGTGATTCCTGGCTGGCAGGGTGGCTCAGCATGTTAATTCTCCACACTGCGATGCTGGCATCACATATGGGTGACAGTTCTAATCCCAGCTGCTCCACTTCGGATCCAGATTTCCACTTAGGGACTGGAAAAGCCAGAGAGGCTGTCCCAAGTACTTGGGAACCTGATCTCACATGGAAGACCCAAAGGAAGCTGACAACTCCTATCTTGGGATCAACTCAGCTCTGGCCATTGCAGCCGTTTAGACTGAACCAAATCAGTAGATGGGAGACCTTCTATCTCTCCTCTCTGTAAAATTTGTCTTTCAAATAAAGATGTGTGTGTGTGTGTGTGAGAGAGAGAGAGAGAGAGAGAGAGAGAGAGAGAGAGAGAAATTGGTCAGGTTAGGACTGTTTGGGGCAAGGGCAGTTTATAGTTAATTAACAAAACTTAATTTGGGAGGTGGTTCAGCAGCCATGCAGACAACAGCAAGTGATAATTAGCACACGTGGGCATCTGGGAACCGGCAGTGTAGAAGAGAAAACACGTAGAAAGTGTAGTCACCCCTTGGGAAAACCATGTACATGAAAACAAGCAAGCAGAGGATATAAGAGATGGGGAAAGGAAATAGGACAATGTGGATAGGCCCAGAAAATAAAATAATAGGATCTTGATGACCATTGCAAGGATGTAATTTCTACTGAATAAACTAGAGGCAGGTCCGATTGTTAGCAGCATCCACTGCTTTCCACATTCCTCTGATACTGTTCCATTTGGCTCAGAATGGTTTTTGACAATTACTACAAAAAGACAGCATGACAAAAGAGTTCCCCTTTGACAGGTGTCTTATGAAAATGCAAGACCATATGTGTTCCTCTTGAAAATGAACAGGGGAAGAAAGAGCTGGTGCCTGTCCTAGAAAACAGAGGGGAGAATGCATAGGGCTGCTCCTGCAGGCTTGTGGCACTTCTTCACTTGGGCAAAGATGAAGGCAGAACCTGGAGCCCAGGTGTTCACAGCACAGCTTATCCTTCCTTCCTCAAACCACTCCGATTTGTAGAAATCAGTTGTGACTTCACTGCACAGGGAAAGGAAGTAGCAGCTGAAAGATCATTTTGAATCGGGCCCGGCGGCGTGGCCTAGCTGCTAAAGTCCTCGCCTTGAAAGCCCCGGAATCCCATATGGGCGCCGGTTCTAGTCCTGGCAGCTCCACTTCCCATCCAGCTCCCTGCTTGTGGCCTGGGAAAGCAGTCGAGGACGGCCCAAAGCCTTGGGACCCTGCACCCCGTGTGGGAGACCCGGAAGAGGTTCCTGGTCCAAGCATCGGATTGGCGCGTACTGGCCCGTTGCGGCTCACTTGGGGAGTGAAACATCGGATGGAAGATCTTCCTCTCTGTCTCGCCTCCTCTCTGTATATCCGGCTTTCCAATAACAATAAAAAATCTTAAAAAAAAAAAAAAAAAGATCATTTTGAATCAAAGCTGTGTCAGCAGAGCCTAAGCTTTAAACTCAAAGAGAAACTGCTTAATATCATGCTTGTGGAATTTGGCCTAAAGTAAATCTATATATTTTTATGTTTGCCCACTGTCCATTATTTCATAAAATAAAACAATTAAATTAACATTGGTTGATTAATGCTGCACCAAAAATTAAGACAATTGCTGAGGAAATGCTCACTTTTTTTCAGGTTATTTTTTTCTTTATTTTTGACAATCTTTACATAGTTGATTAGGGCACAAAGGGTCAAGGGCTACAGGAAAGTGAATAAGACTGTTGTTTCCACATCATTGCTTTTTTTTTTTTTTCTGTATCTGGCTTAAATGGGAAGATAAAGGGAGAAGCCCCACCCAGTCTCCCACCCATCCCAGGTCCCTGATGTGGGGCATGCTCCAAGGGACCTGCTCAAGTGGTTTTGATAATTCAACAGTTCTGAATTGCTGCCAATATCACCATTCCACATACGATGACATGCTGCAGAATCCACTGGTTGACATAGTCCACCTTAGAGTCTCCATTTGGCCAGATTTTCACTGGCAACACATAGCAGGGGTGGTTGACTGATTTATTCTGCCCTCTGTCCTCTGTTGTGGTACCAGGTGTTCTCTGCAGGTTCCAATGGACTGCCATATCCTCCATGTGCACCTGGGTATGCTGTCCATTCCTCCATCTGAGCCTCTGAGGAGGCTCAGCTTTGACACTTGCACTCCATGGCAGACCATGGAACCTGCAGGAAATACTCACTTTAAGAAGCATACGGCCCAGTGAGTTGCTTCCTTATCTATTGTCAAGGTTTTAGCATTGTTTCTCATACCAATATGAATAAGATGTATGTGGAAGCATGCCAAAGCAAAACTGGATTTATTCTATGATAGTTGTTTATTTATGGTTTTCAGAAGATGACCCATTTTCAATGTAACTAAGGTCCTTTTTATACTTGACTCCCACTAACGATGCCCATTCCATCCTTGTCTTTGCTTGGAAGTTAAATCCATGATCTAATGAGTTCCTGGACTCCTCGATGGAGCTGTAACTGTAGTGCTTACCTAGATCTTTTGCACATGAATGCATATTCTGTTTGGTTTTTATGATGGATTCAGCTGCTTCCCCCATGCGAGACAGGCACAGTGAAGGCTGACTGCATTAACTAAATCCAGCTACAAGGTCTCTCTCCAGTTCCCATGCTTCTCACATAAGTGCTTGGAGAAAATATACAGATGATAATTATTCAATATATATTTAGTATGTGTGTATCACAGAAATATTTTGTATATATTACATAAAGCAATAATGACAATGAAGTAAATTTATTACACTGAATTCCATTCTTTGACTGGCAGTAAGATGCCTAAACATTCATATACAGTTTCCACACAGGTATCATTATAATGAAAAATATACACATTGTAGACACATATATACACTAAATCAAAAGCTTGTTTTTAAAATATGCTTCTTCAACTATATTATATCATTTTTGAAGGTACAATTTATAATGTTTAGAACAAGGGTGATTGGATAACTGTGAATTATGAATGTGTTCCCACAGTTCTTAGAGTACTCAAAAAGAAGTACTTATAGTAGTATGCATTTTGGATCGGTCTGCAGTGAATCACACTTCAGTCAAGAAATCTGAGATAATGAAAATGTTCATTGTATTAACTTTTTCCATTTTCTGTGCACATCGAATCTTAGCAGGCTAATAAAATACTTTCTTTCATGATGTATCATTAGGCTAATAGATACAAGTGACATGCTCTTGCCAAATTTTATGTAATATTCTGTATTAAAGAATTATTCACACGTCCCTGAAAAATCTCTGTATCTTCACTTTCATAAAAATGATTTTTCTCAAAGACAATATCTTCACATATTCAAGAGATAACTTATGGCTGGATGGCTCATTCTTTGCTTAATTGAGTCTTAATTAGATTGTGCAAAGAATATGAAAAAGAAATGTGATCAAGAAATAATTATCATTTGAAATTTATTATATATTTCTTTAGAAAATGTAGCTAATGAGAATAGTGTTACTGAAACACAAGCCTTAAAACAATTTTATACACATTATATATAGGTCTTTTATTTGTTTGGCAGATAAGAGTATGGGTCTATATTTAAATATAATCATTATCTTCTAAATTTTCTTGTTGTCCTGTTTGCCTCAAGTATAGCTCCTACATGATTTGTCAGAGAATTCAGGATAAAATTTCTTTGGCTGAAGTATTTGATAATTAGGAGAAATGCTAAATCAACCGATGTAATCAAAGACACTTGTGATAACTTTTTTGATGTTTGCAATTGAGTATTTAGAAAGTAAATGAACAAGATTGCTCCTTTTGCATGCTTTCTGTTGCAAATCTTACTATGAATTTATAGTTTATACCTGCAGGTTTGAATGTTGCTACATGAAGAGAAATACCAACTAATTTTATAAGTCCAAGTTAGGTTCAGATACATGGTATAGAAATTCAACTACGATCATTTAAATAAGTAGATTCATTTTTCTTGTGTAAACCATTCAGAGAGCAACACTCTAGATCTGATACAGAAGCACTCTGATAACTTCATATAAGGGCTTTGTAATTTTTGTAGTGTATTATCTTATGCACTCAGCTTATTCTCTGTGCTCATAACCCAACTTTTGTGTCATTTAGTTAAGAAATGACTGACGAGAATTGACCAGAATTGACTGGCAAATGATGTTAGGTAGAAGGACAGCTGCATGAGGACACACACGATGAACCTGTCTGTTTTAGTTCAGTTTTCCTAAAAGCCCCAGGAAGGTTCTCACATGCTTTTACCATTAGACAAAATGGCATCACATGGCTATTCTGACTCTGAGGCATTCTGGGGAAGTGAGCAGTATATAATTAAACAAATTGTTACCCACACGCAGTCCATTGATGATCTGTGCCATTAACACAGAGTGATTCTATTAGCAAGGATGAGTTGGAAGGGAATATTTGGTAGGCCAATAATAATGACTATCATGTTCATTATTAACTTTGCTTTCAAATTCCAAAAGCCTGAAACCTTGTCAAAGAGGTTGCTTAAAATAGAAGTCTACTGGTTTCCACTGGATTGAAAGACACATGTTTCATTGTCTTCTATGATTTTATAGTCTGTAATAACAGTTTTCTGGGAGCTGAAGCAATGAGTCACAACTACGTTTCTACCTCTTTCTTTTGTTTTTCTCCCCAAGCTTCTGGCTCCCCAGGATTGGGCAAGTTATTTCACATCTCACTAATTTCCTAATTTTTAACTGATCATGTTATAATAACAGGAAAGTAGGAAAAAAAGTTAATAACCACTGCATTTTCATTCTTTTTCTAGCAGTGTAGAAGACAAATTCAAGTGGAAATAAATTGATTTTAAAGAGTTTTGGTTTAAGCTAAAAGAAACTTCTAGAGGTTGTAAAGACCCTTATAATAGCCAAAGAATGTTGTAGCATGAATTACGTATAGACTGTGTCTATATCTGCATGGCAGATAGAAACACTTTTTTGTTATTCTCATCATTACTTGAAGATTGAATCTAATACTTACAATTTTTTTTAATCCATGGGAAAATACAAAGGCACTTGTGCTTGTTGCTTGCTCTTAGCTATTAAAAGCTGATACTTTGTAAACCACAGCGTAATACCAGTAATTATGCTATTCTGCAGTCATTGTGGTACATGGATTCTGTACTGTTACTGTGCCAATCAAGACGTTTCATCCCGTGCTTGCTTTTCTGTGCCATCTACCTTCATCAAGTGCCAAATGACCCTGGTCCTCCTGCTCCCTCTGACACTTAGGCTTAACACCTTGATCTGTTTTGTCTTGTAGGTCTCATTTGCTGCCAAGTTGACTTGATTCTAGTCTCAGTCTCCTATGTGACATTTATATAGCACGCAGAGATGTTGGCTCAGGCTGCCCAATAAAGGGAACAAAAGGGCAGAAGGACATTAAGCATAAGGAAAAGCAGATGACAGGAGTTTAGCCATGAATGAACTTCAGTTTAAAAGCAAAAGAGTAGATTGACTCCAGTTACAAAGATGCTGGGGAGGGGGGTGATGATAAGTGGTTACAAGGAAATAATAACTAATGCTTAGGCTGTTTTTTAACCATGTGCACTGTGTATACTCACTTGTGTTAATTCTAATCCACACAACTATCATAGTTTTCCCAACTTACACATAAAAAGCTAATTGTTTTGCCCAAGGTCACAACTCCAAACCCAGGTAATTTGGTTCCAAAATCGTTGCATTGAAATAATAAACCTTATTATATCTTCATGGAGATACCAAGTTTTTTTATAATAAGCCTGAAAAATAAGCCTTAAATTGCTGCTGAGTATACCTCTTTGACAAAACCTTGATAAATTGACCTATCCACATTTATGACTACAAAACTGCACAGCAGGTGAACATCTGCAGGCTAGACCAACAGTTCCGAAGAGATGCCTTTAACAGATATTGTTCACTAATACTGAGATTTATCACAGACATTAAGGAAGACATTTAATGACTACAGCACTCTTAGAGACATGTGCTGGGAATATATGTTTCAGACGGCTGCAGTTCTCAGATCAAATCATATTTCTTGTGAAAATAGTGCAGTGTTAACTGATGGAGCATTAAACCCGAAGGGACAGTTCAATGGGTTTTTATTGTGAATGTGAAAAAAGAAGTCAGTTCTTATTTGCTCTTATTCCTCTGTTTTGGATCCGACAAAATTAGGCATAATGCAGTGACGGAAGGGGAAGCCTCTCAGTTGTCATTTACATGTTGATGCTGCATTTGTAAGATGAACCCATGTGACAAAAGGCACCCAGATATGATGTAACAATGGTTTCCTCATGGTGTAACAGTGGGTTTATTTAATTGATACCTGAAGAACTGAGAAATTCTGCTAAGAAAATACACTAAATAAAAATAAGTTGTTGAAAGGATAAAGTGAAAGAGGCAAGGGGACAGAGAGGAAAGGAGAAAGAAAGAAAGGAGGAAGGAGATAAGGCACTGCTCTTCCAGCAGTGAAGAGGCCTTGGCAATGTTCTCCGCACTGTGAGTTGTGAATGAAATGTGCTGTTGAGGAAGAATTTCAGATCTAACCCTGAATGGAACTGGAGGAGTATTGTCATGAACTATTTGCCATTTCAGTAAAATGAAGTATGTCATCTTCTATTGTGTTTTTCAAAGCAAATAAACATGCACAGTTTGTAGTGAAAGCAAAACTTCAACTTTTGTTATCTCTACCATATCTTGAAGGAAGGAGTCTTTCTATTTCTCATTAGGAAAAAAAAAAAAGCTAACACAGAATATCATGCTAGATGCACTGCATGATAGATTAACTTCGTAAGAGATCAACTATGATTTATTCTTCCAGGTGAAAAGTGAATAGATTATCCGTAGATGTTTAATGGTACTTTTGTATAAGAAACAATTTACAGCTGTTTCTCTTGGAATGTTTGCTCTTGAAAATCATACATGTTTTATGAAGAGGGGAATTAGATCTTATTAACACGGGGATAGCTGATGTGTTCTAAAATTATTAACGCTTAAAAGATCCCCAGGTTTAATGAACACAGGGGATTCTTGCGTAGTTTCTCTTCTGTATGGCCCATTTCTGCTGCCTGGCTAAATACCTGTGCTATGATGGCTTGTATTTTCCTTATCATAAATAGACGTGATTGGGGTCAAAGAAGGAGTAAATGACAGTACAGAGAACGTCATGATGAAGGAAAGTTTGTACCTCACACGTATAGTTCATACTGTGATTTCACTCCTCCTGACCAGATGCTCTCATGGCATGAACAGGCTTTACAGAAACTTACACAGTTTTCTTAGATGATTTTAGTTTTAAAAACTTATGGTACATATTTTGATACTATATATATATATATATATATATATATATATATATATATGTATTTTTTACCAGTGCAGAGTAATTTTCACCACATATATACAGCGTGAAACAATGAATAGTTGCAACTAGTCTTTTGTTTTTGAAACTTTTCTTTGTGTTTGGAACCTAGAAGCATCTATCTTCCAGTCCTATTCACAGTCACCCTGGTATGTAACCACAACTTGTTACTTCTGATTGTGGAAAACTTAGGGCTTTACAGCAAGATTTTCTGATAAGGAAATTGCACACACAAACACACACACACATCCCTCAAATCATAAAATTTCTCAGAACGATATTATGAGGTATAATCGTTATAGATTGTATTAGTAATCCTAAATTGTCACAGCATTACTTTACACATCGTCATCTAACAGGTTAGAATTTTGCAGATTTCTTTTGTTTGCCTATTTTTAGTTCAAACAGGCACAGCTATGGAAAAGGTATGTGCTACTTGATATTTTCATATCTGTAAAGAATGAGAGAGAGAGGGAGAGAGAGAGCAAGAGCACAGGGTGGAAAATCTTTCTACATGCAAGTGATATTTCCTAGTTATATTCACGGAATCCCCAGCCATTTATAACATGGTTTTCCATGGAGAAATACCATTTTTAAGACTTGCCTATTATTGTTTCCTTCAAAACCATATAATGTGTAGTAGACTATTTATTGGTAAGATAAATTACACTGCAGCTTTAATTTTTTAGGTTTACAACTCTCACTTGTGACATAGAAAATGAAGAGATTTAAAATCCATTTCAAGAATGTAAGTATAATTTCATAAAATTTTACTCCCCACAATATATAACGTGTGATAAAAGATGTGAAGTGCAGAAAATATTCACTACTTACTACTTCCTGTCTACAAGTTTTCGCCTCTTACGCAGGAATAAATTGGAGGAAAGTTTTCCTCTTTGTTGTTGAAAAATATCCGAAATAGGTTATAATAAAATTATAAATAAAATGAAACTGCTCATGCTTGAATTAGGCATCAGGACACCTCAGTTTTGTCCGTCGCCTCTGCAAGTGCAGCTGAAATGTATCAGACGTCACTGTAATATCCCATGATGCAGTCCTTTCATCCATGTTGCTAAGGATGATAAGATTTCTAATAATGTCAAAGAAAATTATTTCCTAATAAAATAACTCACACATTTGAATACATCATTCTAATTGAAATTATTAGTGTAGTTATTAAGAAACAAATGACCTTCTTAACGTTTATTTTTCTATTCTTACATACCCAACTCTGAAATTAACACTTATATTTTTCAATTTTATCCTGTGTATTACTTTTCCTATGGTGCTAATCAAGCTTCAAATCAATATTGTCTTTGATAACCCCAGCATGGGTCTATTTTTGATGCCTCACTGTGGCACTTATATTCTTATACAATTATCAAGAAATCCATATAATGTAACTTATTTGCCCTGACATATTATAAAGCTAAACTTTATTTCCCTAACAGTGTTGTAAGGTTTACACAAACCTGCTTTTTGTGTTTAGGTTTAGTGAGTATTCCAAGGCGCCCTTCACAAGCCACCTTGCCGAAACAGGGAGAGGCAGTTTCACAGGTGCAATGGAAGGGAGTTGGGTAACCCAGTTTCCCTTCTGATTTCTGTAATTAACTAACTCTATGATAGTGGGGAAATCACTTAGCCTTTCTGATTCTTAATTTCCTCATTTGTGAAATAGAGTAATTGAAATAATATTCTCTGAGGTACCCTCAAGTTCCAACGGCCTGATTTTATGTCACGACAGGAGCCACGCATGAAGGTAATTTTTCCTTTGAATTTTGTAACTATCTCTCTCCAAACAAAATCACCTTATGCTAATAATATTTTTGCACAGATTGGCAAACATTTGGTTTAATAGCTACCAGTGATCAACATAGCTGATAGTCAGGCAACATGGTCAGGGTTTTCAGTCAAGGAATGACATGCTGGTCTAGAATGGCCAGTTCTCAGTCAGGGTAGAAATGGTTTTAGTATAAGAAAGACACAGTCTCAATTCAAGTCAGAAGCTTTTTCTGTTTTCTTTCATCTTTATGTGAACCAGTAAATATACGAGCTGGCTGCTCAAATATTTTCTTATACTTGCCAATGAATTTCAAGCCTCTTTAGCAGTGTGTACTCAGAACAACCAAATGATATACCAATTTCTCAAAGACTCAAGATACCAACTGGGAGACAAGCTTGTTTTAACTCCAAGCCTAGAAGAATCATAGAAATGAAAGCATTGAACATTTTATAAGGCAATAAATGAAGCATATCTTAAAGCATCATTTATGTTTTTATGTGAGTGTAATCAAATTTGAGAATTAAAAAAATTATGTTCAGCATAACATGTTTTCCTAAAAATTGGCAGAAGGAGCCACACTGGTGTGAACAGAAACTAAAGTGTGGTGCCGAATTTCAAGTAGAAGACTTCGAGATGTTCTATTAGCTATTGTGAGTTGTGCAAAGCTTGCCTACAATTCTGAAGTGGCGAAGCAGAGTGAAAAGACACCACAGACCCAGAGTCTGCTTTACTGGATCTTCATTTAACATACTGAGGCATCTGCTAGGCTTAGATTTTCAGAGAAGTGATAGTTGTAATCGTGGCTTGGATAACACTAGCATGGACCACAATAGAATGAATGAGTCTATCTAATTGATTGCCACTATCTGAATGGCAGGAACAGAGGCCTTTCGTGTAATATATCAGGATGGAATTAGACAACACCTTTCATTGGCAGTTGTCAATCCACAGGAAGAGAGAAACAGCTCTTCCTTCATTATTGAACTCATTGCAGAGTAGATTCATGGTCCAGATTCCCCACTTTCCGAACTTAATACTGACAGGTGTTTTGCTGTGACCTAATACCAGAAACAAAGATGTATCAGACTGGGTAAAGTGTTAAAAAGCAGCAGAATCCAAGTCTGCTGAATTTGTTTACTCACTTTGGAGTGGAGCAGCGGATTCTCTTTCCATGTTGAACTTTGGAAACTAACCGATGGAGGTGGACTTGTAGCCAAATCTTTGAGTTTTGAATACAATCATTTCGTAAATGCTGGACACATGGCAAAAGAAAGTGAGCAAATGTGGTTCCTGGGATAACTTACACATGGTTTCTTTGTTTTGATTTTCTTTTGTGCTCATCTTTTTAGACTGTCAGAATCAGTTTCTGATCAGGACATTTATGAGTTCATTTCCTGTGGGTAAGAGTATATGTGCTACAATTGACATCATCTTCCTCCTGCTTTTTCTGTCACTTCAATTTCTCTTTGTGCATAAACTCCATTCTCTTGGATTTTAAAAGTGTCTGTTTTATTATTTAAGGTTGTGGGTAAGGTGGTCTTTTAGTTTGAACAGGATTTGGCTCTCTAAGCTCATGCCAGTGTGTGGGCCCTTCAACCTTCTGTTAATGCTTTGTGGATTACTGCCAATAAATGATGAGGGGATGACATAATTATGGCATTTGGGATGTACGTAGATTAGGAAGCCCACTGAGCCCTGGGCTGTACCATCAGTAGCTCCTGCTACTGACATGATTGCTTTCCTGTCTCTCTGCTTGCCTTGGGATTATCCCCACTCCCCACTCCCCACACTCCGCCTTTGCCAGTCTTTATCAGATGCCAGCCCAAGGACATTTACTTATCCTGACTGTGAATCTGTCATCCGGAATCTGGAAAAAAAAAGTATTTTCCTTTCCCAGGTGCTTGGATATTTTAAATTAATGAAAAGACTCACACATACAAAAGCTGTTGTGTGGAGATGGGAATGTTACAATGCATCTGGTGCTGTAGTGGTGCTTTTGGAGTTGACTTACCAGCAAAGGCTGCGAGAGTTTGGAGGAACAAGCTAGAGAAAGCCTGAATACTGTAAAAAGAGCATTATGGATGATTCATTGGAAAACCAGAGTGGTGGTATAAAATCTCACAGAGAAGGACATGTTTATGAGTTTTCAGATGGAAATGAGGATCTTAATTGGAACTGAATTGAGAGCCACCCATGTTACAAAGTGGCAATAAATCTGGCTGTTCAGTACTCATGTTCTGAGACTGTGTGGGATGCTGAACCTACAGAAAACCACCAACTTGTTAGGCAGAAATTTCAATGCAGCAAAGTGTTCGGATTCAGCTGCAACAAGGGACTCACAAGGGACTTCTAACTTGTTGTCAGAAATTTTTACAGTGGCAATCAGTGAAGTGTGGCCAAAAATAAATAAATAAATAAATAAATCAGTAAGTTTGCAATTTGTCCAGAAAAGGCTTGATTCATACAGGAAAGTGAAGTGGAGAAACCACTTGCTAACTAATACAAAGAAAAAGGAACCATGTGCTTATGGGAAAAGCATTGAGAGAAAGATGCTAACTGGAAGCATTTCCAAGATTCTTCACCCAGGGTCAGAGGAGTGAAAGGACAGGGTTGTGTCTGAATAGGACTCACTCTGGATTCAATCTTGTCAGTGAAGTTCTCACAGAACAGTACAGACTACCATGAGCATGTTCAGGCTGGCTCCTGCCAAAGTGCTGCTTAACTACCTCTGCATTATGTTGGTTTGGGTCACCATGCAATCATGGGATCATGGTGGACTTCACCACAGTTTCAGATGAGAAAGCTCAGAAATCCAGGCAGAGCTGTGCTGCAGGAATGGAACTCTTGAATTGTGGCGATACTTTGTGAGAGTGGAGCTGCAAGGAGCACCCCAGAGATGTAGTGACACCAACACTGAGGCATATCGGCTGAGGAAGACTGCAAACCACCACGTCTGGGAAAGATGGTGTTATCATTCTGAAGCCCCACTGAGAGCTGTCGCAAGAGCAACAGCAGGAGAAACCAAGAGGTGAACATCAGAACACACCAAAGTACAGATGCCCCAAGAATACGTAACGCGATATCTTCTTGATAGAATTCTGTCAGCCCTCCTGTAGTATTTCACTCACCAAGAGGAAGCTGAAGTTTGGTTTAGATTAAATTCTGTATTGAGTGTACAAGTTTTGTGATCAGAAGTAATACAGTGAATACTGTGGTTAGGCTCAGGAATGTTGTCTATAATTTTGCATCAGCAAGTAATTAGATACACAGCGATAAATATTAAGAAGCAGTGGGAGAAAATTGGCAAATTTTTGTTTTAAAAACGAATATAATCAATTAAATCCATGTATTACTTTTGGGGAAATGTATACACACACACACGCGCACGCGCACACACACACAATACCAAGCATTCCATAAATTATTAGAAAAATAGACAGAAGCTGTTTCTCATGAAAAACAGCCAAATACCAAAATGTTTATTTATCATTTAAGGCTTCAATCAATGTCACATCAGTCATCTGCCTACATAATCCTAAATTCTTTGTGTAAAAATGGAAGCTCTGACCTTTCAAAAAGCAATAACCTGAAATCAGTTTGTTTCAGTCAGGCATTCCATAGCACACATGTGCTAAAAATACTGAAGATTCATTTTGTAGCATCTAAGACAGCCTTTTTTCCTCTTTCCATTTTCTTTTTGTCTTTATTTTTCCATCCCCTTGCCCTTTGAAAGTTGAAGCTCAGGTAGAACTATTAGCCTTTAGCAGGTTTCTTGGGAATCCCATTAGCCTTAGAAGTAAGTGAACCCTGAGAATGATTCTTTCCCTAATGTGTTTATAATGAGGGATTTAAATATCTCTAGCTAACCTGTTTTTAGAAGCAAGAAATAAGTCACTACATTACACAGAGCAGTTGTAACTATTTCTCACCAACACATTGGAATTTACCACTATGAATATTCATTTTCATGCAATTGAGCAGAAAATGAACATGTATAAATTATCACAGAAATAAGATAATATTTATGATACTAATCTAGGATATGAAATTGGATGTGTGAATTCATAACAATAACTTTGACAAAAATCAAGTTGACTAATAACACAAAGAAAGCCAGCTGTTTAAGTTTTTGGATTTATTTTCCTGCATTTGTGGCATTATACTTTCAAAATCCATTTAAAGCAGATATTATAGAGTGAGGAGTGAAAATAAAAGGCATCAGTGAGGTGGCTTTGTGCTGTAACACACAAAGCATTCCCCACAGTAATAGATGCTGGAGAAAATGGGTCACCTTCAAGCCACCCTTGAAAATAAGCAGATAGAGTACTTGAGATTGTATCTTTAAGACTATTATTTTCACAAAGTGTATTATTTTATATTATGTACATCTATTTGACCTTGCATATTTTGTCAAATTGTGCTTTTGTGAAAACAAAAAATTATAAATACCGTAGCTTCTGTTTTTCCCTCATGCACAACCTACACATACATGCTTATAATACACAAATGAATTGATCCATCTGTGTATTCTTTAGTTCATTATACAAAAGTAGATATCTTAATAACTATTGGTCTAATGAAGTGGAGGTAATAATTAAGTGTCTTGTGACAGGATTATCATCTTTCAAAGGAAATTCTTCACTAGGTGGTACAAAATATCTTTGTTCATCTATTGATGTAGATATAAATTATATTCTCATAGACAAAGTTCATTTTTAATGTGTTACTAATTATTCTACATATACAAGCCACAAATATAATGCTGAGATAATTTGTAACAATAAACATATTACCTTGTTTTAATTTCAACACAGATTATGCCTTTAGTTATAAAATATGCTTTTCCAAAATGTCTGTTAGAAAGGATAATTTATTTTAATAGAGTTCAAAGACAGAAACAGAAAGAGAATTGAATAAACACATATACACACACTCGGTGAAAATGTAGATGGAACAAGTTTCTGCAGCAGCTAGGACCAGGCCACCCCAAGACCAGGAGCTGGGCACTCCGTACAGGTCTGCACAGCATGAGAGAAGCCTAGGCCCTTAAATCATAATTTGCTGTATTCAGGATTACACATTTGCAGGAGGCTGGGGTTGGAGTTTGGATTTGGACCAAAGCATTCTGATAACAGATGCAGGCATCATAGTCATAACATCTTAACTATGGCCAAATGTCCACCCCAGAAAGTGTGGTATTAGAGATGGGTACAATAAAAACTAAGCATTTTAACAAATGCCCTCAGTACTATGACCTATAAGATTCACCACTGGATTCTTTGGGAACAAGTACTGAATTGCGCTTTTTCTATTCATCTGCTAGAACAGTCACTGCAGAGCAGTTCAAAATTCCTCTGAAACTTCTTTTTTTTTCAGTACAGTATTCACCATAATACAACTGATACTGTATAAAGAAATTGATATCACAAGAAACCTAATTCTTGACTGGTTTGTGTCTGTTGTTTGTTTCAGTTATGAACATAAAGGCAAATGTCTTCACTTATTGCTACATTTATCTTCCTAAGATGATGCCCCAAACAACAATATCCCTGTTGGTGATTTGAGATGCAATCATATCACTGAGTGATAGTTGACCAAGGATTGGGAGTAGACAGCATTGGTGAAATTACTAGTTTATAAGTCATGCTGGTTTGCTGCAACTTAAAATTAAGATTTAAGATATATTAAACTAATTTTTCAGTGAGATATATGCCTTGCCTATTCTAAGTTATGTATATTTTGAGTTTTCCAAGTGATGGAGGATTTATACATAAATGTGGGTTCTCATCTTGACTACTTTCATATATTTACTTGATGATAATTTTTAATTTGTGAAAACAAAAAAGGATTTAAGTCAGGAAAACAGAAAATAAAACACTGAACAGCAAGGAAACATAAGTAGAGCAGACTGTTCATACATTATAAATTAATAATAAATATCAACATATTATATGATTTAAGTTACTAATTGCAGATGCAGAGTCATGGATTACAAATACCTTTAAAGTTACGTTTAACATTCTGGAGTATTAAATTTTGAACATTGTTTTGGTTCTGTTTTTTTCATGATACTATGCTTATATTTTCTTAAAATGAAGTTTTAAGATATGTAACATAGAATATAAAATATAGAAATGGTAGTTAATAACTTAATAAATGATATGGTACTGTAGAAATATGTTGTGCTAATAACTGATCATTATTGACAGTGAAGTCTAAACTTACTCATGCATATCCACATAGATTACTGAAAAAATACCTACCTTGTTTTAAATCTTACACACAATTCATTTTACTTAAAATTACAGGTATTTTACTTAAAAGTAGAGATGTAATAGAAATTCTTTAATGTCTGGAAATGTTTTGGTATCTAAATCTTAGCCATATGAAAAAATATTTTATAGCTTTGGGTATGTAGGAAAGATATGATGTTAACCTTCCTCTCTCATATTTTTCCTCTTGAAACCTGGCCCTGAGCCAGTATGCTCTCTAACTTACAGAGACACTAATGGATTTAATGCAATGAATCCAAATGACAGAGTATAATGTAGATGAAAGGAAGTTGTAAAATATGAGAATCTGAAAAAACATGTAGGCTCTCTCACATGTGACCACACATGCAATATTTAAAGAAGAAAAGGAGCACCATGTGAAAGTATACTTTTTCTTGAATGGGATGTGTAATAAATTCTTTCACATTAGCTTTTGTTGCTCGTGAGCCTTGTGAAGCAGCCTTTGTTCTATGCTCCCTCTTGGCACATCTCTGGGGAGGTGTGGGTCTTTTAGAAATGGATTTTTAGTTTCTTCAATAGAAGGCAAAATATTTCCAAATGATAAATAGCTTTGGGTCTGTTTCGCAGACAGGGGAGTTCACAACTCGCTTCGGACTGTTAAAGGGAATTCCTAACCTTGTAAAGTGGTTTTCCTCATGCTCCTATCGCAGCGGTCAAACTAGAAAGAACAAATGAATCCCTCCCGAGAGTGGCGTGGCAGAGAATATCAAGTACTCTCGAGCCTTAAGTGGCTTTTGGACAGAGAGGTATTTGCATAATAACATTACTCAGGCAGTTAGGTCATCTTGGGGTCCACTCTACTTTTGTCTATAAACAATACCTTAGACATAATTGAAGGGCTTTGTGGTTCAGATACTAGCCAGTTGTAATGTGTAAGAGAATGAAATAGGTATTAACATAAAACTCTAGACCTATACCCCCCAAAAAAGACACACTAAGAATTTTATCATTACACAAAAGAATACTGCAAAAGTGGTTTGTTTTATTTATGTATAATTAAATTATTTGAGCCAAGGAAGCTCACGTAAAAGTTTGCCAGACTCATGCGGACCAGTTCTGAGGGAATTGTGCGTATAGGTACAGGTTTAGACTTACTTCAGATTTCAAGAACTGCTGAAATATATTACTGAATTTTCATCCCTGATGATGATGCATTTTAGAGTAGAAACAAAAATCACTACGTTTAAGTGATTATTGTACCAAACCTGGTTGAAGGGGTTCTCCACCCAGAAACACTCGCCTGCCCTCTGAATGTGTGTCTGCAGAGAAACAGCCCTGAGGTATCTTAACTCGCGTCAGAAGGTCTCCAAAACAAGAATAGTAGACACCATCATGACTGCTATTTCCTACGTAAGTGTATGTGCTGCCAAAGCAAGCACAATCCCCTATGTATGTGTAGAGACTAGAAGAAAGTGGCACATCAGGAAGTTCCTTTGTCTAATGGAAAAATTAAGAATGTGGACTACCTCCTTCAAAGAGACAATAACAAGTATATTAGTCATTATTTTAGTGTGTATCCTTTTGAACTAGAAAGGTGAAGATAAAAGATCCAAGATAGCAATGAATAATTATAATGCTTTTTTTGCAAAATAGAAAAAAACACATGGAAAGGAACATGTATATGGAGGATATGTGGAGTCTAACAAGAAACTCATGTATCCGTAGTAAGGACAGATAAAACTGTAATAGGATACACTCACAGAAAGAATCACAGAATCAAATATGTCTCTTATTTATTTAAAGAGCAGAAACGGTCTGCTTGGTGTCTTCCTTCTGCCTTTACCACCAACTGACAAGACGAGCCATGCTAAAGCTAGAAGCTGGGCTGATGAGATAGCCTAATGGCAAAATCCTCTTCTTGCATGCCTGTGATCCGAAATGAGCATGGCTTCATATCCCAGCTGCTGCACTTTCCATCCAGCTCCCTACTTGCAATCTGGGACTGCAGTCAAGACTGGTCCAAAGCCCTGGAACGCTGCACCCACGTGTGAGACCTGGGAGAAGCTCCTGGGACCCGGAACAATATGATTCAACCATTGCGGCCACTTGTTACTCACTCACTTAGGGAGTGAACCAGCAGACAAAAGATCTTCCTCTTCGTATCTCCTTCTCTCTGTAGATATTCCAGAAGCCAGAAACTCAACCTGGGTCCCCCATGTGGGCAGCAGACACTGGAACTGCAAGTCATCACTGGCTGCTCCCTAACGTGTACTTTCGCAGGAATCTAGAATGATGAATTGAAATAAATTCAACCCCAGGCATTTCATCACAGAATATGGGCATAAGAAAGAGCATCCTTTTAAGATTCACTTCATTTATTTGAAAGAATTACAGAAGGAGAGGGGGAGACATATGAGAGTGAGGTATTCCATCTGCTGATACATTCTCCAAAGGCAGGCAACAGCCCAGGTTTGGGCGAGGCCAAAATCTCCTGAGTTCCATCTTCATCTCCCATCTGGGTGGTAGGGACTGAGGCCATTGGGCCATCCTCTGGTCCTTACCCTGGGCCATTAGCAGGGAGTTGGAGGAGGAGAGGAACAGTTGGATATCTGTCTTTTCCTCCCCATTCCTCTTTCTTTGTGTGTATTTGTCTGCACTTCAAATTAATGAATAAATACTGTTTTTTTCAGAGAACATGCAGGGACAGAGGCATAGATAGACCGTGATAGGAGGAACTGGCTTCCTGTGGAACAGGCTCTGACTAGCCCTTCTAGATAGGTGGTCAGGACATTGGAGCCAGAAAGCCAGAGGGATAGCTGCAGTGTATAGACTCTGATGAATCATATTTAAAATCATACCAAAGAAAGTTGGGAGAAATAAAGAAGAAACAGACCCCATAACATGGCCCCAAAGCAGTGAAATGCCAGGTTTCTATTCTATTCAGGCAGTTCACTGATTGGAGGCCCACCTACATTAAGGAGGGCAAGCTACTATACTCAGTCCATTGAGATCACTGAAAAAGTGGATCTCACTCAAGTATACCACGTTTGTCAGGTTCCCATCACTGCAATTAAAAAAACTCAGAAAACCTACTTACTTGTTTCATCTCAAGTTTTGAAGGTCATTTATAGACTCATTGGTCTCCTGTCAGATGAAAGCATTGCATAATGCAGTACTGTGTCAGAATGTTGGCCTTCTGAACACCTGGTAAGATCCATGCTTGGGGAAATGCATGCCCAATGTTGCTTATTTTGTGGGTTTTTTTTTTCCATTTTTCTTCAGAAAATCTGCCTGACTGCAAGAGTTGAGAGACAAGGTGTACATTTTATATTACATGGTAGCATTTGATTGTATTTAATGCATTTCTACAGCATCTCAGAAAAAAACACATACACAACTACATATGGATTAATAAATAATATCTATTGAACAATATTTTTATGTTCATGCAATTAACACTTCCAAAATCAGAGGCTTTAATTTCCAGCACTCTCCATGTTGTGTCTAGGCCTGGTCCACACCTCTGTCCTGACAAAGGGCAAATGGAAATTGAATTGCTGTTGGACATGGTGGTGTGAAAAACACATTTTCTGTTTTTATGTGTACTGTTCAACCCAAAGAAACTGTAAATAAATTCCTTCATTGTGGAGCAGGCTCTAAAAATATGATCAGAGAGATAACAGTAAGCATTCAGCTTCAGATCAGCTTTCTCAAAACTTGCAAGCACTGGAGTGAAGTTCACTTCCAGGGTGAAGCCAGTCTCTAGCGTCTTTTGTAAAGCCTCTCTTGGCATCTCATTTTCACGCATCATCTGAGCTGACTTGAAAAACGTCAGAAAACACCACCACCCTTTCCACAGAACAACTGCCTGGACAGTGTCTATTTCTGCATCCATCATTTATGGAAATCTGTTTCTGGGGGAAATGTTATTTTAAGTGTCAGCACTGAAAGATGATCTTATTGAATTTGGCCGTTTCAGTTAGTAAATGTACTCAGCACCCACTCAGAGAGAGCTTATTTTTAATACTCGAAATAAGATATATTTCTAGCTGTTATTTTTAAAATGCTATAAAAGAAGATAAGTGTATTCTGAGGAATTATTGCTTTCTGTTAGTGGAACTTGAAGCATGTGTGTAAAGTCATATCATGTGGGTTTGTCTGGTGAACACCACCCGAAGGTGTCATGTGGGTTTGTCTGGTGAACACCACCCACAGATGTCATGTGGGTTTGTCTGGTGAACACCACCCACAGATGTCATGTGGGTTTGTCTGGTGAACACCACCCACAGATGTCATGTGGGTTTGTCTGGTGAACACCACCCACAGATGTCATGTGGGTTTGTCTGGTGAACACCACCCAAAGATGCAGCAAAGCAGATGAGTCCACTCTTCACCAGTTTTCCTTCTGTGCTCAGGCAAACGCGACTAACAACTAGCTGCATATTCTAAGCAAAGCCTGAATGTCATCTCTCGAAAGGTGAAGAAATCAATGTCATTCGTGGAGATCAGTCCCTGCGACTGATCCAGTTTCAACTCTCTTTAGATTCCAAAAATATTTCTTTTTGAATCCTCATAGTTGACTGTCTGAAAGTACTGGATAGAAGACACATAGAAACACATACACATGTGCACCTATATATTTTACATATTGTTTATGAAAGGATTGACATTGTCCATTAAATCATTCAACGTCAATGACTGAATATAATGCATGCATAAATTGTACAATTCTAAATAACTGTAAATATGTGTTTTATGCTTAAAATGTTAATTTGGTTTTTTTATATCGTGTGTTTACATAAAATCATAGAAATGCTATATAAAGTATGCATCAAATATTTTTCATTTATGTATTTCTACTTTATCTTATAAAGATTAAATGTATACAACTCAAAAGTTTTAAAATGAGAAAATAAGTTATCTCCACATAACAGTATAGTTATTTTCGTTTTATTTTTTAGCATTCTGCATTCAACCAATTTTTATGTAAAAAAGTTTTTGATGTACAGTGTCAGGTCATTATCAGTTATTTAATTTTATAGTGGGAATTGGAGAAAAATCTATATTTAAGCCGTACAATGTGCCTGGTCCTATTGACAAAGAATGACTCATTTGAGATGTTGTCCCTCAATGAAGAATATTGCTGAACTACATTGTTGTTAAGATGATATTGTGAAGTGATGAACGGCTATGAAACATATAATCCACTGAAGATTTGTACAATCATCAACTTCATTTCAGCTCAAACTTTTTTCACATGTTTCTTTATGAAGCTTTAATCTCTACCAAAAAAAAAAATTTAAAAGACTGAGGAGTAGCAACAACTGAATTTAATTTGGTTCTTAGGACCAGAGAACACATTTGCACTTTATTCTTAAATTCCTTTGAGAAGAAACCAGTTCTGATTTTAGCTGCATGAGGATTTGTGTGTGTACGTCAGTTGGATCACATTGTGAAACCCACTTAAAAATTCTCTCAGATTCCACAATATTACCACATTCTTTTGAGCCATTGGCAAAATGGATTCAGATTATAAAGTCATTTATTTTGCATTGAGCTTTTGCCTGTCTCGTGTATTTAGATAGATTTTAAAGCAAAAGCAATCCCTACTGTGCTGAATATCTTTAATAGTATGGCTGAAGTTTGCAATTTGAAATTTCTGAGTTCAAAGACCATTTATCAGCAACTTAATTTTATGCTTCAAATTTCTTAAATTTCACAGTAGTTTGTAAAATTAGGGGAGGAAACTTTCTACTATAATTTATCACAATTTTCCTTACACTGAAGTAAAAAACACAGCAACTTTTAAAGAAGTATCAAATTGTATGTGCTCTTATTTTTGCCATATTCGAATTATTAAATTTAGTTGGGCATATATACTACTGCTTACACTTGCATAAATATATTTTAACACAAACTTTTCAATAAATAAAAACTACAATGTGAAAATTATTTTAGTATCATTAAGTCTTAAGAATAACAATATTTTATGGAACCCAATCTAGAAATCAGTGTCTAACAGCAAAGATGTGGCCACAGTTTATGTTATGCTTAATGTATTTATGTTTTGATATCATTAATACTAATGGGTGGAAAGTTTAATTATAGAAAGATATTTATGCTATTCAAAATACTTCCAAGGACACTGTTTGTGATTATTTTTGAACATTTTATTGATTTTTTTTAACTTTATTTGAAAGGAGGTGAAGACTAGGAGGGAGATAGATTGGAGGGGTAGAGAGGGATAGAGACACAGCGCCATCCCATGATTCATTCTCAAGATGAGTGCGAGAGTCCAGTTTGTGCCATCAGCCAGAAAAATCAGTGCAGATATTCCTCATGGCAACAGGGACCCAAGTATTATAGCATTACATGTTGGGTACCAAAGGGTACCGTACCAGGAAGCGGAATCAGATATCTGCACCCAAGTGATAAAATTAATTCAGAATGAAAAAGAAAAGATTTTTCTAAAAACACATATTATTATTTGCTTATGTTACTTGTAATACTAATGTATATAAGTATATCACACCATAAGTTGGGTAATAGTTAATGAAATATATATTCATCACATAATTGATACATTTACAATGTGATGTCAGTTGGAGCAGTCTTGACTTTGGTGTCGCAACAGTGCTTTTTTCTTTGAGCCCTTACTGCTCATGTTTCTTCCGCAATTCACTGTCAGCTCTACTGGTGCTGAATTTCAAAAGAAATTAGCTAAATTTACATTTTTAATGTTGCAAAGAATAAATTCTGTTTGTAGAGAATGAAATAGAACAGGCCATTGTTCTGTGAATTTTAAAGGGCAATCAGTAAGTGTATCAATCACTTGGTAAATACTGGAGAGGCTTTTTCCAAGTCAGTGTGTTAAAATGAGATTTCTTACCATATAGAATTGAAAGCAGCTTGCTTAATGCAAATCTTTGCTTTAAAATAAGAAAGGCACAATGGAATTAAGAAAGACTGAATGATTTTTTCTCT
Organism: Ochotona princeps; assembly: GCF_030435755.1. Classification (NCBI taxonomy): domain Eukaryota; kingdom Metazoa; phylum Chordata; class Mammalia; order Lagomorpha; family Ochotonidae; genus Ochotona; species Ochotona princeps. Next base: position 29,085,392 of record NC_080854.1, read on the forward strand.
CACTGACTTCAGATCATTAAGTAATATCATCAGTTCATTTGGAAGCCTAGTGAATATTTATCAACTAACCAATTTTGTGCAATAATTGTCTTAAAGAAACCAATAAATATACTTAAGTTGTATGCATATCATTTTGTAAAATTTTATTTCCTAAGGGATACAAAGGAATTATAAACAATGCTCAGAATCAGTTGTGTTTAAGCCTATTGATGAACTTGAGGGGGCTATATTCTGAATGAATTTCCTTACAATAGTATGAAAAAAGGTGAATGGAATGATAAAAATGTTATCTATTCACATTTTAAACCCAAAAAGTTAAAGCAGCAAAAAATGAAGGATGTAAGTTATACAGGTATATCTAAGTGCTAACAGTTGATGTTTTAAACTTGCTGTGTGTTTGAAAGTTGGGGTAGTCAATAATTGGAGAGAGGAGAAACAAATGGGGAAGAACATTAAGGTTCTGATTTAATTTTTAAGTCAAGAAGTTGAACTATGATATGATTTGTAATGACAATGCTTCATTAATCTCTTTTCCCTCCCCATCTCCCTCACCTCAATTTCCCTCTCTCTCTTTTGCCTTCTCTCTCCCTCTCGTTTTCATTCACTCTTTCTTCTCCAAAGCTCCATTCTGATTTGGACAAGGGAGAGGGCACTGTGAAATATACCCTCTCCGGAGATGGTGCTGGCACAGTTTTTACAATTGACGAAACCACGGGCGATATTCATGCCATAAGAAGCCTGGATAGAGAAGAGAAGCCCTTCTACACCCTCCGTGCTCAGGCTGTGGACATCGAGACCAGGAAGCCTCTGGAGCCTGAATCAGAGTTCATCATTAAAGTTCAGGACATTAATGACAATGAACCACGATTTTTGGATGGACCGTATGTTGCCAGTGTTCCTGAGATGTCTCCTGTGGGTGAGTAGGCAAATCAAAATTCTCTTAGGTGTTACGAGATCTTTTTTACTTTTTTTTTTTGCAGGTTGACGTAAGCATTTTATTTGTAACCAAAAAATATCGCCTTTCTATTGTAGACAATGCAGCTGTTCTCGTTTATTTTGTCAACTCCTTTTCTATCTAGTTGTTTTTCCTGCTACATTAGATAGAGCCGCACTTGAAATATCTTATGTTCTTCATTATTATATCCTATTTGGTGGATTATCTGAACTCATAGAATGTCTTTATCCTCTAAGCCAAAGAAGTAATAGTTTGTCCACACATTGTAGAAGTCAACCATTATACAACACACAGTACCACATGGTAGTTCTTACTCAGTCTGTTTTCCTGAATGTGAAGGGCATCTACAAGAAGTGATGCAGAAAACCATGTATTGCCTCCTCTGTAACTATTGCGAGAGGTTTTGGCAGTCTCATACAGCTTCCTTTATAAACATAAGTCATAATAGTGACTATACTATCATATCAACCGGCAAATCACATTGTGACGTTATCGTTGCAATTAATTGACAACTAGGCTATATTAGCATCATCTTTTTAAAATAACCTTTATATAAATCAGACTCATTTAAATATCAGCCTAAATATATGGAATATTATCGTAAGAAAGTACTTCGGAAACTATGGAAAATGGAACTCAGAGCCAAGTTTATCTTGGTGCAAGACATTTTGAAATGTGCATAGAGATGTTTTTGAAAAGTTAATGGAAATGAATCCTAAAAAAAATACCAAGCATGGATTTCATGATTTTTGCCCCAATCAAGTTTATATTTTAGTTCTACCTCTCTCTGAACCCTTGAAGTACTATCATATGTACAATAAGATGTGATAAGTGAAGGATTCCTATGTTAATGAAAATGTCATGCTGTAACTTTGATTCTTCAGTGATCACTGTCAATCTCACATTTTATTTCAAAGTAATGTCTACCTCCTACCATATCTGGAAGGTAAGTTTGGTCATCACTTATAGGTTACTACTTGAAACTTGTGTGTGAGTCATTTTTAACACTTCCTGGATCTAACCTGTTTCCAAGGACTTTTGCTGTACCTAGAACTGTCCAGAACACACACTGAGGATCACCCACTCTGCCCCGTGGCCAGAAGGTTACTATCTGCTAAGAGCTGTTACATGGATTTTCTTCAACTGCACTTCAAATTGTAAATGTGGCCTTATCAGACACATGAAGCCGAGTTTCTTTTTGACCAGAGAAATTCTCTTAGAGTAGACTTCAGATATTAAATCTGAACAATTATTTTCTAAGTTCTGCTGCACTTTTGGAGTGCAATATGATCACTAAATATTTAGACATAAATTTGGGAGGAGCCATACCTTACTAGAAAATAGTCTAAGACAATGAGGAAGAAAATTTTTGAGGTTTGCTTTGACTTCATTGAGCTGAAGATAATATTTTGAGAAAACATAAGGTTTTTAGGAAGTAATACTGTTAAGAAAAATATATAATTTATTCCATTCCTGGTGTAAATTGAAAATGTGGACATTTGGGGATCCCAGTGACTCTTTTATTTATTTATTTTTACCACAACAGCATCTTAAAGAAAAGATACATATCTGTTGAACTATCGAAACCTCTTGAGCAGGATCCTCAGAGCATGCCCCACATTGGGGACCCTGGGGGTGGTGTTGGTTGGTTGTTCTCTCATCAAATTTTTTTTAAATGAGAGAAAAGAAAGAACTGTGGAAGATAAGGTTTTCTGGTTTATTCCCTTGTTCTATCAGGGAAATGTCTCATTGTTTGTTCAAGAGACATTTAAACATATTTTAATTTAACCTCTCACTTTCTTCTTTTTTGAAATTATAGAGAAATATTCCATTTGAATGAACCACATTACATGCCTGGAGTTATTTCTTGGTGTTCTTTGACCATATTTTCTGAAAATTTTTCAGATAAATGTAGAGACATACCCTTTTGTTTGAATTAAATGTAAAAAATAAAACAGTTATCTTTTTGTCCTTTCCTATAATTCCTGCAATATCCATAAAACCAAAACCCATAAAAACCCAGTTGGGCATCTGATATCTCTGTTTTCTGTTCTTCTCTGACCACGTTAAAGCTAATGTTCAATCATAGTGTATCCAGAACTTACAGGAGGATACTTCAAAATTATCATGGCACGCTCAATTAACAGATTTATTTGGTGAAAAAAATGCAAACTGTAATCATAGCTTTTTCCCTATATACATTTTATGACTTTTAAAATCTAAGCACAATAAATGCATTTCAAAATCTTTCGAACCAAAATAAATTTTTCAATTTGATTACCTTCTCAAGAACATTCTGAAGTCCACTTGTACTTAATGCCTGCTTGCATAATGTATGAACACCATCAACTAATATCTCTCATATAAGATGCCAATTGTTTACAACTCTGTTAATGTAAACACTGTTTTTTTTATGGATTTGCTTTTTCACCTTCAGTCTCGAACTTACCACTACCAATTAATTTAAAAAAATTTAATAGTTTGTGGCCAAAATCATATAAAATTTGAAAGATGTGACAACAAATCTAATGTTTATTATAGATATCCACATTTAAATATTCATGAGAAAAAAACTTTCTGAATAATTTGAGAATGTTTCTCTTTAATTTGCAATAAAAAGGAAGAATCAATAAATTTAAAAACACCTGTTGTGAATTGTCTTATTTAAAAAAACAAGATGAGGAAATAGAGTATTGAAACATAGTTTATTATGCAAATTTCAGTTTTGTGAAAATACATTATACATATGGAAATCTGCTGAATCAGTAAATCTGCAAGGAAACATAACTATATTGGAATTTCATATGTATACAAAGAGATTGGTGGTGAGCGTGATAGAGATTTTGAAGGAAAATTAATATTTAAAGCTTACAACTATGTGTGCTGCAATTAATTCCCTAATGTAGGAGAAAATTCTAGTGAATGTATGAATTGTTTAAGAGAAAGGTCATGCTGTTACTAACTGCTGCTACATCCAATGTGCCATGGAAGCAGTATTTAGAGATAAAGTGCCTCCACTTTGACCTAAGGAAATTACTTAATGATGCAGATATTCCCCAACTCAACACTACTCCTTGGAGACAAATTTGGACATTATAGATGTGGTCTTAATTCTTTGAGATCACTAAAGTAAAAATGAATTACAGTAATGTGCCCTTTTAAATATCTGATGATTATGCATCAGTGGAGTGTGCAGTTTAAGTTACTTTTTCTAGAGTGCTGACAGGTTTAGAGTGTTTAAATCCATGTTCATGCTTTTATTATCTTCTTCCAACTGAACTAAGTCATTTTGGGGTAGTTGATTGGAATATTTATAATCAGATTCATTTGACATGTTTTAGTAGATGTCAGGTATGAATTATGGTTTATAGAGTATGACTTATATTTCCTAAGCTATAATCAGGTGACATATGATCTAGAAATTAACGTTCTTTATTTTATTTAATCATTAAATAATCTGTGCAGTTTTATTATTTAATTTTTATGAGAACATTTAACAACACGCATGTTTAAAAAAGCAGGAATGACTCTCAAGATTTTTAGAACAAAGGAAACCACAGCCAATGATATGTTTTTTCTAGTAATAATGTCAGTTTAACCATGTTTTAAATCATAAAACATAGCTTTCAGTCTCAGATTCTCTGCTTGGGAGCATGGAAATTTTTAAATTTTATGTTCCATTGTACAGTTTGAGGATGGTGGTCCCTGCCTAAAAAGGGGATCTCTGAGACATAAATATGTCTTATCCCTGTCCTTATGAAAGAATTAGCTAGACAAAGCAAGAGAGAACACCTCTAGTAAAAGTCATGATCCATTTATGTGTTGATCTTGAGGGTGAAGTCCAAGCATTTACATTATGTGTTATTGTTACGGAATCAGATTACCAAGAGCTTGACTCCAACAAGCAGAGATCATCAGTGATCTTTTTTTTAAAAAAAAAACAAGAAAGAATAGTTTATTGTTTTTATTTGAGTGACAGCATTACAGAAATAGGGAGAGGCAAAAAGAAATTTCTGCTATCTGTTGTTTCTTCTCCCAATGACCAGACCTGAACTGATCTTAAGTGGGAAGCCAGGGACTTCTCTAGCTCTCTCATGTGATTGAGGGCCCGAGGACTGGAGCCATTCTCCACCTCCTTCCTAGACAGTAAGTACGGCATTGGAGTAGCCAGGACCAGAATTATTTCCCATAAGGGATGGTGATGCCTGTCACAGGCCATGCCACAGGCATCTGCCCCGTCAACGGCCCTCTCACAGTCAGCCTGTCAGCATCTCTCCTCTGCTGATGGATCTGTCCAGTGCATCCTGCAAAATCTATCCAGCCCTGTCCTGGTGCCTCCTCAGTTTTCATCCTGTCAGCGCAGACACCATAAGTGCATCACCTAGAAGCTCCTCAAATTTGCTTCACTTTGACCTGTAGGCATGAGGTACTATAGACATCAGTTAATTCTCCAGCACACATTCAGAATGCAGTGGTGCATAAGCATGAGGGTAATACCTAAGGCATCTGTGTTGCAAAACTTAGAAATAGAAGAATTACAGTCCATTGCAATTAGAAAACCTGGGTAGTATGAGGGATATCATTGGATTAGATTCCGTGTCTGGGAGTTACAATTTGAGTTATCTTTCCTTTATCATTAAATACATTGGCACTTGCAATAGTGTTTAAGTGTTGAACTTATGAGGACAGACTTTTGTTAAGAGTCAAGCTGCCTTTCCCCTGTGAATTACATATGGATAGGTTATTTTTCCTAGTTGTACTTTGATTTTCTTACTGGAAATAAGAAATAATATTACATATTTTCTTCATTATTCCAAAAATGCAAGAAAATGCACATGTACTACCTGCCACATACCCTGGTAATAGGCAGTCATCGAATGAGGAAGAATCAAATTATTATTTTGATGATTATTTTCAAGAAACTAGAAAGAGAAAGGCCAAACTATGGAAGTTTCCAGCTAGTTCCAGTCACCCTTACTCTCAGAGTCCATCTCTCTATACATATGAGCTGAATATTTACCAACGTCCTTTCTATAAACAAAGTTGATTTAAAAACTTAAGAGACTTTTTTTTAATCCCAATTTGCATCTTCTTAGTGTAGAAAGAGCTTTTATTTCAATGTGTGGAGACAAGCTGTTGATTCGTAAGAAACACCAATTATCGGATTACACTTTTGCTTCACAATCTGCCGAATGCCTTTAACACGTCTCATGAAATGAAGCAAGCCCTGATGATTCCTCCTGTACCATTGGGGAAGTGTCCACAACACACAGCATGACAGAACTATTTTCAGGGCCATAGCATGTTATGACTGTGTGTTCAGGGACCGTTTTAGTCCTCCATTTGATTCCTGTGTTTTTATTAGTAATGCGATTGCAGTGGCAATGCTACTGACAGCTTTTTTGTGGCCTTCAGAGCAGTGTATGAATTGTTTTAGTAGCAGCACAACGTGTCCCTGAACATAAACCCATGCTGCACTGATAGCTGCTTGAACAGCCACTGATCAGCAGTAAATGTTAAAAATTAACAAGAAGTTCTTTTTTTTTCCCCAAACCATCAAATGACTTTAAGCATTAAATATATTTTAGCAGGAGGTGCTTGTTGGCCACACAGTGGTTCAAAACATTAAACATATTTTCAAAGTATTACTTCTTGCTCAGCCTCCAAGTGGCTGTAAACATTAAATATGTTTTAAAAACTGCTTTTCCAGCTACTGGCAGGATAGCTGTGAACATCATTTTTCTTTTAAGTTGCCTTCCAGCTGCGGGACTGTTTTTCCTTTTTTGCTGTATTCTATTTATATATTTTGTCCCCCAAAGCAGGCAGAAGGCTACCTTGGTCCAGTCATCTCGCTCTTTATTATAAGTGATCATGAGAGAGCAATTGTCTGTATATAAACCCTGCTGGCAATTGGAATTTCTTCAGGTTCTGTTTCTCATATTCCATATTCCATGTTGATGACGTCTGTGTTTCCCCAAATAATTTTTGCTTCTGTTTCAATGTATAGTGTGTAGAGACATAAATGAGCATGCATTTAACGTTAGTTTTAACGGTCTGGCATGATAGCTCAATGGCTGGATCCTTGACTTGGCAAACACCAGGATCCTACGTGCGGACCAGTTCTTGTCCCAGCTGCTCTGCTTCCCATCCAGCTCCCAGCTCATGGCTTGGGAAAGCAGTAGAGGATGTCCCAAAGTCTTGGGACTCTGCACCCATGTAGGAGACACAGAAGAGCCTCCTGGCTCCTGGCTTTGGATAAACTTAGCTCTGGCCATTGAAACCATTTGTAAGAGTGAACCAATGGAAGGAAGATGTTTTTTTCTGTCTCTTTGTCTTCGTGGGTCTGGTCTGCTTTTCCAGTAAAAATACATAATTTTTTTAATAAGTTAGTATTAAGAAAAATAACTAACCAGAGAACAAATAAGCAGATAGTATTTCATATGGTGAACAGGCATGATGAAAGGCAAAATAAGTGGATGAGTAAATTATTATGCTCTATAATGAGCTCTGTGTTTGGTACTCGGTCAGTGTAACATAACCACTACATTCTGCTAACTGACCAAGAAGAGTGTGTCAGTGTAGAAAGTTCTGCCCAGGACTTGTTCCAGGACTGCCTTCATTACAACCAAATTCACAGGAAAGATCAAGTGTCAGGCGAGTCAGGTGCAAAAAACAATACAACTCTGTATTCCAAAGATGTCTTTGATGTCTATATGAACCAATTGTTTTCTGAATTATGCAGCATTACATCTTTTCAAAAAATGTAAAAGTTTCATTTATTTACCTGAATGACAGAGTAGGAGTGAGAAAGGAGACACAGAGTTAGAAACAGAGATATATGTACTAGGTGGTGCAGTCCCCAAATGACAATCACTACTGGACCAGAAATCAGAAATCCCCTGTAATCTCTCATATAAATAGCAGGAACTCAATTGTAGGGGCAACTTTTTTTTTCCAGTAAGCTAGATTAGAGGCAGAGCAGCCAGACTGGAACAGGTATTCTGAGTTGAGATTGTGGTGTAACAAGCAGTGGCTTCAACAGCTGTCCATCAACACTGATCTTTTGTCAGATGTCTTAGTCTCCATATATGTTCAATAGATTTAATGGCAAATCAGATACCTAGATGATAGCAATGGCTGGAGCACTGGTACTAGAACAGTGAGCAAATTAGACAAAGGTTTCCTGCTACGACAGTGAACTATACTCTGTGGCTTCTTGCTTATTGGAATATGGTTGCGCAAAACTGGTGTGTTGTCATGGTTTTGTTCCCTTATGGTAGAGCTGGTTACAGACACCGTATGGCCAATAAAACCTAACATATTTTCTGCCTGGTTTTCTATAGGAAAGTGAATTTGACCATTTTTCCTGGATTGAATGCCAGGAAGGAGATTGAGATAATTCCAACTTTTTAAAATATTCATCAAGGTAAAATGTTGCTAAAATTCTGTGTAATACAAAGGAGAAACCAACATCAAAAGATTATTCAATAATCTGAACTTCCCAAGGGAGATAATAATTATGTTACTAAATTTGACAACAGCTATTTAGTGCAATATGTTCTTGGATGACAAGACCAATTTTTAAAAATATACCAATATCTTCAGTGTTTTATTTTTAATGTACTTTACATCAAATCATTTATTTTTGTATGCTATGGGTTACTTTCAATTTTTCTGTTTTTTTTACTTTCCAATGGTTAATTATATATTTCTCAAGACCTAAGTTCCAATATAGTAAGTTTGTATTCAACTGTATCTAGGCTAATGATAAATTGTCTATAGTTTTTTAAAATATCTGATTTATATGTTTTAAAGTTCTTATTTTACCAGAAATATAGTTTAATAGTGTTGATTTTCTCCACAATCATTTTCAATATTTTTACTAAATCTAACAGTAAAACACCTGCATTTATTATCAGCATCTGTTTTTATCTGATATTTGAAATGTTGGAAAGTTTGGTTAGGTTTTATGATATGTAGATTAATTGTGGATTATTTTTTTCTTTTATCACTGTGTACTGAGACTATCTAAAGTTAAGATTGTAAACATCTTCTTAGGAGAGTTAAATTTGCTTCTTTTGAGCCTCAGAAGCAGTACATGGGACATGCTTCCGTAAACGGTTTTGAACCTTGGAATGACCTGGGTCATGAGAAAGCATAGATGAGACCCAAACAGCAGATGCAAAGGGGAGCATTTTCCATACAGTGCACCTTACTTTGAGAATACCGGATTTAGTGATCGCAATCTAAATCTATTAACATGTTAGTCTTAGGTTTAGGTTTTCTTCCTCACTTACCTAACACTGTCAAAATACATTTTCATATTTGTAACGATCAGCAATGTTCCGCTGTCAAAGTAGTATCCTTGTATTTCTCGTTTTTGTTTTCAACTTTGTCATAACGGCTCATTAAAGTTTTACAAGCTCTCAATGCTTTTGAAAAGATGTTGAAGAATATATGCCAACTAAATTGCATATGCCGGTTTATGTACTGGCCGGTGAAGATTAGCAGTGACCCAGCACTGAAGAGTCAAGTCTGAGGTCACCCCAGGCAAGGTTACTTGAGTGACTCCGCAGTTAGATTGCTGGACTCAAATCCTGGCCACAGGAAAATCACAGTGTGTGTGTTTTGACCTTGGAAAGCATGTTTCAGGGCTGGGCCTCCTCAGTTGTTGATGCCTGTGTAGTAAACAACATGCCCAGGTGCACACTAAGGTGGGCTTGGTCAGCCAGTAGACCCTGGAGATATCTTCTCAACCCTGGTGCAAGGAGATCAACAATTTTCTCAGAATCATTTAAGTAACAACCCTTGGATATTCTTCCCCACCTCGGGGTCTCTAAGGACTCATCAGAGGAATGTTCCCACCCCTGGCACTGATGCAGTGAGACATACGGGGATGGGCTCCGTCTCTCCCCACCCCAAGCAGATCAGGAGAGCGAAAAGAAAACAAACAGAACACTTGTCCCACCCACCTTCCTCCATACCTCGGCTCTCCCTGCCCTAAAAAGAAGCTCAAATGAGCATGCATCCCTCTGAACCATGTAAACAATATTAAAAATGAAATAAAATTTAAAAATACATGCTGATTAGTATATTTGCAATGTGACCTATAATCCAAATAGCTTCTCACACCATTACAAGAGAATAAGTCTCAGTCTATTCATATATGCAAGACATTTCATATATTAGGGAGTTTGCCTTTTTTCTAATAAATTTAATGTTATAGCTCATCTTTTAACTCAAATTTTAGCTAAAACGAACTTGAGATTTGATCATCTTAGTTTCCCAAATGTTTACCTGGGTGACCACAGTCAAGGAATTTTATTTTTGACATGATTATTTCATCTTTGGAAAAGGAAAAAGCATCCAAAGTTGAATGTGGAATAAAGAACTTAACATACAAAAATCTAAGATAAAATTTGAAAATAACAGGAATAATTATTTTTTCAACCTTCTCATCTGTCGCTGAAATTCCATTATATGAACTTCACAAGGAATACCCTCCACAATTACTCTATTGAATAACGTGAACTGTACTATATATGTTCTGGGACAAGTACTTCTCCCAAACAAATCAAACCCTGTCACTCATACAATTTCATGTATTTTATAAGCTCCTGCTAGTCTCTTGTTGATTTCACATGTAATGGAGGGAAACTCATTTGGTCATAATCATAATCAAAGAACACACCAAAAAAGCTTCTGAAATCAACCCATGCTCAATTCAATTGATAGCGGATATCTTCCTTCAGAGAGATGTCAGTGGTTCCTCGCGTAGTAAACAAACACACAAAAACATAATAAAAATACAAGCAGCTGCTCTGTCATTTAAAAGTTGAACAGAGCATTTCAAAAGGACGTCTAACTTCTGAATTTTAACTTGGTGCTACAAATATTTTAGCAAAAGTTTATTTACAGAGAAAGGTTACACTAGCTTTACAGCTGACAAGGAATATACATTTCTCCTGTTGAGTCATTGTTCTCATTTTGGAGTAAATGACTCAACCCTCATTTAAATACGAGATCTGTCTCATACACACAGAATTTAAGAAGGTAGAAGATGGAGGTATAAAACCCTACTGTTCACCACACACAAAAATGTCACAAATTGTTTTAACCTCCATGACAGGAGGGGGAATCCCAGTAATAAATAGAAACATCCTAAGAGTTTTCTTTGTTAGGTACCAGGTGTAGCTCAAGAGACATTCCATTGGCATTCAGTATGTCAGAACCAAAAATTAAACAATGAAAATAGCTATCATTGTCATCATTTTGTTAATATTTATATGCTCAACAGTACTATCTGTATAATTTGATTATAGAAGATGCTGCTGAAATGACAATAGGGTGAGAGCCTGTGTGTGTATTCTTTTCTTTAATATTGTGAAAGTTGGAGAAACAGATGAAAAGACAAAGAGCTGTCCCATCTGTCTACTGGTTTATTCCCTGAATGTCCTCCATAGGGGGCTGTGTCACAGTGCAGCTGAAAAAGTCAGCATATTAAAGGGGTACTGGTTGGAGCCTCTGTACTCTACTTTCTACTGAGTTTTCTGGTCTGGAAAAGTAGGATAAGATAGCTGAACTGCTTGGGACCCTGCACATATTGTGGGGGATTCTAAAGAATCTCCTGGCTCCTGGCTTCAGTTCAGCCCTTCCCGGTCTATTGTAGCTGACTGGATAATGAACCCTAAAATTAAAATTAAAGACCTTTTTCTTTGCCTCTCCCTTTTCCTTTCCCTCTTCCTATTTCTCTCCCTCTCTCTCTCAAGTAACTTCTTATTTAATAATTTTAAACATTTAAAATATTCTCACAGGTATAGATGTATAACTTTTATACTTGTGTGAATGTTGTAAAAACTTCTATATTTAAGAGATTTTATTTCTGTTTGGGGAACTTGAACTACATATTTCATACAGGTAGGAATACTAGAACACAGTCTTTTGTTTTCCTTCATTGGGCAATATTTTTTCCTATTATTCCTCAGGAGTGTTATTACTGAATGCAGAATGTACCGATCACAATTCTATTCTGTCAGTATTATAAAAGAATTGTCTGCTTCCCTCATGGTTTCAAGTGAGAAGTCTGTCACTTACTTTGTTGTTGTCCAGAGAGAAATGTGTCACTTTTCTCTGCTTTGGAAATTGTTGTATGCCACTTGCTTTTCAGAAATTCAATTATGATCGATTTGCCATGTGTTTCTTTGAGTTTATCCTACACCTAAATATTTAGGTGTAGATGTCCTATCAAATTTGGGAAGCTCTATCTTTTTCAACACTTCTCTTTCCTCTCTCTAGAAATGATAGTGAATATTAGCTCCTTGGTTACTGTCCTATAGGTTTCTGAGATTATGTCCTTTACTTTTTCATCTTTTTTCCAGACTGACTCAGTTTGAAGGGCATGTTTTCATGTTCATTGATTGTCTATCTTCTGCTCAACATTTATGCCCATTCTCTGAGGTTGCTATTTCTGTCATTCTAAAAATTATTGTGCAATTTTTATTCTATCCATATGTTCTAAAGCATTGTTGGAATGCTTCCATTTGACTTGTCTGAAGAGCTTTGCTTATTTCAATATTTTCATGGTGAGTTAAAAAATCAGATGAGGCCAATCTCTGCTTCATCTCTACATTGGCATTGGTTGATTATCTTTTCTCATTCAGGTAGTGGTTTTGCTAGCTCTTCATGTGACAAGTGAAATTTACTGTATTTTTGGTATTTCTGATATCAGGAGCCTTGGAATTTCTCATTTATTCTCATTCCCATCTGATATTTAACACTGGGGTTGAGTGAATGTTTGCAGTTCCATTTCCTCCTGGGACGCAGTCTTACTAAAGGGATTGGCTAACTCCTGTGGCTTCATTCTGTAATAGTGTGGTAGAAGTTCAGTTTCTCTCTGAAACCACTGACAGTTTGATGGTGAGGTTGGAACCCTAATTCATGTAAGCTCAGTTCCTGGATGTTGTCTATTGATGCTAGATTGGGGAAATGCGATGAGTCACTGCCCTTTGTTATTTTCAGGAGGTGCTGCTGGAAGAACCTGCCAGTAGTGGTCTGTAATGAGAGAGTTTATTCTAAGTGTTTGCTTTATAGAGCGCTTATTCCCACAGCTCAAATAGCCCATGGCAGCCGTTGCCATCGAAATATGTGGAATGGTATAACATGTTTCTTCAAATTGGGAAACCATATTGGGTTTGAATTGCAGTGTCATACGTTATTATGTGAATTCATTTGTACTTCCACAAAATCTGCTTACAAAGCTAGCTGTCATCACTCCAGGTCCCAAGTTTTTCTTTACAATAGGAGTGCTGAAATCTCATAGGTTGTGAACTATAGATTTTTGGAACAAAGAATGGGAAGTTGTTAAATTCTTAAACATAGTTTTATATTTATGTAGGGCGAGAAATATCCAGTTTTGATCAAGAACATGGCATTTTCATTGTTATTTCAACATAATTATTAACAGTGCTCTTTTAACTCTCAAGAGCCCCAATTCATTTTAGACAACAAATTGTGATTTTCCCAGTTATGTTTTTTTAAGTTACATGACAATCATAAATCTATTCAGTTTTTCAAAACCCCTGGGCTCTTTTCATATCAAGCCATCATTCTGATGAACATAGTGTGAGACATTTCATTTGTAGACAGTTTTGACCACTGGACTTGTTTTACAAGTTCATTTGTTCAAGTCAAAGACAGAGTAACAGAAAAAAAGAAGAGAATAAGAGAGAGGGTAAGAAGAGAGAGAGTTAGAAGAGAGAAAGAGAGAGAGATTGATTTTCTGTCTACTGGCTCACTCTCAAAATATCTGGATAGGTAAATCTGGGCCCTGCCAAAGCCAGGAGCCAGGAACTCCATCCTGGAGACGTGGCAGAGACCCAACCATTCCAGGCATTGTCTGCCACCTCCCAGGATGCAAAGATCAGCAGCAGAAATGAGACTTGATATCAAGAAGTCCCATATGGGTTCCGGATATCCCAAAGCAGCTTTATCACTCTATCACAGTACCTGCTACTCATGCTGTAAATTGGAGCAGAAGTAGATATTTCAGCTTCCTAGTGATCAAAACTAGGCATATCCATTGCCATTTTAGGAGCACTAAATTATAGCCAGGAGAAATTATACTGATAATTTTAAAATAGCCTTGTTTGTGGTTCTACTGTTAGCTGCTAGTGCAATTAAAGTTCCCAGTCACTCAGCTTTCTGTTTTGTATGGTAACAGCTTGGATGAGATTACCACTGGCTACTGTGGGCATTTGGGGAATAAATTAGCAAATAAAAGGTTGTTCTCTCTCCCTTTCACTCTGTCACTGAGTTTTGAAAACAGAAAATCTATATAAAACTAAAAAATTTTCTGTATACCTATACAAATATAATCCTGAACTGGATTTCAGACAGCTAAGTACAGGTTATCTCTCTCATCCTGTCTTTTAAATAAATAAAATGAATATTTTAAAACTCTTAGGATTATAATGTAAATTGAAAGTAAAAGAAAAATAAGAACGGAATGGTAAAGGAGGATGGGATGAAGGGAAAGAGTAAGACAGGGTGGGAAACGTAATTATAGTTTTAAATTGCATATATGAAATCTATTTCCTGTGTATGAATAAAGCAAGATAAATTAAAAATAAGATTTGAAAAAGAAAACAACCAAATTAGTAAGACAAAGATTAAGAGAATGATCTCTAAATGAGATCATTAGCATTGCAATATTAACTCAAAGTTTATAACTTTAATTGAATCTGTTCTTCAAAATCTTAACATTATCCATTCTTCGGTTGCTACATTAGTGAATCAGATAGCAAAACCAAAAAAAGGAAATATAAAATAACAGCAATGTATCAAGCCAGAATGTAATTTAAATGCTGCATCCCAAGTTTAATCTGTGTATGTGTGTGTGTGTTGGTATTCACCACAGTGCATTTACTGAGCCAAAACTTTCATTGATTAGAACTTGGGGTTGACATTTTCTTCTTAGGCACCAAAATTTGGAAGCAGTACCTAATAAATGTTGCCTAGGTAAAATTACGGTCAGCTTTGAATTTAACAATGTGTTACAACAGGCCAGTGTTTCAAAATTCTTATTCATATATTGATAAGCAGGCTTAGAGAAAGAAAGGAAGAGAGAGAGAGAGAGAGAGAGAGAGAGAGAGAGAGAGAGAGAGAGAGCGCGCTGGAGAGAGAGAGAGAGACAGAACCTTCCATCCATTCCCAAATGGTCCAAAGAGCCAGGCCTGGATGAGGCTAAGCAGGAGTCCCGAGCTTCACACGGTTCTTCTCTGTTGGTTGGGTGGCAGGGGGCAAAATATGTGCACCATCTACGCATTTAGAAAAACATGAGTAGGAACCTCCGAGAGGTGCCAGGGTAACAGGTGGCAGTTTAATGGTCTGCACAAAAACACGTGCCCTAGTTCCTTTCAATTCTAATATATTAAATTCAACATTATGTAAATCTGTATGCTTAAATTTTTATTGCAAAATCTTCAGATAACTTTAAATGTAAAATAGTACGTATTATTCATAAGCCTCTGCAGATTGTCCTCTGTACCACCTTCTGGTTAATGACAAATAAATCAGAGTCATTTGGACTGTTTTGTGGGTGACTCTCCATTGCCACAACTATTCTACATTTCCCAGCTCTTCTAGTAATTCATCGATGGATCACATATGAACAAAGAAAATACACTGTGTAACAAATGCAAATAGGGAGTTACATTGCTAATGTTTATATATATGATTTAAATTTTAATGTATATGAATATATATATACTAATATTTTATGTGCATATAAAGATTCTTCCTCAAAATTTCTTTTAAAAGAAAACATACTATTTTACAACAGTAATTACCTGCAATATAATAGATTCTATGTGATAGAAAATAAAGATTTAGAGCTATGAGGTTTTCTAATATTCATGAAATTGTTAAATTCGGTGACCTTAAGGAAAACATACATTTCTCATTCTACCTTGTTTCAGGTAAACTCTAGAATGACTTTGGAATTCAAATCAGGAGTTGTCATTCTGGAACCACCTGTGTTCCATGCTGTGATGCCTTTCCCCATCTTGAAATGCCATCCCTCCATGTTTCATCCCATGTCACAGCCCCTTTTTCAGTCTAGCCCTTCTTAAATTGTTTTATGAATCTGCACTACTAGTTGTGTTGGCACACTCTCATTACTGGTTATTATTTCCATCTCTGAATAGTTAAAATATCCCATCTACAGTATTCCTCTTTAGTACCAGGTAGGATTTGTCGTATGTTCCAACATTAGGACATATGTATGTTGAGTTCTTCTGTTCAGATCTTGGGAATGATACAGAGCAGACATTCTTCAGTCCCATTTTCAAACTCAAAATGCTCTTCCATACAAGAAATCTGGGGATGGTCAGACCCAGCATTGTGATCCCACATACAAAGACGTCCATACAAAATTTTCCACTCTATGATATGCCACTGAGTATGTCTGTCTTGCTTTGAAATTAGCAAACCCTAACCGATATGACGACTCAAAACGTTCATGTTTGGTTTTAGATATTATTGATAGGAGTTTAGATAGGAGTTGACAAATGCATGATCTCAAACATTTGGACTCAATTTTTAAAACTTATATAAAACAAAAGTGATTTGATTGGTTTAAGTATATATACTATTTGACTATGGTATCTTCTATCTTTTAGTAAATTTTGAACAATCTTAGAAACATCATCTGGTTCTTACATTTTTAAAGTGTGTATATTTGATTTCTTTTTATGTTTAACTAGCTTGGTTATTTCACATATTTTCCTCTTAGTAACTGTGTTGTTCTACTAAAACTTGCTTTTGGCTGAAGTCATCTCCCTACATATTTTTACCTAAAGATAGTCATACAAAGATGTTGCAAATTAGTACTGCTTCTGGTAACTAAAATAACCTACAGCTAACTCTCAGCAGCAGTGAATATTAAAATAAGTGTACTGAAGTTCATCTCACAGTTTCAGTCTCTTTTGGTGAGAAAAGAATATTCAAAACTTAGAATTCTGTTTCATGAGCATAGTAGATTTTAATTGCAAATGTTGGTTTAAAGAGTTTACAAAAGGCTTCTGTATTGTGTAAAAAGCATGAATTCGTTATTAAGAATAGGTATAAAGGATAAATGCTAATGGTTAAATGAACAGACATGGAGACAAAGATATTTTTAAGTTGTACATATAAAATTTTTTCTACTAATCACTTTTGAATTATCAAGTAATGTGCTTAATTTTACATGATCAGTAAAGAATCAGATTTATGTAATTACCTTCTGAAGAAAGTAAGTTAAATTGTTACTACACTGCTGTCTGAGCATTTGTTCTCAAAGGGGAGTATGTGTCTGACAGTATACTACTGGATTTTTGTAATTCACTCTTTGATACAGTTGCAAAATCACAGGTTAGTTACTTAAAGGAAGCTACACGTGGATTTTTTTGCATATGGAAATTAGAAGTGCTCTCACATCTATTTCAGACAATACAAAGGTTTTAAAATATTTCATTGTGTCAAATAAATAAAAATTAATGCTATATTTTCTATAAAATAAATGAAAAAGAAATAAATTGTAAGCAAATATATTCTCATAGTCTTTACAAGATTGTATCTAAAATCTCAAAGAAGCTTCATATGTTGTTTCTTTGATGGTTTTAAAAAAGATTTATTTCATCTTATTTTTATTGGAATGGCAGATATACAGAGAAAAGGAGACACAGAGAGAAAGATCTTTCATCTGCTGGTTCACTTTCCACATGGCTGCAATAGCCAGAACTGAATCCGTTCACAGCCAGGAGCCAGGAGCTTCTTCTGTGCCTCCCATGCATGTGCTGGGTCTCAAGGCTTTGGACCATCCTGCTTTCCCAGGCTACAGGCAGGGAGCAGGGTGGGAAGTGGAGCAGCCGGGATATGAACTGGTGCCCGTATGGGATCCCTGCAGATGCAAGGTAATGATTTAGCTACAAGGCTATTGTGCCAGATCTGCTTGGTCTCTTTTAGGAATTGCAGATTTACTCTGATAAATTACATTTTTGAAAAATACTTATTTGTTTGTTTGAAAGGAAGAACAACAGAGAGAGCAAGAGCTAGAGTGAGACAGAGAGAGAGGATGAAAGTAAAAGAGAATAAATTCTAATTTTCTGGTTTATATCTCAGTTATGTTTGTCACAGCCAGTCAGTCCTGTGTCAGACTGAACACAGGAGCCAGGTACCCCATCCACGTCTTCCGTGTGAGTAGCAGGAGCCCAAGTACTTGGTTCACCCTTGGCTACCAATCCAGGTACTTTAGCAAGAAGATGGATCAGAAGTGAAGTGGCTGGGACCAAGCCTGGCATTCCAGCGTAAGCTGCAGATACATCAAGTGACAGCATAGCCTAATGTGCCACAATGCTGAATCCTTGAAATTGAGGGGTTTTTTTTCCTCTAATCTTCATATTGTGTGTATTATGGATGGACAATATCCTTTCATCAGAATATTTTTAATACCTAAGAAAATGTGTATATTTTATAAGACTTCCAAAATGTTTGCAAAAACAGATAAAGCTTCACAAATACCAAATACACATAGGCAATAAGGTTACAAACCTAAAGCACAAGTGTGTATTTTAGCCTCTCTTGTATTTAATGCTAAACGTTGCCATCCATGTTTGATTATTGCACATCTTAGTGTGACTACGTTCTTTGTATAATTTTGTAATTTAGATGCATTATTTGTAGTTATTACAAAAATAATTCCTAGTGATCTGGTACTAATTTTCTTTTTAAACGTCTTTTATTTTAGTAGGAAAGATAAATAAGAATGGGTTATGTTTAATTCTTTGTTTGAATTAGACTTATTAGAAAAATAACCATGTTGAATGTAATGGTGATTCAACTATAGACAGGAAATACATCATAATATATTTTGATAAATTTTCAATTAAATTTTAATTAATTGATATGCTTGTGACATTTTTGGCATCTTTAAATCATGATTATGAAAAATGTTTAAAACTATTGAAGTTTTCAAAATACATAAAGCCCAAGAAAAATAAAATTCATCTACCCACTATGTATTATACATTCTTAATATTTTCTATCATTTTATATGAAGATTAATAAAAATATTCCTAGAACATCAAGGCCACTCATGCCTAGTGAAATTTCTCACCAAATTAATTTCATGTTTTGATTCAATTTCTGTCAAATTTTGTAGGTAAGTTTGCAGGTGTACAGAAGGTGTATCAACACAATATCACCTAAATGAAGGTATTCCTCTACAGTGTTCTTTTTCTTGTCACTACATACACGGCCAACTCATTGTTTAAAGAGCTGCATGTGTTTCTGTAGCATCAGTAAACTGTGCTTAATTTATCCATGCCCTTATTCAGTTGCTTTCAGATTTTATGAGTAGTTTTTCAGTGAACAGCTTTTAAAGTATACCTTTGTACTCGTGAAACCATAAAAAATGATTTCTGTTTGCAACTGCAAGCCTAATAGAATATCTGTACATTTTTGTTTGGTTGGGGATTCAAAATGGTCTTACATTTCCCAAAGAATTCGTACAAGATAATTCCATTTTCATACAAGCTAGAAGTGAAAAAGCAAATAGAAAAAAAAAAGAGAATTCTGCTTTCCAAGACCCCAAAAGGATAGTCACAAGAGGAAATAGTAAGAGGGTTACTGGGGAGAAGCATAATGAAAGAAAGGGTAGTTGACAACAACTGACGTTACAACCATATGAAATTTTGAAACAATATGCTTCAGGTTGTTGAATACATGAATGTGCGATTAAATATGTTAAGAATTACAGTGTCTGCTGGTACTTGTATATGTGGCTAAGTCATGTAATACTAAGTTGAAAGACAGTGAGATGAGAATGGACATATGAAAATAGAAAAAAAGTGTTCTGGAAATGTTTTTCAAACATTTTGAGAATTATCAGAGTGCCAGTGTATGTTTTAGAGACAGGAATTTCCCTGTTTGCTGACGTATAACACAGCAAGCAGTGAAGTGCGTAATTCAGCACGGTCCGGGTACCACCCTCCGTGCTGCTTCCACAAGCTAATCTTTAACAGATGCTAGAGGAGTTGTGATTAGTGTTCATTTTTTTAGTAGCTGCAAGGATATTAAGTGTCCAATTAAGTGTCAACTTCTCCTCTCTGCCCCCCACCCAGAACCACTGAGGAGGAAGGAAATCAGTTACATGAACTACCAAGGAACAGATATACAACTGAGAATTATAAACATGGCGAACCAGACTCGATTGCTTATTAATAATAATTCCAAACTAGAGGGATTTACACACTTGGGCTCTGCCAAGCTACTGTATTTCTTCTACTGATAGCCAGTATCTGTGCTTTCCCATGGAGGAGTACAGGATACAATACCTTGCTAATCTGCGATTTCAGTTATATTTCCATTACTAATACCTATAAGCATCTCCACCATGAGCTTTATTTAGCTGAGTACTTCATGTATAAATGAATCAATGCTGTCATTTGCAATTGTTCTCTTGATTTGGTTCCTGAATGTCAGCAATTGCATACCTATTCTGGAAATTAAGGCTATGTCCATTTTAATGATTGTAAATCACTTCATATATGCCCTAAACACAGAACGTACTTTAAAATTAATTATTACAAATTGCTTTTATAAGTTGTCAGCTATAGGTGTCCTTAGTTTTTGATGAACAAATTATATGAGAATATGATATAATTCACACATTTCCCCCATTAGGT
Source organism: Ochotona princeps (assembly GCF_030435755.1). Classification (NCBI taxonomy): domain Eukaryota; kingdom Metazoa; phylum Chordata; class Mammalia; order Lagomorpha; family Ochotonidae; genus Ochotona; species Ochotona princeps. Next base: position 29,106,068 of record NC_080854.1, read on the forward strand.
TTTGCTTTGGAGAATTTAAGAGAATTTTTCAGACCAAATATTGGGTTTTCTTAGTTCACATGCCTGAGGAACAGAACTAGCATGAAGTCAACTTTTCGGGAGTCATAAGAACTGAGATTCAGGAAGCTGCATTATATAAATCATGAATTGACTAATGAATGGAGACCCGTAAATGTGTGCCATCAGAACCAAAGCCAAAATTTTGTAAAACAGCCTGTTAAAATAAACTTGAGAAAGAATGAGAAATGAAGATTGTGAAGGGAAACATCACCAAAGAGAGAAGGATCAGCAGGGTGATGGCGAGAGAATTTGACAGGATAGCTTGTACCACCTGGCCAGCAGAACCTAGAGTCATCTGTAGCATTGTATTCACCCAGAATTTCTTGGAATGGACATACTTTGTCATGTAAAATCTTGGCAGAGCAAATCCGGTAGGTGGTACATTTTGCATGTGTGTGGTGGAGACTTAAGTTCTCTTGTTTGTATAAGACCAGGCGATGTCTCCCCCATGAAATGTAACCTGACCCCTTAGAGTATATGGAATACCTTTTCTAAGTTCATAGCTCCTTAACATAAATGATCATAAAGATATAACTAAAACATCAATATGATCATAGCAGAGAGTAAACTCCTTGAAGACAGAGCTCATACAGATCTGAAGAAGAGGTAGAAATGTGCTCTATAGAAAAATTGAAAAAAAGAAAAATTAATCCCAAATAGCAAAATACACTCACACGGCAGTCAGTTGAATTGTTGAAAAGAGTCAGGAACTCAAGTGTAAAGAGAGCAAAGATGCCAGGTGTTGGAAAAGGCAATTAAGACATCAAACCAAAATGACAGTAACACACCTTTGAGACTCAACTGGAAATAGTGCCAAATGCCTCTTTTCATGTTTCCTCCATGAAACAGCACAGTGAAGGCTCAGGTGGATCAATGCATAGCTGTGAGGTTGTTTGACTGCCAATGGAACCTCAGGCAAAAGATTGGTATGATTTATGGAAGGTGGAAAAGTATTGGTAGTGGAAATATACAAACTCCTGAATTAGAGTAGATGAAACTGTCTTCAAGTTTCCATCCCTAGATGTTAAAAACCCAGTCTTGCTGGTGAGGATGTTGGGGGAAAGGGGCACCGCTTCACTGCTGCTGTGGTTGTAGATTAGTGCAGCCATTATGGAAGTCCGTATGGCAGTGCTCAGACAACCGAAAATTCATCTACTGTGTCACCCAGAAATCTCACTCCTGGAAATATGTCCAAAAGAAGTGAAAACTACATATGTGACAGCAATATGCATCCCTGTATGAATAGCAGAACAATACATAGTAGCAACGATATGTAAACTACATAGACCTTGTTGAAAGAAGAATGGATAAAGAAACTGTGGACCATCTGCTCTATGGAATACTACTCAGCTATTAAAAAGAATGAAATTCTATCATTTGCAGCAAAGTGGTCCCAACAGGCAGACAGAAAGAGCTTCTCTCCACTGGCTTACTCCCCAAATGGCTGCAAAGATCAGATATGGGCCAATCTAAAGGCCAAAGCCACCTCAGGATCTCCTGTATGGACACAGGGTCCCAAGCCTTTAGGCCATCCTCTGCTGCTTTCCTGGGCTGTAAGTGGTGAGGTAGATGGGAAGTAGAGCATCTAGGACACAAACCAGCGCCCATATGGGATGCCAGTACTTGCAGGTGAAGGAATAATGAATTGAGCCAATGCACCAGCCCCGACCATTTTCCTTCTTAAAACTCTTCCCTCATTATAGAGTAAATGGCCCGCTCATGTCAGAAAGGCAATTTTAACCTGATTTGATGCTTCTATGATTCTTTCATATTGCTTAGCTATATACCTATGTCATAAGGCTTAAACTCATCAAAACTCACTATATTGTTTTCATGCCTCGTGAATATACTTTTAGCTTGCTTTGCTGAAATGATACTCTACATCCATATTGCCAGTCGATTACCAGGATTTATTAAGCATTCTATTGAACTGTGTTCTCTTACTCAGATTTTCTTGACAACATAAAGCAGATTTTACATATTTTGTATTCTCCAAACTAATCGCCCTATAGTATGTGTACCACTATTATTGTAATTATATATATTATTTGTTTTAGTTCTTCATACATAGTATATTATAGAGATATAGACTTTATACTTGATTTATCTTTGTATCCAAATCACATATCATAGTAAACTCCTTGAGGTTAAGAAAGTAAACACAATATAGTTCAAATAATAAAATAATAGACTGAAAATTGAATGAACAGATGTAGGCAGAATAAGAGTTATTTATTACTATTTAAATACTTATATATATACTCACTTAATTCAAAAATAAGTAGAAAAAGCCAGAAGGAATTTTAATTTTGATTTATCCAAAATGCATTGATTCAATCAAGAGTAAATTTTTACTGTTTTGGGTGTGGAGTGGTGGTTCAATGGCTAAATCTTCAACTTGGCATGTACCAAGGTCACCTATAGGTGCTAGATTGTGTCCCGAGTGCTCCACTTCCAATCCAACTGCCACTTGTGGCTTAGGACAGCATAGAGAATGGCCTAAAGCCTTGGGACCCAGCACCTGCATGGAAGACCGAGAAGGAACTCCTGGCTCCTGGCTTCAGCTCAGCTCAGCTCCAGCCATTGTAGCCTCTTGAACGAACCAGCAGAAGGAAGACCTTTCTCTGTTTTTCTCTTTCTCTCCATAAATCTGCCTTTCTAATAAAAAGATAAATATTGACTTTTTTCTTTTTTTCTTTAAAAGTTTTTATTTGAAAAATATATTTGTAGAGAAAAGATGAGAAAGAGAGGAGATATTCCATCTACTATTTCACTCCCAAAATGGCTTCAATGACCGCAGCTAAGCTGATCTGAAGCCAGAAGCCAGGAGCTTCTTGCAGGTCTCCCGTATGGGAGCAAGGTCCTAAGGCTTTGGGTTGTCCTCCACTGCTTTTTCAGGGCTTAAGCAGAGAGAGAGCTGCCTCAGAAATGGAGCAGCCAGGACACAAACTGATGCGCACCACCTGGTACCACATGATGGAGGATCAGCCTGTTGAGCTATGGCACTGGCCCCATTTTTTACTTTAAAAAAGTTTTCCGTAGACTATCAGCTTTTTAAAGCTTTATGATGTTAGAAGTTTCACAGTGTCTGAATAGCCATAGGTGGCCTGAATAATTTCTTTGATTTTTTAAAATAAAAGTACAGAACATAAGTCAACAGTTTGATTACTGAGAAAACATTGTAATCTTTAAATCCTGACATGATATAGAGTAAACCATTGAACAGCACTGAAATGGTAGATGTGGGAGAGGAGTATAGGAATAGGAGAGGAAGTGAAACAAAAATATGATGGGGAATAAGGAAAGGAGGGAGTGGATAATGACGATCAAGGTGAGAAGCCAGCTCACTTTTCTCATACAGTGGACTCATAGCAACGAGAAATCTCTGTTAAGAGTGTTTAACTTTTCTTTGTGACAATCTTAAAATGCAACACACACACACATCCAGGCAAACACATGTGTGTTTTCTTATTTGTTTGCAAGTATGTGCATAAATCTGAATACATCTTTTTTGACTTTAACAACTTTAGTTAGTATCTTTTTTTGCATATTAATATTCTGTCTTAAAGAGGTTTCCAAACCAGTTCAAACTTCCTGTTCCTTGGGAAATCCAAGCAGATCATCGACTATTGTGTCGTAACAGTTTAAACTGGCAATTATGATACTGGCATTTAAAGAAAATACATTGGTAAGCTAATGCTTTCTTCACTTCATTTGACATGCTTTGAGAAATTATCACTGAAATGTTGTCATATATGAGGAAAAATGAATCCCCCATTGTGAATGCCAACTTCTAGCTCTTAGCGTACTAGTTCTTCCTCCAAATGAACACGTAGCCTTCCTTAAAGCAGAGGCATCTTTATTGCTAGCAAAACTCTTTCTAGTCCGATAATCTCTTTGGTAATTGATAAATTTACCCATGGAACTTACCAAGTACAACACATCTCCTTGGGTGAAATGGTTAGTGTGTGTGTGTGTGTGCATGTACACATGTGTCGCTCCTGTAAGACGCTGTGGGTTCACACAAGCTGAACTTGAGAAAGTTGAGGTGATACAGTGCTTCTTAAAGAAAAACACCCAGTGGCAGAATTTGTTGTTTGCAAGCAATCCATTTCTCAAATAAATCTTAGGGCTGGCTGTGCCTAGAATCCATAGATGTTAGAAAGATTTAGTGACTGCCTGGTGCTTTCTGTTAGTTTTATCTTCTGTCTGATTACAAAAGTTTCACGTGGCAGTGCACTGCCATGTTTGACTTGAGTGAGTAACTGAACTGCCTTGCTGCTTCTGCCCACTTCTTCTTTAAACCGTTCCATAACCTTTCTTCTACACTAGGGCCTGTTATCATCTCCCATTCTTATGCTGATATTTTCTACCATCTAATTTATGTCGCCAGAGCAACCTCACATTTCTCAGTTGATAAATTTCCTCCTTCTACCTGTGCTAATAAGCTACTTGTTCTGTTAGTAAAAATCTTAACTTACAAGAGGACTTCTCCCCCATCCCCACCCCAGCTGTAGTAGTACTTCTGCAGAATTCATGGTTTGCTTTCCATTCAATTGTTCTTTTCAAGCCCTCTCTCCACCTGGCATTGATTCTTAACCTGCCCCAATTAATCTTTCCTGGATTCTTTAGAGGTACTCTTTTATTATGAGTGTGATTACTTGTTTGGATACTAAAAAAGATCACTGATGGGGAATAATGTCTTTAAGACTAACAGGGTTCTTATAGCCATACTTAAGTTTCATTAGGCTATACAGATGATTTTAATTGTAAAGTATTTCCATGAAATTATCACATCCTTATTAATCTAATAATATTTATTAATTAGTTAAATGTGAGAAAAAAAATTTCATTTCTCCAAAAGGCTAGTCACAGAGGAAAAACAAGGAAAATTTTATGATGATAATTCTTATAATAATTAGGTATTATTTTAAAGGTTTAAGTGCAGTTTTGCTTTGAATAATACATTATTATACTTTGAAAATTGGTTTAAAATCGCTAAACAACCTGAATCACATTGTAGCAGATTGTGCAATAGTCTCATACATACAGTCCCCCCCAATTTTTTTATAAGACTAATTTATTTTTATTGCAAAGTCAGATAGATACACAGAGAGGAGGAGAGACAAAGAAGAAGATCTTCCACCCATTAACTCACTCCCCAAGTGATTGCAATGGCCGGTGGATGCGAAGCCAGGAGTCAGGAACTACCTCCAGGTCTCCCACATGGGTACAGGATCCGAAGGCTCTGGGCCATCCTCAACTGCCCTCCGAGGCCACAAGCAGGGAGCTGGATGGGAAGCGGGAAGCCGGGCTGCTGGGATCAGATCCCATATGGGATCCCAGCGCATTCAAGAGGACCCCAGCCACCAGGTCACCGTATCTGGCCCTCTGCCTTTATTTCTATTTGCTAACCTGAAGATCAGTCAGTCTTGGGCAGATTTATTAGTGATTGAAGGAATAAGTAGCATTTTGCTCTTTTTCTGAAGTAACGTTGCTCAAGCTCCATGATTAGTGAACATTTCTTTTGTTCATTGATCCTCGGTTTATGCAACGGTAGCTTCCAGCCCTCTGCGATCAGAACTGCAGCTGATTTTAAGTTTATTCTCAAATTACTTCTTTAAAAGCCTATTCTAGGTTGTTTCTAATTAGACACCCCCAGATGGTCTGAATCAAGCAGCTGTAATCCCAGCTGGGAACAAGTGTGAAGAAAAGGCTCATCTTTTTACTTTTCTTTATTTTTTTTCTTAGCATTTTTTTTTTCATTCCATGGCAACTTTCAATATTCTCACAATTTCACAGGTTTTTGAGTGCTGTAAATCGTTGCATCATATGTTCTGGAATACTAATGACATTTCCTGTTCTAACAGCAAAGATGCAGTGTCTGTGAATGCAGCGGGCCAATTGGATGTGTTAGTGATTCACCTAAAAGCAGTGTCATAGAAATTCTTAACATATACTAAAAAGAAGGCAAAGAACACTTTATGTCCTTACAGCTCAGGATAAATCGGAACACACCCATTTATACCAGCTCTTTTTCAAATCCTTTTAAAAATTCTAGGTCACCAAATCTGAAATGTGACTCAACAATCTAATGTGGAACTGTTTCACTAATACATCGTTCATTTAAGGCACTCCTATAAAAGTAAAAGCAATGCTATTAAAACCACAGTTATCAAGATTTTTCTATGTTCCTCTTTTTGTATAAAGTAGTTGGTTTGCACATTTTTGGATTTTTCTTAGCTGCACACATTAACATTTAATGGCATAAGCTGGAATTTTCTGAAGAAACAGATGCACAGACACACTGTGACTGGGAATGCATTGGTTAAAGTTTTTCTTTCTAAATTATTCCTTGTGAGTATAGAGAAATTCATTTGATTTTACAGCACCTTTTTTGTCAGAAACTCTTAAGATTGTTTTCTTTTTAAATTTATTTTAATATGCGTTACAAAGGTGAGAGAATTGTAGCCCATAGGGGCCTCTGTTCCTGATTAGGTTAGAGGGGTAGGAGGCTTTCCCTCCTGCATCCATGGCTCGGGGGTAGAAAGTGCACTACCCTTTGCCATCACCCTACATGGGGGCCCAAGGCAGTAGGCCTCTCTTGGGGAAGAAGTGTCCAAGGTCACTACTTGAGTGGTCCTGACTGTTGATGCTTTGTGATAGAAGAAGTACGACATGCCTGAGGCAGGCCTAGAGTATGATTCACCTGTCCTTTTCATCTTTTGACAGTGTTCTCACAGTCTTCTGGTGACTTAGATGAGCTGTCTATCTTGTCTTTTGGGTTCAGGTATGCTCTCCATTCTTGCATTAGGGTCAGCAGCTTAGGCGGTTTAGTTTTGTAACATGTGTTCCAGGATCAGACCACATGTCTGTGTGATTTTCCATAGACCAGGCACAGTAGTCTGATCAGGGAGCCCCCAGGAAACCTCACCTGGGAGGTCTTCACACCTTGCTGTCATGTGTGTCAGCTGATGCAGGGTTAAGATCAGTCAACCCCTGCACTAGCTACCTTACAAAGCAGTAGGTGCAGCTGCCTGGTCAGTCTGACTTCTAAACCTGGATCTCATGTGAACCAGTGCAAGCTGCTACCCAGTGCAGCCCAGCCTGCCCCAGGTCCCACTCTGACATGCGCTGGCAAGTGCTGTGGCCTAGCCTGTGCAAATCTGGATTTTTTTTTTCTTTGTCATCCTAACAACTCTATTTTGTCTCATTACTACATTCTTATTCTTCAAATGAAGAAACTGAAATCTCAGAACATTATAAAATATTCTAGTAGTAAGCAACAAGGCAAATAGTGGAGCTGGGACTTACTGTAATAATAATGAACAACATTTATTGTTTATAAACTGCCACACAATGTGCTAGATTCTCAATAAATATTTATATTCTTAATAGCACTACAGTGGTTTTCTGAAAACCAAAACAATTGGGTCAAGGGTGTGTATTATCCAGAAAGGATATGGGATATGGTAAATATTGATTGTCCCAGGGAAAACTAGATGTGGTATTATAGTAAATTTTGTTTAAAACTTCCGGATAAATGCAGTCACTGTATTAGCTTTAAACTTGGTTTGAATAGTACTGATAATACGAAGAAAACTATTGTTTGCAGTGAGAACTAGCAAGCAGCAGTGCTGCCAAAGCGGCACCTATCGGGACTGAAAGCATGGGAACATCTTTAACATTCCGAAACTGATCACCTTCGTGATAAGCTTCCTTGCTCCCAAACATGAACAATTGTGTACCTTGAAGCTCACTAAAAGGAGTTGTCTCTTTTTCCTCCTTGTATCTGTTCAATCTGTGACCGAATCTATCGCCTTGCTTACTCTATCTCTAGCTTAATGTTAACAAGTTCTTGATGGCATTCAGTCTCACCAAAGTATCAGCGAGTTGAGTTTTTGTTGCTTTTAACACTACCATATTTTTATCCAACAGTAATGATTCTAGGTAGATTTTCTTCTTTTTCAGGAAAGCATTTAGGCAGTGAGATGTTCCAGGTTGTTTTTACTCATGACACGAAATTGTTCAGCTTATCATTCAAATGTGTTTTAGCGGTTTGAAAATAAATTAGGTACTGCTTCTAATTATAACAATAATAAATCCTTTTATTGGAATATTTCTTTCTTATCATCATAGGGAAAATAGTGAGTATACATCTTTTGCCACCCAAGATGTACTCAGGGATGAGCTGTGGAAGGAAGTTGAGAATAAAGCGGGAATCAGAGAAACATAACATGATAGGGCAACTGATTCAAAAAGCAAAGAAATCATAAGAGGACTCAGGGTCTCCACTCATGTCCTGCAACCCCACCCACTTACTCCTTATCAGGTCTGCACACGTTTTTGGCTTGTTGGAGGAGGTGATGTGTATATCCTGCAAAAAAATCTTTATGTTTTGTGTTCTCCCTCAGTGCAGATTTTTGCAGAACACATATTGATTATAACTATTACTAAATCACCACATATACTGAGTTTTGGAAAAGCAAATGATTTATTTAATTGTATCTGAAAGTCTTTTGTAACAAGCAAGGAAAAAAGTAGACAAGTTTCTCAAGTTGAAAACACAGGAAACCTTCCTCCATATCGTCACTGCAATGATAACCACTTGATTTCATATGTTTGTGCATTTTCCTAACAAATAAATTTGAGTATAAATTTCACAGTACAAATGTTAAAATTCACAGTACAAATGTTACATTCATAATTGTATTGAAAAGACAAAATATCTTGTACTAATGGCATTGATCAGTTTATTACTGATATTACTACAGTATACATGGAAGTCTTAATTACAAACTACATAAACTATACTAAAATGATTTAGATAACACACATTTTAAAAAAACAGTTGTAGATAGGTGAGTATTATGCAGCAATTAAGACACTACCTGAGATGCTCTGCTTCCTGAATCTGTTTCCAGTGCTGCTTCCTGATAATGCCAGCCTTTGGGGGCAGTGGGTGATGACTCACGTCCTTGGGTCACCCCGTCATCATGGGAGACGGATCACGTTCTTGGCACCTTACCCGCCGCAGTCCCAGCTGTCGTGAGCATTACTGTAATAAACCAGAGCGAAGAGATTCTCAGTCTCTACCTTTGATTTCAATCACTGAATGATCAAATGGCTAAATAGAAACAAGTGGCCAAAAAAGTCTGACCTTCATTTTGTCCACATGCCCCTTCCTCTGCTCCCGTGTGGACGCCATCCAGAGGCCCCGGAGAATTCAGTCAACCATAGAAAGATCTGAAACTTCCTCAATCTTGCATGGATAATTTCCTTCATCTTCATGCTCCAACTGACACTAGAATCTCCCTTCCATTTCTTTTTCCGCAGTAACCCAATTCTAATAACTTTCCCTACATACATGCTAGAAAAAAAAATATTTCTTTCTTCTTCCTATCTTTCTCTCTGCCTTTTATAAGAGTAAATGAATAGAGAAAATGTTATTTCTGCCTTAAAAAAAAAAACAAGAAAGAGAGAGGGAGAGAGACATAGAAGTAGAATTGACATTGGAAAATGGATTACTATTCATTGGTTCCATTCAACAAGTCAGGGTGCGTTGTGATAGGAGCCACCAATGTCTAGAGTGTGAAGAAGTACAACTTGTTTGCATAAACCACCCTTAAAATTTAAGCCCAAAATATTAGTGATCTCATTGAATTGTCCAGGGTAGCTGAAAGAAGAACATTCTGAGTCCCAGGGCACCCCAATGCAATCTCAAGGTCAGTGTTAACTATAAAAATACAGTCATGTTTCTCAGTTATGGCCTGCAAGAGTGCTGTCACTTTTGGAGCAAAAATATGCACAACACGTCAATGTGTCGGACGTGGTATTTTTTTTTCAAAAAAGGGTTACAGATCAATCTGAACTTTCTAGCAAGATGAAAGATTCTAACATCTAAGGAAAAATGACATGTTGTGTATTTTCTTGACAAAATATAATTTAAAACCTCTTCAGATCCTCCCCCACAAGATGCCAGAAATCATTTTCTTTTTTTACCAAAAGCATATTATTGGACTCATAATTCAGTTCAAGAAGATGAAATAGAAAGCTAGTAGCATGCAACCCTTTGATTTCGATGGTACTGTTCTCACCTCTGCCCTGTTTTCGCCATTGTTTTGGGGCACACTGTAGACATGTGCTCATTCTTATTGTTTAGCAATAAATATTAAGGAATAATGTCTAGCGACAAAGTTCATCTTATCACGTGTATGTGACTGAAGTTGTGAGCTTAGTTCATAATTATAACTTTACCTGAACAAATTAAAAATGTATTCACAGAAACAGCTTAAAATAAGGACTGGACTGAATTAATTAAAATGTGGAAATATTTCTTATAACTGATAGATGGATAGATAAATACATAAAATGTGATGGCAAGGTCATTTGATTTTGATTACACATATCTAGTTTTGATCATCTACAGTGCATTATCGAAAATTCCTTAGATTTTAATGGACAAAGTGGATTCAAAGGTTACTGAGTGAATAAGAGAAATGCAAGAGACATCACACAGGCATGTGACCCTCTACTAAAATCATAGGCTTGAGCAACCTCTTTGAGCTAAATGATGAAGCGTCGATTTCGTCAAATGTTTGAAAAATGCGCTGAGTTAGACAGAACTTGAAGAACATCTTGCTTTGGAATCCCTGTTGCATATACTCATGGCTCTTATGTCTTTATTTCACAAGGGAAAGAGTTGCACAGTGAATTGTAATGTGTGGGTAGACTTCATATGATCCATGGGAATCTGGACTCATCATCATTCAGAACTTGGCTCTCCAATCTTGGCTGCCAGCAACTGCGTTGCTCCTCCTGTGTGTGTTTACTCTTGCTCTTTTGTTTGGTATCCACACTTTATTCTTCAATCTCCTTGTTCAAAGAAAACAACAAATGAATATTTCATTAAATTTACTATCTTATATGCACCGGGATTATATACCTCTTGGATAGGGTGCGTGACAATCCAACTGATCATCTGAGCTTGAGAAAAGCATTACTGAAGTATAATATCATGAAGATTAGCTTTTAAATTTTACATAGGAAAACTGAGAACATATAACCTAAATGCTATATTGAAGAAAATGGCTGAAACTGAATAATTATGTTTTGTGCATGTTCAACACAAAATATTCACATTGGTCTCAAAGTGAAGCGTTCTAAGTGAAAGTCATTACACCATTACATTGCCCAAAGAAAGTATGACAGAAACAATTGTTCTTTCAAGATTCTGAGAAGATCACATTAGAAATAACATGGGGTTCAGTAGAACAGCTGAACAATGATAACAACATTGTTTCTTTAAGATTCCGTTTTGACAATTACTTGAAGTTTCAGAGAATCAGTTAGCAAAGGAATAGCTGTTGGACACGGTATCCTCACCTTCATTCATCCTTATTCCCTGGAAGATTCTGCCACAATTCATGAAGGAAAAGCATATGGTGACTGTAATTATAGCTTGCATTTTTTCTGCTTCAGCATTAGAATCAGCAACATCATTAGTGGAGTTATTACAGTTTGAACATTGATTGCTTTAAGCAGGAAGGATAAATTAGTGCAAGTAGGAAGGAGACAGTTTGCTGATTTGTCCCTAGACAGCCACACCTCCGTCTTCCTGCACCGTGAGGGGATAGATTGAGCACGTCACGGCTGCTGCAGAGTACATGCAGGTTCTGACCAACTCTCTTCTCTCAGTGGCTCAAAACAAAGCAAATATGACCTATAAACTTAACAAAGTTATCAAACAATACTTTAACAGAAAACAAAGAGCATAATCATGGCTAAAAATCATACCAAAATATATACGACCTAAAAGATCTCACTTTGAAGTATACTCTCAGCACAAATAAATAAAGCTGATAATAATAATAATAATAATAATAATAATAAGTGAGCCCAGTCCAGTAGTTTAGCAGTTAAAGTCCTTATCTTGCATGCACCAGGAGCCCATATGGGCGGTGCTTCATGTCCTGGCTACTCGCTTCCCATTTAGCTCCATGCTTGTGGCTGGGAAAGCAGTAAAGGACAGCCCATGGCCTTGGAGCCCTGTGCCCATGTGGGAGACCTGGAAGAGGTTCCTGGTTTCAGATTGCCTCAGCTCCAGCCATTGTGGCCACTTGGGGAGTAAAGCAGCAGATCCTCCTCTCTGCCTCTCATTCTCTCTGTATATCTGACTTTCCAATAAAAACAAGTAAATTTTTTAAAAAATAAAAAATAATAGTAAGTTATGGCAATATAATGTAAATAACTTAACCATATAGAGTAATGGATTTATCAAGCTTTAACAAACAAAATATTCATAGGTGAGAATAAACAGGCAGTATTCCTAGAATTTCTCAATGGCATCACTAATGGAACCAGAAGCAATCTAAGGGAATACACCTCAATCATACAGAAATTCAAAAGGATCTGGAAGTATTTCAAAAGTTAGAGAAAGATCATTCCATGATATTTTACTTTGGTAAAGAAAACAGCTGCTGGGAGTATTTGAGAGTGGTTATTATCTGAGATGTGGTAGGAATGGATTTGTCAGTTGGAGAGATCACCTTACAGTTACTAAAAATTACTTGAAGAATGCAACAGGTTCATAATATATAGGCAAATGAGAGAACATGTGTATCTTTAAAATACTTGTCTTTATTTAAAAGGCAGATTTTACAGGGACAAAAGGAGAGAGAGAGAGAGAGTGAAAAGAGAGAGAGAGAGTATTCCATCTGCTGCTTCACTCCCCAAATGGCTAAAGTGGCCAGAGCTGAGTTAATTTGAGATTAGGAGCCAGGACCTTCTTCCAGTGTCCCACTTGGGTGCAAAGTCTCAAGGATGTAGGCTGTCCTCACTGCTTTCCTAGGCCATAAGCAGGAAGCTGGGTTGGAAGTGGGGTGGCCGGGACATGAAAAGGCACCCGTGTGGGATGCCATCGCCGTAAGATGGATTGGCCTGTCACTACATCAGTTCTGAGAGCATGAGATTATCTTTTTTTCTTATGGCAGTTGGATGGTGGGGTTTCCAAAATTAAGCAAACGAATAAAAAACAAAGTCTTAAGATGACTCATCCTAGAGTTATTTGAAATGTCTCCTTCAATTAAAGAAAAAAACACCTTATTCTATTGTTGACTTCTTGGAACTCCAGTTTGGGGGCCAGTTACGTTATCTTCATGTTAAGAAGGATACAACAGAATTTACATTTTTCTTTTTTCCTATTATGCTAATACCTTTTTCCATCTTTCTATGTAGTTTTGTATCTTGTGGGTGAAATTATGCTATTAAGTTGCCTAAAGACATTACCTGAAAAATTTCCTGTGAGAGTGAATTGTCAATAATGCTGGACTATGTATTATGGAACAGTGAACAGATCATAGCTAGCAGCCTTTAGGGTGAACAGATGTAGGTTTCATGACCCATCCATCGGCATTTCTGAAAGAGGGATAATTGGAGACTTGAGAAGGAAATTTCTCCAGAAAACATCCAGACGCACATTCTAACTTTTCTGGAAAATTATGTTAGCGTGAACCCATCCGAGACCTCATGTTCCTACGCAGCCCTTACCTGTCTTCATTTCTAAGATTCTGTGATAATCTTTTCTGTGTATTTTCATGTGAATAAATGGTGAAATGCACAGTACACCTGTTTAAAAGCTTTCAGTTGCTGATGCTCCTGGCCCAGTGGCTTACGTAAGATAATTCAGAGCTGTGGACAAATGCGATACGGAGCAAATCAGTGGTCAAATAGGGAACAGGACCCTGAGACAGTCTTCTTCAACCTAGCTGACAACATTAACACTCCTGGGTGCAGAAAGTGACAGAAACCTCTCTGGTGAGAACAGAGAGCATGAGCGGGCTTGAGCCTGGCTCTTTCTGCGCAGATAGAGAGCTTGGGACCTGGTTAGTGAATTAGGCAATCAGGAAAAATGTGGAGAAGTAGGCACATGAAAATTCACAGGTGACAGAGGGCCAAAAACAGCTTTACCTAGTGAAGAGCTGTGAATGGCCTTGCATGACTGTCCTTGGTGGCCCCGGGGTTTCTGAGATGGATTTTGTTCATTTTGAAGTCAGCAGAATGCAGAAATAGAACTTTGGTTCACAACACATAGAGGAAAATTCATAGTGGCAGGTTTTTTCCCAATCTGAGAGAGAAAAATGGAGTGGCTTCCCTGAGGATTGGGAGTGCGGAGAAGGCTGTGTTTCTTTTTCACCTGGAAAATTTTGCTGTGACTCACAGAGGCCACTTGAGTGAGTTCAAAAAGGAGCTCGGGGGATGGAATCGTAGTGGTCTCTAGCACTTGACCCTGGCTTTGGAAGAGTTTGTATTGGAAAGGATAGGGAGTCCCTCAGTAGCAAATGAAGGAAGACAAGGAGGGAAACTGCCTTAAAAAGGACCTTAGTTAAATTCAAAGATTGATTTCAGGACCAGATGGAGGAGAAGCAGGACCATCCTCACTAACATGTTCTGTGGCAGTGAGAAGTAAATGGATACAATTTAGGAATTGAAACTAAAAAAAAATAATTGAGGATAGTGCCACTCGAAGTCTGATAATTCGCTGCTTCTAGAATGTGGAACATTACGAATTATGAGTTTTTATGCCTTTCTTTTATTCTTCATGTATCATAAGCAGAAAATCCTCAACAAATGCATTGATCAACTTTCTATCCCTCTAGACAGACACAGAAGAGAAGACGAATGGATGCTTTAGTGGGAAGGGCTTCCCAGTGTCTTACTGCTTCCTAAAATTGAGCAGCAGATGTGGAGTTAGGGGGGAAAAAAGCTGTAGTTTGCAAGCTTCTGCTACAAAGATGGTTTTCTTATCTAAACATATGTGATTCTTCTTGGCCTCGCCACTCTGCCTTTTTTATCATGCTGATCTCCTACGTGTTTTCAGACTGAAAGGTGCAAAGACACAGCCAAACATTGGGCTTGGACCTGTAGCTTCCTAACATGCTGCATTGTTGCACCAAATGGCTTCTTGAGCTGAGTCCCAAAAGGCCTCCATGGGATTTGGGGATTTTTCTTAAGAAGGTCTGGAGTTATTAAAGGTAACCCATATTCTCCTAAACATTCTGATATAATATATATCTGACTTTAGAAACAATTCACTCTTTTTCTTTAAATTCTTCTACTCAGAGCTGGGGCACCCATGTCTTCCTACTTGAGTCACTGATTGTGCTCAATAAACTGACACCATCCTTAGATCGTGCTGGTGTCGATATATATATTTGTTAAAGGAATTTGTGAGAAAATGAATGTCACCTCCAATGTTTCAAATTATTTTAGACCAATGTATGTATATAAATGTATTTATAGTTATATTTTAAGCAGTATCTGTTAGCGTTACTAAAAGGGAAATAAATTTACTCATTTAATATTTTCTCTAACATAATACAGATTGGCAACAATGCTTTTGCCTTAATGTTGTCTTTGGGCAAAGAAAATCTTTGGAAAGTCACTATACAAATCTGCCTTTTATCGAAAGGCACGTCATTCAGAAGTCCTGATGTTAAAACTCCAACAGTGAAACAGCTCGCCAATGCTTTATTCTCCTGTGGCAGGCTTATAATCATCTTTAAATAGTAAATACAATATTAATTAAATTTTAATGCACCTAAATGATTCCTCACTGAAAGTGTTGACTTTTAGATTGAATAAATTATGTACTTATCCGTTTATTTGTCCATGATTCACGTCTTTATCTAAATTGTTCTTCAAAGGCAGTTTGCGACATCTAGTGGTTGGAATAAATACTGCAAAGGCCTAGTAGTGCTGGCTGGTGGAAAGCCGAGCAAGGCTTTTATAAAACAAGTTTGCGAAGACAGTTTGTGTAAAACATCATGATCTAGTAAAGAGGGCATACAATAGCGTCATTCTTACATTTGAAAACGAATGAGCTTTGGTCATGCCAGAACATATTTCTTTTTTTGATTTGTACATCCTTGGGGATTTATCTGTTTTTTTTTTTTTTTTCAACAGAATGCAACTTTGCAATGCAAACATGATTTTTACTCAGTGCCATTAGTATGAGTCTCATCTGTCGTTATACTAGTTACACTGTGGTTTAATGGTGTTTAGTGAGTGTGAATGAGAGAGAAAGCTGCTATCAGCTAGTTTGCTCTCTGAATACCTTCGGTACCAGGTGTTGACATGGTTAAGGTGCGAACCAGAACACAGCTCAGTTTTCCCATGTGGGTAACAGAAACCCAAGCAGCTGAGCCATCGTTGCTGTCTGTCCAGGTGATTCAACAACAGTCAGGTGAGTATCAATAGCCAGAGATGGGAATTGGATTCCTGGACTCAGCTATTGGTTACAGACCCCTTAACTCGAGCCTACTTTTTTTTAGAAAATCAAAATGCTAATATTAAATGAAAACTCAGGACATTCGTACTCATGGAGACTTTCATCCCTCTATGATGAGTAAGAAGAAACAAATTAAGGAGGAAATGAAAATGCGACAGTCATAGAATATCTAAAGTCGTATGAACATGGAAAGAAATACACACTTTTATGAATGTAACATTCAAAACTCTAGCACTTTGCAATTAAACACTAGTCAGAATTTTTGCCTTACTGGTGATTTCTTTGAGTTTTGAATGACTTTCAGGAGAATAATGAGATATTGCCTTTTGCTGGGAAAGAAACTTCAAAGGAGCTAATGTGTTTTGTAACAGTCACCGAGTAATGTCTGGAGGCTTAATTCAAAAATTTTCCTTCAAAAACTTTATAAATTTGTGTCAAATCAAAATCCTTTTGTTGCTGTGATACCCTGTTTTAGATACAAGTTAATATATTTTACCATTGGCCACATTGAGACATAAAATACTTCCCACATCTTCATTGGAAGGCTGGTGACAGTGTGTCATACTTTAAAAGTAGTCTAGGTGTTCTGTCTTTCCTAGGTTGGAAAGGACATGGGCTGTCTGCTGTGTACAGTAAACCAGGAGCATACAGGGAATCATCATTGCTTTCATCCCATAGGATGATATAAAGTCACTATTAATTTTTATTTGTAAAAAAAAACAAGCTGTGGAGGAATAACTATAGAAGTTTCCCCATCTCTTCACATGCTATAATCAAAGAATAATGCGAGGAAGCAGATAGGCCCTGTCCAGCACGAGTGAAAGAAGAGTAATAAAAATTTCAGCAGGACTAATGCAGGAGGCACTTGAGGAGCAGGAAACATTTTCTAGTAAGAGAGAAGAGTCAAATATATAAATGCATGCATCAGGAGCATGCCAGCAGGACCTTCACATCCTGACTTCACACGCTAGTCATGTGCCACTCCATGAAAAGGATGTCATTCTAAGAACTTGCCAGTAAGTGTGTGGTTATGTCTTCAGTGTGTGAATATCACAGAGTACTTTATAATCCTTTTCCTAGCTCAACATCTCCCCCCATCTATCTTCTCCCCTTTCACTTTTCTTCAGAGGTGAGTACAAGTCTGATTCCTATGAAATGTCAACCTTCCTAAGCTGCCTCAACCTCTTCTTCCCCAGGTTTTTCCAAATCCTCCATTGAATGTAAAAGGCGAATGCACATGTTGAACAATGCATTAGGTGATATCTGTGTGAATTGGGTTGCACACTTCAATCGACTGGGTACTGTAGAGTGCCCATGTCTGCGCTCCCCGCACAGCATCTGGGATGCCTGTTTCTGATGTAGCTTCACTAGTCACGTTTGCTTATGATATAGTTGGTCATGGTTGGCACGTCCTGCTCGAAGGAGATTCCCTCCCATGGACACCCCAAGGGCACTCGGTCTTTACATAAGTGAGGTGGCTAGTGACTGCTTGTGCAAACTGCTTTGCAAAGAAATCTCTGGGAAACTTCTCTAGGTAGTTAAAGACTTTTACGAGTTTGACACCTTTTATCCTCAGCTTTGGGAATGTGCTGTAAACATTAAGAAAGCAGGAGTTCCATTTACAGTCTTGCAGTGTAAGGGTTGATTGCAGTGACCTGTGTGAAAGTAGAACTGACGGATAGGATTAAGAGTTATGTAAGCCCCTTGGGGAAAAATGAGGTTGTTTAACAATTTTCCAGTCCATTTCCTTTCTGTGTCTTGTAGTGTTTTCACTCAAAAAGCACACTATGTCCTTGGCTTTTAATATCATATATTTTCCTTACCTGGTATTTACTAGAACAAAGATGATCAAAATTGACCATCTCAAAATCACATAGTGTAATACCCAATTTTCATGGAATATCTAGCAGATAATTTGTTGTGCATGGTTCATTCTTTTGCGCTCCACTGATGCTGGCAGCGAGAGCTGCACAAAGCTCCTCGAACTAGTTTATCTTCATCAGTTTCAGTTTTCATAGACAGTGGTTTTTCATGATTTTAAAGCTGCAGTGTTTAGAAGTTACTTGTATTCAACTTTAGATTTTTTGTGGAATGTTCACATTGTAGCATGTAACAGTAGTTGATTTTTTTAAAGCAACTACTGTTCCACTGAATTGCATAAGTCTAATTACAACAGTTCATAGAACATGGAGTTAAACAGGGCATTTATTTGGGTAAAAAAAATTTTTATTGGGAGTCCATCTTTGATTTAGAAGTAGAAATACATAATTCATTATTTCTTCACATCTGGATATGATAGGCTCTTGCATACAGTTGCTGTACATCCCCTTAAATGAAAAGCCACAAAACAAAATTGACAACAGGAAGAAAGTTAAAAAAAAATTATTACACCATAAGGTTAAATGACCTGCTACTAAAACCAATGTTCACTGACTCATAGGTCACACAGTAGCATCAGTTTCTCCAAGATTTTTTTGTTTTCTTTTTCATTTGTTCATTGACACATCAGTCGTCCAGAATGATCCGTTTTTATTTGTTCCAGCTGCTTCACTTTTTAAAAGATTTATTCACTTTTTTAATTGGAAAGGCAGACTAACAGAGAGAAGGAAACAGAGAGAAAGATCTTCCATCTAGTTTTTTGCTCCCTAAATGATCACAGTGTCCAGAACGGAGCCAATCCAAAGCCAGGAGCCAGGAGCTTCCTCTGGGTCTTCCACATGAATGCAGGGTCCCAAGGCTTTGGGCTGTCCTCCACTGCTTTCCCAGGCTATAAAAAAGGAGTTGGAAGGGATGTGGTGCTGCTGGGACATGAACTAGTGCCCATATGGGATGCTAGCACTGTCGAGGTGAACACTTAGTCATGGAGTCATTGCACTAGGCCCTATCCAGGGCCTTTTAAGGAAAGTTTATTTATTAATTTTTTAAAGAGTAAACAACCTATGTGTTGCTTTTATTTCCTGTAAATTAAATCTTCAAAATGAAATACAGTGAGAAAAATTGTTGAAGTGTTTCACATAGGGCTAAACCTGTCACAAAATATGCCTGGGGTTCTAGAGAAACAGGGCGCTATTTGGATGTGTATTGCTGAGTCTTCCACTCCTTCAGCCTTTGGGATCTCAGTTGTCAAGGTCTCTGGCAGGTTTCTTTCTCCATAGCACACAAGAGGTCATGACCTTAGGTGGAGACATCACAGTGCAGGCTCAGTGTGATGAGATTTCTTGGAGTGGAGGGAACTGTTTTGTTGTTTTCTTGTTGTTTATCTGCCAAACATTTTATTATAGTCTCCTCCTTCTTTAGGAAAAAAAAAAAAAAAAAAAGAAAGAAAGTTCAGCTTTTCTCTTAGGAAGCACTGTATTCAGTTTTCCCTCCTTGTACGTGGCTGCAGCATCCCTAAAGTGCGTTTAGGGATGCCGTAGGACGCAGGCAGACTCACCTAAGGCAAACAGCTCCAGGTGCAGGACCTCACTGCACTTATCTCTCAAGAAAGGGACACACACTTCTTCCTCGAGTGACTGAGAGAACCTGGAGCTCTTTGAGGGAGTATTGTTACTGTAACCCAGAAATGAGGCCCCGCAAATAAAAACAGATCCCTGATGCAAAGCAGGAGTCCTGATGACATCGTTGGGTTGCTGCATCTAATGTGCTTGGAGCCAGACGGTTCTTGACTTCCAGATTATGTGAAACGATTAAGGCCATTTCCCCCTTAAGACAGTTTGAGTTGATTTTCTATCACTTGTAGTCGGAAGAGTTCTGAATAATGCATTTAAGATGCTCAGTCTGCAAGTGCACACACATTTTCCACATGGCAACTCCTTTAGATAAATGGTGGCCCGGGTGTTAAATGGGGAATAACTACCAGGCGTGCTGGGGTAGATAGTCAAATCACTGAAAAGTATAGTTATTCCTGAACAGGAGCAATTTGGTTCTGTGTCAGACAACAGCCATTTTCTCTCTGTGAGCAATGGAAATTTCCATTTTACCTTCATTGCATTTAGAATTTCATACCCATCAACTGCTTCTTGAAATGGTTGATATGAAAATATTGATATTTAAGATATTGAATCCTATGGGCCCGGCGCCGTGGCCTAGTAGCTAAAGTCCTCGCCTTGAATGCCCCAGGATCCCATATGGGCGCCGGTTCTAATCCCGGCAGCTCCACTTCCCATCCAGCTCCCTGCTTGTGGCCTGGGAAAGCAGTCAAGGACGGCCCAAAGCTTTGGGACCCTGCACCCGCGTGGGAGACCTGGAGGAGTTTCCTGGTTCCGGGCATCGGATCGGCGCGCACCGGCCTGTTGCGGCTCACTTGGGGAGTGAATCATCGGACGGAAGATCTTCCTCTGTCTCTCCTCCTCTCTCTGTATATCTGACTTTGTAATAAAAATAAATCTTTTAAAAAAAAAGATATTGAATCTTAGATTCATTACTATGATATATTATTATCAGTGGGTCACAGAACATGAAAGTATCAAATCATGTATTTTTCTTTAAGAAATATGTATACATATATATATGGTTTTAAGAGTATGTATGAAAAATATTTACATATGATTTTATAAAGCGTTAAATCTGATTATAATAGTTTTTTGTATTCTTTACTTTTTTGTCAACTATCTTTATATACATAAACAAAACAATTGAAAAGCCATACTGTAAATGTTTACCACTACTTGTGTTATCATTATTATTATAAAGATGATGAAATGCAAGTGGTTGGACAAATATAATGTTTGCAGTATAGAATCATTCATTACATTTCTCACTGTGCAACAGTGCAAAACTGTGAGCCAAAGAAAAAGTTTGCAAAATTATTTTTTCCTGTTTTCCTGGAGATGGTTCAAATTTATCTATTTGCCTCTCAGCTTTGGCTGCTGTGAAGAGTTTTAGGTGACTCCCACCCTGGTTCATATCCTTTGGAGAGTTAACAAATGGGATAAACCCATGGAAAGGTCTGATATAGTCACAGCTGGAGAGCTGGAGCCCTCAACATTGTGAATGACTGTTACAGGAGAGCCCAGAAACCTCAGATTCAATTGACAGATGCAGGAAGGGAAGATATCAAAGGAACTGTACAAATACTTCTTTAAAGACTTTGGCTGTAGCGATGTTCAGACAGGTGCAATCTAAATTATTAAACAGTAGAAAGGGATCTTTATTGGTTTTTTAGTCTGTTTCTTATAGGATAAAACAGAAAAAGAAAAACTAACAGGCACACACAGAAGAGAATGAGTTCCACAAATCTACTAAATCAGAAATTCTGATAAAATGCAAATAAATGATCCCTTGGTGACACCCTCATGTATACTCCTTTCTTGACTTCAGGAAAATCTCATGAGCACAAACAATAAGCCATACAACAGCCACTCAGCGTCAAAATGTGGCTCTCAGAGCAACGAAGAAGCAATAACTTTTTTAGAGTGTTGTTGCCGGTAGAGGAAGGGAACAGAGAAGCTCTGTACTCAAGGTCAGCGACCCTTCATGTGCTCTGCTTTTGTGGTTTTGCCACTTTTCCAACTGCATGAAGCAGTCTTTTTGCCCCCTGAGTTTGCTTTGGGAACTTGTTTGATATCAGTGGTACCTGAGAGACGTGACCAGGGTCTTGAATTGTGTATGTACATCAGTTCTTAATTATTGACTTTTTTTAATGCTTCTGTAACTTTCTCAAAACTTTTCTATACGATAATAGAAATATTATCAGCCTTAGCATCAGAATTAATAGACAGGGATGTGACATTAGCACACCCTCACAGGGCAGTCAATCATGACTGGATCTGCAAATGGAAACTTCCATAGCAGTCTAGCATATATCAGCAGGACCATGACCTTGGGATAATTGCTTGCTGTAGTTTGCAAATGAGTTTGGGCATATGTGTTATGCAGCCTTCTTCTGACAATAACTGCTTCAAATGCTGTGAGAGATTTTAAAAATTCAGCTCTGTTTTACTTCGTACACCAAATTGCTCTGGGTGCTGCAGTTTCGCTTACTCTCCTATCACCTCGTGCTGTTTGCTCTACTTGTTTAGCGCCTCATTCATCAACAAAGCAACTGAGAAACTGAGCTTTGCAGACTCCTGATATTACATTTTCTCAACCCAAACAATCCCAAGAGCAGCACTGGAGCAGCACCAGGAGATAAAGTTCATGTAACCAATAAGCAAAGGTGGGCTGTACACCATAGATGTATCAGTGGGATCCGTTGCAAAGCATTTATCATTTTTCCAATCTGATAACATGCATGCATATAAACTACCTGATCCACAAAACCCTCCGTTTTGTGGGAGAGAAGTTCTGGCACTAATGAGCAAGTGACATCATTCTGAATACTTGGAGTATAAGATGGAACATGTCTGGACACCAGAGAATCCATTTCCTGGAAGAGGAAAATGCTGGCAATCTGCTTATGAAATGTGAAAATGAAATTACAAGACGGGTAGAGCAGCAGTAGGCTTCTCCTTCATCTGGAGTCTGGCAGTGTCCTCCTGCCCTTTAGACCTTGGGTGAGTCCAGGATTCTGGTAAGGAAGCATGGAAATAGGTATTCTTTGATTCGCTGGGACAGGAACGCTCACACATTCAGTAATCATCTTTTACTTCCATTTTCAAATTAGTTGCTGCAATCATAAGCTTTTCCGAAATCATCCCCATCAGGCTTTCATTGCATGAGAGAGTTTAGCCAGTGCGCACCTGCAGTGCTTTCCCTTTGCCAACAGACACAAATGATATTTTATGTGCTTGCTTTGCAGTTTTCCATGTGGTCATCAAGTAAATCCCACCTAGTGCTCTTCAGAAAATCATCCACGTGTTCTTTCCTTTCCTAACTGGGTCACAGCCTCTAGACTTTCTACTTACCCCCACCCCAGTATATTTGGCAAGATGACTTGGGTTTAACTCTTCTACTTGTCCTTTTTTTTTTTTAACCCTTCCTCCCTGTGATCATCTAAGTGGCAGCCACAGTGAAGATGGATAATGCTGCAAGTTTTCTACTGTGTGTTGTGAAGCTGCTGGGGTTTATATGATCATTGTCTTCAATAAATAACAGTTCTGCGCCAGCTCGTGTTTCTGTTAAGACTGGGATTGTTTGTTGTAATAGCCACTTTATCACATTCACTGCTGATTTTCACAGGAGCTAGTCTCTATCGAGATAAAAGTCTGGTTTCTTATTTCATATTTGTGAGTAATGGCAGCAGACAGCCGGAGAGGAAGGGGGCTTGGAGGAATGGGACTGCAGTGGGAGGTGCCTGTCGGTGTGACGGACAGTGGGAGGTGCCTGTCGGTGTGACGGACAGCAGCACTTGCACCTGCACATTCACGAGTGACCCCAGGTCTCAAAGTTCTGAGTTCCCCATGTTCTGATTTTAACAGCATCTCCATTTGGACGTTTGGGCAGGGGAGGGAGAGTGAGGAAGCAAAAACCATCTGAAGAGTTCTGTTCCGTAAATCACACAGAGCAACAGTGTCAGCGAGTGACTCGCTGGTGATGATTATTCAGCATCTCATAAACACATTGCCCTTCCCTTCGAAGTGATATGGCAATAAGAATGTGAGAGTAGACGGCTTCTTCACTTCCGCATATGTTTGCAGCACTGAAGCTACGAAGGTGCTGCCATATTCCCAGGTTTGCATGAGAGTGTCCTTCACGTGCGGCGCCGAGCATTGCAAGCTTCCATTTTGTTAAATATGTGGGACAGTCTACTCCATGCATGTACAAATCAAAAGGGCTAAAACTAATGACTCGAATTATGAAAAGACTTCAGTCTGTCAGCTTTATGGATTTCTATTCACATCTGGAACATATTCTAATTCAAGCAGTTGCACACACACACACACACACACACACACTGTGCTTTGAAAGGCAGAGTGACAATGAGGCGGTTTGAAAGGGAGAAAGAGATGGCTTCCATTTGAGGACTGCCTTCCCCAAATGAAAGCAGCAATTAAAACTGCACCAAGGTGAAGCCAGGAGCCTGGAACCCTGTTCAGGTCTCCATGTTGGGGGTAGGAATATGAGCACTGGGGCATCCGATGCGCATCCCAGGCACACAGGCAGGGAGATAGAAAGGAAGTGGTTCAGGTATCACAAATGGTGGATTAACCAGTTGTGCCACAACAACACCAGCCCCACATTCATCTATTTGTGTATATTAATTTTTATTTCCAAAGGTACGTAATAGCCCCATTCTTAGAACTGATTTAGACTTGGAACTGGTGTCATGTCTCAGTAAGCTGCTGCTTGTAACTTTGGTATCCCACTTCAGTGTACCGTGTTGAGTCCTAGCTATTCTAGATCCAGTCCAGATTTCTGCTGTTGCATGTGGGAAGGCAGTGGGTGATGTCCTAAGTGTGCATATTTCTTTTTCTCTCTGTCACCCTGCCAAATGCGCAAATAAACGTTTAAGAAGCTCCTCTCATGTATTTTAGTTAAAGATGTGGTTACTTAATACTATTTTTGATTTTTTTTCTAACTTTCCTTCAATTCTTAAAAAATAGCTAAAAGTAAGCACTGCTGCGGTTATGTAAATGTTATTTATAATAAGCCAAGATAAATGCAGTTTCTAGATTTCTCTGAAATTAATAATTTACACAATATATTACTCTTCGGGTTGAGGGAAATTTCTATATCTAATTATTGCTAATGCATCCTCCAAATCATCACTTGAGGTATAAATAACACAGAAATGTCAGCTGTTTCATTCAGCAATACAGTTGTTTTATTTTTATTCTTCCCATTTATTTCCTATGTTCCTTCTTTTCCTAGAACTTCTGAACTTCTGCTTGAATTTGCATGCTTGTTTTGGTGAGGCACATCACCCCATTGCTTCTTGCAACAGTACGCATGGCAGGTATCATTATGGAGATTTTTATCTCACATCATTAATAAGGCAGTACAAATGGTAATAAGGTTAAGTGACAGAATCTAAATCACAAACTCAGCAAAGCAGAGCCTGGCCGCAGTTATCTAGCGAAGGATGGGGCTGAGGTTTGCTCCGACGGATAACCAAAGAGAGAACCAAGGAGGACTCTTGAGCATTGGCGTGGACTGGTTTCTATCCAGGAGGAGGAAAACTGTAAGACACTGTGATCTGAAAATGCAGGAGACCCACTGAAAATTATACTTTGATGATATACCTGCATACCCTTTCCTGGTTCCTCTCTGGAACTTCTGTTTTTTTCACACACTTTGCCTTGAATTTTCCTTGGGGGTTCCTGGTTTGTTTTTGTTTTTGTTTTTGTTTTGACCTATCTCGCTCTCTACAAGTTTACCCTTCTTGATGAGAGCTGTCCTCAACTGTACCTGTTGATTTGTATTATTCATTTATGCTTTGGTTTGCTGTCATTTTTTTCTTGGCTGCTACCATCATTCATAATATAGTTTGCATTCCATGACTAGGAAATAATCTAGCTGTGGAGATTCCGGGAAGTTACTAGGAAAATTGAGTTCAGGTCCAACTCAAGTTTTATCTTAATCTCTTTGTTTACAAAAGATGCTTTTGATTTTAGCAAAAGCTAGCATCAGGTACTCTTCATTCTTCCCAGGGACTAAATCCTTCTTCTTCTTGTAAGAACTGGCAGTTAGGGAAGGAGGAAACCCTGAGACAGTCCCTCAGCTCACTAGGACGTGGGAAGGAAGTTATGTTCTTGAAAACTTCTAGTGGTGACCTCTGCTTTAGCAGTACTTCCAGATGGGGCTCCCTGTTTTGGTCCCTTTCGAGTATTTATAGAATATATTGAATCAACTTCTGGTTTCCCCACTACCATAGCCTAGGACTGAAAACTTAGGGGCACAGTGTGTTATTTACCGTCAACTTCTCTGCTTGTCAATTTTAAAAACTACTTTTTTGTCTTTTCCAAAACTCATTTTTATTTTTTATTTTAGGTATTTTAGATTCTTTAAAAGAAATTTTAGGAAACAGCTGAGTTTAGTGGCTGTTTTCATTTTTCTTTTGGAGAGCAATGTGTCTCACTTATTCTTTTACAATGTCATTGCTGTATTAACACATCTGTAAAACATATGCTAGAATTATTAGGACACAAATTTTCCTGAGATTTTCTGAGATGTCATTTTTACTCTTATGGAATTCTCTGCTTTACCTGCATATGTAAATTAACACTGGGATATTCCTCAAAGTTTATTATTACTTAATTAAATAGATTCATGCTCTGGAACACATGGAGATCATGAAGAATAAATGTAAAATATCTAAAATGAAAAAAATTATAATCAATATCTGATTCCAAAAGTGCTTTTGAAGTGATCAGCAGCCATGCACAGCTTGTGGATAAAGCATTAGTTGATAACAGAACATTTCTATCATTGCAAAAAAGCTCTATTAAATAGCACCTGTTTAAAGATGACACTGGGTCACACAGTAATGATGCATTTCCTTTTCAGGGCTCTTTCGTGCTTTCTGATTCCCTTTAGAACTTCTCAATGTTCTTGATTCAACCATGCAACATGTAATGTTGAATCAGGTATAGGTATCTATCCCGTCAGATGTCTAACATTTCTTAACT
Source organism: Ochotona princeps (assembly GCF_030435755.1). Lineage (NCBI taxonomy): Eukaryota > Metazoa > Chordata > Mammalia > Lagomorpha > Ochotonidae > Ochotona > Ochotona princeps. The sequence continues at coordinate 29,132,924 of NC_080854.1, forward strand.
TGTTTTCTTCCTTTCTTGAGAAAGATTCAATGTGTTATTATTGTGGATCTGAACTACGTGGTCAAACACCAGAATTTCGTACTCTCTAGCTCTAGCCTCTTACCCGTTAGCAAGCTTTCCCAACTCCTCTCCCTCTTTGTATCCCTCCTCTGGTAACCAGCAGTGTTCTTTGGATTTCTTTTGCATTGCTACACACACACACACACACACACACACACACATCATGTGAAACATTTTTGTGTTTGGGTTATTTCACTGAACATGAATTCCAGTGCCAGTCATATTGTTGGAAATGACAAACGTCTATCACTTTTTAATGGCAGAATAGTGTTCCAGTGTAAATATACAATACTTTTTCTACTGATTCATCAGTAATTCGGTGATTAGATTGTCTCCAGTTCTTGACTCTGCTGTATTGAATACCTGGAAGTAGAGACAGCAGAAAGATTGCATTTATTTTGGATGTATACTCAGCAGTGGGATTGCCAGCTGGTGCGTCTGGTGCTTCTACTTTTGGTTTCGTGGGAGCCAACATGGTTTTTTTTTTACTATGATTGTGATAATTGATATTCCCATCAGTAGTACAAAAAAGTTTTCTTTTCTCCAAATTCTCACCAAATTCATGTTTGATTATGTATGATAATGTACATTTTATTTGCATTTTTTCAATAATTAATGATTCTAAATATTTGTTTAATACACCTGGTCTCATATACCTGGTTTAATATACATAGTCTCATTCCCATTTTTAATTGGATCATCTCATTGGAATTTAATCTAATTTAATCTAATTTGAATATTTACAGGCTAACAGTTCAAGATGTTATACAAATAATATTAGTAGCATTAATAAGTATGTGTTAAAAATGTATTCCCAAAATTTTTGTTAATGATACATATAAATGACATCTTTGAAAAAAGACTGGATTATAAGAGCAAAACACTACCAATGAATTAATCTGTTCGTGAATTGTTGAATGAGATTTGAAAGGTAATTTTGTTATAAAACTACCTTTATTTTGCTACCATGCTCTGTCTCATTAGATTATACCTTTTGCCATGCAAGAGATCTCTCGCCAAATGCTGAACAGTAGTGGGTACAATGTTCTAATTCTTCCTAGACTCCAACATCGGATTTAAATGAACACCTTTATTTTATATTCAAATCTCAGACATTTGATTAGAAGAACTGAAAACAGGCTAAGTCTGTGCAAGATTGTATTAGAGAAATGAAAAGCTAATTCTCCAGGAAGATAAGAGAGATTTGCAGTGAGAATGTGAAAGAGAATGGAAAGGGAACTTGGGCCATGGACAATCTCCTTTTCCGTTATAGTCTTACTGCCTGTGTGAAGTCAGCTCTTTCGTTCTGAGTTCCGTGATAAAATCCTGTTGTCACGGTCACCCTTGTCTTCTTGTCTTCTTCCAGATTGCTCCCCTGCATTCCATCTCAGTCTGTAAAACCTGTCCTCCAGTTGTTGTATCAACCAATTTGAATCTAGATTTAGTAGTCCCACGATATGTTCGGATGAGTTAAGCAGTTGCTAATATTCAAAACAGTGCTTCCACTGCATAAGGTCATGCCTGTCAGTAGGAAGGAACAAATCAATTTTCTGATATTTTAATAAAATATCAGAACTATTAAATCATTAAGTACCATTTAATGTATTCCATTTTTGATAATTGTGTTTTTATCATTTAAATATGGTATATTTGCCTGATGTCAAAAGATATAAAGAAGCATTTTAATACTTTTGTAGAAGATGAAATGTAAGTTTTGTCTAAATTCTTTCTAAAGTTTCACTTTCTTTTAAATTAATTACGTTGCATTGTGTGACACAGTTTCATAGGCTCTGGGATTCCCCCAACCCCTCTCCGTGCCCTCCCCCCTTGGTGGATTCCTCCACTTTGTTGCAGTGTTACAGTTCAAATTCAGTCAAGATTCTTTCTTTGCAAACATATACCAAGCATAGAGTCCAGCATCTTATTGTCCAGATAAATTCAACAGTTTCTTGGGGAGACCATCTCTGGTCTGAAACTAGAGCTGGCCGAATATCATCCCGATCAATTGAAAGCCCCAACACAACATCAACAACAATTTACAAAATTATGGAATTAATTGACATGGTATTGAGTAAATCAATATGTTAAGACCAAGCAAGTTCTTAAAAATAGCTCTGATATATATAGGTCTCCCACACAGGTGCAGGGTCCCAATGCTTTGGGCCATCCTCAACTGCTTTCCCAGGCCACCAGCAAGGAGCTGGAAGGGAAGTGGAGCAGCTGGGACACAAACCAGCATCCATATGGGATCCCAGCAAGTTGCAAGGCAAGGATTTAGCTAGGCTACCATGCCGAACTTCTGTCTGATATTTCATTGGCTTATGGAAGATAAAATGTTGTTGCAATTGACTGAAAATCATTGTAACTTGTGTTGTGTCATATTCAGTTAGTTTTTGACAAAGTTCCCATACACTAAAGAATGTGCTACTTCAGAATCTTTAATCATCATTTTTAGAAGTTTGATAACCTACTCAAAATTCTCTGAATACTCACTAGTGTTTGTATTATTTTAGTGGCATTGTCAGCATAAAATAATTCCAAAAAGTGCGTGGAAAAATAAAATTAGAAGAGAAATATTTTGGTCCACTATTTTTTGTGCCATGAGTAGTTGTCTTTCAAACTATGCAATTTCAAAAAACTTTCTTGAAGATTCCCACATATGTCCTTTACAAAAATAAAAAGAAAGAAAGAGAATCAAATTATCTCTCAGCATCCTTTTTTCTTTTAATATTTCCTGTTCTTTACAATTACTGGCATGGTATAATATTGATAATACTGCTATACTTTTAGTGTAATTTCATGCAATGAGTTTTATTGAGTTCCTCTCTTCCAGTCACTCCCTGCTGTTCCAAACCATAAAGAGGCAGCTGGATGAGGAAGTGGAGCAGCTGCTACAGGGGTGCTACAGTGTTAGGCTGCAGTGTGCCCCTGCAATGCTTAAGGAACCAAATCCCCCAGCACCCCATTTTGTTTAACTAAATTGTGATATTGCCCAAAGTTTGTTACAGAAATTAAGACGATAAATATACTTAATGACCCAATGTTACTCTTTATAAAGTGTGAGAAGCATTTTTCTCATCGTTTCATTGAAAATCTATTTAAGAGCTAAAACATAAAATGTTATGCACAAAGAGGCATGTTGATTGTATATTTTCCTAATTAAAAAACAGAAGAGTGGCTTCTAAAAAGCATTATTATTTTCTGGAAATATAAGCATGTATACATTTTGTGGAAATGTAAGCATATGTGCATTTTAGTTTTAAAGATCTAGTACTTGGCTAAAAACAAAGTCATCCTCTATTATGCTTTCATTTGAATACAAAATAATATAAACTATGTTCTTATTTATAATTATGAAAGCATGCTATAAACTAGGGAAGTATTACTAAGAGACACAAACAAGCTGTGCTCATTTATTTGATGAAGCTTCATGCTTTTATTAAAAACATTGCAATAATATTTGAATACTAAATGATTATCAGTACATATTGTCAAAGCTGATAATTAAGACGTGCCCTTTCTGTAATGCAGTGGCTACATTCAGGACATGGTCTGACTCCTGAGTAAAATTCAGCTAAGGTCAGACACAGCGACCATAAACCAGATCTTGAGGCATACCATCGAGTACCATGGCCTGGTCAATGCAATCCCCAATAACTTCTACCAGACTTGGCTCCCCAGCCATGGTTTTTGCATATGTCAGCATGTGCTGCAGCTTTGCCAGTCTGTCCCAATCCCAGCTGGATCTTGTGCACATCCATGGATGTTGCAGCTTAGCTTAACCCACACAGCCCCTAAGAACAGCCCACAGGCATTACCAGCCTGCCTGTTACTGGCCCTGGCTCTCATAATCGTCACTGGGATCCACAACCCAATGAAAAAGTGTCCACAGTTCCCCTACCAGGCCCATTCCCAGCCCTAGATTTTGTGCCTGCCAGGGAGTACTGTGGACCAGCCTGACATGACTGGCACCCATTACTTGCAATGTCCAGGAGGTGCTGCAACCTTGCTTGGCTTGCCCATACCTGTTCTGGCTCTTGTATGATCCAGTAGGTGTTACAGCCTGGCCCTGTCTGGGTTGCCTCTGTATCAGCTCACCCCCAAACCAGAGTCACACTGGTAAGCGGAAGTAGCAGCCCAGAAAGGATATCCCTGAAGTTCCCCTGCCAGGCTTGCTTCTAGCCCCAAGAATTGCACGTGCTATGGGGTGTTGCAGCCCAGGCTTAATTCACAAGAAAGTACTGTAGCCTGGCTCAACCTGACCCACCCCAGACCCAGCAGCCCAGCCCAAGTTGGCCAAAACCCAGTGTTCATGTGTACTAGCAGGTATTGTGATCCAACCTGACCTGACCTACACCTCATCCTGGCTCTCACTCATGCCGTATGTGCTGTGTACTGATCAAACTAGGCTACCCCCAGTCCCAGGTCATACTTATGCTGATGACTGATGCATCCTAGCCTGGCTTGGCCTGCCCCTAGCCCTGGCTCTCATGTTTCCTAGTGGGAGCTGTAACCTAACAGAGGATTTGCCCAAGTTCCCCTTCCAGGCCTGCTTTTAGCTGCAGATCTCAAGCATGCTGGTGGATGCTATGACCACGCTTGAAATAATCTGCCCTCAAGTCCTGGTCTTTGCGTGTGCTGCAGTCTGCTCCAGCATGCCTTCTCCAAGCCCAGTGTTTCTCACCTTCCCCAAATATCTTAAAATGGAGTTGAGCAATGGTTAGATGGTAAAGCAATGAGAAATGTTAGAGTCTGTGGTTTAAAAAAAAAAAAAAAGCAGTGCTACGAAAATGTGGAGATTATAATCAAGATCCTGGCTTTGTCATTGTTCCGTTTAAATGAAATACACGCTGTTTAACCAGGTGGAAAACATAGATGACGATCAGATACTATTCCCTGTCACACAGTTCTGTAGAGGAAGAGATAACCAAGACACAGGTATACTGAAGAAGACTAAATGGTCCACTGAGAAATGAGAGCTGAGAAAAAAAATGAGGAGAAAATAAAAAATTACAATTTGAAGAAAGAAATTAGAGTAAACCATGTGAATGTAGGCAAAGAATACAGACAAGCTTGAGTGGGAGGCAGTAGGCTCACTGCATGGCAAACCACTCCCTGCAGGTCAATGCAAGAGTTAAGTTCAGGGTGGCTGCTGCTGTGAGCAGTTGGTGTAAACATTAGCAATGGGCAGTATCGATCTCCAGTTCTTCCAGAAATAGATTCTAGAAAGTGTTTAGGGAGCCATAAGTAATGGAAAAGCCTGCAGTGAGTGACTTAAATGAACCGTATACATTCATAAATATAGTATCACTGATCTCACATTTTTGTGTTTTCAATTCTTTGGTAAAAGTCTCAAGAGTTGTTATGAATAAAGTGAAGAGCTCTGTATTTTGTTGGGAAGCAGGTAAAACACGTTTCCTAGCGAGTAGATTTGGAGACATAATGAAGTTAAATTTTAGAATGACAAACGAATGGAGATCAGGCTGAGAACACTCTTGAGGCTTAACTGCATGTAGTCATCCATGGCCCTTACTTGAAGGTTTAGACAGAACAGCAATATGCTTAAAACCCTGTAATCAACAGTAGCAGGGACGGGTTCAGATACTATTCCGTTTAAATTGTTCAGTAATTGACTGGAAGTAGATGGAAATGTTACTCCTTTATTACGATGTTGAAAAATTGTAACAGCCACACTGATGAAAGTTTTTACTCTATTCCATTTATTATCTTAAGCCATTTATATGAATTTTTCCCTGAATTAATGCATAAACCGATTTCCAAGATAGTATTCCCATTTCAGATTTGAATTAACAGAGGCTTAGAAAGTTTAAGGAACTTGCCAAATTTTGTTAATTTGGAGGTAGAAGTAGTCTAACTCCACACATAAAATAACACACTAAAATGGATTTGTGGCCTCAAGGGAGCATAAAGGTTGAAGGTGAAATTCAGGCAGATTTGATGAAAGTTCATTCTCTTGCCATTGATTCCAGCTGTGGCCTATTGTGCTTGACAGTCTCTAGCCATGTATCCACCAAAATATGGAACCAGCTGTAGCAGGAACAGATACATGCACACCAATGTCCAGAGAAATGAGAGCATGCTTCTTAGCAAACCCAAAAACTTTTTAAAATTGGACATATTTACGCCTTGGATAATTCTTAGGAGCCAGTGGAAAGAATGGCTTACGTGTGTTTAATTGAAACATGAAACAGTTACCTCCACAATCTGACTTTCCTTACACATGCAAGAATGATTGACACAATGCTTTATGAATACATACATATAGGCACTTTGTAAGACTTAGTGGGCTTACTTTTGACAGAAATTACCAGTGTCTACTAAAATTACATTAGTGTCATTAAAAATTAAAATAGCTTGCACTAGATCATGTATCAAGTCAGAATAGGTTATAAGACTTAGAACTTCTGAATTTTGTTGATATGCACTTATTTACATTATATGCATATTTAAGAGAAAGGCAAAACTGAAGCAAGGCAAATAGAAAAAAGAAGAGTAAAATGAATATGTTTGTAAGTTATTGATATCTAAGCCATTGCCTGGAACCTCTTCCGGGTTTCCCACAGAGGTGCAGGGTCCCAACGCTTTGGGCCATCTTCTGCTACGTTCCCAGGCCACAAGCAGGGAGCTGGATGGGAAGCGGGGCTGCCAGGATTAGATTGGAGCTCATATGGGATCCTGGTATGTGCAAGACAAGGACTTTAGCCGCTGGACTACTGTGGTGGGCCTGTGAAAGTATTTTGAATGCTTGCATTTCATCATGGTTTGACGAAATTTCCTGACATCTATGAAAATAATTTCTCAATGATATTGCGCATGATTTAGATGGTATTGTGGCATCATCACAAGTTGAAGTTCAGTGTGTATCAATAAAGTTTTCAGCATTTATATTGGCATTCATGATATAATTCTTGGCACACAATGGAGAGATAAAGTGCTCACAAAAATTGATTCACTTTTCTATCAAAGTATGTTTGAGTCACAAGGTGTAAATATGTATATTTTAAATGGGATGTATCTTGGAGGAAAGTTTTATAGCCCTGGCATGCTTTTAAACTGTGGACTGAATAATGAATCATAAATTAATGCTTTAGGTATGCTGGGGCAACCAGAGCTTGGCTAAGTTAGATCAGGCTTGGAAGCAGAAAAAGCAAAATTGGCTGCTATGATCGTGTGAGAACAGTTCAAATGCAGCACAATTTGTACTCTGGGGGAATTATATAAAGTTGTTCTTTTTTATTCCATGTGAAAGGAATGTATGTTGTATGTATTTAGCAAATGTTTGAGCTCTTCCCAGGGTATGCAACAATATGATCCCAGTGTCATTATAGTTGACATATAAAATATTTTAATATTTGTAAATATAATAGTCTCATTTATTTGAAAATCAGAACGAGCTCTCTCATCCATTGGTCACTCTCCAAACACCCACAAAAAGAGCTAGGAAACCAATCTGCCTCTCCCGTGTGTGTGGCCCGGACCAAATTACACCAGTCTTCATGGTGAATGGATTGTTTTCCCTCTTCTTGCTGGAACCTCCTGGCAGTTAGGCCTGGGAGCAAACTGAACCCATTTTAGATGGAACTCATGGGATGCCAAGTTGGTATTATTTTCTCAGTGGGATCCGTGAAATGCATTAAGCCAGAAGTAAATGCTCCACTCAGTTTGTGCTTGCTCACTTTTTCCCCTCCCCCAGAACCTTTGCCACAGAACTTAGAATGGCTCCCAATGTAGCACTGGTGGGGATCTGGGCCAGGAGATCACCCCGTTCCCACATCTGTCTGCTAGGGCTCTGCCGGTATGTTTCTGCCAATCTCCAGGTGCCCCTCTGCCATTGGGTTGTCCTCTACTGTTTCCTGGGATTGAGTTCTACTTGTTTCTCCTTGCCTAATCCTTCTCCGTCCATTTTTGTTATGTTGAGCTTTTTTTTTTTTTTTTTAATTAAAATGTCTTTAGTTTGATAGGACTGCAGACAGAGGGAATGAAAATACTATCCTCTGTATGAGATAAAAAGCACAAGTTCATAGAAGTGAAGTAGAGCTGGGGCATTAATGGTGAGGCCAGTTTCCGCCAGGCAGCAGGACCACCTGGGTAAGAGCACAGATGCAAGTCAGACCCTAATCATACACAAGGAATAAGTGTGAACCCTCATGGCATGGGTTCTCTGGCAGCACAGTTGGAATCTAATCCAAAAGGGACATTTGAGGGCCTGGCGGCGTGGCCTAGCGGCTAAAGTCCTCGCCTTAAACGCCCCGGGATCCTATATGGGCGCCGGTTCTAATCCCGGCAGCCCCACTTCCCATCCAGCTCCCTGCTTGTGGCCTGGGAAAGCAGTCGAGGACGGCCCAATGCATTGGGACCCTGCACCCGCGTGGGAGACCCGGAGGAGGTTCCAGGTTCCCGGCTTCGTATTGGCGCGCACCGGCCCGTTGCGGCTCATTTGGGGAGTGAATCATCGGACAGAAGATCTTCCTCTCTGTCTCTCCTCCTCTCTGTATTTCTGACTGTAATAAAATGAATAACTCTTTAAAAAAAAAAGGGACATTTGAAACCTGTTCATGTTGCATTATCTCTAGCATGCCAGTCCATTCAGAAGATGTTTTAATTAGGGATAAAGTCATATGGCAGCTTGCATGCTTTGCTCTGTTTTGATTTTACCAATTTAAAAAATATATTTATTTATTTATTATTGGAAAGTCAGATACACTGAGAGGAGGAGAGTCAGAGGAAGATCTTCTGTGCGATAGCGATAATTCAATCCCCAAGTGCCCGAAATGGCTGGAACTGAGCCTATCCGGAGCCAGGAACTGCAAGCCTTTTCCAGGTCTCCCACTCAAACACAGGTTCCAAAGGCATTGGGTTATCCTCTACTGCTTTCTCTGACCACAGGCAGGGAGCTGGATTGAAAGTAGAGCAACTGGGACACGAACCGGTGCGCAGATGGAATCCCACTCATGCAAGATGAGGACTTTAGCTGCTATGCTACCATGTTAAGGCCAATTTTACCTATTTTGTTTTGATCAAGGAGAATATTATAAGCAATCTTGTGTGTAAAGTCAATGCCTATAATGCTGGTTTGTAAGGAATTTGGAGGAGAAAGCAGTTGGGATTCAGTTTAGCCTTGCAGTTGTGAGGAGCGAATAGCTTACAGCTACTGAGAAAGTTGTAGCAAGTAGAAAGTAGAAAGCTGCAAAGATACATACAATGCATGCATATTTGTACATCTCGAAAAGTAAATGTTTGTGTAGCATTTATCAGGCCAAATGCTTATTGCTTGAATTTGTGTATTCTTTTTTTTTTTTGAAAGTTTTTTTTGTGGTAGTTGTTTTTGATATGTGAGAGTAATTCTCTGTATCTAGTAGGTACTATTAAATATTGAATCAGTGAGAGAAGCTATTAGTAAATCAGTAAATAACTACCTAGAATTATGGATTAGTAGGGCTGATTGCTACATCTTGTAAGACAAAGCCTTTTTGTTTGAAGAGAAATAACTATCATTTATGTGACAAATTACTTCTAAAATATCTGTCAAGGCATCATATTATCAATCTTAATCAAACTAAATAAAGTAAGATTAGCACATGACAAATATGCAAGGGTACTTTAAACATTTGTGGAAAATGAAATTCAAAGTTTATTTTCATGTCAAATTTTTTAAATCGTTGCATATTTTCGTAATATCGGTGTTACAAAATTAGAGCAATCATGTGCATGGATTTCAAAAATTTTTGCACCAAAAATACCAATTTTTAAAATTTCATTTCTACAAATATTTTGAATCCTCTCGTATACATGCAAAAGATTATTCAAAACGTAAAACTCAAAGTAAATATGATGAAAACTAATAACTATACTTTGTATAGATGTATGAGTAGATTACATCAATAGGCATATGTGGATGAAATGATGAATCAGGAATTTTAGTGTATTCTGCAATCATGAGTGCACACACACAAAAGATAAGAATAAATGAAATGTACAGGTGCTAGTCTTCACACATGGTATAACAAGTGCAAATAAGAACAAGGACAGTTGATGAAAATGCTAGAAATCACATCCTGCTTCAGAAATGAAATTTTAGTCAATCTTTCGAAGTTAATGTGAGTGTCATGTGTAGTGTTTTCCAGTCATCTGAACCGTAAAAGTTCGCACATCAGTTAAAATAATAGAATGTTTATGTGTTTTATAACATGGATGCTAAACATGCTGTCTGATGACTGTAGTTCATTTTAAATGGCAGTAATATGCATGGACATTCACAGCTGCTGTTGACATGCTGTGTGGGATGCCCACATATCACTCTGGGTTGTTCAGGTTGAAGTCCTGGCTCCTCTCTGAGTTCAAATTCTGCTGATTTGCTTTCTAGGATACATAAGGTGTTGATCCAAGTATTTGAGTTCCTGCAAACCTATGGGAAGCCTAGTTTGAGGTTCAGGCTCTTGGCTTTTTCCTGGCAGAGCCCTGGCTACTGTTGTGGCCCTTTGGGAGATGATTCAAGGAATGGAAGATCTTTCTCTTTCTCTCTCTACTTCAATCAATCAAGCAAAATAAATAAAACTTCAATTTAAAAAAAAAAAGGAAGGTTGAAATAATCCTGTCTCCATGTAAATAAAAAGCAGGAATATAAGTTATTAGAGAGAAGGGTGGCACTGTGAAATAGATACGTCTTTATGTTAGGGGTTAACAAATTGCACCTGAGCATTTTCTTAACCAGTTCTGTTTCATTTTTGACCTATGGTAAAGAATGCCCTAATTTCTCTGATGTTTCTTTCAACGGTGCCCTTGACTTGTGGTCTACTCAGATGTGTAGCTGCCTCTGCTTGGAATAACCCTTCTTTATAAAGCCTCATGAAAAGCAGAGCAGGGTGGGGATGCAGGGGCTAAAGTGTTGATCAGAGGATGCAGTATTTCAATCGGTAAATAGGGTAAGTTCTGTAAATCTAGTGTTCAACTTAGCAACCATAGTTGATGACAGTACATTATGTTCCTGAAAAGTGGCTGTGGAGTTAAGCATGCTCACCACAAAAATCCTAAGTGTGTGAGGTAGGCCCCATGGTTTAGATCAATTCATCTATCTCACCACCAGATTTCAAAAATAGCGTGTGGTACATAGAAAGCATGTGCAGTTTGCATTTGTCAATTTGAAAAATAATGAAGTAGAAAAAGTTGCAAGGTAGTAGAGCAAACAAAACATCTCAACTTTCCTTACAGCAGGATGACCCTGTACCATATAAAAATAGCAGCAATTTTAATACTATGATAAAAATTGGAGAAACATGCAATAAGTACAATTCTTGATGTCCAGTGATCATTTGGGCTGATATGAAGGATATTTCTCAATTCACTATCCAAACTTCTTAATTATATGGTTAACAAAAAATTTAACATTAATTTTGAAAAAAGCATGTTTACTCAGAAGAGTTAGTTGACATCCGTATCTCCATTAAAAACAAACCTCTGAAGAGGACCATTTTTGATCACCCCTATTGGCCACACGGTGTATTGGTGAGATATAGGTTGGCAGTATTTATCAAACCTACTACAGAATGCTTATTTGGTTTTTTTTATTTTCTATTTTTTACTAAATATGATACATTGTTCCAGTTGTAGCCATAAAGTAAAAACAATTCATAACTTTATAATAGGAATGCCTATACCTGAACTTGGGGCAGTGTTGTATGCTTGCAGGTTTGCCTTAAAAATATATAATGTGAAGAGATATTGAAGATCGCTTAAGGGGTAAAATTCATTTCTGTAAAGAAGGAAATTTAGTCTTGATAAACCAGATGTTTCTGTGGTGTTAAGGAAAAGTACATTTTGTGAATCCTTAGTAGAAGTACTCAATTCTTTGGAAAAATTAAAAAAAAAACCTGGTGGGATTGCAACTTACTACATTGTAAGCATTATGGTGATGGTGCTGGTGGTAGATAGTGTCAGTCATCACTCTTGATTTCCTAGAAATGTTTGAGTATTGGGGGAGGATGGTGGAGGGTCGACAGTTTCCTTTCCTGGAAAGAGCTGGTTTTATGAATGAATTCACCAAAGCGTTCCTGTTTACAGAAAGTTACTGCCTCTTGCTCTTGTTACCATGCTAACATCATTAATGAAAGAAAGAGAGAGACAGAGAGAAAGAGAAAGAAAGAAAGAAAGAGAAAAGTACATTAAGAGATTGTTCCTTAGCTCTGGTAGTTAACTGCTATGATTTGCTGCTTTCAAATTTGTTACCAACCTAACACTATTTTTTAAGAGTAGATTAAAGGGATAATTCGTGCTCTTAGATTTTGTAGTCAACCGGTTATCATTTGTTACTTTTTTCCCCAAAATGTATGCTACAGTGAGTGAAAAAGACACAAATAACATTTGCTCCCAAAGTAGCTTTGGAAAGACCATGGGCCCCTTTATGCTCAGTAGACATTTCTAACCATCCGCAACACATTTAGCTTATTTGTGACAGTTTTTGATATTTTTGATTTTCGTTTGTACTCAACTGAAAGTATTGTCATTGAATATGACACCGGGAAGAGAGAATTTAAAAGTTCTTAGAGACAGATTTATGAGGATGTGGGAGAAAACTGATCACATTAAGTTAATACGTAATTCCCAGTGTCTAAAGAAGATAGGTGTGGATAGCTTGGGTGTGTACATTGTTTTCCTATGTCAGTGAACACTTGGGTTAATTCAGTCTTGAGACTCAGAGGTGCTTCTGCAGCTATATTTGCAAGTACTTATAGTTATGCGATTTCTCAAATTTTCTTTTCCTGTTAACGTCTTTCAAATGTTAGTAGGTAGTTGTTGATTTGTAAATTACAATTGCAAATTACTTAATACCCTTTAAAGGTCAGTAAATCTCAACCTTTTAACCTCTTTTAAATATTCTAATCATGGAATTAAAGCATGATTAACAAATAGATGAGTTAATATAGGTGGTGTCCATGTTTTCTTTGGCATACAAATAGATAAAGATCTTGATAACTTTCATTTTAATGATCTAGCTACTGGAAATGAATCCAGATTATAAGATAGATATTTAAGTTGTGTCAAGTGTCCCAATAGCTATACTTTTTCAAATAGTTTCCAGCGGTAAATTATCCTCATTTCAAGACATCCCTGAAAAATTCCAAACTGCAAAAGAAAATGGAATCCAAGGGAAATAGACATGATGACCTTGAAAAACAAAAAAATGCTAGAGTCATATTGTCTTATTTTCCAGGTGCATATGTGCTCCAGGTCAAGGCCACCGATGCAGATGACCCCACCTATGGGAACAGTGCCAGAGTCGTTTACAGCATCCTTCAGGGACAACCTTATTTCTCTATTGATCCCAAGACAGGTAAATTTTTTATTAGAGACAACATTATCGCTACCCCTTCAAATATTTAAGTATTAATTAAATCTTGGCATAAGAAGTTGCCTATTCTAAAACAGCAATAAAGAATTAGCGTGTGTTACATTAAGCAAGAAGACAAAAATCTTATCTCTTACCTTGTGGCTGCAGAACCATTTCCCATTGATTGAGGGAGACCTCTTTAAAGTAAATATGTAAATTTTTTTGCATGATTCAAGCTTTTAGATTGAGTTCAATTGTCCGCAGGTTGAGGCCTTACCAGTGCATGCTGAGATAACAGACCCTGCATTGTTAATGGTAGACAAAAGGAGATATCTGAAAAAATTGAGCATTATAATCATTGATTCTGTGTGCCAAATCTGTGATAATAAACATATTCCTAAATATAAACCATCATAGTTTTCAAAGTAATATATTATATGAGTAAGGTAGAAGACATACATATGGAAATTTACTAGTTTTTGAGTGAGATGAGTTTTTCCCAGTAGACCATATTTTTGTTGTTGTTGTTGCTTGTTTTTATGGTGATTTTTATTTAATGCTAAGTATTTCCTTAAGGAGTTAGTTTGACCAGTAATGTAAGTAGTCATTCCATGTCACAAAGTAGGTACTCTCAAATGATAGCTACTAAGTCAATTTTAGTGTAACGTACACTAATATACTTCAAGTGAATTATGCTATTTATCATGTTGCCTCAAAATTAAGAAAATAATGTACTGTAGTAATAAATGACTTTTACATTTTATAAACATTAAATATACACACCAGTTTCAATGATGTACATTTGAGAGCATTGCCAAGCAGATGAAGTACGCCTTTTCAAATTTGTACTCCAAAGAGGTGTGTGTTGAACTTTACAATACAAATCATATATGGATTACTTAACGATAAACCACATGTATCAACTAAAGTGGAAATGAAGAACCTTAGAACTCTTCTGCCAACTAAACCTGCCTTTCTTTCCTACCTGGACAATCTGAATCAGGACAAGAGGAGACAGAAGTTATCACACAGCTAGGAAATGAGGCAGGGAAATACACCCTGTTGTAGGCCATGAACAGAAACAGAAGGCTGATAAGAACAACCCTGGGCCATTAGGAATCGCTTTAAGACAGGGAGTCAGTGTTGGAGAAACATTCACCACCAGAAGTCTTTAAGTTTTGAAAAAATGTCAAAAACTCTTGTTTTTTTTTTCTTAACATTCTTTCAAAACTAATTTTTGAGAGAGAGAGAAGAGAGACAGACAGACAGACAAAGAATGTATCTTTCTGGTCAGAAAGACCAAAAGCCAGCCACACCGAAGATGCCGATTATTTTTCAAAATTGTGTTGAGAAAGATATTTGCTAGTGTACTTGATGAGAAAGTTTTGTTTAGCTGTGGGAAATGATAGAGGAAAAGAATTGTAGTGAAAAGAAGTTTAGAAATTGTTTCATGATGTCTGTGTTAGTACAAAGGTTCAAGGGAAACCAAAACATTTGATAATAGAAAAAAATATTTCAAAATTAATGAAGAAAAAATTATCCAGAATATTTATCAGGCAGTATTATTATGGAATTTCTTTCTAAATTTACCGTAGTGACTAATACAATAAGAAACGTGACTATGAACAAAACATATTTCTTAGATTCCTTCATTTTCTAAGAACTTCCCAGGGACAAACATAATGGGATAAAGAGAAAGAAAATAGAATTTGGAATATAGAAAAACAAAACACAAAATCAGTGAGAGTCAGGTTGTGGATGCTGCAGGCAGTTCATAAAAAATGATAGACTAAACTCATATGTAACTAGGCAGAATGCAAGAGAAAATCATACAGATAAAGTCACCTTAAGCAGGAATAAAGTAACATTAGGCAGACCATAGCATGAGTCAGACTGTATAATCTCAGTTTGATTTGAACAGCATCAACTTTAGATGAGTTCTAATGTCCTTAAAAACTCTTATTATAAACAGTGTAATTTTGTATTGATATACTTATATAATTTTTGTTATTTAGATTAACAATGCAATTGTTCATTCTGGCATGAACTATGTAATAGAGTTTTGAAGCATTGATTTTCACTGGAGACAGAAGTCTTGCTACTAAAACTGCCTCAGACCACTAGACAGGAAAAGAGTGGATGCTGGTGCACTCATTAACAGAAGGAAAACGAGTTCTTCAGATACAGAAACCATTAAGAAGACTTTTTGTCAAATTTATCACCTTGTGGTAGCTAGAGTAAATTGAAAATCAAGGGTAACTGCAATTTCTCAGATATAGTATCCGCTTGTTCCAGCTGTGTAGCTTGCTTTTATGATCCCATTTGATCTTATTAAATAAAATGCATGAAAAATATTGCCTAAAATGTTATTCATTTGCATGGAAAACATTTTTAAATGATTCTTGAAGTTTCACCAATCAACTGATACCTAATATTTGTGAACAGATAAATAAATCAATTTGCTCTTTAAAGTAAAAAATTCTTGAGAATTTCTTTGTTGATATTTGACATACAATCTTAGCATCTCTGTTGAAGCAGATAGGAAAACTTATTCCTAAATATTATAAATTGTTGCATTCTCTAAAATAAATGATGAAAAAAATTGGAAAAATTTTGGCTTATTTCACAGCTATTTGGTTTAGCCATGAAGTTATTTACTCTGATTTAAAACTCACATACAAAAAATAAAATAAAAACTAACTAAATAAAACCTACATACATTCATAGATATTCAAATGATTGCTAAATGATATTTTAAAAGCTCATAATGTAGATCAGTTTGCATAATATTAAACAAATTTGCTCATTATCTTGATATTTATAAACATTTATAAAAAAGTATCATCTTATAAAATTACTATACTTAATGCTTATTAAACATTAAAATACTCCTAATCTATGTGACATTAAAGAACAAAGTATTACAATATTTTATTTAGTGCATGAAACTGAGATGCTAAACCTCATAGCATATATAACAAGTGTTCACTTCAGGAAACAAATATTGCAAAAAAATCATTGCTGTATACTGATTTATATATAGAATTTTTTTAATATTTATTTTTACTGGAAAGGCAATGTATGTATTTATTTGATTGGAAAGAGAGGAAACAGAGAAAGATCTGTGTACTCTTCACTCCCCAAGTGGCTGCAATGGCCAGTGCTGTGCTGATCCAAAGCTAGGAACCAGGAGCCTTATCACGGTCTCCCACTGGGCACAAGGTCCCAAGGCTGTGCTCTACTTCTTTCCCAGGCCAGAAGCAGGGAGCTGGATGGGAAATGGAGCGTCCAAGACACAAACCAGCACCCCTATGGGATCCCAGTGTATGCAAGGCAAGGATTTAGCCACTGAGCTATTGCACCAGACCCTTTGTGCAGAATTTTTAAATGTATTTAAGTTCTCCTGAATAAGGAATCAAAGGTAGATAATTAGATATTGCTATAGCATGGCTTGTATGATGTGATGTTGTATTATTCTAAATTATATGAGCCCTCCATGAGAAAACTATATTATATAACTCAACTGTTTTTTGTAGCAAAATAGATATAATTTACAATTTGCACTAAATATACTCACACTATTGAATATCTATCACCACCATCCATTCTTAGTACTTTTTCAATAAAACTTACTAGTTTGTGTACATTGTAGATCTTTTGTGCTTAATAATACAATTGTTTGTATTTATATTTATATTTCTCATATTTATTCATGCACTTAAAAACTCATATGAAAATTTAGTTATGTGGGGGCTCGGCAGTGTGGCCTAGTGGCTAAGGTCCTCGCCTTGATCCCATATGGCCGCTGGTTCTAATCCCAGCAGCTCTACTTCCTCTCTATCTCTCCTCCTCTCAGTATATCTGACTTTGTAATAAAAATAAAATAAATCTTTAAAAAAAAAAAAAAAAAAAGAAAATTTAGTTATGTGGGAAGAGTTGCATGAGCTACTTTTTCTTTTTATTGTTTGTATGTTTCAGGCTATGAAGCCTGAACTAGAATATGTTTGAGGGAATCTGTTAAAATATGCCCACAACCTCAGGATCTTTGCACTTACCTCAACAATCATCATTCACTAGGGAGACCAGTCTGCAGGCTTAGACAGTAATTGCAAAATTTCCCCTATTCTGATGACCTTCATCCTCTTAGACCTCTATAATTGTGTTAGCTTTTTGTTTACTTCTTACCTATTATTAATTTTTAAAAGCTTATGTATGTGTGCATGTATTAAATTTGGAAAGCAGCGAGACAAGCAAATTGTCTGCTGGTTCACTCCCAAATAGCCAGGGCAGGGCTACGTCAAGCCCAAGAGCCAGCAACCCAATACAGATATGCCTGCAGGAGGGATCCCAGCGCTGGGTCCTGACCTGCTGCCTCCCAGCGTGGACATTCGCAGGAACCCGGAATCAAGTGCACAGTATTAAATCCAAACACTCACTCCGATACGGGATGCTGGCATCCCAAGCATTCTTCTTCTTCTACACCAAATATTAGTCCAGGTTAGTGTTTTAAAGCTAGTTGCTAAAATAGAAGCATGAACATTTCATTTTAAAAAGCTTAAAAATTTTTTGATATTAACTCAGAATCTAACCATAGAGTTCTTGGATATCCTTGGTAAGGGTAAGAGAGAAAAAAAAAATCTTCATTCAAGGACAAGTAAGAGATTTGCCCACAAAGTAATGAAGACTTCAGTGCTTTTGCCAGAATGAATGAATGAAGAGGAAGCAGTAAAACAAGGATTGATTATGGGCATAACAGAAGAAAGGAAATCAACAACTTAATAAATATAAGGGGATTTCACGAAATTCATGGAAAAATGAAATTAATTGATAATGTAGAAATGCAGAAAATGATTTGTCTCTGGTATTAGCAGATTTCAGGATGACTGATTAAATTCCGCTTGCCATATTTAAAATCATTTGGTGTCCATTTTTTTAAAGATTTATTTATTTTTATTGCAAAGTCAGATATACAGACAGGAAGCTCTTCCGTCCGATGATTCACTCCCCAAGTGGCCGCAACCGTCAGTGCTTGCGCCGATCTGAAACCAGAAACCCAGATCCTCTTCTGGGTCTCAAACACGGGTGCAGGGTCCCAAGGCTTTGGACTGTCCTCAACTGCTTTCCCAGGCCACAAGCAGAGAGCTGGATGGGAAGTGGGACTGCCAGGATTTGGAACTGGCACCCATATGGGATCCTGGCACGTTGATGATGAGGACTTTAGCCAATAGGCCATGGCACTGGGCCCCTGGTATCCATTCTAACATCACAAAGTAGCAACGTTTGACCTAGAAAGGCCAATATTTCAGGGGGATGTAATACATCCAACAAATGTGATATAGACTCCTAACATAGGAGAGCAAATAGCTACATTCAACACTGCAAGGGAGCTAGCAATGTCTTATGTGTACCAAAAGGAAGAATTTTCCCCCCACACATAGCCAATAAAGAACATTTGTCCTAAATAAGAGGGATGCCTCCTGAAACTGTGAGCTTTGCGTTACTGGGTGTGTGAAAGCAGAAGAGTGATATTAATTTAAGGCATCTTTGTAGCACTTGTACTAACAGGTGCTTTGCTAAGGAAGTAACTGAAATGAATCCAGAAGATCTTTAAGTAGTTCCCTGTCTATGGTGTAAGATCATCAGATGGTGAAGATTTCATTTGATTTTTTGTTGTTGTTCAGTTCTCTTACACATTGCCATTGTGCAGATGATGCGACAAGTACTTTCAGTCCTGTCACCTACGTGGAAGGTTCAAATGAAGTCCTAAGTTCTTGACTTTGGTCTTCTTAAGAAGGTGACATTGATTTGAGGAACAGATGAGCCTCGTGAACATTCTGAACATTTGTAGCAGAAGAAAGAAAACATGTGAATTCTAAGGAATTCAAGAGACTGTTGCAGGAGGGATGGTCAGAATCAGCTTGAAGGTGGAATCTGTTTAAGGACTTTACTCTGAGGGACAAAGAGAGTCTGAGGACTTGCAGGCAGGGAAACATTTTGACCTAGCTTGTACTCAAACCTCGTCATTGGGCCTGTTCTGTTGAGAATCGGCAGGTAGCCCAAGGTGAAGTCCATCATCCCTGGTCCATCATCAGATCTCTGAAGACAATGCAGTGCAGGTGTAAATCTCTAGGACTTGGAAGCGGCAGATGGTTTCAATTCATGTACTGGATATGTATTTTTTTCTCCTCATGATGTTATTTAAAATGATTAAAATAAAGCCTTGATTTAGCTCTCTAAATATTTATTTCCAAAGAGGAAGAAGATTTGGGAATGGGTGACCGTTTTCCGCAAAGAAGCACACGCTCTCATTTACAGAACAAGCAGCTATGGGCAGGAAGGAGGTAAAAGGAAGGTTAATGGTTTATTCAGGGGTGTATGAGGGATGGGATTAACTTTTCCAGTGTATTATGATTTTTCCCATAGTGTGTTTAACCAACTTTTGCAAAATTATAAGATCACATCGCGTATGAACAGCTGGAAGTTGATTCGGAAAGAAAATTGTTTTCTGACAATGGCCATCCTTTGAGAGATATTGTGACATTTTTAACCTCAACGGCTAGTGTCCATTCATATGGGCAAAGATAAAATTGGATTGAATTTTCTCCTTCTTGTTTTTACTTTAATTGTCTTAATAATATAGTTTGAATAATTCATTAGTTTCCAAGATGCTTGGATCATACCAAAATTTGATGTATCGTTAGCTATCTTTTTTTTTCCCCCCAGTGAACAGGACTTATTTCAGAATTTTATGGAATTAATGCAAGTTGTGGCACCATGTCTGTGGATCATTTATACTGCTCTATAAAAGTCATGGGCATACAACTAACTTTCTTTCTTTCTTTCTTTCTTTCTTTCTTTCTCCCTTTCTTCCTTTCTTTCTTCATTAGGCTTCATCTATTAATATGCAAAATAAGGGCTTGGTGAGATAACTAGGCATGGACACAGAAATCTAAATGTCTGAAACAACAAAATCCACACTTTTGGTCTCTGGCTGTCTGGTGTTGTGGATGTACTTTAGCCCGATCAATGCACAGAATATATGCTTCCTCAAGACTATGTAATCCATTTTGGTTTGTTGCTGCCCGTTGAGCATTTAAAAAGAAATGAATGGCCTTGTGAAAAGTAACTTGTTTAAAAATTTCTTTTCTAAAGATTCGGGTTTTTTTTTAATATTTCAGAAGTAGATTTCACAGAGAGAAGGAGAGACAGAAAGATTTTCCATTCACTGGTTCACTCCCCAGATGGCTGCAATGGCCGAAGCTTAGCTGATCCAAACTGGGAGGCAGGAGTCTCCCCTGGGTGGCTTCAAGGGCCCAAGGACTTAGGACATCCTCTGCTGCCCATGTAGGCCATAAGCAGGGTGCTGGTTATGAGCAGCAACAGCCAAGTCTAGGAGCAGCAACAGCCAGGTCTATAACCAGCGCCCATACAGGATGGTGGCACTACAGGTCCAAGGATTAGCTATTTGAGCCCCTGTGCCAGCCCCAAGAGTAGCATCTTTAAAAGGAGGTTTTCATTACAGAAAATCCGAATCTGTTTCCTGTAACCCTTTCTGTCCTTTAAAAAACAAAAAGTCCTGTGGAATTAGTGTGAAACAACAGACTAAACTGGTACGTGTGATAGTACCATCCTGTATGGGTACTGATTTGTGTCCAGCCTGCTCCATTTCCAGCCCAGTTCGCTACTGATGAGCTTGGGGACACAGCAGAAGATGGCCCAAGTGCTTGTACCCCTGCACCCATGCAGAAGAGTTGACCAGGCTCCTGTGTTGGGCCCGGCACAACCCTGCCCATTGTGTCCATTTGGAGAATGAAACAGCAGGTGGAAGATACTTCCCTCATCTCAATGTCCCTGCCCTATCTGTCTGTCCTTGTTTCTCTGTTAACTCTGCCTTTCAATAAGTACATAAATATTAAAAGTAAATAAATACAGATGCAGACATATGTATTTATTTACTTTTAATATTTGTGTATATATACACCCATGTATGCATATTTATTTCAAATACATTTTAAAAGTAAATATATATATATATATTTGTGGAGCAAAGAGAGACGGGTAAGTACAGCACCTGCCCACCCACTGATGCACTTTCCAAATGTCCATAACAACAAAG
This sequence comes from Ochotona princeps, assembly GCF_030435755.1. Classification (NCBI taxonomy): domain Eukaryota; kingdom Metazoa; phylum Chordata; class Mammalia; order Lagomorpha; family Ochotonidae; genus Ochotona; species Ochotona princeps. The sequence continues at coordinate 29,154,445 of NC_080854.1, forward strand.
CCTGGGCCATGCTAAAGCTGGGACACAGGAACTCAGTCTAAATTCCTCATAGGAATAGCAGGAATTCTACCCAGTCGTCACTGCTGTCTCTCAAAGTCTGATTCACCATGTCTCTGCAGTCAGGAGGCAGAACTCAGTATTGAGCCCGAGTACTGTGGCATAGATCTAGCTACCTTAAGTGTGAGCCTAAATTAGATGTTGGAAGATTCTTTTCACAATCGAACTGTGCAGTTTACCTGAACTTGCACGTGACAATTCTAAAAGGAATGATAAGAATTCCACATTTCAGTTTTCTTCAGTGATGGAGAGGGGAATCACATGTCAGTCATTAGAAATTGTCTTTTGAATCTTTCCTATTTCTGGATTCTCAGAGTGCCTCCCAGTTATGCTGCGTGACATACAAAGGAATGAATACAAACTGGAAAAAAAAGTTTCTGTATTAAAAATGTCCAAGCATGCCTGTTTTTCTGTACATACTAATATTTTAGTTTAGCAGATCACAGAGAGAGATTTGAATGCAGTTTAGATAACCAGAGAAATTACAAAAGTTTTCATCTGCCCGGCCCCACTCCTCTCCACCATCCTCTGTCTGTTAAGCAAAAGAGAAAAGAAAAAAAAAACAAAATCAAACAAGCAAATGCTGTCATCAAAGATGGAGTCATGCAGGGATGTGGTGTTATGCTATAAGATGAAAAAAAACACTTAGTTGGGAGTCTGGGAGATTAAGCACAAAAAACCTGAAACATGGAAGAGAGCAGAGGCTTGGAATTGGATCAACATGGTGTTAGAGCCAATGCGTTAGTAAAGCATTAATAGCAAAAACAGAAGTTGTTTGTTTTTGAAAATAAAATTACTTCCAAGTGTCAGAAACAATGTCATATTGAAATGAATTCTAAATCAGCAATTATCAGTATTTGGTGAGTAGAAAATAGAAAGTGCCATGGGGGGAAAAGACACACATCTGCTTTACAGTTCAGATGCTAAACTGTGTGATGATGGTTGATATCTTTCTTATTTGTACTGCTTCTTCATTGAAGAAACTATGCAAGTCATGTGTGCTCAAACTGAATGCTACCAAACCTCTCCCCAACACCTTTCAGTATACATTGGAATTTGTTGTAAAATTTATTCCATATGCTACTTGGAAAAATCCAAATTGCCTGGTTAATTCTCAGTGAATAAATATAAAAACATATTTAGTTTATAATTGGGCAGGAGTGTAAATGAGCATTTGATAAATAAACATACACATAAGGACTCATTATTGTAAATGAGGTTATTTATAAATCCATTCATTTATGTAGCTTTTCAGGCAGTCAGTTTGTCAACCTAGAATTACTGAGTTCCTTCTCAATAGTAGGCCCTGCTCTAGACTGGAGGGACTCTGTGAGTAGGAGAAAGGGCATGGCTTAACGATAGCTAAGTGTAAACTCCGTTACTGAAAGTATTAAGGAGCATGTTGAGAGACATCTTGAAAGATAAAATATGCAAAAAAATATTTTGTACATTGAAAAATTAAGGTCGATCTAAGAGATAAAGAGGAGGAATAAGATGGTAACCATTGGGAATTTCAAATCAGCTTAAATAGAGCTGTATATGTGCATTTGTTTTTGTGTGAAATGCTTAGAAATATTTTAAAGGCAGGGTCATGGAGAGAACTGGCATTGCGGCATTGTGTGTGAAGTCACTGCCTGCTGTGGGTGCCAGTTCCAAGTCCTTGCTCCTCAGTTATGATCCAGCTCCATGACAACGGCTTGGGAAAAGTAGCAAAAGACTGCCCAAGTATTTGGGGATCCTGTCAACCACATGAGAGACTAAGATGTACCTTCTGGCTCTTAGCTTTGGCCTAACTCGGCACTTGCCATTGTGGCTGCCTAGGGAGTGAACCAGTGTGTGAAAGAGTCTCCACCACCCATTCTCATTCTCTCTCTGTAACTCAGACAGCTAAATAAATACAATCTTTCTAAAAAAAACATAGGATCATATGCATGAATCACGTTTAACTTGGTTGATGTAAAGAATGATACCAGTCTTTTAGTTTGTACACTGTTTTTAGCGGTGTTTCTGGCTACTGCACATTATTTATGTTATATGAAGTCTTCACCATTAAACATTTTGAGTATGTCACTATTTAAAAGACACATAATTTTAGCCAGCCTGTCTTTGCTAGTATATCTACATGATGCCGTTTTTGTTGATGCTGCAACGTAGTTTGCCAAGAGATTTGTGATGTTTATATGGCTTTATCATTTTTCCCCTAAGGTGTTATTAGAACAGCTTTGCCAAACATGGACAGAGAAGTCAAGGAGCAATACCAAGTCCTTATCCAAGCCAAGGACATGGGAGGCCAGTTAGGAGGCTTAGCTGGAACCACGGTTGTCAACATCACCCTCACTGACGTCAATGACAATCCTCCTCGCTTCCCCAAAAGTATGTCCTCTTTCCTGTTCAGTCTGCATTAGTGCAGTTCTTTTCATTATTGACATTGTCATTGATTGTTTGGTTTCTATTCAGGTTGTGTAAGTGTCTCATCTTTTACAGCATCATTAAATGCTATAGGAATTTAAATCATTTTCCCCAAACTTTTTGATCTTCAGTAAGCTAATAAATAAAAGTTGCCAATTTTCAGAATTTAAATGTCTCAAGCAATATCAGTCACAGTGTTAATATAACATAAAATTAGGAAATAACAATTGAACAGTTTTTAAATTTTGTTTCCTATTATGTGTGCTATACAAAATATGTTGAGATTTTACTCTGAAATATTACTGAAAGCAATGCTATGATGTCATTCAGAAGCCCATATTTCTAATGTCTGTGCCACTGTATTATTTGTTACAAGGTTAGCATGAGAATTCTGTCCCTGCTAGTTAGCAATTATATATATTGAACCATTCTCATATGACCTTGCAAAAAATCTCAAATAATATTCATGCTATTTACATTCTTTTAGTTCTGAAACCTTTTTCATTTGAGTTTGGTGGTAGCTGAAAATTGCTGGAGTTTGTATGATAATGGAATGATTCACACCTATATCTTCTTTGTAACTCTGTGTTTCTTATTGAAAATGAGTGTTTCTCACTTCTGCTGCTTCTAGCTTCCTTCTGCAGTGTTCCATTTAACACCAATCAGTACCTATTTGCTTCCTGGTGGATTTTCAAGGATTAATCCAGCCATTTTAGGATTTATGCTGTGGGACAGAAATGTTTCTGTTATTGATTTCTTAAAGAAACAGGGTTAAATAGCAAGGACTCATTTGCATGCACAGTTTGTAAACACAAAACACTATTACTCTTCTCACTCCAGGGGAGAGTTTATGAGTTTATCTGCACCTGTGCATATTTACCTAAATGGACACATTATCCCTTTGACTGTGTTATATGTTATTCCATATACTACCACTGGATCACTTTTTTCTTACAATCATCAACATATATTTTCCTTTACAAAAAGATTTTTACTTGGTGATCCAGAAAGTTCCATGGCTCAATCTTATAAGAGTAGCAATTAAAAATAATGCCCTTTAAAACACATGTCCATTAGCTCAAAATAATAACACATATTTAAAAACATATTGCATGTGGTAAAGATATTCAGGTTCTATTTTTAACTTGAGATTAAGTTATAAAACGAATAACAAATCACCATACTCAGCTGTGAAAAATGTTTAACAGTGGCCGCTAAAATACCGGTAAGACATAGGATTTTAGAAAAATGCTTTGCAAATAAGGGAAAAACAAAAGCTGCATATGTAAATAGGTGTTAAAATAAATATTTGTACTATGTGTAAAAGAAGACGCAAACATGTATTTTATTACATGGCATATTATATTATTATTAAGCAATGTGGCCTAGTTCCTCCCCTTTGTTCCCTTCCCTTCCCAGCCTCCTCCCCCCCTTCTCTTCCCTTCCCAGCCTCCTCCCCCCCTTCTCTTCCCTTCTATCTCCCTCTCCCTGGATCTCTCTCTCTCTTGCTCGCTGATGCTCTAGTTCTGTCTCTGCTTTTCTTCCTCTTACTCCGGCTACATCCTTCCTGCTCTCGCTTGTTTTCTTTATTTCTTATTTTGTTGTTGTTGTTGTTCACAGGTAGCAACCTATAATAGCTGGTTGACGATATAGATAGGGAGATTACTTTATTGTGTGTACAAAATAATGCTAATATTGTGAACCCTCAGGTATTATTTTGGGTCATATGCATATATAAAGTATGCAATCCAAAGTGTGGGAATGGCAAATATATTCCCGGATAATGTCATTATTCTTATGTACACGGATTTTCGGGGAATTGTTCAAATCAGAGACACAAATGCACAGCCAATGGAAAGACAATGGTCTTGTGGGTGTGGCTCAAGTGTGCTTTCTAGACACCGGGAAAGGGGCCTAGTCACATGCTGAACCAAGATGTAACAGTCTCTGCTGAAAGAGAAGCAGCACTACTCCAAGGCATCAGGATGCAGCCAGCGAAATGTGACATCTTATGATCAGATCTAGTGAAAAGGGAATAGGATGAAGCAGAGGGCTTATCTAGAATTTACTGAAGTTGGAATCCATAGGGAGGACCGTACCTACATGAGATCTATTTGGAAAAACTGGGGGGGGGGGTGCATGAATCAGAAGTTTAAAGCATTCACAGAGAGTGTGGGAACGTGATGATAGCCACCTTATTTTTCATATTTCACTAGTGAGAAAACTGGACCTTACACAGCGCTCACTAGCTTCGGTAAAACTCCGTGGTAGTCTTGCTTTGTTTTCTTTTTAAACTCAGGTGTTCAAATGCCTTTTAGTTTCACATAACACTAAAATAAAGCATTATTATTTTCTCCTCCATGTCACTCTAAAACCACACTTGTTCAGAACATCTCTGCAAAGGCAACTCCCTGCGTTGGATTGCTAGTACTCATAGAGAAGTCAGTGGGTAGTAGGAATCTGTCAGGATCAAGTTGCCTAGTACCTGTATTACATACACAATCGAATGATGTTACAAAGTCTAAAGCAAGTAGAAGATATTTTGGAATGTGCGACAAAAGAATTCCTCATATTTTTCATGAGTAAAACATTAATCTGCCTGAAACTTTATTTATCTTTGTGTCAAGCCCTTTTCCCTGAACCATCATTTTGAATTACGGATTTAGAACTGCACAATATTAAAGAGAATAATTTATACCTAGATGTTGATAATTGCAGTGAGAAGAGGAATTGGAGGAAAAGTTGAGAGACATAGTGAATTCTGTCTTCTTCTTGGGTTCCAAGGCAGATGTCACTGTACGTGCAGAGCTCCTCCCTTGCTGTAACCTGCTGAAGTCTGCTGAGGCTTTCTTCTAATGCAGCTTCCATGAAGTTTCTGAATCCAACTTCGTGCTTAGCTGGCATTTGTATCCATTAGTGTACCTGCAGTTAGGCAGTTTCAATAATTCACATTTTAGAAGGGCTTATTTGTTAATACAGTATTTTCTTTGCTTGACATTGAGCCATAGCAACCAAACGAAGTGAATTGGACACTTCAAATGAGGAGTTGTACTTTTGGCCAGTGACATCACCTACATGGTTCTTCTTGGGCCTGATTCTCCCTCATCTGCAGCTTGCTCCTTGGCTCTTGTAGGTCATCAGAACAGATGTAGCAATTATGTGTCTATTCTTACGCCTGTTCAGTCTCGCAGTATAATCCTAAACAGACTACAGAGTGAGAGCTCTCATACCACAGGTTGGCAAAAAAAGAAAATTAAGGCTTAATAAAGTTTCTTATTCCAGTGCGATTATTATTTGCAGGCATGACTGGCTGAAAAGTATACTGATATATATAGTCCTCATCTTTCTGTGAGGATAACATTCATTAGCCAAGGGAAAGCATTTAAGAATGAGTCTGTAAAATAATATGAAGGACTTTGAATTCCATGGAAAATGGGTAATTTTTTAAGGTATAGACTGTACAAAATTGCATCAAAATGAGCATCATTTTAAACATGGATATTCTCACAGCCATTTTAATTTCAATCATACACATAATTGTTACAATTTTCTATTCCACTAAAGGTGTAACCTGTATTTAAATATTTCTTCTTTTCCTTCACATTGTCAAACATGAATTTTGTAAGAAGTTTATAAATCTCCATGCAAAATTCTTCACCATGACAGAGGAAAATGGAGTTTCTGCGTGGGAGTGATAGAAATGACTCCATCTGCATTTTCAGTGTGACATGAAAAGATATTTCTAGTACAGGAGAAGTGAGTGATGTGAGAAAGCCAATTAGCAGACATCTGCAGGGGTACTAAGTAGGTATGTGATGATGACAGCTATGATGGCTTTATGACAAGGCAATATGGAGATATATTTGTTTTAGTTTAAGAGGGAAAATACAAGTAATAGTGAATGAATCTTTGTCTACTGAACTGGAGAAACACACCCCCCACTTGTAGAGTCATTGAAAATGAGATCTTTTGAGGGAATGACAAGCTTACAAGAGGCTACCTTGAAGGATACAAGAGGCTACCTTGAAGGATACAAGAGGCTACCTTGAAGGATACAAGAGGCTACCTTGAAGGATACAAGAGGATACCTTGAAGGATACAAGAGGCTACCTTGAAGGATACAAGAGGCTACCTTGAAGGATACAAGAGGCTACCTTGAAGGATACAAGAGGATACCTTGAAGGATACAAGAGGCTACCTTGAAGGATACAAGAGGATACCTTGAAGGATACAAGAGGCTACCTTGAAGGATACAAGAGGCTACCTTGAAGGATACAAGAGGCTACCTTGAAGGATACAAGAGGCTACCTTGAAGGATACAAGAGGATACCTTGAAGGATACAAGAGGCTACCTTGAAGGATCCAAGTGGAATTTTGGATACAGAACTCAGAAATTCCACATGGTCTGAAGTTAAGATACAAAGCATGAGTAGCAGGAAGATCATAAGTTAAGTCAAGGATATAGATGGAAGAGTCTGAGGTAAGTTTAGCTATGGATAACCTCAGAAAAGCAGCTCTTGACCATGATTGTGTAATAGAACAAGAGGGAATTTAATATATCCTTTGGTCAGGTCCAACCTCAAAACAGTTAAAAATTACAACTCAATTGCAAAGCTTCTTTCCGCATGTTATGCAAATGCATACAAGGATCCCTTATCTAAATCTTTAACAACATCAAGAAAGGAATTGAAAGGGTGAAGCCTGGGAGGACATTGTAGCGTGTCAGCAGGGGCAGGAACAGTGCTGTTGCTGAGAAGTCACTAGACCTACAGACATGCAGGTTACAGCAACAACAACAACAACATTTAATACAGTAGTGGGCTCAGAACCCAGGTGGAAGCTGCCTGTGGAATGTCTGACAGTGATGCTGTCGGAGCCTTTTCTGTGGGAAGGTGTTGGCCAGTGATAGGTCAGCAGCATCCACTGTTTCCAAACAGAATCACCAGGTACTGCACCTGCTGACCCAACAACAAGTTAAATAAGCCAGAGCCTAGGATTACATATTATAAGATTGAACAGAACTGTAAAACTCCTTTGGAACACTGATGCTACTTTGCTATTTTATTATATTTTGTGATTACTTAAACTTGATTTTTTCCAATTTAGTAAAAATACAAATAGAGCAAGCATATAATATATTTATATTTTCTTCTCACAATTTCATGGAAGATTTTTTAATCAAAATATTGTAGTTGAATCATGCATAAATAATCATAATTATTGGAAACCAGTAGCTAGTCTACTATCCAGAGAAATATTCAAAAACACTATTCATTATCTGTACCGATTTTTTAATTGAGTTTGTTTGCTTAGGACTGGAAATTAAGAGGAATAAATTTCTCATTGTTGTAAGAAACAAAAATTGTATTAGTTCATAGTATAGGCTAGTTGAGTAGATACATGTTCATGCCAATTTGTATTATGATGTGGTTATAATAAAACTAAAATGGGCTGTGTCTGTGTTAAAGGTGGGGTCGTTGAACCAATAGAGCAAAGGTCTCAATGACATCGTAAGATGGACAGGATGGATTTCCTTGTCATTTCCAAGACATGGCATCACAGCAGGCAGGATGTGCCTGACAACCATCCAACCAAATCCGCCTTTGCTACTCATCTGGTTCTTGAAGACTGTTTCTATTACTCTAATCCAAGTTCATTAAAAATACAGCTTCAGGCTTTTGGGGAAATAGAGGGTATAAAAAATTCTTCAAGTACATGATTTGCTTTAACCATGAGTCCTATTTAAAAAAATGCTATTGAAAAATGTTTTAGTCAAAATTAAAATGACTTTGCCGCAAACTTTGCAAGCATTACCATTTCTTTCATCTCCACACATCTTTAGGCTGCTTGCTTGTGGTTTTGCCAATCCTATATAAAATTATGTAGGTAGGCTGAAAGTCTCCTTACAGAAGTGTCATTTAAAGATTAGCTAATATGAATATGTAATACTGTTTCACATTGTATATGTGACATTTCTTAAACAATGATTGTTATTATTAACATAATTATTATTGTACCAATTCTACAGGTCAGGAAAAGAAAAATGAACTGTTTTCCCCAATGCATAGAACTACATGTAGGCAGTTGGTATAAGGATATTCTTCAGTCACTCTGTAGTTATGTGTGTGGTTTTTTAAATGTCTTATGTGTCTCTTTAGAGAAGGTTAAATAACTCTATTTCCTATAATACTTGAGAAAATATAATATTGAAAAAGCAACATTGAGCATAACAAAATGGATGTTCACAATCACTAAGTGGAGAGTACTATGTTTGAATTCAATTATTACATCTACTGTTTCATGGTTATATATACACAAAAGAACTTTTAAAAAAAAGTTCATGGAAAAAAGTGAGGCCAAATGGCAATGATTTCCATGAAACTTTTTTTTTGGGGGGGGGTGGGAATCTTAAATATTTAGTTATTGAAGTTAGAATACAGATGTATTGGTTCAGTTACCCCAAAATAAATGGTTTGAGTTTCTAAAAATGTTTATTATCTGATTACTTTGAAATAATATGTTCTTGAAACTGACAATATTTCTAGTATTCTGCTATTTATAAAACAGTACTTATGTCCATATTGGTTTCTTGCCATGTAAAAAAAATTTAGATGCAATGGAAACCAGCCTGTATTTTTAAACTAATTTTGGATTTACTCTTGCTATAAACCTGAAATACATGTGTTTCACCATACATTGGTAATCAATTTCCCCATCTTTATCACCTTCACGTATTTATTTATTCACTTAAAATGTTCAGTCATATCATACGATTTTTAAGTAGATGATTATTTTTGTATTTTTGTATCTTATATTTTTTATATTTTATCATGTATATGTTTATTTGTTCACCACTGAAACTTTTCCATTAAGGGAAGGAAAACGTGTGTAGCCTTTGTCTCTATGTGAAAATAGATGCTTGCTACACTGCAGTCCTGTATACATCCTAATAATCAAAGTACAATCAAATTTTGTACGTGACACAGTCATTCAGATCATTTGCATTTAGCCTAGACTGATTTTTTTAAGTCCTTGGAATTCACTGGGTATATTTATAGAATTGGCCTTTACCATGTCACCTTACTTCACCACAGACAGCATTCTTGTTTTATTGGGAAAATGGTGATTTTCTATAAACTTAGAATGTTTGGCGAATAAATAAGTATGTGTTATTATGGAATGCGTGGACCATTTCTTGACACCTGGTTTATTTCTCAATCTGTATTTTACACACAGTGCCATTAAGAAGTTTCATGTACGTCAAAGGTATGCCTAGCAGACGATGGCAATGTAATTACATAATATACCATAAATGATCTAGCTTTTGAGCAGCTGAATATTACTGCAAAGTTTTGCATTCATCTGAATGACCTCAGCCTTCGTGAAAACAAACTGTCAGAACTGAGCCCTCTGACGTGACTCACGCAGTTTCTCTCCCATGTCCATATGCTGAAGGCATCATTGCCAGCCGCAGTGTTTTGTTAGAAAGCTCTGTGTTAACAAATGTATCTTCCTTCTTACTAAAATGTCTGTCATGTAAAGAATGAAGAATCCACTGTTTTCTGTGTTTGTGTTCATATGCACTAAAATTTCAATGCACAAAGGATGCGTGAGCCACTGCCTTGCTTCGGTCACGTAGTAATTATGACTTGTGCATATGAATTGAATATTATAAATTTATTCAGTGTCTTCACTGATGACTATTTCAGTTTACATTTTTTCCACTGCTATTAGATAGCAATCAGTTGGCTTTATACTCTGTAATGAATTTTAAAGCAAGATCTAGTCTAAGAAGAACTGTTTTCTTCCTTGCCCTGATAACTTTAAGCTTAGCTATAGCTCTAAGACCAGCAATTAAACATCTCTGTTGAAGGACTGTGTTAAGAATTTAGGAAATAAAATCTTAATAAAATAAATTAATCTCTGTTTATGACATGTTGCTAGTTTGATCAACTGCTTTAATTTTCCCTAAGCGGGTTTCCTCCATATCAGTATAATACTGTTACTGGAGGAATTTTTAGTTTATATTATTTATTTGTTTGTATATTGTACATTTAGCTATTTGAATATATTGATTTAGACATAAACCTCTTACAGCCTTTGATATCAGTTGTACTATTAATTGAAGCACTTAATTCAACAATTATTTTGACCAGCATTTAATAGTTTTTGTCTGACACATGAAATATAAAAGCTTTAGTTTAATATGTAGCTATCCTGAAAACATCTGTTCCAATATGTCAATACCTATTGTGTATAAATAGTATTTTGAGATTTATTTATTTTTATTGGAAAGACAGATATACAGAGAGAAGGAGAGACAGAGAGGAGGATCTTCCGTCCGATGATTCACTCCCCAAGTGACCGCAAAGGCCTGTCTGCATTGATCTGACGCCAGGAGCCAGAAACTTCCTCCAGGTCTCCCATGCAGGTGCAGGGTCCCAAGATTTTGGGCCGTCCTCGACTGCTTTCCCAGGCCACAAGCAGGGAGCTGGATGGGAAGTGGGGCCGCGGGATTAGAACCAGCGCCCATATGGGATCCTGGCACGTCCAAGGCGAGGACCTTAGCCGCTAGGCCACGCCGCCGGGCCCTTTCTTCTTCTTCTTCTTCTTCTTCTTTTTTTTTTTTTTAAATTTGTCCTCAATCACTTGCTTTCCTTATTTTTATTTGAATAGACTAATTTCTCCCACTGTTTGTATAACTGTTATTTAACCCATTAGTATTTTAATTTCAGTAATATACACTTAAGGTATTTATGTACTAGTAGGAAACAATTATAAAATTAAAAATTACGTTTATCTTTGCACTTTTAGTAGTCTTGTACGTCTGTATGATTCTGGCAAGTTTTACATGCATAGTGATTTAGCTGGTTTTGTGCTCCACCTGGTGGTCAAAATGAACACTATACTTTTACTTTTTTGATTTAAAGAGGTTGATATAAATTATATACTAATCCAAAAGTACTTGGCAGAATACAGTTTTAAATTTGCTAAGCAAGAGTTGATTAATACACATATTTTATTTCATTTAAATACATTGTTGGGTATAATTTTGGTCAATATTATTTTATCCATATTTTGATTATTTTAAACTAATTAACATAATTAGTCTTAGAAAACATATCCCTCAGTATGTGAATACCTATGTAACTATCATCTTTATATGTAATCTTTTAATCTGGTTTTTGCATTTTGGATTCTACTGTACTAGTACCAATTACTTACATGGTCATCCTTGCTGTCGCATTTGCGATTTGGTGTGCTACGTTGCAAAATTGTAAAAGAATTCTCCATAGTTATTCTAACAGCATAGTTTACCATTTATCATGCCCAATTAAAATTCTAGGGCAGACGCTATCAACGTGAAAAATAAATCTGTTATCCCTGATAACAATCTTTAACAATAAATTGTCTTTACATTTTGTACTATACTGTTCTAAGTTTGAATTGTTTTTCATAAACTGTGTTCTCAAGACTAGTAATCTGACTGTATTCTAACTTCACTTCCACGTGGGTTATCTGTGTCTTGCCAGGCATCTTCCATCTGAAGGTTCCTGAATCTTCTCCCGTTGGCTCAGCGATCGGAAGAATAAGAGCTGTGGATCCTGACTTCGGACAAAATGCAGAAATTGAATACAACATTGTTCCAGGAGATGGGGGGAATTTGTTTGACATCATCACAGATGAAGAGACACAAGAGGGAGTCATCAAACTGAAAAAGGTACTTTGACAACTAGACAATCAATACTGAATGGATAAAAATAAAAGTATAGAAAAAGTGAACACAGCAGGTATAATTTTGATTTTCCTTTGTTTAAAAATATTTTAAACAGAAAACACCAATCTTTAGACTATGAATCATTGGTCCACATAGGCATTGTTCTTCTGTGTTTTGGTTATTACATATTATGATAAACATTAGATCTATTAGTTTTACTAAAATAACTTCAAATTACTCTTCACATAATTTAATGATTTAAAAAATTTGTATAGAATATTTATCATGCTTATCCATCCTAATTTGCATAACTTATGTTCAGTGTACAGGTAAATTAAACTCACATGTTCTCCAACACAATTTTGCATTGGTGTTGAATTTGCCAAGTACACTTAGAAAAATTCTTACTCATTTCTTTGTTGATTCTGTAGTTTTTCCTTTTCTTTTCAGAAAGAAATCAATTAAGTATCATTAGTTTGTTTTCTAAAATGTCCTGCCTAAAAATCACATTTAAATGTTTTACACAAATCAATTCTGATGGAAAAAGATATAAAGTGTCTTAATAAGAGAAATCATAGAAAATACTCTGTATCAGTAGTAAAATTTGCACTTGATATTAAGTATATCTCCAAAGTAAAATTGAGGTACAAAAGTTAATAGTACATATATGCACATATATAAATTTATGTGCATATATTTGTTTATATAGTTATAAATATATTGTGTGTAGACATGTGGTTTATATTTATATTTTCATTTTTATTTATAGCCACTGGTCATCTTTGCTGATCAGTAACTAGCATCTCAATGTCAATTTGGAAGGGCATTTGTCAGTGTCATAAACCATTGAAAAATAGTTGTTATCTTGTGTGAAAAAGAGAGTCTGAATATTTAAAAATAACACTCTAGGTTCATTTAGAATAAAATCTGAATGTGATACTTTGGGTATGAGTGCATTTAAAAAGTCTAAGAATGTAAATTCTATATTCAAAATTGTAACACTTTTTGAGCATCATTTATTATTTTTGACTGACTTGGAACTGTAATAGTGGAAGGAGGTACAATATGCTTTGTTTAAAGGAAGACTTATGTTTAACTCACTGAAAAACGTTTTGAAAGATTTATGGTTTTAACCATGTATTTTCATTGTTGTTTTATTCTAAAAGCTTTTATTTACTTCTCCTGTGTACGTCTTTGTCATTCCTTTATGGGAGGAAAGTCATAGTGAATAAAGACCATGATCACTTTTATACGAGCTGAGAAGAATATAAAAAGACATTTATTTAATTTTTAAACTCGATTCTGATTCTTTTATTTGCTACTATAAAATTCACATTTTCCTCTGTCACTTTGAATTCAGAGTAGCATGGTGAAGCTTTAAAATTCCCACCAAGGTATGTGAGATTTGACAAAGAGAAAAGAAACTGATTTCTCTAACGTTGTCATGATAACACCGAGCAAAGTATTAAAATAAAAAATCTTCAGTCCTCAAATGGCTGTGAATGCCAGAGTGAGCTGATGGGAAGCCAGGAGCTTCTGATACGTGGTATCTCTTTATTCACATACCATGTAGAGTTCAGCATGTTTTGTAAGTTATTTTGAGAAATAGTGCCTTACTGATTCAACAAATGTTTGATCTGAAACTCAGAGGAAGAAAAAGGTAACTTTTTCAAATCATCTAGCTTTTGATTAACTATACCTACGTTGGAATCATACCTTTTCAATAATGCGAAGAATGATGTATGTTAGATATGACCACTGATCTACCAAGAGTCATGATTTATACTACATGGAAATTGAAAATGTTCATGGAAAAATGGAATTGACAAATAGCATAAACTTTCCATGATGTTTTTGAAGCCATCTCGTATATTTATATACCACATATATTCCACTTAAATATTTATAGTAGCTGAAATCTTCTTTCGTGTTTACAGGGCGTCACTGGAACTCTGAAACTAGAATGACCAGAAATGTTTGTAATTCTGGTTTTGTGTGTGCGCGCATGCTTATCTGTTTCCTTTCTCAGCTATCAGATTTCTTCACAATATTGTCATTAAGACAGAGGCACTGAAAATAGTGTTCATAATTCCTGAATTAATTTGATAAAATCATAAACATTTTTGCAGTCCTACAAAAAAATGGCACTTAGTAACCACTTGTTGATCAAAAAAGTGCATTTCTGATAAGTAATTGATTTTGAGAACAAGTTATTTGAGATTTCATAATTTAAATATTTCATTTAGAAAATAGGAAATTCTAGTAAACCTGTTTTAAAGCTTATGCGCTTTAAAATTGTAATTCAGATGCTGTTGAAATTTTTTCAGAACTACAATCAGGAGTTGGAAATGCTATTGTTGTTCCCTTGGTATTAGGTAAATCCTCACCTGAGGTTAGATAATTCATTCGATAATTGTTTAACTTTCTCATAAAATGCTGGGTTGAACCCTTCCCTTGATGGCAGTGAGAGAGGCACAGACACCCCTACATGTCTCAGTGCATTCTTGTATTGCGCAGTAAACTAAATTTTGGAAAACGATGTTTCTTTAAAATGATGCTTATTCTGAACATCTTTGTAAGTCAGCCTGACGCAGGAACCTGCTTGCAAGCAGCTTTCTTCCGTTGTCCACTTATCAAGTTCAAGCTGGTGTAAATCTGTTTTCTATCTGCTTTTCTTAAAATGGTTCCAGTATGCTTAGATAAAGCCATATCTTTTGATCATTTGGTATCTTTGACAGCTGGCCTTCTTTTGTGCGTTAAAATCTATCAGATGATTGAGATAAAAGACCTTACTACTAAATGGCGCTCTCTCTCTTCTCTCTTTCTCTCTTTCTCTCTCTCTCTCATCTCATCTATCTTTCTCTCTCTCTAGCATTGATTTTCTATCCATTTGGGGTGATGTTTTTACTACCTGAAATCATGTATTTGCAGTATGGAGTAGCCATAAAGCAATATAGAGCAGTGAGAGTTAAAGGGGCCGTTTGCCTGCAGCTGTAATGAATCTGAGATGGCTTAATTGTTCTTCTCTTGGGGCCTTTCAAACGGAAATTAAGGTGTGGATTCAAGCTGTGATTTGACCCAAAACAGGAAGTACATTTCCAAGTTGACTGATTGCTCTAGCGTTTCACATCTGCGTGACTTCACATCTGAGGTCACTATTTCTCTGTTAGCTCTTGACCATGGTCAGGTGTCTGTGCCTACAGGTACCACTTAGGAATTTGCTGTATCAGCTTCTATGCTCGTGAATTTACTTTGTTCTAGGCCAACTGGAACTACTTGTCTACTACTAGCAGTAGTAATTTCTCTTATTAACTCAAAGTCAAGCGATTAACCGCTTAGTTTCTCTTGTATAGTTTAAGTCTTCACAACACTTGACAAACTGATGGAGACGATATGCAATTCAGTCCCTAGGAATGCTCACACACTTTATTTTACACTTTAAAGTTTTATGTAGTGTGTCCCGTACGTCAGCAAAGTGGTCAAAAACAAGCGATAAGATAATATCTTACCTTGGTCCTCTCTTTTTACTCCAGGGAACAGTTTAATGTGTCATATCCATTTCTCCATAAATTCAGTTTCTTGCTGCATAGCTCTTTAAAAGTAAATTGTTTCCCCCCAAATCCTGGCTTCACCAATGATCCATCACAGATATACACTAAAGAGCAAGGAGCTACACAACCAAATTCATTTCAGTAAATCATGTTCTTGCATTTTGAGAAAGAATCAGAAAATAGAATGCCATAAGGGTTTCTCCTTATTGTTATAGGAGCTGATATAGCTCAATTTCATAGCAATGTATTTCTGCCATGGAACATTATCCATTTCCCAGCAGCTTAAAACTTTATTTTGTTTTACTCTTTTTTCAAATTGAGAACTTCTGTTGATTTGGAAATTAAGTGCAGTCCCGCGTATGGGGATGGTAGTCGGCGGGTGGCCAAGGTCAGCTAGACAACCTTCAGCGTTCACTCATAACTCGTTTTGTGCAAAATTTATATTGTCAAGTGGCCTAGCCTAAGAATGGGGATTTTTAAACGAACCCCCCCCCCGGACGTCCCCCCCCCGGGCATCCCCCCCCCGGACGTCCCCCCCCCCAGGACGTCCCCCCCCCGGACGTCCCCCCCCCGGACTTCCCCCCCCCCGGACGTTCCCCCCCCCGGACGTCCCCCCCCCGGACGTCCCCCCCCCCGACGTTCCCCCCCCCCGGACGTCCCCCCCCCGGACGTCCCCCCCCCGGACGTCCCCCCCCGGACGTCCCCCCCCCGGACGTCCCCCCCCCCCCGGACGTCCCCCCCCCCGACGTTCCCCCCCCCAGGACGTCCCCCCCCCGGACGTCCCCCCCCCAGGACGTCCCCCCCCCGGACGTCCCCCCCCCCCAGGACGTCCCCCCCCCCCGACGTCCCCCCCCCGGACGTCCCCCTCCCGGACGTCCCCCCCCGGACGTCCCCCCCCCCGGACGTCCCCCCCCCCCCCCGGACGTTCTGTGGCATTTCTCTCAGTTTTCTCACTTCTTTCATCTCCATAGGGTGTGAGATTTCAGCCACCAAAAAAAAACACAAAAAATGTGTAGAGAAAGATTCTTTCATCTCACTCTTTGTCTCCCTGCCCGCCAAATATTTACCTACTGTGATAGATCAGGAATTCCTGAAAGACATTTGGTATGTCTGATTTAAAAAGAAGAAGAAAATGAGAATTTTGTTTCATCTCTGTCTTGAAACAGACATGTGAGTAGGCAGTCAAGTTCACCCGGGTAGCTGTGATGTGCAGTCACTAAGGAGATAATGCTGAGACCGTGTCTTGAAAGGAGGTGCCCTGTCATGCAGCTAATCAGAAGCATTTCTGGGAGAAAGTTGAGAGGGAAATGAAGAACACCTGAAAGTAGTTGAGACTTTCTAAGCTGCAACTCTAGACCGGAAAAGGGATGTGGGCCAGGCCGCCTTGATTTTCTTTCTAGGTCAAAGCATTCATAAAATATAAAAGTAGTCAATTTGGGTCACTATCATAAAAAAGATGTATTATGTAGTGTTCACAGAGCAATGAACCTACAAAAGCAAAAAACAAAAATCTATGTTTTTTTAATCAGCGTGTTCTTTAATTGTATTAGCTTCATTTTAATCAATATGGAATACTTTATTTATATATCTATTTCTTTTACATTTCTTTTCCCTGTGATACGGTTCCACAGGCACAGGTATTTTCCCAATCACTCCTTCCCTTTCCTCAGAACGGCTCTAAGCATTAATTAGAGATAGCTTCCTTTCTCTAACCTAAAATTACTTTGTTTCATCACGTACTGTTAGCATACCACCAGGAGACTTAGAGAAAAAGCCTAGCTAATCAAAATGATGGTCCTTCAAATATTTGAATACATGTGTCTTATCTTGCCTTGGTCTTCCCCCTTAAAAGCTGCAGTTCCCCTGTGACTGTAGTAGTGCCCTCTGCTTCACTTGAGGGATGTCTTCCATCCTGTCTCTTACAGCTGGCTGTCCTATCAGGAATGTTATTTAAGTCAGATCACAGCACAGTAATGGACTTTTCTTGTGTCCCCAAAACGTTCATCCCGTTTTGTTTAAACACTGAGGTTCTGCTCATGGGACCTGCTGTCATCAACCATGAGATGCCAGGGTACATCATCCTTTGCTTAGATTTGTAATAAGGGAGATAAAAACTTCTAACAGCAAAGATACAGAAATAGAAGAATGATACAGGGAAGAGGTGGACAAGCAAAGATAAAGTGTCGAGAATCAAGTTATGACATACGAGTAAAAATGAAATTGATCAGGTTAAAAAAAAGGGAGTAATTTCAAGGAAAATAAGTGAAGATCCTCTGATAAAAATATTGCGGAAGATATGGAGGCCAAAGGCAAGAAGTGTTACTTGTTTGATAAAATATTGATTGGATAAAAAGTTCTCGTTGGAACCATGAGAATTTTTAAGGATTTCACCGTTTTTCCCCAGCTCACAGAGGAGGAAATGTGTCACATAGCAATCTTGGATTTAAAAGAAAAACATCTTTTGTTTTCCCTGGAGTACTAACAAGAGGTACAGATGTTGTACACTTATTAGTCATAATTGAATTACTTACTTAGAAAAGTAAAATCTCATAAAACTCCGAGAAAATTACAGTGTTTATTTTAAAATCACATTGTCCTCATTTTTCATAGATGAATAGAATTCAGAACCATTAACCATAAACTTGTCACTGAAACACGCACTGCATGTCTGCCATATGTTGGGTTACAGGAGAGAAAAATCCAGGATTCAGAGTGAAGGTGAACCGGCCATCAGTGACTCCGGGCAAGACCGAGGCCCATGTTGTTTCACAACCTTCTTTCATTTTAAAATAAGAATTAGATAAACCACAATTTTTGGTAATCTATCCTAGTGGTATGTAATACTGCTCATTAATTATGTATGCAGTTCTGAGGACACAAAGTAACAATACTCTTTGTAACTACCACTGGGCGTACTGATAAATCCTGATACAGGGTTAGAGAAGGTAAATAGACATTGAGTAGTACTGGATAACAAATGACATTTTTATCAAAATGGGTGGGGGTGGGGAGATTCTAAATATAGCCCTGTAGTTTATGATACCAAACGTGCAGGTGAGATCTAAAGCACATACTGTTACCCAATTCCGCTTCTCTTGTGGTCTTTTGTTGCGTTTCACAGTTCCACTAGGTGGCAGCATCGGATAAGAACAGAGAACTGCTGCTTCTGAACTGACTTGAAACTGTTCTCGTAAAATGAACAAGCGCCATGTAGCACGCATGTTCACACGTCTATTTCAGGATTTTAAAGACTGCAGCCGATTTCCAGTACAAGTTCCCTTGACACTTCTCCACAAGTGTGGTTTTTTTGTTAAATATGTTTCCCTTCCCTTACTCATTAATTATAAAGGAAAATTAAACATTGAAATTAACTGTAATGTGTTGTAATTGCTTCCATTTGAAGGAAAATGAGTCCTTGAAAATAACTGTAATTGATTATAATTGTTTTGAATGTTCATTATTTCTGACATGCCTAGGTGACTATCAATGTCCCCCACCCCCATCTTGATTCGTTTTCACAACAGCCATTAGACTTTGAAACCAAGAAGGCGTACACGTTTAAAGTGGAGGCCTCCAACCTGCACGTGGACCAGCGATTCCACTCAGCAGGCCCGTTTCACGACACGGCCACGGTGAAGATCAGCGTGTTGGATGTGGACGAGCCTCCGGTCTTCACCAAGCCGCTCTACACCATGGAGGTGTACGAGGACACTCCCGTGGGCACCATCATCGGGGCGGTCACAGCTCAGGACCTGGACGTGGGCAGCAGTGCTGTTAGGTGAGAACACATGAAACCTACACAACTCTGACCAAGTCCGAATGATGCTCTAGCTATGGGATGTGAAAATGGACCGACTTTACCTAAATGGAAGAATAGGGGAGCTGCCACAGGATTTGAACAACTTTTGAAAAGGCGGCTGTTGTCCTGTTAAATGTGTCTTTCAAATTAAAAAAAAAAAATCTCGATTTTTCAGTAGTGTAACCTCAGAGAACAGTATCCATTGATTCTACTAAGATGCTTTCATAGAACCCAGAATGTAGTAGGCATTAGCTAATTTTATGAATACAATCTCTCTAGTCCCTTTCTCAAGTTATTGTTTGAAAAAAAGATGGTTTTGTTGTCTTTGTTTTCATAGTGATAATTGCATGTGCTGGGTTTGAGTTGGAGTGTACAGGTGAGCAGGCTGTAGGGTCATGGGTTCTACGCAATGCTTTAGGACTGGTACATTCTCCCATTCATTCAAGTGTCTAATCACACACTTACAAATGCCGTAAGGTATGAATATGTCCTGGTCACATACCTCGGAAGAGAAGTGGGCGAGACACGAGATTGGTTTTTAAAATTTTCAAACTCTGAAAGAAGCAAACTAAAGAATACATTCAGAGGACTTTAGAGTGAAAACACTGTTTTATTGGTATGAACAAATAGGAATGTGTATCCTAAGATTTTACATCATGTGTTGACAGATGATGAACAAAAGATTGGAGCGGCTATGCAGGCACACCTGAGCACAGTAGTTAGCTGATGTGAACTCTTGGGAAAGGAGTACGCATACCATGTTGTCTCTACCTATCAAAATCCATTGCACAGAGTGACATGGATAATATCTCAGGCAGAGGACTACCAGCTGGCTGGCTTAGACTTTGATAATAAACATTTGCTTCCCGGATTCTCAGCAGCTGGACAGTCTCAGATCAAGCAGCCACAGGTCCGGCGTCTGGAGAGGGCCTGCTTCCTATTGCGTTGCTGGTTGTAGTCTTCTTCTGTCCACGCAATGGAGAAAAGAGCTCGCTAGCACCCCTCGTATAAGGCCACTCATCACATTAAAAGGACCAAGCATTAGAATTCTGTAGAGGGACTCAAATATTTAATTATGAACATTATGAACATTCTGTTTCTGCCCCCTTAAATGTGTGTCTTTCTGGTATGCAAAATACATCCTAAGAGATCCCACATCCTTAACTAATTCTCGTATCATCTCTGAATTCAAAAGTCTTATCTCTATTGTTATAGATTGCAGGCTGCTGAGTCCGTCTGGTTCTGCTCCTCACACTGTGACACGGCTCTGGGAACAGCCACGCCCCTTGGCCCTGGCGAGGCTGCATCCGGAGCTCTCGGAGCTGAGGACTTCTACCTCCCAGGCCTGTCATGCTCGAGGAATCCCACGGCCTTTTGTCGTTCTTCACAGTTTCCCTGTGTTCTTTAGTTCCAGCTGGTGGTGTTTCTGCCGCTTTAGCCTCATCTCTTTTCCTACCTCGCGTTGACGTGGTGGATGGAGTCACTCACTTCCATATTGTCAGAAAATGGTTCATCCGCCTACCTCTAGTCTTGTTTTCTGAACATGCCTTCTTATGTTGTGAAACGGACAGGCTGGGGTTATTTTCTAGTGTTTCGGTTGTGATTTCTTTTTGAAAAGAACATCGTCTTTGATTAGCTTCTCTATAAGGACTAGAATAAACTACTTTTCCCTTCGTCTGGTGAGGGCCGGCTGTCTACAGCGTATGTTTGCCTTCTCCTTGTGTTCTCACATAACAAGAAAAAGAGCTCTCTGGGTTTCCTTTGCTAATGACACTAATCCAGATTTTGAAGACACACCCTCATGAGCCAATCACACACACCCCCATCCAGCCTTCTAGGATGTAGCGTGGAACTTAGCATGCGAATTGGGAGACCTGCAAGCGTTCAGTCCGGAGACCAGTGTTGTGACACATCAGATTAAGCCACAGTTTGCAACAACAAGAACCCAAATCAGAAGGCTGATGCGAGTCTTGGTCATTTCATTTATAATCCATCTCCCTCTGAAAGTGCCAGGCAAGGTAGCAGAAACTGAACCAAGTGCATGTACCCCTGTGACCTGCATAAGAGCCCCCCAATGTGTCCAAGCTCCCGACCTCATCCCGGCCCGACTACAGGCGTTACGGTTATCTGCCCAGTGAATCAACAGATGAAGTCCCGCATTCCCCCGTCAGATCACTATACCAAATATTTCCCTCGCTAGAGTACATTTCTGTGACAAAAGGAAGGACAAACTTAGTTAATGATACCAATGGAATGCATGCCAGTTTACTCAAAATGGAATCAAGCTGCCATACTGGTCCATGTTGCAAAATGAGTCACTGTGAGTGCAACTATATAGTTTTATCCATCCCAGTATCTATCCATCTGCCTAGATATGTATTCATTTTTTTTTGCTGGAACATTATGAAGAATCACATATCAGTAATTGGTTGTTATATACTAATCCGTAGGGTTTATGATTCTTATTCCCTAAAGACCTTCCATGTGCTTCTGATAATTATGAAGTGAATGCTTAGCTAATAGATAAATAAGTTATTTCAAGGACAGGAGCTGTTACTGAAGAGCAGCTGAACTTTATAATATAAAAAATTTAAAGATAATTAAACTCAAAGTTTTAGATTAGGAAAATTTAGGCTCATAAATCTAGAAAACATGCAAACATTGTTTAATTTACCGCATGTTCTGCTGACAAAATACGTTTTTAATACAATAGCTAAAAATAAAAAAAAGCAAATCAGAGAGTCTCTAAATAGAAAATGCAAAGATCCAAGTCCCACGTTAGACTCAAGACTCAAGCACGAGCAACAATGCAAGGCCACACGTTAGAGAAGAAGGGTTCTGAAGTCACAAGAAGTAGCGTTGGATAAACACTATTTTATGAAAGTTTTTTTCCTAGTCTTGTTGGAAATAGCGGTCCGCCTCCCTAAAACTTTAGACATAGATGAACCTAACAAGTGCATTCTAGCTGAACACGTTGACTTACAAAGCATTAATATCAGCTAGCTTGTTAAATAGTATGGTACACATTTGTAATGTTGTCTACATAGAGAACTCAACATAGTTAAATGCTAACATAATCATAAATCTAGCAAAATATGCAAGAATGCGTAAGCACTTCAGTGATATTTTACTAAGATGTTTACTCCTGATTACCCATAAGGATTTACTGATAGAAACAACAACAACAAAAAAAACCCTTATGTACACCTGTGTGAATCATGATCCTGTAGCTTTACATATAGGCTTTTTAAAAAGATTTATTTTTTATTGCAAAGTCAGATGTACAGAGAGGAGGAGAGACAGACAGAAAGATCTTCCGTCCGATGATTCACCCCCCAAGTGACAGCCACAGCCGATACTGCGTCGATCCGAAGCCAGGAGCCAGAAACTTCCTCCAGGTCTCCCATGCAGGTGCAGTATCCCAAGCTTTGGGCCGTCCTCGACTGCTTTCTCAGGTCACAAGCAGGGAGCTGGATGGGAAGGGGGTGCCACAGCATCGGGCCCTACATGTAGGCTTTTAAAACCACCGAGAACTAGGTATCACTAGAAAACCTACTATCAATTCTTAAGTAGTTTGAATGTAGGCAGACAGAAGACTAATGTGATGATAATTCAGAATGTTGAATGAAAAAAATAGAGAGTGTACACAAATTATGGACACTGAGAGAAAAGCGGACAGGATTTGATGCGGGAAACCCAAGTGAAGCAAATGTAAAATAATGCAACAAAAGGAGACAGGGAATCTAGAGACCGCAGGAGCAGCTGAGTGTGTTCATCCCCGAGCAGCCGCTCGGCCTGGCTGCTTCACTGCTGTGCTGTACGCCGTGTTTAGAACCCTCAAGAGAACGATTTCTCAAGTCACGCTTTTCACAGAGTCACGTGCATTTAGCTTCCATTAACTGCACTTACAGAAACTAAAGAATACGGAAAACATTTTCCCAAAAAAGAAATAACGTGGACAGAAAAAGGGTTGGGAGAAAGAAAGAGATTGGAGAAATTGTGCTGAGGAAGCATAGATTTACTTGGCTGCCCTTTAATAAGAAAGGAGAGCTAGAGTCCCGCATAGATCGTGCTGGAACACAGGGTATAAGCCCAATAGGAAGAAGGGTCAGCTCTCCTGGATGCTGAGCTCGGATTGAATGTAGAAAGAAATGTTCATCTGATACGTATAAATCCGCATCTACCCAAGAGAGGTTTGGGAAAATACAGATGCATACATGCAAACAAAGACATTATTATTTTGATGTAGAAACATGTTAAAGATCAAAACTTCATAGAAAATGGTTTTATCATGGAAAAGTGCATGGATTTCTCCTCTCTTTCTTTGTCTCCTCCCTGTTTATTTCTTCTTCTTGCTTTGTCTCTCACCCCTCCCTGTGGACAAGCACAGTGACTCAGAGAGGGAGAAAGGGACAGAGCCAGAGAGGAGTTCTCCAAACACAGCTTCACTCTGCAAATGCCCCCACCAGTCGTGAACCAGTGCACATATGGGATGGGATACCGGCATATGCGAGAAGTTTTAGCAACCAGGCTGTCATGCCGCGCCCATCTTCTTCTCTGCTATTTTAAAAGGGACTGTACTTACAAGTTCTTTCTCAGCCATGGAGTTGTTTATGTATATTAGAGCCATTGATTTTGATCATTGATTTTTTTCCCTGTTACCTTGTCAAATTCTCTCATGAGTTCCAATAATCCCTTGATTCAGTCCTTTGGTTCTCCTATGTAGAAAATTATGTCATCTGTGATAATTCAATGTCCTTGTTCCCAGATTGAATTCCGTTAATTTCTTTCTTGCCTAATAGTTCAAGTGAGGAATTGGGAAACTGTTGAACAGCAGTGGTGGAAGTGGGTAACCTTATCTAGTTCCAGATCTTAGTAGAACAGCTTCTGATGTTTTTCTATTCAGAATGATGTTGGCATTGGAATTTCATACAGTACTTTGTTTTGTGGAATGTTCCTTCTATGCCTATCTTGATTAGGGGCTTTAGCATTTAGTGGTGTTGGATTTTTACCAAATGCCTCCTTTGCGTCTAATGAGATGATTCTATGGCTTTTATTCTTCAATTTGTTGATGTAGTTTATCACATTTATTGATTTGCATAGTTAAGCCATCCCTGCATGCCAGGGACGAATGCCACTTGGTCCAAGTGAATGATCTATCTATCTGATGTATTATTGGATTCTGATGGCAAGTATTTTGTTGAGGATTTTTGCATCTATGTTGGTCAGGGATATTGATCTGTAGTTCTCTTTTGCTTTCAAATGTCAGTAGAATGTATGTTCATGAAAGTTTGCCTGAAACTTCAGGTCTAACACTGAGTGTGTTTTCCTGATAGAGCTAGGGTATCCATTATCTTTCTGGGATTGAAATCCTGTCAACTAGACCCTGCAGCAGTGGGCATCATACTCCAGTTGGTTATGTAATCTTCAACCATAATACAGTTTCCAGAGCATACGGAGCAGTCAGCAAATATTTAATTAGTTGTATAGTCTCCACCAATAGTGCTTTGAAAAATAATGGTTATCAGAGTTTTTATGGGCATTTTCTTCTTCAGTTAGGTATATGATTAGTTAAATAGAGTGCTGAAAGGGAGTATTGTGAGAATTGTCATCTTGTTCAGAAAGAAGAATTTGCAACCTGAATAATTGAGTCTATTTATTCCAGTGTTCTGTTATTTCTGCATGAGCTCTGACATCATTTATAATTTTTGAGAGCACCCGTCTGAGGCAGCACACTGCGCTGAAGTCGTGAGGCATTAACGCATTCTTGCACATGAAGACTGAGCGATGAACAGCAGGTTATAGAACAGCCTGGCTTGTTATGTGTTCCAATGACGGTCAACATTTTCTGGCTCAGAAATCAGTTACTAACAAATATTGACAACGGAGTCATAAATCTTGTTTGTAAAGGCAAATTAGGTATGATCTCACGTTGAAATGACAGAAAATCTCTGTAGTTTAAAAAGAAATGAATTTGTCTAAACAGTAAGTACCATCATATACACATCACTGAGCTGATTTTTCAAAGGGAACAGCATTCTTTGCACTGAGATTTTGGTGGATGGACTACAGGGATATCCTGTTTTGGAGATAAATATATTGAACGTTGTGCCTTCTGATGAGCAGAGTTCCCATAATACATTCTATTTAAGACAATAAATGTACATGTTGATGATGATGGGTGGCGAATATTGATGACCTCGTGTAAACATTGGCCAAAAACTTTCTAATTCTGTGAATATGGGCTAGTTTCTTCAAGGTTTCAATGTTTCTTTATCCATATGTTAAAATGAGAAGTACTGCTAATACTGAGCTTGTGGGGAGACTTACTAGGTTAATCTTTGGAAATATTGAGAATACTATCACACAGTAACTGCATGTTAAATATTAACTGTTATTACCATTACAGATGTTTAAAATTCTAACCACTTCACATATCTGCAGTTACTTCAAGACTGACAAAGGTTTCTAGTGGGTTTTTTTTTTTTTTTTGTCTCATAGTTCAGGTTTACAGTCATCATTGTCAACTATCTCATATAATAGAAACAGTTTAAGACATCTTTAGCAGTCGTGGTCTGGGTTCATGGTGAAGAAACCTGCTCCTCACATCAGAGTGACCAATTCTGACTTCCAACCCCTGTTTCCATGTGAAGCACATCCCTGCAGAAGGTGCGAGGGCTCCAGGACTCGCACCTCCCAAACTCACTTGGCGTGGCACACCTGGATCAAGTTTCCTGCTCCAGGCTTTACTCCGTGTATGGCCCCGTAGGCGTCTGGGATGCAAAGCTGTCCTTCTGCCTCTCATGGTGCTACAAACAGACGCATTATTAAATCAGACTACTGGTTTTTATTTTGGGAAGCCAATTGGATCTATAGTAAGATCAAACATTAATAAACCCCTTCATGTGTGTTTTTTATAAAAATACCAAATTGTAAATTAACTTTTTTCCCCTTATATTTGTTTATATTTTTGTTTTTTTTTTAATCCTCTGATCTGGCTTAGATAGCTATTTTGAGATGTGTTTCCCCCTTCCTAGTCCTTCCCAAAGCCACTATTAAGGAATATTTTTACTGCTTGAAAAGGTTTTAATATTCAGCAGGTTAAGAAAACTCATGGTCAGCTTTAGAATTTTAGTCTCTGCTGAGCTTTCAAGGTGTCAGGACCCTAAAATAATATGAACAGCAGGAGTACTAAATCTTTCATTATTTCCAGTTTCCCCTTGAGCATACTGACTTTGCAATAAAGAAGCTGTCATTTACACGCTTCTTTATTGCCAGGTGGGTAATAGCTACTGCGGAGGAAGGAAAAAAGGCAGTGTGTCAAGTTTGCTTAAATGCCATTCTGATTCATGTGTAATCATTGCACATTTGCATCCACTCTCTTCATATGCAGGTACTTCATAGATTGGAAGAGTGATGGGGACAGCTACTTTACAATAGATGAAACTGAAGGAACCATCGCCACTAATGAATTACTAGACCGGGAAAGCACTGCGCAGTATAATTTCTCCATAATTGCGAGTAAAGTTAGTAAGTATGGCATGGATAGAATCAATGTTTCACTGCAGTTTCCTGGATTTACCACTCTTAAATGAGTCCCTGCTGAGGTGTTTTTCATCTCTGGACTGACAGCTGAGTGATCTCCTGGGGAAAGTTGGAAACCTGTTCCTTTTCCTCATAGCATAAGTCCAGTGAAATGGTGACAGCTGCCAATGAGCCTGCTTGCTGTAGTGCATAAATACCTGCTAGTGCATTTCATTGTGTGACCTATTTCCTTCCGCACTGCACACTCAACACTTCTCTGGAGTTCCGGCTTCTCTTTCATGCAGGACTCCTGTACATATCATTAAGAGTTTCCTAGCCCAGGCAGAGAGAAATAATAATATATCAATTCTGAAATACATTCTAAAATTGAACAGAACTTTTTTTTTTCTTTAAACAGCATCTTCTTCCTTTTTTTCTGCTTTCATTATAATGTACTTTTGGTAAGTGCCAGTATGGAATAGACAGGAGTTTACAGAGCAATTCTTTAGAGAATTGTTCACAATCTGTAAGATCATGAAGAATCATCCCTTTGTTGGTTTCTGCTTGGACTGGGTGTCATTGCAGGTCCTGTTTGGCTGGACAATAAAGGATATTATCAAAAATCTCTCATGAGACGTATTAGGCTAAGAGTGATAACCTTTGGCTTTTGACATGTTATATTTTCTCAGTCCTTGCATTTATATTCTCTCGAAAGTTTTCAGTAAATCCCTTTGGAACAACTTTTCATTTTGTTCTCTTTGTATTTTATTTCATTCACATTTTATACTCTAGCAGTGAATTCGAGCTTTTCTACAGAGAAGAGGTATGGACATTTTTGTTGAGAAATCTTTATCAGTGTCAAAGTGGGAGTGTAAATATGAAACAGTTGTGTTTATCTTCAATAACTTCTAGATGTGAATGGTCGGATATCTTTTCCTGGATCTTCAAACTATTGCATTGTTATTATTAAAACTAAGTTTAGATGCCTGGTTCAGATGCCTGTGGTCCACACCGGAAAAAGGAAATAGATTTAATTCCTTACTCTCATTACCAACTTCTTAAGAACCCAGAATCTGGGAGATAGAATTTGACAGCCCAGACGGCAGGGTCTCTTTCACTGGAGACCTGAACTGAGTTCCTGGCTCCTGGGTCCAGTTCTGTTACAGCCCCAACACTTGTGGGAATTTGGCAGGTGATTAAGCAGATGGGACTCTCTTCGTCTGACTGCCTCTTTCTCCTTCATCTCTACCTCTCACGTGAGTGAATATAGGAAATATTTTGCACAAGGAACCCTGAGCCACCATGCAACTGAGCCTGAAAGCTTTATTAAAAATTTACATTTTTCCCAGTAGGACTGTAAATCCAACTCTCATTGCTATTGCTTCCACCTGCATTTCTGCAGCTTAAAATATTTCCCAAAATGCCCATGAATTGTCCAGATTTTCATTCCTATGGCATTGGAAAGTAGTTGTGGTCTTAAATTTGCATTCCTGGAAACCAGTGTACCAACCCAAGTGACCATGGTTAACCTTCCCAGGGATTAAGTGATATGAGCCTAATCATCGATATTTCTCTTCCATAGTTTGGCCACATCTTTTAAAAAAATTATATTGATCAATCTATGCATCTTGATTGAGAATAAAGGGCCTTGTACTAGTCTTTTTTTCTACACTGATAATCCTTAGTGTCTCAGCAAATAACATCAGCATTATAGTCAGGTGGGAAGATCTTGAAAGGACATGTATTTTAGACAATATAAAGGGCATGTTGCGTAAGAATCTGGGGAAACATTACCAGTAATTTTACATTCTAACTTTACACTGACTGGTTTGTTTTAGTGAAGAGTAGTCTGGTAGCCACCGTGTCAACTTCTCAAGTGTCCTAAGGATAAGCTTAAGAGGAAATTCAATATCATAAAAGGTTGACTTTGGAGGACAATGATCATTGATATATAATCACTGATTATATATATAATATAATTATTGATACATTTCATTTTCAAATCATTGTCATTTTTTCTGTCTAAAATTTGCCAAATAATTGCCTTTTTCCTAATTTTCTTTAGTGCATTATGATACATGCATGAGTTTGTGTAGTCATACTTTATTTTCTAACCGTTCCTTTTTCCCAACTGTCTACATGAAAGTATCTTGTATTTTGAAGGAAAGATAATTTTGATTTATGATAGATTGGCATCATTTCAATAGTAACTGTGAAGACTAAAACTTTGAAGAGTCACTTAAAAAGTTTTCATGATTTGCATAAACACTACAATGTTTCATATACATGGGAATAATTATCATCAACACCACCATAATCATCCACTTTAATTTAGAGAAAATGCCATTTTGTCACTTTATATGATATGCAATACAATAGAATCTAAATGTATGTTGTCATATTTCATATTTTATTTTAAACTTTCAAATGCTTATGGGTATGCTATCATAATCAAACTATTTAGGAGTATTTTAAATCAGTCTAATTGCTCCATCAAAATCAAATACACAGCATTAATGCCAGGCTTATCTTTTTCCTAATTACCATGATTTTCTTGGGAAATTAAGACTATATGATGAACTTTTTACTAAAAGGTAGAAAGTTGGATAAAATATAACTTGTATACACTTACACAATTTTCATATCATATACTGATATATAGATTTGCTATAAAAATTGTGAAACAAACCCCCGGTTTAGGTGAACATGTTATTTTATTGATGTCATATATCTGTGTATTGATCCTCGTGATTCGCCGTGAATTTCCTAGTGTCAAAAACAATGTCATCCACGTGTGATTTATATGGCCTCTTTCACTCTATGTAATACACAGAATTATTTCATTAAATTTTGTTAAGAGTTTGAACAGCTTCATACCTCGTTTTAAATATGTCACATATCACAGGCTCTTAAATTGAAGTAAACGAGGCCTAAATTTGTTTTATAGAACTTTTGACTATATTATTTGCACATTATAAAAGCACGTCTGTGACATGTATAACATGTAGGGAGACGTCTCCTTCCCTGGGAGAGAAAGGACATCTTCTGACCCAGTGCGTGATTGCTGTGTCCCTAAATGAATGAACCTGGGTAAGGTCTTGAAGACCTCCACCCGTTGTAAAGTATTGAGTATTCATTTTATGACTGCTGTTGATAATATCTAGTTCATTTGCAAACATGAACCTGGTTTGTATTTTTGATATATAATTTGCCTTGACTATTCTATATACTATTATAAAATAATTATTACCACTAACAAAAGTAGATAATATATCTTCCAAAGTATAATTCATGAGTAATGCTAATTTACCAAAAGTTATAAAACTTTTTAAAGATGCTGTCTCATTTCGTATGACAGCTGTTTACAGTAAGGCCTATAAACACTGTGTTTCATATGAAAAAAAATCATACTGAAGAAAAGCAAAACTTGTGAACACTGAATCAGTTCTCTTTTCAAATAATGCCCTGTACTGATACCAATTTTAATAATGCATTTTCTAAGTGTTTTTCCAGTTTTATCAATATACCTTTCATAATCACACAACCAATTTAAAAAATATAATTATTATTTTTATTGGATGTTAACTGTGTCTGTGATGGACCATAACATGATTTTTCAGTGATATTATAGAAGATTTTTAACATATAAACTAATGAATATGATAGAGTAAAATAAATATGCACTTTATATTTTCATGGTTTGTATCTTAAATACTTACAATTAAATACTTACTATTATTTAATAGAAATTGAATAAATTATAGCATGTATATTTTGTTACACTTAATAAAGTTACTAGATGACTTCTGTTTTTAGCAAATGACACAGACATTGAAATTTGTTATGGGATTTTGGCAGAGACCATGTAAAAACAATCACCTTTTTTGATACTGTAGGAAGAAGTTACTGCACCCCCAGCTGGCTCTTCTTCTTCTTTGTAGCACCATTGGTTCATTTCAGAATATATTCTTATTTTCCATCTCTTACCTCTCCTTCCGTAAATCTGTTTTTCCAAACTTTATTTATGAAGAGCCCTCTATACTTTCCTATTTATTCATCATTCTTTTCAGAAAATAGCTTCTTGAAGAAATCAGTTCAGAAAGATCTTTTACATATGCAGTGTATTCTAACTAGTAGAATTATCGTAACATGGCACAACATAGAAAATTGCAATTTTACTTATTGTTTAAAGGTCCACTTAGTGGGAAAAATTGAATCTGTGAATAACCATAGAAAGATGGCTGAGTCATTTTACTAGAAATACCCTGCACCTCACGTATTTGTCTTCTCTTCATTTATTTTCAGAATTTCTGATAAAATGAGAGATATTTTCTGTTCTATTAACATTATTTTTAAAATATGAATTATTAATTGTCCAAGCAATTGCTAACCAGAATTCTTAATAGTTTCTTCTCTTTTTATGTTTCCAACAGGTAACCCATCATTAGTCAGCAAAGTCAATATATTGATTAATGTCCTAGATGTCAATGAATTTCCTCCAGAAATATCTGTACCATATGAGACAGCCGTTTGTGAAAATGCCAAACCAGGACAGGTATCTTATTGATGTTATGAATAAGTAGTGTATCAAGACAAATTATAGTTATTACTTAAAATTACAGGTTCAGACATGAATATACAATCATGTATATCATTTTCTCAATCAGATGGCTTTCGGAGATAATCATAACAAATAACAAACCTTTGTGAATTAATGATAGCATGGATATGGAGGTAATACCATAGAAAATAATGTTTTTTTTTTTAGCAAATTATCCTTGGATAATTAAAGATCTGGGGTTTGGGATATTGCTGTGTTTCTACTTTGATGTTACTTATCTAAATACTATATGAGCAATGCTTCAATGCACAGGTTCCTTTTTTTTTAAAACATGTTTCTTATTTTCAAAAACCTGTGAAATGTCTGCTATGCTTTGTCCTCATTGAGTCAGAATTGGTCTGGGAGGATGTTCTCTTGGGGACAAAAGGGAAGAATGTATAGCTAAAAGACGTTATTGCCAGTGTTTTGGGTGTTACTTAGGAAGGTAACTCCTACCCTAAAGGAGTGAGTGAATGTGTAGCAGGAAGATGGTCCAGCATTGAAAGTGGCAAGAACATTATGAAGGACTATGCACCTAAGTCCAAACGGAAAATATATTTATGTGCTCTGATTTATAGTATGTTACAATTATCTGTAAGCGTGAAAACTACTCATTTATGTAAATTGGGAGACTTTTAATTTCTTATGAGGATTTATTTGCTTTGTACTTGCTGGAACATTTCCCCATAGTTCTAAACTCGTGATGCCTGCTAGCTACACTGCTATTGAATTTAAATTCTATTAAATTAAAAATCAATGTTGTCTTTCATAATTAAACACATCTTAGCTCCTCAATAATTTTATGTGGTGAGCTTGCCATTTTGGAGCATGCAGATACAGAATATTTTCAAAGCATGGAAACTTCAAGAGGATTATATTGCTCTAACTTTTCATCTGACATTTTGGAAAGGACATTGTTTTTATTAACTCTTAACTTATTTTGTGTAACTTTCTTAAGAAACCTGCATCTTTAAGTTTGAACATGTACTTCAAATTTTATACTTTAACTATATATGCAGTTATATGAGTGAAGCCCACTGCTTGCGTAATATTTAACATAATAAATGTTGAATAATTATCTGACATAAATAACAACTTTTATTTGATTATTAGTGAAGTTAGAAGATCTTACAAAATTCCATCATTTGGCTGTTTTTCTAGACACTCAGTCACACCAAAAATAAAAAGCCAGTGTGTTAGGTTTTAGGCAGTTAGGAACAAGAGTAATTTCAATTCAATGAAATCTTGAAATCTTGTAATGCTCCTCTTGAAAGCTTTTGAGAATAAAACTTCATTTAATGCTATGTTTGTCTGATCAATGAAAAGGACCAACAGAATATTAAATGTGAAAGTTACCAGAGATGAAACTTATCATTTTACTTCTGGACAGCATAGTGAGGAATCTGTTGGGTATGTTCTTGGAGGCCCGTAAGCAACAACAGCAACAAAATGTCTGGTGGTCTTTGATATTTTATTCAATATTTTACTCAGTAAAAATATCCATTGTATTTTTAGAGAATGTATTATGAGATCATCTGATTCCATTTTAAACTGGCCGTTCTGGTCTTGATTTCAAAACTATGCACATGAGCCATCTACCTATTGATTTTACATGAATACCTTTATCTGTCTGACTATCTATCTGCCTACCTATCTATCTACTTACGTTTATATCATTATCTACTGTGTGTGAGCATAACCATCTGGAAAGGTAAATAAAATTTATAACTATGGGATAAAAAAGTTAATAGATAAATTTCAGAACAAATAGAATGAAAGCTCCTATTATGTATGCTTCTCAGACTGGGATTGGAATACTCTACTGGAAATAGTAAAACCTTCCGTGGCAAATTCTAATTTACTATAACAATGGGATCACCTGGTGTGTTAGCCTTCTTTTTATTACTTTACGATGCTCAAGACAAATTCCTTCAGAAAGGAAAGTTCTATTTCAATCGTCAGATTAGACATTAGAATTTAGGATCAGGGCTCTTGTAGGGCATTGCTTGTAGAGTTGGTCCTTGTGAATGTGGAGATCCTATCACGTTGTGAAACAGGAGGCAGAGTCAGAAAGCCCAGGTTGAACTCAAACAATAATCAGCTATGTTAGGAAAACCACTCTTGGAGGGCAGACATCCCTCACCCACCATCATATTCAACACTTTCCACCAGACCCACCTCACGTTGCCAAATTTAAATGAGGTCTTCAATGATAATCCATCAACCAGTAAAAGGTCTGAGTTTTTAACACCTTTGGGTGTTTGGGGGTACCCACGCCCCATTTAATCTCTGCCACCTGGCTTGTACATTACCATCACTCTCCCAAACATTTCTTGAAATTCTATGTGCTGTAAAAGTATTTGGCATGTTTTATACATGCCTCACAACCATGTTAGTCTAGTAAGGTACAAATTTTGCAGTTTTCCATTGATAATTCACTTTTAAATATTTGAAAGACCTTTTTGTTGAAATTCTAGGATTTTAATGACAAGATATATAACCGTTTAGAGGGCAATTTAGGAAAAATTTCAAAATGGGGATTGTAGTGCTTACTGTTCTAAAAACTACAGAAGCACAGTTTTGTTTCCATACAGTTGGGAAAAATAAAAATAACAACAAAGCAGATGTATGTTCCTTATATTCTTTCTTTCTCATAATTTTATTAATTTATTAAAACAAACCTTATTCTCATAAACATAACTGTACTAAAGTTTTGCTACTCTAAGACTTTTTAGCTAATCAGACTTTTTTGTTTCCAGTAAGCATTTTCACTTTTAGGTTAGAAAGTATTTATTTCATCTAATTTAAAATGCAAGCAAGTACATTTTAATTTCATTTTGCTTATTAGTGAGAATTTTCAATGCTGGTAAGCTTTTCAGTTATGCAGTTATTGGTTTGGAATTAGCCCTCTTCCTGTAATTGCACCTGATATAATTACCTGTAAACATTCTGAGATTTGTTTATAAGTAATTGGGCCACTGATATTGATTCAAAGAGTGTCATTTCTGTCTCTTTGCATGCTTCGTTAAATGAACTGATTTGCTTGGTGTGTGAAGTTCTGTTGGAAACTGATGACTGACTTCAAGCTTAATCTCGACTTGGTTTTAGATCATTCAGATAGTCAGTGCTGCAGACCGAGATCTTGCACCTGCTGGCCAGCAGTTCTCCTTTAGATTATCACCTGAGGCTGCCATCAAACCAAATTTTACAGTCCGTGACTTCAGAAGTAAGTATAACCGTGGTACATCTTGATCTCTTATTGTGGATCTGTAGCAAAGGACACAAACAAAGGAAATCAGCACTATTTTGGAAAGTGCTCAGTTTTATAAAAATGGAAATTCATATTCAGAAAACCCAAAATTGTGTAGCGGTAGCAGACTATTTAGTCCATATAGACTGTATCTGATAAGGCAGAGAATGTCCGTTGAAAATGTGGACAGTTGATGGGGGAAGCACACTAAAGGATCTCTAGGGAAATGAATGACTTCCTTGCTGCAGGTATGTCATTTTCTCACACACATAATATTTCTACAAATTAGTACCAGTTTAATAATTTTACATCAATAGTATAGTTCAGAACATTTTAAGAATTTGACCATCATAATTTTGCTGATAAAGATTTGCATTAGCACTTTATATTACCTAAATTGTTGCTCCCAAATGTATAAAAATAATTTCAACTTACAGTATCTTTTAAAATAAAACTGTGCATATGAAACATACACCAAAATCTTTAAAATATATTACTGACACTGTAAATTTCATTTCCACTGCATCTTGGCTATGTCACAGTTCTATTATCACCGGTACTGCTGGTAATATTGCATAAGATACTCTTAAAAAACTTCACGCAAGTATGAGGAACTGTGGATTAGAAATAAAGATGTTTTAGGGTCAGCATTGTGGTAAAGTAAGTTAAGCTGCTGCCTGCAATGCTGGCATCCCGTATGAGTGTCGATTCAAGTCCTAGCTGCTCCAGCACCGATCTTGCTTCATGTCAACATGCCTGTGAAAGTGATGAAAGATGGTCCTAGTGTTTGGGGGCGCTACACTCACACTGGGATCCCAGATTAAGCTCCTGGCTCCTGTCTTCAGCCAGGCCCTGCCCTGGCCTTGACCGTTGTAACCTTTGGGAGTGAACCAGAAGATGAACTGTATGGAAGATTCTCTCTCTCTCTCTGTCTTTCTCTCTCTCTCTCTCTCTCTCTCTTTCTCTCTCTCTCTGTGTTTCAGATAATTAAAGTAAACCTTCAAAAATAAAGAAATAAAGAAATATATGAAGGGAATGTGTATTGGTAATTCCAAGTTAAATTAAAAATATTATAAATGCAAAAAAGTTTAATCTACCTAACCTAACAAATATCATTGCTCAACCTAACCTAATAGACATGATCCAGTTGCTTGCATTAACCCAAATGCATCAAAATTGCCAAGTACAAAACCTTTTTTATAATGAAAATGTCAAATGTATTATGAAATGTAATTGATATTACATTGAAAGTCAAAGCAAAACAAAACCACAAGCGTCGTGGAAGTACACATTTGTATCATAGAAAATTTTCTGTATAAATCATAAATTAAAACATCATGATTTTAAGTCAGAGCAACACTCAAGAAATAGGATTGGATAAAATGAGTAGGCCATGTTGTCACACTACCTAAAGCCATTCAAAGAGGTAATAAGTGGATTGCAGTGATTGTACTGGAATTTGAAAGGCTTAAGCAGGTGTATAGATGTTCATATTTGCAGTGAATGAACGTAAGTCTGGAAACAGCGTGAAGATACAACAGGAAGATCACACCACGTCGAGTACCATTGCAATGGTGAGTCTTAGATTGGAGCAATTACTGAGGACAGAAATAAGTAAATGAAGATTAAGTTATGGGGCTTGAAGTTACAGCTGACAATTCAGTATGTGACTTTAAGGATTAAAAAATAAACTCTATAGGCTTATGCGAGTAGATAGATCATTTTATTGTTCATTAATGATTAACATTGACTGTTTTCTATCATTAATCTTGGCTGAGAGATCTGTATCAGAATAAGCATGTCTATGAATGAGAACATCTTATCTCATACAAGAGTATTCTCTCTCTCTAAAGATTTTTTTTTTAATTTGAAATGTACAATGACTGAGAGAAGGAAAGAGACAAAGATCTTCCATATGCTGATTCACTGCCTAGTTGGCTGCAATAACCGAGACTGGGCTTTGCAGAACTCAGGAGCCAGAGCCGCTTCCAGGTATCATACATGCGTGCGGGGCCAAGCACCTGGTCCGCTCTCTGCAGATTTCCCGTGCATATTGGCAGGAGCTGGATCCCAAAGGGAGCAGCTGGGACTCAAACTCGGGCCTACATAAGATGCCTGTGTGGAAACCGGCCACTTAACTCACCACACCACAGTGCTGGGCACAAGCAATGATTTCTCAATGAGTAAAATTGTACTTTGCAAAATTCCGCATGTCATTGACTGTATTTCCTTGTTTTTAAGATAAATTAAATTCTAAGCAGAAGTTTGTGTGTGTGAAAAAAAAAATCCAGAATGGAAACATGATCTAGTGTGTCTTTTCATCTTGGAAAGCACAACAAGTGGATAAGAATAGTTTTCAGTATGTGTTAACTGAAAAATCAATGAGACTAGGCTGCCTTTGACACCAATGAAATTTGTAATATAAGAACCCATATTCTTCTAAGGGAAAACCCTCTAGACTTTATTTATATTAATTAAATTTAAACATGACCTTTCTCAAGATTTATTTATTGTTATTGGAAAGTCAGATTTACAGAGAGAAGAGTGACAGAGAGGAAGATCTTCTGTCCTCTGGTTTACTCCCCAAGTGGCCGCAACGGCTGGCACTGACCCCATCCGAAGCCTGAAACCAGGAGCCTCCTCCAGGTCTCCCAAGCACATGCAGGTCACTAAGGCTTTGCAGCATCCTCTTCTGCTTTCCCAGCCCCAAGCAAGAAACTGGATGGGACGTGGAGCAGTGGGATACAAACCAGCACTCCTGTGAGATTCCGGTGGTTACAAGGCAAGGACTGTAGCCACTTGGCTACACACCAGGCCCTCAACATGACTTTTTCCTTCAACTGGAACCATCAGTTGCTAAAGATCACCTTCAGCTTCTCTCTGTTTCTCAATTCCTGCAGATACCCAAAGTCCCTGGCCTTGCTAGCTCGTGCTGGGGATGTTGCAGAGGACATCTAACATGCTGACGGTTTCTTCCTTAATTTTAAAGTCTCTGGATTCAGTAACAAAGTAATCTTCCCATAGCAAATCATAATTATATTACATAAAGTATTCTCACCTTAGTAAAATTTATTGCAGTAAGTGTAGAGAAACTGCCTGAATTTTTTATTGTTGAATTAAGGATCCAGAAATAGAATAATTCATTATGATTGAAACAGTGCCATGTTTCTGTAAGAACTATCCTGTAATGAGTAATATGCTTCCAAGGATTATTTTGTTGGATTTTTCAAATGTGTACAGTAAATGGTTATTATAACTATACATTGATATGTTTCTAAAGCAACAAGGGATTTTTTGAAGTTACCTGGAATAAAACAAAAAAGGAAACCATGTAATGAATAAAACAGAACTTTGTCTTTTATGTGTAGAAATAAAATAAGAGTAGATGCATACAGAACATTTTCATTAGAAATGATCAATGCAATTTGTACAAAACTATTTTATATAATTGTATTGCCTTTCTAGTTAGGAATGCTATAGATTAATGAGAATTATATTAAAATGGCAATTGTTATAATTCATTGTATACAAAAGTTTTAGTACATTTTGATACGGTTGATTTTTACTGTATGGTAAAGTATAAATTCTATAGGAGCTACTTTAAACATTTGTGTTTTGTAATCTGTGCTCTTTTACTGTGTGCGGGAACATCCACAAATGTCCCTTTATCTCAGTAACATTTTCATTTTAGGAAACACATATCTACAAGAAGCATTTCTTGCCTGTAAATCATTCTATGTTTTCTCTGAATTAGAAAAAAAAATACTTCTGACACCAGACAAGAAGAAAATTGTTTTTCATCCCCTGAGGATAATTTTTAGTACATTTGATTACATTTGGTAGCTCTCATAAGGATAAAAGAAAGAATTAAAATAGGGGTGTGTTCCTGTGATTCAAATGTTCTTCCTACTGTTTTGTTGATATAAACATTAAGACCTGAAATGAAAATCTGAGTAACCCTTTTGTCCCAAATGTCATGTTTTGTAGACAACACAGCTGGGATTGAAACCCGAAGAAACGGATACAGCCGCAGACAGCAAGAGCTGTATTTGCTCCCTGTGGTAATAGAAGACAGCAGTTACCCTGTGCAGAGCAGCACAAGTACAATGACTATTCGGGTCTGTAGGTGTGACTCAGATGGGACCATCTTATCCTGCAACGTGGAAGCAATTTTTCTACCCGTTGGACTGAGCACGGGGGCTCTGATTGCAATTCTGCTATGCATTGTCATACTACTAGGTCAGTTTTTAAATTAATCATATCCCTCATCTCTCTTCCTACTCACCGTTACTCTTATTCTCTACTCTGTCAACCTCCCACCTCAAGTTACCATAGAAGTCCATTTTTATTCAATGAGATGTCATATCTGGATTTAAGATAGTCTATGTTGTTATGTCCTATTAGTTGGTATTGCCTTCTGTACCTCACAGATACACAACAGTGCTTCCAACTGTTGTTAGAAATTGGATTTAAAAGATGTTTCTTTTGTTGCCATAATATTAGAAATCCATGTCCTAATATGTTTGTTGATCATGCGCATTTCCACATGTTTTTGGAAGATCTGTCAAGTATTATTAGGAATAAATAAAATCAGCAAAAATGTCAAAAGTATGTTTAAATGCTAGATGGTTTTCAAGTAATAGCAGTTTGTGCCTTTGTCATAATGAAATTCCCTGTATGAATAGCCACTAACAATAATAGTTTTTTTAGTTATGTTATAGTAATTATTGCATAATTATAATGGAAGAGAAAGGATAGAAATGAAACAGACTCTAAAAGGATACAGAAGTTTATTCATATTGTGTTTAAACTGCCACGCAGAGGTAATTCTTTCTCGTGTTTTCCCCCACATCTTCCTAAATGAAAATGTTAGTCATTTCCACTAGAACAGAACAGAAGGGAAAAGTGGGGGATTTAGGGGGAAGACTGATATGATTGTGTTCTGTTGCGTCTTGGTGCGAAGGGATATCATCAACTTGATGGGTTTCCGTCATCCATAGTTTTGGCTCAACTACTTCACGTCACTTATGAATTCATTGCCAAGTCCACATTAGCAGAAAGATGATCTGTTCTGCCAGTCATTCTTTTTAAAATCAAAGTGCAGCAAAAATGAAATTGGACATCTTGAAATCAGTTTCTATATGCATATTTACTATTCAACCAGAAAAGATGTAGATTCAAAGAGACATATGCCTTTATATCTAGGATAGTAATCAAGGTTTGTTTTCTAGATTTTTGTTTGTTTGCAGTGCAGAATGGCAAAGAGAGGGGCAGTAGCAGTTGAAGAAATAGATAACTTCTACCTTCAGTTTCATCCCCCAAATGTCCTCAAGTTCCAGTTTCTGGAACACCCTGAAGCCAAGAGTCTGAGCCTCCCTGTGTGACATGCTCCCAAGTACCGCAGTTGTCATCTGCAGATGCCAAGACGCGTTCATCCGCAGGAAGGGAGGTGGAGCCCCATCCTACTCACACTGAACCACAGCTCCCATCTGGAGATGGAAAATTAAATATACATATATATAATATATATAATATATATAATATACTTATATATAATATATATATTAGGATGTAAAGTAGTTGAAATGTATGTTCCTCTGTCATGCTTCCATGTAAACCTAGCAAGACTTATTCTGTTTGGGGATGTTCTTCCTTGGCAGTGTTTGTTCTATATTGCAGCAAATACCTGGTCAGGGCATCACTACCCGCCCCCACCCCCGACACCTGCCTGCCACTCACTCATCCAAATACTCCCTGAATGTTCAGGTTGCACCTGAGCTGTTTTAGACATTACGGATGTGCTGGTATACATAACAGTGAATAGAAACTTTGTCTGCCTTGCCACGAGGCGTACAGGTTGACCAGTCTATTCTTTGTCCCCCTGAACCAATCTCAGGCTCTTCTGGGTCTTCAAACTTGTTGTCAGCCATTAATCTTCTCTTCCTGGGGCAAGGGAAAGCTTGGGACTTTTCTGATGCTCAGTTATTTCTTACTTAGCTTTTGGACACTGGAAAGCAATTATTTTCTTCACATTAGCAACTCTAAAATATAGCCTGCTTTTTGTTAGGCCTAAGGTCTCCTGCATGAGTGTTGTGTAGACAAGTCTAGCTTCTAGCTCCTGGATTTAGATTGGATTGTCTTGGCTCTGGCCATTGTAGCCACTTGGGGAGTGAACCAGTGGATGGAAGATTTTTCTCTCTGTCTCTCCTTCTCCCTGAAAATCTAGCTTTCCAATAATAATAAAATAATTTTAAAAAAAGGAATGAAGGGTGCTAAAAACCTAAGACCCATCATCCCAGTACCTTCTTGGACGTATCCCTCCATCACATTCTATGCAAGAAGGAAGAATAAATGACTTTTAGTTAACATGCATTGTTGACAAATTTCTGATTTTATCCCAGCATCTTCAAGACTTGTCTCCAGTAAATCAAATGCAGCCTTACAATCCTGTGTTTGCCGCCTCTACAGGTAGACAGGGAGTCTATTGCACATTTGAGTCCTGATTTCGTTATTGCTGCCTGCCCACCACCCACTAAAGAAACACGTGCCATGCTTAAATTACCAGTTAAAAAGAATTATTTATCTCTATGAAAGGCAGAGAAAGAAGAAAAAAATACTTGTCTGTCCATTGATTCACTCCCCAAATGACCATGAGGTTGAGACTGGGCCAAGCAAAACAAGGAGCCAAAAAATTACATTCGGGTATCTCGGGTGGGTGACTGAAGTCCCGACACGCGGGCCGCCTTCCTCTGCCTCCTCAGGTTCCTTCGCAAACAGCTGGATCAGAAGAGCAGAAATTGAGACTTGATCAGGCAGTGCTCAGGTGTGCCATTTGGTGTAACAGACAGCAGTTGAAACCACTGTGCCACAATATTGGGCCTAGTAGACTACTCTGAGTCAACAAGGAGGAAAGGGAGATTTCATTAAGGAAGGTGTAACAGTTGGCATTTAAAAGCATCATTTTGCTTTATGAAATAATGCAAATTCTAGGCATTGGATTTTAAAAATTGTCCAATATTGCTGGACACAGAATTGAAATATTGAAAGTTTATGTTTATATGATACATAATCAAACTCCTAAATTCTACAAATCCTTTTTTCTTCCTCCCTCCATCCATTGCTCTTTCTTTCCTATATGTTGCCTTGAGGTGATTGTCAGTGAAAACTGCAATTTCTTTTTTGTTGTTGCTTTTTTTTTTTTTAAGATTTATTTTTATTGGACAGTCAGCTATAAAGAGAGGAGAAAGAGAAGATCTTCCATTGACGATTCACTCCCCAAAAGCCGCAATGGCCAGAGCTAAGCCAATCCGAAGCCAGGAGCAGGCAGCCTCTTCCGGGTCTCCCACGCAGGTGCAGGGTCCCAAAGCTTTGGGCCGTCCTTGACTGCTTTCCCAGGCCACAAGCGGGGAGCTGGATGGGAAGCAAGGCTGCTGGGATTAGAACTGGAACCCATATAGTGTCCTGGCGTGTGCAAGGCAAGAACTTTATCCACTAGGCTATCACACTGGGCCCCTGCAATTAATTTCCTTAGCAACACAAATAACTAACTCACAATCAAGAATGTTGCAATTAAGAAATTGGCTATGATTATGTCTAATTGTTATTTATAGGATATAATTAACATTCAGAGTCTTTTATGTCTACCCTTAAAAACTCGCACTCTGCATTGTTAAACACTACCCTTTATTTGCACTGTAATAACATGGAGATTTTTTTTTAACCTGACCTTAGCACTCTTAAATACAAGGCTACAACTGTTTGATTATAATAATAATTTTGGTGTGTAATGTACGTGTTACAGCTTCCAGAAAATATAAATATACAAGTCTATCGATTACATGACCCTGAATTTGAAAATAATAGCTTATTAAAATTCAGCAAGCTTCAATCGACTTTTATTTCCAACAAGTGGTGAAGTGGCAGATCTGTTGTGTAGTCTCACGCTGCACTGTTTCTGTCTCGCTTTAGCCATCGTGGTGCTGTACGTAGCCTTGAGAAGGCAGAAGAAGAAAGACACCCTGATGACTTCCAAAGAAGACGTGAGAGACAATGTCATCCATTACGACGACGAAGGGGGTGGCGAGGAGGACACCCAGGCTTTCGACATCGGCGCTCTGAGGAACCCCAAAGTGATTGAAGAGAACAAGCTTCGCAGGGATATCAAACCAGACGCCCTCTGTGTGCCTCGTCAGAGAGCGCCCGCCGAGGATAACACCGACATAAGGGACTTCATTCGTCAAAGGCTGCAGGAAAACGATGTGGACCCGACAGCACCGCCCTATGACTCGTTGGCCACGTACGCCTACGAAGGCAGCGGATCCGCGGCCGAGTCGCTCAGCTCCATCGACTCGGTCACCACGGAGGCCGACCAGGACTACGACTTCCTCTCGGAGTGGGGGCCCCGCTTTAAAGTTTTGGCAGACATGTTTGGTGAAGAAGAAAGCTGTAACTCTGATAAAGTCACCTAGAGGCGATGCGAAGGCTAAAAGACATCAGAACGAAGCAATGTTAAAACAGAAAAGGAAATCCAAAAGAAATCACACACACACACACAGGATGTTATTCCTTTGACTCTGATTTCTAGCAAGTTGTTGTATTTATCATGTTTGTCAATTTTTGGTTTATTCTGCCGACATAAGATAAATCCTCTCACATGCACTTGCTTTGTTTGGATTTTATGATTTTTGGAAACACACTGAGAGAAGCTCAGGCTTATAAACAGAATTTACTGACATGACACCCCAGGACGGAGCGAACTATTTGGCATCACGGTGGAAGAGTGTTAGATTTTTCTTAATTCCACTAAAGTGCCTATTGAAACTCTTATCATTTCACTCTGCTGTGATGGTGTTGCGGGATTCAGAGGTAAACAGGAATAAAACACAGACACCCTCCCGCGCCGAGGAGCACTGGCTCCGTGCTGAC
The DNA here is from genome assembly GCF_030435755.1 of Ochotona princeps. Taxonomy (NCBI): domain Eukaryota; kingdom Metazoa; phylum Chordata; class Mammalia; order Lagomorpha; family Ochotonidae; genus Ochotona; species Ochotona princeps. The sequence continues at coordinate 29,198,278 of NC_080854.1, forward strand.
TGCGTTCCTTCTCAGAAACGAAGACCACTCCTTTCTGAACTCCATCTTCTAAGTCAAAGGCATTTCCTTCTTTTGTAAACCATATGCCTCAACCTATTTGCTTTTCCTACCCTTTCAGAAAAACTGAAATAAATGTGGTCATATAAAAAATTCAATATGTACGTCATGAATTCTAAAAGTGATGTTTGATCCTATCATTACTTCATATTAAACATGTTCATTGAATGTTACTTTTTCTCCAAAAAAATATAATAATAATAAGGAAATAAAAAAACCCTCCCTGTTTATAAAGAGAGGCCTCAGGATACAAAAGCCACATTAAAATAAATATTGGTTTTGTTTTAATACTGTATTGGTTGTGTGGAAAATTGGTTTTAAACTCACTAGGCCATTTAATCTCTTAGTCATACTAAAATTGCAAATTGTGTTTCTATGAAAACTTCAGAGGGAACAAGCAGCCGTTACTCTAAACAGTGGCAGAAAACCACAGAGCTGTTCAGTGTCTCTTCCAACTGAGTTCGTCTTTGGTGAGAAATGGTAATAAAAATCCTATCAAAATATATAGCATTTCTAAAATACCAATTACTTGTCAGTGAAAACAGTAAAAATTAAGAGTTTTCAGGAAATTCAAAGCAATGACTAAATCCTAAAATGAACATGAGTGCAAAATCAGGCAAGTTACTAAGTTAACTAACATGGGTTCCAGCTTTGTCAATATTGTTGCGTGAGAATTCAAAGGTCTCTCTTTGGTTGCTTGTGGAAAATATTCCTAGTAGGTACATCTTCCCTAAAAAGAACTTTTGAACTAGATGCAAATTTCTGTGAAATACTGGATTTCGTAAGTATTTTAGTAAACTACTCCGGTATGTTATTTTTACATAGCTTGCACACTGTCTAGAAGCACATCACAAAACAAATGAAAACTTAGTACAAAATAATATATTTCTCAATGTTATGATTAATCAAGTAGCTGCTAAAATCTTAACACTATGTATAGGGATAGAATTAGAGTACTTATAGGTCCAGCCTGAAGGTATAGTCAGTATTTGGGCTTATTTCTGAAATACTGATGTGTGTCTGCATATGTACCAAAGTAAAACACTTACGTGGGAAAGACAACTCAGTGAGAACATAGATTGTTCAAATTATTTTCAATTCTTTTCTTTCATGTATGCTTGTTCTACAATTATTTTATGAAAGTTAATACTGTGTGGGCGTGCAGCCATTTGAAGCTGCACCTCTCATCCCTGTCTTTGATGGCCCCGTTTGCACACTCCTCCTATCAAGGATGGCCGCTGGCCTTGTTCTCTTCAACATATCACCCTAACTTTGCCTCTGGCTCATCCCTGGGAATTGCATTGTAATATTCAATTGTTTCCAGGATAACACACTTCGGAAGGTATTTATGTAATTTAAAAATATATCAAATCATTTCATAACCCTTCTGGAAAGAAAAATTAAGGCAACTTTTGGAACTATCCAAGCAACCTATGTACTATGCAAAGATGATTCACCACCCTGATGTCACACCCATCTGATAGACAAGAGGTCTCTCGTTAAGAGCTACTGCATTTTACAGCTTTTGCATCTTGCTAAGACTCTGTCTCTGCATCACTATATCATATAATACCAGTAGTGTTGGCATAAAAAAAACGAGAGAGACAAGTCATTTCACACCACATGGCTTAGCAAAGCTATTAAAATGACAACTCTTATTTTCACCAAATGCACAGACCTTCAGTACCTCTGCCTTTTGTCTTTGCAGCACCACTGCCTTTCGCTGTCAAGGCTGCTATTAAAAAGTACCACATGATACAACAGAAATCGATTTCCTCATCATTATGCAGGCAAAACAGCCAGTATCGCCGTGGCAATAGCTTGGGATTCCCAGGAGAGCCCTCTCCCTGGTTTGTCATGCCGCTTTCCCTGTGTGCTCAGCCCTATGTCTCTTACAAGGACATTGATAATACTGGATTTGTGCTTATGTGTAGAGCCTCTTTAAACTTATTTTTTATCTTCAAAAGCCTTATCTCTGAGCACAGTGATATTTTGTGATATGCATTTCAAGATGACAAACTCAGCTTACAACAGCCACACAGATATTATAAGCATTTTTTCCTCCAATAGCATGTCATCGACAACAATTAAACAAATATATAGAAGAAATGGAAATAATTTTAGGTACAGTGGAGAGCCAAGGGAGGGATAACATGAAAAATCTACTGGTGCTCAAAAGTAGGAACTGTAATGGATATCTGCTATGCTATGGCTAGCACTAGTCATGCTATTTTAATTTTTGTATTGTAATTGGATATTTTATTATTAATAATACAATTTCTGGCCTTCATTCCAGTAACAAGCAATACAAAGATACTTAGTATTTATGGGAGAATTTTTGCCTATAAACAAAAAACATGATTTTGTTATTGTCTTGCATGTATACCTTTTAAAAGTAAATATGAAATGTAATATGTTTGCTATTTATACATTTTTAGAGTATTACTATAAATTGTATTCAGTGCAGCAGCCTATCAATGCATGAGAGCGGCACTTGTGACTGTACACCAGAAAAAATATAAAATTACTTTTGTACCAAATTCTGTCTCTGAAGAGAAACGTTATAGTTTCCAGTATTTTGTTCCTTTTGCTAGAACTAATTTGTTGCACCATGTGTTGTTTCAATTTCCTCCAAAATTTCTTGACTCTTAAACTTTAGTTATAATCATTGGTAGTCCATTTAATAGTTTGTGTGAAGTGATCAAATAAAACATAATTATATAAACTCAGAGATTTTTAAAACTCAAGGTAAAACAACAAATCTTTGAATTCTGGAATTCATTGATCATACTCTAAAACCCTCCACTTCCAGCATGTGAAATAAACCATGCGATTCTTTTTTAAGTGCGGTATCAAAATTATTTAGAAAAGTCAAATGGAAGAGAATGAAAAGGAAACAATAAAGTAACTACAGTCCAGACCTTCACTCATGAATTGTAGGGAAATTAGAGGGAGAAAACTCAGAAGAGTTGTAGTGTTCTCTGTAGAATTCCTTAGAAGTATTACAGCAATCATTGCATTCAAAATTGTGATTAATAAGAGCAAAAGTAAATACTCACACACTGCATCTGAAGTGGTCCATACACCATGGCAGAGTTCCAAAGAGTCAGTAAATGAGCAAAGAGCCTCAGCCGGTTCTGAGAGGAGATGCATGTCCGTGTGTGTGCACGGTGGGATAACTTGTAAATGACTTCTTCATTGGAATCTTCATTTCCCATTTCTATCCATTAAATGGTCTTAGAGGGTACATTATCCTCATTTGCAATTATTCGTCCTCAATATTTTGAATATATCTTTCTATGATATTCTAGTATCTAATCCGGATAGGGAGATACAAGAATAGCCGTGTTCATCCTTCCTCCCGGCATGATGTGGCTTTTGCAACAGTGATTCCCACCCTTTCCTCATCCTTATTGCTATGTAATTTCAGAAAATGGGTCTTTGGTCATTCTTAAGGTTTTTTTTTTTTTTCATCATGGAGGAATTGAATTCTCGGTTTTCAGTGATTTCCTTGTTTTATGATGGATTGCTATCCTGTATTTTTCTGATCTTTTGTTTTTAACCCTAAGTTTTTCTGTTTTCTATGTGTTTTTGATTCAAGGGCAGGGGCAGGACACAGGATGTTTTGCATTTAATATTTAATGTTATTTTCTTCATTTTTTGTAAGACATTTATTTGAGAGGCAGAGTTACACAGAAAAAATGAAGACATACCTAGAGGGATAGATAGGGGTATGCCGCAGAGATACACGGAGGACACAGATCTGCTGCTCTCCTCCCCACATTGCTCCAACGGCCGGGGTTGGGCGAGGCGAAAGCCAGGACCCTGGTGCTCCATCCGTGTCTCCCATGTGGGTGATAGGGTTAGAGTAACAGCATCTTCCACCACGTTCTCAGGCGTATTACCTGGATGAGAAATGAAGCGCAGCACCTCAAGCCAACACTCATATGGGATGCCAGTGTTGCTACAGGTTTAATCTGCTTCACTGCTTTCCAACCCCTGATTCCATTTTCTTAACTAGCATTTTTATCTTGTATAGCTTTTCATCCATACCTTCAACTCTTTTTTTAATCTCCAAAGTAGTCTGTTCCCTTTCTTATGTATGCTTTTCTTGTTGCGGATTTTATATGTCTTTCCCGACTTTTTCAGATGTTTTTAGCTGGTTTTTTGTTTGTTTGTTTATTTTAAATTTTATAACCCTTTTAAGATTTATATTTTTATTACAAAATCAGATACATATAAAGAGAGAGGAAGAGAGACAGAGAAGATCTTCCTTCTGATTATTCAGTCCACAAGTGACCTCAATGGCCAGAGCTGCGCTGATATGAAGCCAGGAACCAGGAGCCTCTTCTGGGTCTCCCACATAGGTGCAAGGTCCCTAGGCCTTGGGCAGTCCTTGACTGCTTTCCCAGGCCACAAGCAGGAGCTGGATGAGAAGCAGGGCCACTGGCATTAGAAGCAGCACTCATACGGGATCCCCGCACGTTCAAGATGAGGACTTCAGCTGCTAGGCCACTGCACTAGGCCCCTAATAATCCTATTTTTTTTTTTTTTACGCAGCACATGCTTTAAACAGAATATAAATAATGTATATTTCCATTCTTTTTATTTGAAAAGCAGATTTACAGAAAGGAGATATATCTTCCATCCACTGGCCCACTTCCCAAATGCCCATAATGGCCAGAGCTGAGCCAACTCTAACCACAACACTAGCCCTTCAGGCAAACACTTTTAATTTTAATGAGGGCTCATGTACCAAACTTACTGAAACCTTATAAAGAACCAGTAGTACTATCTATAATTTGAAAAGTGTAAAAATCCATTTATTTATGGAATACATGTAGCTCTAAAAGTGTTAAATGACTATTTAGCAATAGCATGGTCTAAGTCAGTGGTAACTAAGTGCGTTCTTTCAGCTCATTCACAAAAGGCACTTTGGAATGTATAGTCTTCATTTTATAATAAAAATACATGTTCTAATATTGATAAAATACTATTCCTTAAAGTGTTATCACTCCTAAGTGTCATTCCGAGAACAAAGTAAAATCAATAGAAGCAGCACAACAATAACAGATTTCAACGAAACCTCCCAATTTTATACTTCACCAAGAATTGTTCTATCATGAAAACAAAGAAATGCCTCTGCTCTCATATCTGATCAATTTTGTCTCCAAGATGCCTGACTTCTGAAGTACACTGCTGTGTTAAAAAAAAAATCTTCAACAAAATCAGTTCGTTGGGGAAGTAAACTTTATATCATACTTCCTATTTTACTCCACAACACTTGGATGTAAAAATGCATGTACATCAATTTCTTATATATCATAATTCAATCTTTAATTTTTTTCAGATGTAACTACTGAGACACTGCAGTCCTACAATTTCCCTCAGTCTCAAAGCTAATAATTTTCAGAATTCTGCTACACACATCCTATAGGCTGACTTCGGTCGTTTAAGCTCTGTCCACATCATGTCTCTGTCTGTTCTTGACATAACTAAGCTTGATAATCTTTTACTTATCTGGAGCCTATTTCATTTTCTGTTCTGCGTAGAAGTAGTTTTAAAATGTCTGTTAGATTCTTTCCTAATCATTGTCACACACACACAACTCCCTCATCCATATCTCAGCAGAAAATCCAACTAATAGAAGAGCTCTTATTTCTCAGGTCCCACAACGTTCCATCCACCTCTCTTCCTGTCTCTTATCTTGGACTGGGGTTTCCACAATGTTCCGTAAGTGTCAATACTGGATTATCTTGCACTAGTACATAATATTTGTAACCTCAAAATATTTTCAAGGCCAAAGCCTTATTTGAAAGGCAGGAAGAAAGAAAGAGGTACAAGCGGAAAGACACAGAGAACTTCCATTTACTGGCTCTCTTCTCAACTGAGGCCTGGACAGGTCAAAATTCAAAGCTGGAGCTCAAGCCAGGTTTCCTGTGTGCTTGGTAACCATCTGCTTCCTGCCATAGTCTGCATGAGCAGGAATCTCGATCTCAAGTGGCATCAGCAGGTGCTCCAGTGTGGAATATGGGCGCAGCTAACACTGACCTCACTGCTGTGCCAAATAACCACCGCTAGTATAACATCTTAAAGCATGCATTTCCATATTGTTGAAAAAGGTGTAAAACAACCAATCCAATGCAGTTCAATGTCTCAGACGTATGCCTATGATACTACTAAAGGTCTTTTCATTTAGATTGCTCAAGTCTCGAACATTTCACAGTCTTTAATCGGCTCTGCTTGTTGTATGCCCAACAAGGGCCAGTTAGGGTCCCTTGCCTGGTCTCATTGCATCTGTATCAGTGCATATAGATTTTACAATCTGGGAAAACCTGCTGAGGACCTATTTGAAGACTTCCAACACTTATTTTCTAATGACTCTCTTTCCTCTGGTGCCCTGACCCGCACAGTTTTTACCCTATTTATTATCATCTACTGTTCTTCTGTCCTGAAAAGGTCTCTGCCAAAGTTGGAACACCATATGGCTCTCCAATATATGCAGCTATTTAAACCCAAATATACTATGTTAATAGTTTGTTAATGTTAATGGTTGGCAGATTAAAGGTGAAGTGTTGATTCAATTATGCTATCTCAGAGGAGGGCCAAAATGTGCTCTCAAACAATCAGGATTCTATATCCTGATTGTTCTCCTTGTCTGTCTTTACTCGCTCGTTAGCCACTCATGATCTACCATCCACTTACCTTATGTTTCAGACCAACACCAATTCTGAGAATTCGACTATGAATCTTTAAAAGCCACGAACCAATGAGCCATCTTCCTTCCTATGCAGCACCTGTCAAGTAGCAACAGAAAGCTAATATTGCTTCTCAGCAAGAAGTCTGGGCAAAGCACATGTCTGATTCAGTGTTTTCTTACAGCAGGGGATCTCTATTACTGAAAAGTTATTTCATGTTTTTGTTTCCTTTGTAGTGGATTAGGATAAATGGACTATCTGTACCATCTGCTCAACAATGCATGAAATTCCAATCAGTAAGAAGGGATGGATAGCAAGGATTGGTGAAGAGGTTGGTCTTAAGGTTAGTCTGAAGCACACAGGTTGAGTTCTTTCGTACACAAACAACATCTTCCTATAACCTTCTTTGGTGTCAGGAGAGAGACAGGCATTGTTTCACAACAGTCTTGACAGCCATGGAAACTCGCCACCTCTTGCTGTCTCTTTGAAAACAGGTATCACATAGTGTTTATCTCTACATTCTAAATATCTCCTTTCTCTGTCCCCCCCCCCCCCACAATGCTTTAGCATAAGGCCTTTTTACTTGGCCACATTATAGCAAATTCTCAGGTTATTTAATATTACACTAATAGAAAAAAATAACTAGCATGCGATTTTTATTAAGATATGTATTAGACTATTTGAATTCCCACTTAAAAACACAGATCGTGTCCTTTAAACAAAGAAAAAATTATCACACATCTAAAAGCTAGAAATTCTCTATGAAGTTGACAGAAAAATCAGTTTCTGCTGAAGTTGCATTCAGATGCTTTAATTGATTAAGTCAATCACCACTGATCATCGAGCTTAATCTTCCCAGAGGAAAGTTCCAGCCAGCTAAAAGTGTAGTCGGTTTGTTTCAAAATCAAGATGTAGAATTGTGCACCAGGCAGTGGGGTAGATATCAAATGTTTTATTTTTATATCATGGCTCATAGATGATAAAATACAAATGTACATCATAATTATCTAAATTAAAATGAAATTAAATAGGTTAACTAAATGAAATTAAATGAGGGAGGAAATATGTTATGCACATTTTCATTTAACTTGCTTTATATATTACTGAAGTATTTTGTAATTGGAACTCCTCATTTGTTGTAATAATTAACATCACCACCTTGAGTTATGCAAAGCTTCCTCTTGATATATATATATACACACACATATATGTTTATACATATATAAACATATATCAAAATTAAATAAGTATAAGTTTTAGCATTAAATTGGCAAGATATTTTCTTATTCACTTGATATTATCTTACTTTTATTTCACTTCCAAATATACACTATACAAACACATACATCTCTCTTCGATAACAATGATTACATGGTAATCTCTCCCTCAGCATCATCCACCACTTAAATAAGAGTGATTATATTCTTCCTACTAGCATATAATGATTTACATACCCCTTACAGAAAATTCCCAAAGCAGAAACTTTCTGTGTTGGGGGCTGTTAAAGTTACTGATAATAATATAAAATCATTCTTGCCAAACACAGTGAAAGTCAAGAAAAGATGAAGAAGACGAGCCTGTGTCGGCCTGATAGCTAGTTCTGATTCTTTATGTTCTACACAAACCCCTTGCTCTGCATTGCTAACACGTATGAATTTTAGAATTCTTAAAATTTATCTTTAATATTTGTAAGAGTGTATCATCCAGGTCACATGCCCTTAGCAGAGCACTTAACCGCTAAGGATTCTTCTACCAGGAAGCTCGTCCCATCTCCTTCTTAAAGCCAACAAAGTCAGTGAGTTTGAATCAAAACAGTTCACACGAACTTGAATTTCTCCCTTTTCGTTAATAAAAATTTTCTTTTGTCGTAACTTTTGTGAATAAAATTCATGATTTATAAAGCTGCTTGTACTCCCATTGTGATGCTTTGCTATTCCTGAATCAATGTTGTTGGAGAAGCTCAATCTGATTATCTCTAAGTCTAACAATTCCATGAATATAGCTCATTTCTTCTTCTGTCCGAGAGATTGTGAACCTGTTCTGTGCTCGCCATCACCATGGGTCTAGCGATGACCGTAGCATCATGCTCTAATCGACTAGATCACGTTCTTTGCAGATTCATTATATGACAGGAATAAGGCCAAAACCATAAACAAAACCATTCAGATTTCCCTTATACTTTCAAAAATTAACTTGACTCAGTAATTCTGGGACGCAACAGAAAGCCATGAAATCACAGTGAAGCACTAGATTACCTGAACCAGGGCCAGCACAATGACTCAACTGGCTAATGCTCCACTTGCAAGTCCTGTATTCCATATGGGTGCCAGTTCATGTCCCTGCTGCTCCATTCCCCATCCAGCTTCCTTGGAAAGCAGCCAAGGATCACCCAAATGTCTTGGGACCCTGCATCCGCATGGAAGACCCAGAAGAAACTCTTGTTGTTCGGATATGCTTTGGACATTAGCTCAGCTCTGGCCATTACAGACATTTAGGGAGTGAAAGAGTAGATGGAAGATCTTTTTCTCTGTCTCTCCTTTTTTCTGCAAATCTTCCTTTCCAATAAAACAAATAAATCCTAAGAAAAAAAAATTACTTTAACCAAGGAAGTATAATGCTAGCCCACAGGTGAGTTAGCACAGATGAGTCTTAACAACACATCCTTAGATTTAGTTTGTTGAGACTATGAATTCCACATATTCCACTCACAAAATTATTCGCATTGGGCTTAAGGGACTTCTCTCAGTGAGAAAAATTTAGAACTAACCATGTCAAATAACTTTCCATTGTCATGCAGTGAAAGTCAGACATTAAAATGAAACTTGCTGTTTTTTCTAGTGCCTTCTCAGTTCTTGATTCTAAATATCAATTTTAGTTGCATTGCATAAATATGATGTTACTCATATGAATAACAAAAAGTACTCTGTCAGCTCCTTGGAAAATAATGTTTTCTGTCAAAGTAGTTTTGTGAGGTTAACTAGAGTTTCTTTATTTTGGTATATTCTTCAACTGTTAACTATTCTGAACATGACACTACATGAAATCTAAGATCAATCTATCCAAGCCAGCTGCCGTGCCAGCGTTCCACATCAACAGTCTAACTCTCTGCTTATGGCCTGGAAAGACAGATGCAGAACCTTCCCGATTCAGAGCAAGTGAGTTTCTGTCATTTACACGCTACCTAGATTTTGGCATTTTGCTCTAGTGGTCTCAAAGCAGTAAGATGATCTGAAAGGCCCAAAAGGCACTTGGAACCTAGCTCAGAAGGTAGGTATGTTGTTCCAGCATTACAAGAAACACACGAGGGCTTCCATGGTGTGCTTGAAAGTCTAGATCATTTCTATGATTGTCCTTAAGAAATAACATTTTTATTCATTCAAAATCACAGAGGAAAATAAAAGTTATTCTTCAAGTGGGCATTTGGCCTCACGGTTAAAACACACTTGAGATGTCACATCTCATATAAAAGTAACTGGCTTTCCATCTTGGCTCTGATTCAGATTCTAACCAGTTGCTAATGTTGACGATAGTTGGTCTTTTGTGCCCATCTGGGAGGCTTAGATGAGTTCATCTCGCTTGAGTTTGGCACGTAGGGAGAGGATCAGCCAATTAAAGATTTTCTCTCTCTCTCTCTCTCTCTTTCTGCCTTGTAACTGAAAATAAATGAAAACTCCAAATGTTTTTAGTTCTTCTAAACCATAAATATTACATCCAAGTTGTGAGATATATTCTGAGGCTTTTTGCAAGCATCCCAGAGATGTTTGAATGAAAATCTAATTCTGCAAATTCAAACCCAGGTTTGCAAGGAACTGAGTCCTGACTACGTCAACCTGCATACTCTGAAAACTGTAAATGAGTACTCTGTTCTACAAAGCAAAATTTTAATTACAATAGAAACCAAATGGTTTTGATAATGGAAATACTACAGTTTCACATTATGCTTAGTTACTGTATTGTCAGAGTTGTAAAAATTCTTTGATTTACATTTTAAAAATTAATTAGATCTATCCTCTACTACATCATTATTGGTTTATTGCCAAGTAAACTGTCTTATTTTCAGAAATAGTTTATATTCAGATATAGTCTGTGCACGAGTATGATGACATGATGCTTCCTTCCAGAGACATAAGCTAGTGACTGCTTTTTCTATATTTATTCTGGTTCTGTTTGTGTAAAAGGAATCATATTGTTATCCCTGCTACCTTTCAAGCTCCGAATGAAGATCATATTTAAAGCATCTATTTATTTATTTTGGAAAAGCTGTTGAAGGTTTCCGTTCCTGAGTAATATTTGAATAGAAGGCTGAAGACTATGCTACTACTAAGTTTTATTGTAGAAAACAATGAGAAAGCTATTCTTCAAAGTCATTTCAGTACAGACATTTTAGCAAAATACTTTCATAAATTCAGCTCGTTGCTTTCCTTTTTTATTGTTGTGGCTTTTGTATTTATGTGTGTGCTGTTTTTGTTTTGTTTTTTTGAGAGAGAGAAAGAGAGAGAGAGAGGAGGGAGAGAGAGAGAGAGAGAGAGAGAGAGAGAGAGAGAGAGGAGAGGAGAGGCGAGGCGAGGCACAGCATAGAGGATTCCCACCATCTGATTCTCTTCCTAAGTCAGACCTGGATTGGAGCTGGGAGCTAAAATCAAACCTCCCTTGCGGGTGAGAGCAGCCCACATTGCCTCAAAGAATCTGCCTTGGCAGGAAGCCGGGGTCAGGAGGCAGAACTGGAAACAGAATCCAGGAGTTCTGTTGTGGAAAGACATTCTCGTAAACATTAAACTAAAAGCCCTTCAACTATCAAAGTAGATGGAGGAGAAGGAGAAGAAGAAGAAGAAAAGAGGGAAGAAGGAGAGAAAATGAAAAGCAGAAGAAACGGAAAGGGAAAGCTGGGGCTGGCGGAGAGGGGAGCATTAGGAAGGCTCAGTGACTAAAGTCTACTGCCTTGTATGCGCCGGGATCCCATATGGAAATCTGGTTCCTGTCCAGCCTTCCTGCGAAAGCAGGCCAAAAGTTTGAAACCATGCACCCACATGAGACCTGAGGAAGCTCCTGGCTCTTGGTTTCGGGTCAGCTCAGTTCCGGCTGCTGTGGCCACGTGGAGAGTGAACCAGCAAATGGAAGATCTTTCTGTATCTCCTTCTCTCTGAAATCTACCTTTCCAATGAAAATAAATAAATCTTTAAAAATGTAAAAGCCCATTAACTACAGTAATGCAATCCCTATTTTTTCTCCTTTGCTAATATATAAGCACTGTTGTGCTGTTTAGCGTAAGTCGAATCCAAGGAGTGGTCACACATATCCCCGATAGAGCAGACCTAATTAACAATGATTGTTTCCTGGAGGAGTATTGGAGCTAGACAGACTTACCAAAATTCACGTCAAATAATGATGCTAGCCATTGCAACCTACTCTTCTAAAACTAATACTGTGTATTAAATCATGATAACCCCAAGAATGCAGCAAAATGAAAATGAAATCAAATAATCAAACATAATTTTAAGAAATGCAGCACTTATTTATGTTAATGTGTTACATTGCATTTACAATATGTTCTAATCAATTGTATTACAAGCTTATTAACTATTAGAAACATAATTCATTAATACTCATTAATAAAATACCAATTAAATTTTTCCTTCAATTAGAGTTGATCATAACTCTAGAAACATCTTAATTTCTTATTTACACTGTTCTTTCTCAGAGAAAGCATATATATGTATACACACTTAGACACATTCATATATGTATTCCTTATTGCCATCACAATTGACATTGCTAACTAGTTAGTTTTCTAATAACCTATGTTTTAAGTGGAAGTGCTAAAGAACAGATGAGAAATACAAAAATGAAATTTAATGGTAAATATAGTGCTCTATAGTCAGTTTAAGGAGCAATGTTATTGTCTTGGGCAATGATAAGAAGTAAAAACAAATGTCATTTGGAAATACTATATGAGCAAGTGTCATAGAAGAAATCCAATTCATTCGGTTCTTAGTCACACATGTGAGTGTACTGAAGTGTGTTGTTTCCCCCTTACTCCCCCAAAACACATACTCTCAATTATGTTTCTATTCATGTTTGTGTTCTCAGGCTGGGGGTGGGGTGCCTTACAAGAAAAATGGCTGAGTATCTGAAACTGTTTTGTTGAGCTTGCTTTTCAGAAGATGTTACAGGAAAGCTTATTCTGGAATTTCATGCAGAGTCGCCGATCACCAACCCAAACCAAGCAAGTTGCAGGAAGCTCCTGCAAAGTTTAAATCTTGAACCTGCCACATATAAGGATGTATGTTGCTTCAACAAAAAGAAATCCTCTGTTTTTTACATCTTAGCTGCATATTATAACATGAAGGGCCCCCCACTTTCGCTTATATATCCTGGACGCTTCCCTACACTTACTGGAAAAGCCACAGTAAACTGCTTCTTGGATAAGCAACTACTATAGAGAACAATTTCTCCCCATCTATTTGTGACAAGTTAAATACAGATCTTTCGTTTGAACAACTCCCTTCTTGAGGCCAATTAGTTTGTAGACAAATGGACTCTTTGGGTATGCTAACAAATTCAGCAGCCCAAATGGAACTGTTCTGAGCTTAGAATTGCTGTGAATAAAAACCAGGAGCAAGGAAATTTGGAATGGCAGCTTGCTCAGGGTTTATTTGCTCTCAGGCAATGGTTGATCTGTCCTGGTTCAGGGTGTCTGGGACCAGGCAACAAAGCAATTGGCAGCAGGCCTTTGTCTAGGCAGATTCACTCTTGGAAGAGTTTTACTACCAAGTAAGCAGGAGGTTTCGCCCAGAGCCTGGCAGTCCTGAGTCACTAACTCAGAGATGCAAGGGCTGAGCTATCCACCTGGACCCATTTCTATCTAACTTCTACTGAAATAAAGGAGTGAGAAATCTGGATTTGCCACTACGGTAAGTACCTAAAGTGTTGCTTAAAAGAAAGCCATGTCAGAAAACGTACTATCAGGAAAGAATGGTTACACTGGGAAACAGGATGATAAGAGCAGTGGTTCAAGGAATATTTGGACTTGTCAGGTTTTCCTCTGGGAGATTAAGGATCCTGAAGTCAAGTTTATCTGATATATTTGTGTACTTTAACTCTTTTCATCCACATTTCACAGGTGTAGTTCCATTTTTTTGTCAAGCTTAGCAATCTCTCTGTAGGAAACCGGTAAGAAATGATAGGAAAAAACCCTTATTTCGTAACTAATAGAATTGTGCTGATGTCTTGGTTTGTCTCTGCAACACTATCTAAATACTAGGTCTAGAATTTTATTATTCCTTGCTCATGCATTTCCTAATATACTGAGAGTTTTGCCAGCTTTCTATGTCTGGCTGGTTGGGAAAAATATTTTTTTCAATCATGTATACTGCAGAATCATTATTGGGCTTTGACGGGTTTCTGCTGTGTGGGATCATTTCCTCTCAGTGGGATGTGTAGTTTTCTGTGCCCTTGTCATTTGGTCCTTTGTATGCCCTAAGATGAAGAGAAAAATTGAACAAGAAATCAATTTTAGTTCTTATGAACACCCCTTAATGGAAAAAAAAAAGAGTAACTTAAAAGAGGATCCCTTATGCCTAAGGGTGAGGAGAATAGGGGCAGATCACACATGACACTTGGTCCTGAGCTGAACCCGAGCCCTGTGGCACTGATGCCATCCATCCCCCATTCCATTCCTTCCCTGACCATGTGGCTGTCCCTTCACTTAGGGAATTAGCTTGACCAGGACCAATTTCATCATCTCCTGACCAACAGAGTGGCATCACTGTGCGTTTTCCACCTAGAGGAGGTTTTCTTTCTCCAGACTCCAGATGGGGAAGGAGGGTTGATACATGTGCATGTTTCATTCACCACCTCTGACTTGCCTAATTGGAAGGCACTCTTTAAAGGTCTGAAACCCAACTTTAAGAGCTTGTTATCATTGATCTGGGGTATTTATTTTTTCAACTCACAACCCACATGGGCACAGATTTAAACCTAACTGACCATCTCTCTGACAGTAGAGCAAAAGTCAGCTGCATTTGATGACACCCAGGGAGGAAGCTGACAAGTAGCTGCTAATCTGCCTGATAACCAGTTGTGGAGGCCACAATGAGAAATCACATCCAATGTATACCCACAATGTGGAAAGTCAATATACCAAAGGACCTACAAAGATTAAAGCATTAGAAAAATACACTGCTACAAGATCTGGCAGAGGTAAGCAGCTCCCCAACTGCCTGTACTGAGATATGAATGATACAGAAGAGACAAGATTGGGTAAACTGCCTTTTTAAAGAATCTGAAAGAATGTCTCACACAAGAGCTTCTTGGAATTTTGGGGCCTGAACAAGCAAGGGAGTCCTAAACACTTGCTGCAGATTTAACTGTATGCTAAATACCATTACAAATGGCCAGTAATCAAGCACTGGTTCTGAAACCAACCCCTCTTGCTTAGCAGAGGTCCTCTTTAGGGTTTTTTTTTTTTTTTTTACAATTGAGAAATAGAAAATATGGGAAGGACTACAAAAGCTCAGATGTCAAATGATGTTGTGCCACCTGCTCTGTAATCTGGAAGCATGAGGGAAGCCACCATGGGTGAGTAACTCCAGTCTGTACTGTGAGTCCAGTATGCCAGTATGCCAGGATGCCAGTGTGCCAGTGTGCATACTGCAAATAGGAGTGACTTGGAAGTGACAATGTTCCAGCAGTTCACAAAATGGCCATGATCGAGGCACACTCTCCAAGACAGAAAATTAATGGGACCAGAGGGCCACATGTGCTGAATCTTCTAATAAAATCTATAACTCTACTGAATAGCTCTGAGTTACTTTAGTAATAGAGGGACTTTCATAGACAAGTCTGTTACTTGTGTATATATGTAGGGGATTGACACAAAATTGGTTTGGATGGGTGAACAAGAGCGAGAGAAGTGTGTCTCATAGCAGAATCTGTGAAGGAAATGGGGCTCACCCCTGTGGAACTAGTCTCTGCTGGCATGCCCAAGAACTGCAGATGGGGTCAGACCTTGCTGGGAGTGCTAAGGGAGTTCCCTCTTCTGAGCACCAGATGAGGATTGGGGGCAGCAAGCTTGGATGGACATGGCTGCAGCCTGCACAGGCACAGGTGTGCACTGGGACTGTGAAGCATCATTTGGGCTAGACTCCAGTCCCCACTGTTACTTGTGAGAGCCACGTTGGGTGTAGAACAGGCCAGACTAGGTCTTGACTCCCACTGAACTACATAAAGCTGTGTCTGGGCATGAACCAGGTATTGCTGGGCTGCAACAACCAATAACAAGAACCAGAACGGGTGTGGCTGATTGAGCAAGGCCACTGTTCTTACCAGGGCAGGAGGTAGAAATAGTCAACCTCAGCCAATGATCCACTGGTGTGCATGAGAACTACCACTGGGAGCAGACTCAATGGAGGTGCTTGGGAAACTCCTTCATTGAAACGCAGTCCCTGCAGGTGAGTGCAGAACCAAGGCAAGGAACAGCCCAGAAGACACCAGGTTACAATACCCGTTGGTGTACATGTGGGTTAGGTGTGGGAACAGACCATTCTGGGCCAGCACATAACACCCACTGGCGGATCTGAGAACCAGGGCAGGGAGAAGGAGGCATCAGATCAGGCCGCAACACCAGCTAGTTCACACTAGGGCTGGGACAGCAATCAGACTGGGCCAGGATAGGCTGTAGCACCTACCAGCAAGAGCTAGTGCAGGGGGCAGATTAGACTAGGCCAGGCTGCACAATAAGATGGTGGATGCTGAGGTGAGGTGAGTCATGTCCACCTGGGTCTAGTGACATATGATATAAAAAGAAGATAGAAATGAAACCCTTGAAGAATTGTCAGAACAACGGAAAATCACCATCAGGTAGACATAATTGAACTTTAATAAAAACCATCATTATTTTCTGCCACTGACTTAACATTTTACTTTTGTAATTGATGATGCATGCACGCATTTATTGATTCTCTCACATGTTCACCATGAAATATTCCTTGGTTCCTATTATTTTTCTTTAGTATCCCCAATTATGAGCTTGCAATGGCAAAGAGAATCCTGATATGGATTTGTGAATGAGTGAAAAAGAAAGGGGAACTTGGGATCAGGGCACACAGAGAAGTAATCAGAAGAATAACCCACAGACAAGAGTTTGTGTGGACAGAAATTCCAGGAGCAACGGGTAAAGAACTGATGGAAGAAAAGGAAGAACGTGGACAAGGTATGTTAATAAATAAGTTATTGTCTTGGGCATCTGAAGCTGAATCCCACTGCAAAGCCTTGGAATGAATGATTGCAATACTTTGAGAGCTTTCTCCTAGAGACAGGATGATGGAATCTTTTTCCAGCCAAGCACTTTTGTTATTATTGAGGGCTTCTCCCTATGGAAATTAACTTGCCTAAACTTCTGACCCAACTGCAGGCCATGATCGTTGGGAAACAGCAGCGGCAGGTGCCAGGGTGTATGGGCAGCCACTGATAACATCCACCACATTCCCAAATAATGTGACTTTAGACAGAATATCAATGATTGCTCATTCTTTTCCTCTGCTACCCAATGGTAGCCACTAATTGCTGGTGGCTCTTTGAATTAGAACTGATAAAAAATGTAGTTTTTGCCCTCACATTAATCACATTTGAAAACTATTTCCATTATTGAAAGAAGTTATATTGGGCAACCATGCCTTAGACCTAAAGGCTCACTGGCTTTTTAAAATGATAGCTGATAAGCATAGTGAAATGAAACAAGTTATTTTCAGTAGTTTGGTTCACTCTAGAAAAATAAACATATAGAACATTGCAATATAAATCTTTATCCTGAATCTGAAGGTTAAAATTATGACCCAAGATTATATAATTTGCTTCAAAGCTCTTCAAATTTTCATTTAAAAATGTTTTATATTTTGCAAAGAACATTAGGACTCACTTAATGATTGGCTTTAATGTTTTGTTCATGCACACCTCCCTGCAACAACTTTATTTAATTCACAGGTGAAATACAAATCCCCATAACATTGAAATCAAATTTAAGTAATTATGGATGAATTTTGCAAATTTGGATTCCAAAACTGAAGTGGGGTTTCCTGCGCCGATCTGAAACCAGGAGCCAGGAACTTCCTCCAGGTCTCCCACATGGGGACAGGGTCCCCAGGCTTTGGGCCATACTTAACTGCCTTCCCAGGCCACAAGCAGGGAGTTGGATGGGAAGCAGGGCCACCAGGATTAGAATAAATGCCCATAAATGGTCCTGGTGCATTCAAGGCAAGAACTTCAGCTGCTAGGTCACCATGCTAGGCCCTTCCCCCCCCCTAATTTTTACAATAGCGTATTATTCATTCAGATTGCAATCACAAACTTAATCCTTCATTAGATAAAGATACCAGTACACAGAAAGTAGAAAAACAAAACAAACAAAAAACAAATAAAAGCTAAAGATTTCAAAAAAATAACCAAATATTAGTCAATTTTATTCACATAGATTGCATTTTCAGCACTCTAGGTATTAATTTTCATGGATCATGAAAAACATATTTGTTGGGGCAAGAACAGTAGCTCAACTGGCTAATCCTCCACCATTAAGTGCTGGCATCCCATATGGACACTGGTTCATGTCCCCGTTGCTCCATTTCCTATCCAGCTCCCTACTTAAGCCCTGGGAAAGCAGTAGAGGATTGCCAAATGTCCTGGGATCCTGTACCCACATGGGAGATAGGGAATAAACTCCTGGCTCCTGGTTTTGTATCAGCTCTGCTCTGGCCATTGCAGCCATTCGGAGAATGAACCAGCATATGGAAGATCTCTTTGTTTCTCCTCTCCACAAATCTGCCTTCCCAATAAAAATAAATCAATCTTTTCTTAAAAAATTTTCTTTTGGGACTGGTTTATTTTGCTAAGAATAATGATTTCCATTCACATTTAATAGCAAAAGATTTCACTCTTTTTTTATGGCAGAGTAGTGTTCTATAATGTGTGTATACCACATTTCCTGTAATCACGCATCAGTAAATGGGCATGTGCATCAAATCCACACATTAGTTATTATGAATTCGGCTCCTGTAGACATAGGAGTACAAAAAACTTTCTCATATGCTGATTTCATTTTAAAAGCTTCCCAGGAGTAGGATGGCTGAGTCATGTACTAAATCTATTTTCAGATCTTTCATATGTTTATACTAGTTTACACGCCCACCAACAGTGTATTAATATGCCTTTTCCCCCACCTCCTCAGCATGTATTGTTTTCTGATTTCTGTAGGATAGCCATGCTTTTATTTTCTAAAAAAAAAAAAAAAAAAGTTTGAAAGATAAAGTTACAAAGAGGAGAGAGAGAGAGAGCGAGAAAGAGAGAGAGAGAGATCATTCATCCTTCAGTTCACTTCCTCAATGCTTGCCAACAGCAACCTGAACCCAGGAAACAGGAGTCTCCTCTGTGTCTCCTATGTGACTTTGGGGCTCCAGAGACTTTGGCCATTCTCTGTTGCTTTCCAAAGTGATAAACAAGAAGCTTGATGGAGAATGGAGCAGCCAGGAATTGAACCAGGGCCTATACATGATATCAGTGTCACAGGAAGAAACCTAGCCTAGTGTGCCACAGCTCTGGTCGCTGTATCATAGACTTTCTAATTGGGATGAGGTGAAACCTCAAGCAGATTTTTATTTTCATTTCTCTAATGGCTCGAGAACCTGAGCATTTTTTCATTTGGCTGTTGTTCATTTGTTTCCTTTGAAAAATGCCTATTCATGCTCTCTGCCCATTTCTTAACTGGATTATTTATGCTGCTGTTGTTGAGTTTCTTGAACTTTCATAGATCCTCAGTATGAATCCTATATCATTGTGTAGTTTGAAACATCAATCCCCTTCCTGTCTATTACTTCTTCATTTTGTGGAGTTTCTCTTGAAATGCAGAAGACTCTCAGTTTGATAAAACCCCATTTGTTTGCTTTTGCATTCCAAGAAGTCTTTATTACGCCTGAGCCTTATAGTTTCCCTGATGTTTTTCTCTAGTTGTTACACGATATTCGATAGTAGATGTAATCCTTGATCCTTCTAGAACTAATATTTGTGTTTCAACATGATTTCAATCAAAATACCTATGCTTTTCTTCTCATGTTATAAAACAAGATGCTAAAATTCATATGGAAATGCAAAGACGCTGAATAACTACAGCAATTTTAAGCAATGAATACAAAGCTGATAATATCACAATACCACACTGCAAGACATACTACAGAGCAGCTGTTATCAAAACAGAGAAGTATTGGCACAAATACAGACATGAAGGTAATTGGAACAGAATAGAAATCCCCAAAATGAATCCACACATCTACTGCCAACTGACTTTTGACAAGAAAACCAAAACCAATCCAGGGCGACAGTACAGTGTCTTCACCAAGAAGTGCTGGGAAAATTGTATTTGCATGTGCGGAAGAATGAGATAAGATTTCTACCTTACACCTTATACAAATATTCCATGTAACTTTAATTTTTTAAAAATAGATAGTGAAATACTTTTTATGTAGCTTAAAAACTTAAATGATTTAAAAAATATATGAGTGAGGTTCTTGTCTGCCATTTCACTCCCCCACAAAGTTCACAACAGCCAGAACCGGAGCAAAGCTGCTGAAGCTGGAAACCTGGGATGCAGCCAAGAGCTTCCCCAGAAATGGCATGAATCCTGGGCATCACTCCTATGGTCCGCATTGTTAGGAAGCTCAATTCCTGGCTATAGCTGAGGAATCGAACCCAGATATTCTAATATTGGACGCAGTCAAAACCGATAGTCTAAATATTAGCTCCTAATTAAAAACAAAGTAGTTTAAGAGGCTGATGCAGAGAGAGAGATTGACATGGTATAGATAAAGTTAGTCTTGAGATAAGCATAATCGAGACAGAGATGATAGAGATACACACAAATAGCTATTCCATTTACTGGTTTATTCCCTGACTGCCTACAACAAATGTGAAGATGAAACCAGGAGCTTGTCTGGGGCCACAGTCTACGTCTTCTACGTGGGTGATTATGACCCAGCTGCCTGATCTGTTACCTCCTGCTTCCCAGGAAGTATTTTGTGCCAAACTTGGGGATTGAACCCATGCAATCACTGCTGAAACAGTGAAAGTAGGCAAAGAGTACATGCTCAACATTAATTGTGATTTATTTCTTTATATAGTACACAAATCTTTAATGCATAGTTGGATCAGGGTACCACATCACTTTTAAGAAATATAGATATTATTCCTCACGAAATAATGAATATGCCCTACTAAAGATGACTGGAAAGATAGGGCTATAAGATCACTTTTTGGGGCCAGCCTGGTCGCATACCAACAATCTTAAATAGGCACTGGATCGATTCCCAGCTGCTCCACTTGCAGTCTAGCTTCCTGCTAGTGGCCTGGAGAAGCTGTGGAGGATGGCCCTAGTCCTTGGACCCCTTCGCCCACATGGGAGACATGGAAGAAAATCCTGGTTCCTAGCTTTGGCTTTGGATAGGCTCAGCTTCAACTATTACAGACATTTCGGGTATGAACCAGTGGATGAAAGACCTCTCTCTGTCTTTCCGTATTTTTCTATAAAATTTTCAAGTAAAATTTGTAAAAATCTCTTTAAAAATCTTTTAAAATATCTCTTTTTAAATTAATATAAATTAATGTTATATTTCAAAATAGTTAAATGCTGTACTTGTAGCTTTTTAGTTCAGTTCAATAGTGATCATGATTGCAGAACACCCACGTTATTAATACTTTTGCATACAATTACTAATGTGAGGTCTTTATTAATACTTAACCACCAATTCTATTAAGAAATGAAATTCACTAAAGTGAATTTTCTTATTCACTAGACACTATATATTTTATCCTTATATTACACAGCACAATCAAGTGCCAACACACCTGAGAATATAGTGTGACCTTTACAAGATGGTTGTGTTAGAAATTCCCATGAGAGTCTTTAAGCCACTATGAAAGACTTGGGGATACTGTGTATTCTTGATATTATTTAAGGCCACCTGGTGAGACCCTGTTGTAGGTCAAAGCGAAAGATTTGCTTTAAATGAAGTAAGTCTCCTTTATATATTTAAGTTAATAATTAAATTAGGTTTAAAAGCAATCTATACATCAGTTTTATAATAAGACACAATAAAAATAGAATTTAATTGAGTCACATTTAGTTACAGTAATTTGTTGAAAGTTGTTTTTAGAAATTGATGAAAGATTAGAAATCATTCAAAGGCACAGAAAATTAAAAGATTTAAATTTTATTGTGAATGTTTAATTAGCAGTGTATTAAGATCACTTTTTAATTCTGTTATAAATACCAGTTTTATGTTGATAATTTTCTTAGAAAGTAATTTATTTTCATTCTTCTGGGGAGAGCACACAGAGTTTTGGATTAAGTTGCTGCTATGTGATGTGTTGTTCAATGAAAGTTTAACTTCCAGTAGGCTTAAAATAGAAAGCCGCTGCCTGACCTCCGGCTATTCGCCTGGCAATTGCAGAAAGAACTTCCTTAGGTCCGTGCAGAATGAACCTATGAATTGCCGGGCAGACAACCAGCCGGCAGAGAAAAGACTTTGAAGATGATTGCCGTAGGAGTTCTGGAGCACACAGGCTGAAGGAGTCATTTTAATTCAAAGAATGCAAACCTTCTTGATTTTTATGAGGATAAAGTACTGGAACCACTGGGAAGTAACTACTTCACTCAGGACATAATTGGCATTTTTAAAAAACATTTTATCTGACTGAGTTAGCAATGTAGGTTGCAATGGAAACCGATTTACTTTGTTGGAGTACTGTAAGCACCTTTATGTTACATATGCAAGGTAAGAAACAGGTGGATATTGTGGTGAATTAAAAGATAAAGACAGAATAAGTTAAAAGGAAGCACATGACCAACATATCAGTATCTACCTGTTATAAACTACCATACTCATTTTAGATTGTCTTGATCCAATGCCAGTAACGGACAGATGTTAGAGTTTGGAGAGATCACTTTTCTAATAGAAGCTTCTGGTTGTGGCTCAGGGTCTATTTCCTCTTCTTCCCAATAAAATCTTTAATTATTCTATAAATGATCGGCTATACCTTGATGGAGAATATATTCCGTTTTTCCAGCTCTTGTCCAGTTATATGTGATGACGTGGTTGATTTTTCATTGGGAAATATTAATAGAAATAGTGACTAACATGCATTCTTAAAGAGAAAAGTGAGATTTCTTTTTTCCTTTTCCTTGTTAACTGAGCTGCAGATGGCAAAGTCGAAGTTCAGAACAATGTCTTGAAACTCTGTGTCTGCAGACAAACACAACAGGCGGCATTCTGTTTCCCAAACGCATTCCCTCCTACTTTCTTCAAGCATGATAACGCTGCAAATAAGCATTGCGAAAGTGCTCCCAGTTCTGCCTCGCTAGGATTCTGGTTTTTCATCCCTCCCAGGGCTGCTTGGGAGGCTCCGAAGGAACTTCCAGCCCCTGGCTTTGGTCCAGCCCACGGCTAGTCATGTGGCCACTTAGCAAGAGAAGCAGCCGAGGCGACGTCTCTCGCTGTCTCTTCCTCTCTTTCTGTTACTTTGTCTTTCAAATCAATAAATAAATCTTTCAAAAGATGATTTTTAAAGTTGGATTGTAACAATGATTCCATAGCACTATGAGTTAACTAAGTCATAGAATGAATTTTATGGTATGTGCCTTTTCTTTCCTATCACAAAAAGAAATGAAAACAAAACAAAATAGCACATATTTATACCAAAGAAAAGGAACAGCTCTTAACACAGAAGGCAACATAAAATTCTATTCAATCGGTTCAACTTGTTAAATCAAAAATTTACAATTTGCAATTAAATTTGCAATTAAAAATTAGTAGCAAATTATAGTATTACGATATTTAGTTGACCATCAAGATCTAATTTTTACTATAGCAAAATGCAGACAAAGAAATAGAAATGAAGGAATATGCATTCGAAAAATCTAAAAGTCGTACATTCAAAAAACAATGTGTCCTGAGCTTTCCACTAAGAAGAGCTTTTTTGAGAAACACATGAAGAAGCTTAAGTTTTAATCCTTTAAAACTGACTGGGTGCTTGAGATTTGAAAACCCCACAGTCCAGTACATTGTAACTAGTCCGGGGTAACATAAAACCCATAGTGAGAAAACACAATTAGGAAAGAAAAGTGAAGATTCAGAAAGAAGGAATAGGCGTTTTAGCAAAAGCTATCATGTTACCAACATGGCAGGGAATAGAGAAATCTCAGCAAAGAGATGTCCCAAAGCTCTTGAGTTTCTTTTATTTTTCTATTAAGGCTATATTTATTATAATTACTCATTATTGGTATAGATCTACTACACAGATCATTAAGGACCTTTCAGTTTCACTAGCCCTTGGAAACCTGTGTGTGTTTGCCAATATTGTTCGGCTTAGAGACTCATGCATGAGTTGCACGTTCACACAATCGGAAGCAAATTCAAATTCAGTTACACAGCCCAATCTCAGTGGGAAAAAAATAAACCTCAACAAACCCTGATATAGATGGAAATACAATGTTTCTCCCACCAAGCTCTTTGTTTTTAAGGGTTGTGGTGTGAATTTAATCATCCTCCAACAGCAAGTGTTAAGGAGAGAAAAATGAGTCCACTTTCAGGCTTCTGGGTACTTTCTTGAGACAAACTTAAATCTACCTGACGCTGTAAAGGCATTTTGCAGATGTAAAGTAAGTGAACATCTGGTTGGAAGGATTATCCAGGTGGGCCTTACTAATTCAGGGAGGAGTTTTTAAAAGTTGTGTGTGTGTGCATGTGGGTCTGCCGATTTATTCACTTTAATTGGAAAAGTTATCCAACAGAAAACTAAATTTACAGAGTATAAATTTTGTCTTTGGCATTTTCTGTCTGCAATTTCACGTTCCTTGGCAGAAGAAATCCCCAAATATACTATTGGAGATTTAATTGATTTTACCCGGGAGACAAATGAGACATAGAAAAAATAGAGATCATTTTTGAAGTTGTTTATTTTGTAGTGACATATCACCCTGCCTCCCTCACTGTGGTTCATATATTCATTTCCAAAATTTCTTTCCCTCATTTCTTTTCTGGGTGAACATTCTCACATACAGACATAACCACGGAATTGCTAAGTTCTCTAATGCTTCCCTGATTGGTGGAGACCTTGTTATTTTTTTCCCCATAAGCGGCATCTTCATATCTGTATTAGCATAGATACTCGGCAAAATTTGAACTTACTGCCTGTTTTTCTCTCTCATAACACACGCCACTTTGGACATCTTCTTAAGTGAAAATTAATATTAATTGCTGCAAAAAATTCACTGCTGGGTTTCACAACAACGTAGAATTCCTACTTAGATTTGGCCAAATGATCATGCTGTTCATAATTCTTTCTTGAAAAATTCTAACGTATGGCTGAAGTTGATAAAGATTAGAGACAAAAGGAAGTGGAAAGAAGTACATATGGATACATGTAGGGTTTGTGTGGATATGTGTGTGTTCAAAACCATAGTTTTAAGATTGAAATTACGTCTGGAAACTGGTATCATTAAGCTAAATAAGTGTGGAGAGTGATGCTTGTATTGTTAATTTTATGATGCAGAAACCAAGAAAAACAGAATTTACATAGCTATGCCAAAGATTCTTCTGTCAGCACACTTCGAAACGAAATCTACTGTTTTATGATCCTTGTCCCACAGTAACACAATGTGCAATATTTCCAGCCTACAGAGACCTAACTTACAAATGAATTTACTCTGTTAGCAAAAGGTTGCTTTCCGGTTCTTTTTCTTGCTTTGTGTATTGTGAAAACAATGAACACATAAAAGCATTGGTGAAGCATTCAGGGAAATATTTAGTGTCAAACACCAAAAGAGAAGATGTATTGTTCTCTGAATAAAACGGTGATAACTAGTACATGAGAAAATATTTGGCAAGCACTCTTGGAGCTCCAAAGCAAATTGTTAGCCTTAGGGATGAATTCTGATGACATATTAGATTTCAAAGTAAGTTAGAGAAATTTTAATCAAACCTTTTGCTAAGAGTGGGTTGGAATAAGTGGATAACAGGAAGAAAGCATTATGAAAAATTTAAGATTGCAGCTAGGAGAGTTGACGATTTTCTGTTTCATTTCAAGACAGGAAAGATCTACGTATAGTTTCTATGCTTCTTTATCTAAAAGATATTTTGTTATGTGAAAAGAGAGATAAAAACATAGATATCTTTATCTGGTTTATTCAGGTGTTAGTTTTAGCAACCATTTAAAAAATTCGGGATTCACACATGGTATTACTACATCAATGCACTGGGGAACCTAAATGAGGGAAATGATGCAATTCTAACATAAGTAGGGTAGAGATGCCAGTAGCAGGCAAAACAGCACCACTTCTAACAGATAAACAAGATGGTATTGCATTCACAAGGCTTCTCAGGAAACCCATAAATAACTGAAATTGCTTTCTCTTATATCTGAGTTGGTCAGCTCCAGGGCAGCCTGCTCTTCTGGAGAGTTTCCAGCAAATCAGCTTGCCAGGGGAGGGATAAATAAAACAAAACAAAATCTGCTGTTTCCTTTTTCCATTGGCTCTCTTTGTCGTTGACAAAGCTTCCCGTCTCTTCGTTTAATAATAGCCTACGTACAATTCATTTTTTTTACCTATATACCAAGGCTTTTTAATTTTTATTTTGAATTTTGAAATTTATGGTACAATTCTGTAGAGTCTGTATGCCAAATTTTAATTGTTCACTTATCAAAATATGGTAACAATTTATCAATTTTAGAAAAGTAGAAATTCCTCTCTTATTTCACATCTGAAAAAATTCATCCTAGACTCTTTTTTAGTAAAGAAAATCCTAGTGATTTTTTTGTGACACACTCAAGAGCATCATGACATACGTAAATCTTTTACATGCAGTTTACTATGTTTCTTAAGTAGTTCATTTGTACAATTATGAAATCAGCCTCCAAGAAGTTCATGCCATTCTGTGATGCTGAGTGTGATCGGACAAAAAGATTTAGAATGACTTGGTCATTAGTTCTGAAGTATTAATTTGAGATAGATTTACTTGCCCAGTGTCTAAAATACAGATTCTTCTGTAACTTTTAACCATTAAAATATACAATGTATAATTCCAGATATACAAAATACTACAAAATGAAAAGCATTCATAGTGAATAAAAGAGATGAAGTCTGGAGGAGTATTCCTGGACGACAAGGACTATAGAAAGCACAGCAATCTTCCAGGGATGATGGAAGAATTCTACATTTTGTTTGTGGGGTTGTAGGATCATATGTGCTTGGCAAAATTTACCAAATTGTGCACTTTAAATGGATACAGCTTGGTGTACAAAAATATTAGCTCAATTAATTTGTTCTTTCCTTACAAAAGAAACATAGTCAATGAGCAGCTACATTACTTAAGAACAACGAAAATTTCCTAAATCTGGGGGCCATTTCCATGGCTTAACTGGTTATTAAATCTTTTCCTGTGGCATTAGCATCCCATAGATTCAGAAACTGGTTCAAGTCCTAGCAGCTCCAGTTCCAATTTAGCTGCCTGGAGAGCAGGAAAAAGCTCTAGGTCCTAGGCTTCAGACAGATCCAGCTCTGACCATTTGGGGAGTGAATCGGCAAATGGAAGATATTTCTCTTTCTTTCTCTCTCACTCCTTCCCTCTGTTACTCTGCCTTTCAAATAAAAATAAACGAATCTTTAAAACAAATATATCCTAAACCAATTTGTCTGTAGTTGCTTGCAGGAACAGCTGATAAATGATCAGTCTTAAACAATCAAAGTCTTATATATCTACATTATAAATATTGACTTCTTTACTTAAAAATGGAACATTTTCAAAGAAAATTTTATCAATTGCCCCGACTCTGTTATCAGTAATTAATAATCAGGTATAGATTTGCTTTATACCTTTCATATACATCCTTATAGGAACAAACTATTGCTCTAGTTTGTGCCAAAAACATCTTTCGCAAGGTAACTAAAACACCTTCCAGATGTCTGTTGCAAGACTCTGTCAGCTTTCTCAGTTTTTAAAATGTTGCCTGAGCAATTTATATTTCCCTTTGGGTGGAATGGACTAATAATATATCCCAGAATTCTGATTCTTTGGGCTGCAGAGTTGTGGCCCCATGAATATTCATTGCTTGTACTGACAGGTTTCTTAGAATATTGAAAATGTAATAAAGAGAGAAGGTGACACACAGCATCGGTCTATTTCATACCTACAGAGAAGAGGTTGAGAAACTCGAACAGGATTTTATTGAAATCCTCTTGCTCCAGAGATAGCTGAAAGCTTCCTTTCCAAGGGAATTAACTCCCATTTGCATTGCCAATGTAGAGCAGGCAGAACAGCAGCAAGGCAGTTATATGGAATGCCACTAGGTCATTTGTCTTACACTTCATGGGACACATCTTCACAGCCTTTCATCAACTACAGGCCTAACAGAAGCTCAGATGGAAAAGCATACACTCTATGGGTATGTGACTTGTTCCTGTCAGGTTTTAGGACTTCAGGGTTCTTTGGATTAAAACAGGAACGATTTTTATTGCAGAAAGAACGGCATAGGAGGCATTTTAGAATAGGGCTGTTGCCCTGGCAGAGTCAGCCAGGTGATCCTGCTCTGGTGATGTGTGGCAGTCTCTGTTGTTTGGGGGGAAGATTCTGTTGTAGAATGGCTGGTTAGCAAAGTCCCTTTTTCACGATGTCTCATCTCGGCAAACATTCCACTGCTGTAGATTATCTGTGCCCAGCTTTGACCTTTAGGGGTGTTAGGCCTCAGTGACCTAATCAATTCAGCCAGGCCTCAGCAGTCTAGCATGTTCTAGCAATTCTCTGGAAGTTTTCCAGACTCTACTCATCCTTCACTTGTGAACGTGTAAAGAAAATTATGGAAAATTATCTCTAAATTTTAGTTTAGATAGAATCCAATAGAATGCTTGACTGGGCAACTGCTCAATGCATTGCCCTCACTCTGGATGTAGTACTTAATCTAATAACTTATGGAGAGAAAAATGCCCTTTACAGTCTAAGAGGTTGGCTGATTAAACCCTGAACCTAAAAATAATTTTCAATTAAAAAAAACCTGGGGGCTGGGCCCAGAGTGATAGGCTCATGCTAAATCCCTGCCTTGCAACCTGACAATGCTCCACTTCATCCAACTCCCTGCTTGCTGCATAGGAAGGCAATAGATAATTGCTCAATGCCTTGGCATCCCGTAGCCACATGGGAAACCCTGAAGAAAATCCTGGGTCCTGGCTTCGGATTGGCTCCACTCTAGCCATCGTGGCTTCTTGGGAAGTGAACCAGCAGATGGATCTTTCTCACTTTCTCTCCTTGGCTCTGGAAATCTGCCTGTCAAAAAAAAAAAAAAAAAAAGCAAATCTTAAAAAAAGTAAGTAGGGGGCTGGCTTCATTGCACCATGAGTAAAGCCACCGACTTCAAGTTCTAGTCCTGGTTGTTGTTCTTCTGTTTCTTAACAAAAACAAAAACATTCATTTTTTTTATTGGAATGAAGGATATATATATATATATATAATTTTAGTCATACATTGAAAGGGACCATTCTTAAGGAACATGTATTTTTAAATTCTCATGACACTTGTTCTGTGAATACGAAATTAAAAGTGACGAATATAGCAATTAAATCATTTTCCCTGATTTCAGAGGATAAAAAGAATTCAGAAGAAGATGCTAATGGCAGCAAGTAAACATGAGAGAATTTCAAGAGCAGTTGTTTCAGTGAGCCACTGGAACAGAGCAGCAGTAGGGGCTTTGTTTTATCATCCAAGGACTGTGGTTATTTCTAGCCACCGAGTAAAAAAGGAACGAAACAGGCTAGCCATATATAAGGTGATTTATGGAGGAGAGAGAGTTATATTCCATCTTCCCCTGCCCAAGCTGGTCTGAAAGCCCACTGCTTGCTAACCCCAGTCTGACAGCCACTAGAGGGTAAAGAATAGGATCTGATCACTCAAATGCCCATTTCTGGAGAATTGTCATGGTTTGTTGTTCTTGCTGTTCCCTAGACCCCACTTACAAAGTAGGTTTAATTATGTATAACATGAAGCTTCAGTAAAGGAAATAGCTTATCCAGGAGCACATTTTCTAAACCAAAACAAAGAGGCAGTAGCTTAACATTCCAACTGCCCAAGAACGTAAGTAATGGTTTGAAATAACCACAAACGCAGGCACAACAGAAATGCTTAAAAAAAAAAAAAAGTCAAAGGAAGTAAACAGAACCACTGATGAATGAGCTGTCCCTTGGGGACTTGGAAATAGTCTGATGTGTTGAAAGCTGTCAGTATCCTTATGCTTGCAAGACAACACAAAGACTCAAAACTGTTACCCTGGACTAATTTTTAGTTTTAAAATGTATTTATTCTACTTGAAAGTCAGACCTACAGAGAGGTGGAGGAACACACACACACACACACAGACCTGTCACCCACTGGTTCACTTTCTAATTGGCCTCAACAGCCAGAGCTGAAGCTATCTGTGACTGGGTGGCAAGAGCTTCTCCAGGTCTCACAGGTGGGAGCTGGGATCCAACATTCCCCCGTTCTTTCCCAGACCTCTATCAGCAAGATGGATCTACAGTAGAGCAGCCACAACTTGAACCCATGTCCTTACGGGAGCATTAGTTTGCTATGCTACCATGCCACGCCCGTCTTTGACTAATTTTGGCAACAGAAAGTGAATATCCAAACTGCTGACTGGGTATTAAATTCACCAGCATTCACATAAAACCACTCAGCAAAGGGTGACACATACTGCTTTCAGGAAATTAAGGAAATTTCTATACAATTTGACGACTTAGCTGCAAATTGCAGTGACATCAGTGGTAACACAGAATTAAGAACACAAATTTCATTGAGTTGTTTTAAAAAGCTAGTAAATAAACAAAAGCTAGCAGTGAAAATGAACTCTGAAGTGGGAGAAAGGAATGTTTAATTTCTAGAGGGGTTTTAAGAGCCTCAATTTTCTTATCAAAATTTTGAGACATGCAAAACCAAATAAATAAATAAACTATTACTGAAATTATTATCAAGAATTGTTAAAGCTAATGTCACAATCAGGTATGTAACAATATTCAAAGAAACAAAGTTAATTTATGTATAAATAAGCAGAGGAAAGGATGAATTTATTATTTTATGAGATATCTATATAGAAATAATTGAATAGAAATGCAGTATTGCAAAGTATTAAAACTTGTGAAAAAATCAGAAGGATTAGAAAGAAACCACAATTGTTTATCTTGCTCCATGAATGTTGTACGATATGAGGAAGGGAGGGAGGAAAAACAGTGAAGGAAAATGAACAGAGCATTAGAGAGCTGTGTAATACTTTTGTGGGGAATTCGGCAAGAAAGACAACAGCCACCTTGATTCTTGTCTCCCAGGAAAGAATTTTCATGTGGATAGTTTCAGTGTGCAAATCAAAATCTATTCAAAAGAGAAGATGCCTGCCAAGCCCACAGGAGGGGCCTCCAGGGGTAGAAACGTCCCAAGAAAATGGTGGAAGCGGTGTTTTTTAAACAATAGTGAACTTCCAACAAAGGGCAGAGACAAAGTCCATCTGAAGGTCTCAGTGGTAATCCTTACTAGCTTGTTCAGGATAAAATGAAGTAACATCAGAACGAGTGTGATGTGTGTCCTCTCCCCCATTCTTACCTTAACTAGAATTCTAGGAGGTAGAATTATTCTGTATGGTGAAACAAAGAACTACCAGGAATGTAACTATGACAGTCTCCAAGAGAAATTTCACTAGGGACCAGTAGCCTAACTAACTACCTTTTAGCCCATCTGATGCTTTAAAATACAACCAAGCATACCAACAGAGGTATAATGATAGTGTTAACGAAAGAATGGGAAAAAAAAATGACAGGAAACTTTTTTGAATGAGCAGTGCTGGAAAGCTCACCAAATTAGATAAATTAAAAGAAAAATCATGTGCCTATCCAAGATATTCATTACTTGATAAGATGATACAGCCGTTTCAAGCAGCAAGAGGAAGCCGCTCACCAAAGATCCTCAACAAGAGTGATCAGTCATTCATACAGGAAACTGCGGGCGGCAGGTGTGTGGCAGAGTGGAGTCTGTGTCCAGGTCATCCCCCTGGGGCTGGGCTTGCTGTCTTGGCTGCTCCGCTTCTCGTCCGGCTCTGCCAGTGGCTGTGCAAAGCAGCAGACGGCGGCCCAGGGTTTGAGCCCACGCTGTGGAAGGGAAGCAACTCGGGAGACTTTTTTACTCTCTCTTCTGTCTTTCTGCTTTTCACATACGTTTTTTTTTTTTTTTAAAGATTTATTTTATTTTTATTGGAAAGTCAGATATACAGAAAGGAGGAGAGACAGAGAGGAACATCTGTCAATGATTCACTCCCCTCCAAGTGGCCGCAAAGACCAGAGCTGAGGCTATCCTACGCCAGGAGCCAGGAGCT
Organism: Ochotona princeps; assembly: GCF_030435755.1. Classification (NCBI taxonomy): domain Eukaryota; kingdom Metazoa; phylum Chordata; class Mammalia; order Lagomorpha; family Ochotonidae; genus Ochotona; species Ochotona princeps. The sequence goes on from NC_080854.1 coordinate 29,230,470, forward strand.
TCTTCTGGGTCTTCCATGTGGGTGCAGGGTTCCAAGGCTTTGGGCCATCCTAACGCCTTTCCCAGGCCACAAGTAGGGAGCTGCGTGGGAAGCGGGGCCTCTGAAATTAGAACCAGTGCCCATATGGGATCCCGGCATGTGCCAGACTTTAGCCACCAGGCTACTGCGTCGGGCTCCTCTCTTATAAGTTAATAAAAATTAAGTAAATAAACAAGTGAATATACAGAATAATACAAATATGACAGCATTGCACAAAATAATTATTTCTTCTTCGAATTTTTTTGCTAGACTGGAATTGAAAAAAAAAGAACTGTCAACCTTAAAAGAAATTGAGTAGACTTACTGAACATACAATAATTGACTTAAATTACTGCTTTACAGCTACTAAACAGGTTTTCCTCAAGACAGACACTAACAGCCAAGGGCTTAGTTCCTTTTCTCGTGTAAAAATCACAAAATTCTATCATCGCTTTTTCAATTTACAGTGATTTCTTGACAGTAAAAAGCAAAATGGAGATAGCAATATACTACCTTAATAACAGTGTTCAGGATACTGAGAAGTTTTAATAGCTACGAACCACATTACAGTATTAAAGAGGCCAGAAGAGCAAATGGCTTTCCAGTGCAGTTTATACTTCTAATTTGAAGTGCTTCATGAAGTAAAAATAATCTTTGGAGCAGCTATAGAATGTGAAGCCTGTTAGACATTAAAATGAATTTTTATTTTTAACTGTTCTGCTTCATGCAAAATTTGTCTTTTCACTTGGATGATCTAGTCAGCAGATGATTATAAAATTTAAAATATGCTTGGTGCCTTTATAATTTTCTGATTTAGTTCATGATTGATCATTCATGTAATTTGCTTACTGTTTATCCAAATTAAGCTTATATTTGTGTAACAAAACATCTATTTCCCACTAAAGGAATATATTTTGAATATGAAATTCATTAGATAAAAACAAAGTTTGTAATTATACTATATGTGAAATTTATGTTTTTTCAATATTCTATTTAATAATGCCATATAATATAGTTCAAATTTCATGTATTCTTTTTCTTTAACAAAAAAAAAAAAAAAAACCTTGTGTAGCTCTTCAATATTTACCATGCTGGGGAGAAAGTTTTCTCTCTCATTCTCCCTTCCATAATTCTTTAATTTTGTTTGCACACACAAGTGATGCTTAATTTTACACATCAACATCACTTGATTATCAAATAACTAGACACCTGGGAAGGCATGATTTGGGGTGTGCCTGTGAAGCTGAAAGTGGAAGTTGAGGAAAATCCAGCTGCATCGTGGTGGGCACCATCACCTGCCTGAGTCTTGAAACACTACATGAGAGAAGTGAGCTGCTTCCTCCGACAAGTGGAATATGCACGCGTGTTGCCGTGGGGATCAGGATTCCAGCCTGGTGCAGTGGGTCTTTCTTTATTGGTTCTTCATCAGACTTTCTGCTTTGAACTGAGAGTTGCATCTGCGGCTAACTTGTGTCTCATATTTTGAACTTGGAGAAACGCTACCAATATCTGAGAATTTTTACCTGTGGAGGATCTTTCAGCTGCTCAACTACAACAATCATTTGAGCTGGTCATCGCTTCCCCATCAAATCCCCTTGTATGTAAACATGTACCCATCCCATTGATTCTCTCTATGGAAACTTAACACACATGCTTTAGCTAGAACATTCACCAACTTACCAGTCTCTGCTAGCCTGTTATTCCACATCATCGTGTCATTTGTTTGACATATTCTATACATAAGTTATTGATTGTGTAATATATGTGCCCCCTAGCAAATGATGTCAAATATTCAGAAAAATTGAAAGAACATGAAAATCCATCATGATGTCAACTGCTAGGTATAACAGATCAACATGCATAACTATTTGTGATTATTTATGATGACACAACGGAAAGAAGAAAGAATAGCACACTCATTTCAGTTTTCCATTGCAGCTATAAAAGTGCCATCACAATATTTTTTATGTAAAAATCAGAAAAGAAAAAGTATTTCAAGGAGCCAGAAATAGGACATCCCAAAGATCTTACAAGATTAAAATAAAAGTTTTCTGTGGGCCCTTTGGGGATGTTATTGTCTGTGATTTCTCTAGCTTCTAGAAACCATCTGTAGATTCTCCCATGTTCCTGACTCTGTTGGAAGCATCAAATTTCCCTTCTAACTATGTTTTTCTTGTCTCTTCCATCCTTCAAGTATTAGATAACCTCGAACTATCTCTCCATTAGAGATGCATTAAGTGAAACACCCCAACAGATTCTTTTTGAGTATAAAATCATAAGTCCATCGCTTCCACAGGCTGGGATATCAGAGACACTTGCTGTTACATTATACATGCACAAAAGAAATATATGGAACTTATGTAACAAAGAGCTGAAATCGGGAACTCTAATCAAATCTTTAGCTTGCTAGTGTTTTCAAGTTAACAATTGTTAACAAAATTTGCTTATGACTATACAGCTCAATTACAGTCCCACTCACAGCCACATAAATCCAAGCTATATATCCAAGAGATTGTATTTTGAAGAATAAACAGCCAGTCTCTACTTGTGGTGACCACTGTTGTTTTCCATAATTTGTACAAAAGATTAAGCCCAATTTGGGCATTTCTTGGTCTGACATGAATTGCCTTCTCAATTAAGATTTTTTTCTGTAAATTTGTCATATTCCCCATGTTATTTGCAGAATGAAGGTAGTAAGTGTCTTTACACAATTCTAGGGGGAGAAAAAATACAGTTAAGAAGAGTAGTGATTGATAGATATTAAAGGTAGAGGATGAAACGAGACGAGGAAGAAAGAAAACAATAAAAGAAAAAGAAGGGAAGGAAATGAGGAAAGTAGGGGTCAATGAAGAAAGATCAGAGTCTTGTCTTCAGAAGGAAAACATAAAAAATTGGAAAGCAATAAGATCCCTTTCTGAAATATTTGTGATCTGCATTACAATTCTTTATTTCCCTTAGTTTTTCCCCTTCCTTCCTCTTTCTTTCTTTCTTTCTTTCTTTCTTTCTTTCTTTCTTTCTTTCTTTCTTTCTTTCTTTCTTTCTTTCTTTCTTTCTACTTATCTATCAAGTTTTGTCACTATATCTATGCTTTCTCTCCCTTGTTCACTTGCTTGCTAACTTGCACAAGGCTGTTTGCTCTTTCTTGGACTTAATCTCATGCATATTTTATATGTAAACACATACTAACAGACTCAAAGTATATGTTCCTAATCAGAAGTAATACTGAAAAACTTTCAAAGAGAATTCTTTCCTACTGAAATTTTTGTAAATAAAATTGTCAACTCACACACTCATAAAATAATTTTGAAAAACAGTAGCATAAATTTGCTTCTTGAGATTTGGAAAAGGTGAACATAGCACTGTCAGCATTTTTAAAGGAAAAGTTCAAATTCAATTAAAGTAAAGCTTTCATTCTGAATGTAATCTTGTTTTGTTTGTTTGTTTGTTTGTTTTATACGATGCACCGTTAGGATACCACAATTTATATCTAGTAAAATGAATCAAAGTTTTCTACAACTGCTTGGTTACTAAAGATCATTTAAGTGATTAATCTGATCATTCTCTCTGAACTGCAATTGAGTCAACTCTTGTAAAAATTTTTACCATTCAATGAAGAGATAAAAATTTTGATACAAAATTGTTTTAGACAAAGCCATTTTATCAGCTGAAATTATAAACATAGGTCTATTATTTTTTGTAATTATGTAAGGTTGGTGAGATTAGTGGAAAATGACTAGTATATTTAGAAAAATGTAAGAGTGAAACAGATTTTATAAAAATAACTGAAGAACTGAATTGAATACAAAAGGACTTTCAGTGATGTGATGGTATAGTCTCTTGTTACGTCTTTTATTTTCCAAATGTTTTCACTGATTTTTTTTTGGAGAAACTTCAGATAATCTTAAAGCTATCATCTGTATTTGTGCATACTTTTCTGTGTGTATCTCAGTATTTCATAGTGCAAAGTGGTTTTGAGTTTTGTTAAGAGACTCCTTTCCAAGAGAAATTTTTTCTTAGAGTAACAAACACAAGATTGTTAGAGCAAACAATCTGAAAGGATATAGTCCCAAATAAATCAGCCCTGGTTTGAGCCCTAGGAGAGTCCGGAACCTGTACATTGCAACATTGGCGGCCGGTCTTTTGTAGTCAATATGAGTCAGTGTTGAAAGCAGTATGCCCCTGGCAAAGCAAGGAGCCTTCTGGGTAATGTAAGCTCTTTCCAGTCTGAGTGTAAGGGTCCCGATGAAAAGAATGCCTGGGAGCCCTTCACAGTGAGCTTTAACAGGAGCTGTCCAATGGACCGGATAGCGCATATGTCTACCACAGCTTACCTCTTGGTCCGCGAAGAGTCGCTTTGTTCTCACTGTAGGTTCACTGCACTACAACAGATACTCTAGTATTCTGAATCATCTTCCTTCTTATGCAGCTAATGGAACGAACTGCAGCCTGACACTTCTGCTGTTGATTCTGAACCCTCAGCCGATACCCAAGCACCCCCTTCTCTCTTACCCCTTTAATAACACTGCTTTTTAGCTGGCATTTTATTGGGATAGAGGCCTGGTTGCAATGACCTCGTTAGGGTCAGGTTGTTCAGTTTTTACACTGCAAATAAAACTGAGAAGGATATTGAAGAGAAATCCCATAGTGAGTCACTTGAGTGCTAATGTTTTCTTTGCTATAGATCTGATCATTGTCTTACCTATCCATGTTGGCAAGGACCTAACGTCCCAGCTGATTTTGTAATCCTTTTACACGCCTAATAACAAAGCTGTTATAGAAAGCCCCCTAAGAGCGACAAGCAACTGTAGCTTTAGGTTTACTGGGTCTTGGATTTCCTACTTGGATGTGAAATGCCAACTTCGTAAGTCAAAATGATGTTAAGCAGTGCAGTTGTAATCTCTGTCCATACATCTGAGTCACAGATCCTACCTGATGGGGGCAGCACCTCATCAAGGCTACTGGTTTCAGAACTAAACACCAAAGGCCCATCTTCCCAACAAATGTGCATGTACATGATGTGCATTCACTAAAATCCAGTTTTGTATATTGTTGGTCTCAGAAAGAGGCAGTGATCTCTGATATTCCTCTGCAATTCAATAACATTTTTCATTGACTTTCTGGGTCAGGGACGGTAGCAATGAGCTATGGATAGTTCAGGGAATTCTTGCTATCTTTTGCTCTGCCAATTCCTCTTACTCTCTAAGATCAAAGAATTATAAGGGATGTAATAACTGCATGGTGATTCTGATTTTATTTTCAGTTTTTGTTTTATAATGTTCTCAGTTAACTCAGGATTTCATTAATTAACTCAGCTCTTGTAGGGTATACATTAATCAAGGCACCGTTTGGATTCTCTGGGTTTAGGCACAAAACCAGAAGACATGAATTAAAGCTATTACAGAGGACTACATAGCTTTGCATATTGACCTTTCTTTAAAATTTGATTATTTAATTGAACAATTAGTGTTTTTCTGAGGAAAGACTGGTGAGATATACAGCAGCTACTTTGCAATGAAATGATAAATTCCTTCATCAGGGAGATTCAGATTTTGTTTTGTTTTGTTTTTTAGCAAATGAATATCACATCTGAGATTGATTCTAAGACTGGAAGTTGGGTATTCTCAGAATCCTGATAGCAAGAAAAGAGCAGACTGGAATGTGGCAGTGTGCAACTAATCAAAGCCCCTACAGAGAATTACCAGAGTTCACACCCTTCAATCATGGAGAGAAATAGAGACTTTCCCAGAGAACATAGCCTGAGGTCACACATGAGCAGTAAGCCAATGTGGAAAGAAGAGCTTATAAAGAAGTCCTTCAGAGTCAGGTCGAGCTGCACAGACAAGAAATGGGAAATACTTAAAGAAAAAAAAAAAAAAACAGTTAAAGAGGGAGTAAATAAAAGTGGAAAGGCCAAGATGAAATATTTGTTTTTATTATTCTCAATTGATCCAAAATAGAACTGGCTTTTGAAATGCTTTGAGCAACATGTTCAGGGGGTTATCATTGAGAGAGAGTAAAGAAATCATGGCAAGGGAGATACACAGCATGGGAGGTACAAAGCTGGGTAACTGGACTGGTGGAATGAAACTCAAAGAAACCGAATTTAAAACATGCATTGTGAAATAGAACAAGTTAAAATACCTGAAAAGAAGAATTAATGCAGCAAGAGAGGATAAAAATGGAATGGTAAATTGTTCTGAATCAGAGAAATCAGGCAGGAGAGACAAATAGAACAGTTACAAATATGAAGTTTACCAAAACAGCAACCATTAAACACGCTGAATCTAGTAGGTGAGAGTCCCACTTTCAGAAAATGAGTGTAAGGAGCTTGAGGAACCAATTCTTCAGTGCATCAAATTTCATTGAAAAAATTATTAAAAATGGGAAAAATAATCATTTGAAGTCTCTGGGAATTGTCACCAGGATATTTCACAAATCAATAGACTTTAATTCAAAGGATTTTATTAAAACTAAGGGAGGAAAAAAAAGTAGAAAATCTAATCTCTGGATCCTGAGCTGCAGTATCCTTCCCCTCTTTCATCCATCTCATTCATTATTATTAGTATTATCATTATTATCTTTTAATTTTGAGAGTGAGAGTGAGACAGAGGGAGAGGAACAGGAGAATGAACAGATGGGACAGATCGAGGAATCTTCCATCCCCTCGTTCACTGCCCAAACATCTGCAAAGGTCAAGATGCTGCCACGTCTAAGTCAGCCGTGCAGCCCAGGTCTCCCACACGGGTGACAGAGACCTCTCTGGACCTGACTCAGGAGGCTGCTGGTTCAGGTAGGACAGCCAGGAGTCAAACCCGGGCATGCTACTGCAGGACACTGGCATCTTAATCCCTAGCTCCACCATGCACTGAAACACACATCTCACTATACTGTCAACTGAATTTTAGAAGACAGAAGCCAAAAAGGCTGATATCTATCTAGCTATATCTATCTATCTATCTATCTATCTATCTATCTATCTATCTATCTATCTCCCGGAACTCAAATCAGAGCATAAGTTTCTCACCAGGAAGAAAATGTTGTCAGCATATCTCATTCACTCCAGTTCCAATTTGCAAGGCTGATGGGTGTAGTAGAGGTGTAGTAGGGCTGGTGTGTCTTCCCTCCTCAATCCATTACTCACAGGTGGACTGGAGGTGAGGTAAACGTTTGGCCTGTTGCTTGAGATGTCCATGATGAAGACTGACCCTGTGGCATAGTAAGTTAAGCCTGTCTGCAGCACCAGTAACCCCTATGGGCACAGGTTTGAGACCTGGCTGCTCCACTAATACAGAAGATACGAAAGAAGTTCCTGTTTCCTGACTTTGGACAGGCCCAACTCTGGTCATTACAGCCACTGGGGAAAGTGAATCAGTGTCTGTCAGATCTCTTTCCTTCTCTATCTGTAACTCTGCCTTTCAAGTAAAAAAAAAAATCTATATCTATATATGTAAGCATAGATATAGATGTATAGACACAGATATAGCTATTAATGTCAGCAGTGAAAACAGGCCCCCATCTCAGAATACCTGGGTTGGACTCCCGCTTCTGCCTGTTGACTCCAATTCCCTGATAATGCAGACCCTGAGAGGCAGCAGAGGGCCTACACTAGCTGTAGATGTTGGGTCCACTAACGCTTGTCTGCACTCTGTCACAAAGAGGATAGACATAGGAGAAGCAAACTAAAAAGACCTGAGTCCACTGTCCCTTCTCAGTCTCAACATATTATTCCCAGGTTAGTATAGTCCGTCTAAGTTCCACAGCTCTCCCCAAAGTAGCTGTTTTAAAAATAGGAAGGGTCCCTAATACTGACAATAACAAGAGGGGTGAATTGAAATATATCTGCGTAAGGACATGGCATCATACATTGATTCGTACCATAAGAAAATACAAAAATGATATTTAGTGATTAAAAGCAATGTTAATATAATGAACTCATGAACATATTATGTTTCTGTGACTTTTTCTCATCATCACCAATAAATTATCATCAAGGAGCTTTTTACCAGTGTATGTTGATTTCAAAGACAATATTTATATGATCTAAATCTTTTCTTTAGAACATGTGTCTAGACACATTGTAAGATTTCAGCAGAAAAACAAGAGAAACGACGGAGTACATGTCAAGTAAACTGAAAAAAAGTTTAAAAACAGAGAAATACTAGAGAAAGGAAAACTGGGCTATTAAATAAGAAAACACAATTGATAAAACTCTAGCCAGACTAACCACGAGCAAGATGACAGGGCACAGACAATCGCGTTAACAGTGGGAGGTGCCATCCCTACTCACTGTGGCCATCAGTATCTCGGTGCTCACCAGATTTATAATTTTGAAAGTGGCAAGTTCTTTGAAATGCTGTACCATTAAAACCTTCACATGAAAGAATGCCTATCGCTATGAAAGATTTTGGTGACAGTTTTATGTTTATGTCTAAGTCAGTAGCAGAAAAATCATGCACTGTCTGTTATTTAAATCTCCAACATATCAAAATTTATGTTTCTAAATTCAAAATTTGGATTTTATTTATATTAAGTCTGTCATGAATTTATTGTTAGACTCTCTTGTTTAATCTATCTGTCTCACATACAAACAGGAGTAGGTAAATATTTCACAGAAAGTAAATTTAAATACCTATTTCAAGATTACATAGCTAGCAATGATGACAAAGTTACCAACTTAAATCATTCCGATTTAGACACCATTCGGATGCTAATCTAGATAAGCCAAGGGCATGCAGATGATGCAATTTGTATTTTAGAATTAGCTACAAATAACATTATATGCCATTTGAGTCCAGGACACAAGTAGTCTTGAAATGTAAACAATGATTTCACATTCGTTCCACACTTATAACTTCAAGGATAAATGTTTACTCATTGGTGATGCAAACTCCAAAGTGAATCGCTGCCACATGTTTATTTAAATGGAAAGGGCAAGTTTTCATTCTAATATATCATGCATCTTCTAATTTCCTTTGACTTTTGCACCACTATTTCTTGTCTCTGAGAATAAAGAAAGATAAGCTTCTTGAGTGGTTTTGTTGGAACATTACTGGCTCGTTAGCTGAAACTTTGCCAGATACTTGCCTTCAGCAAAGGGGAAAAAAACCAACACATGCTTTCCAGCAAGTGCTTCTCATTTATTCAGCTGGGCATTTAGAGAAGCATTCTTTGGGGTGAAGTTTTTTTTTTAATTCTTTATTTTATGACACAGTTTAAAGAGGGCTTAGCCTAAGGATTATAATTGTCAACCTTCTTGAACATAAAAGCATTCTGAAACCAGATGTATGCACTTACAAGGGTTAATGTTAAAATATTGTACCTGATGAATGTGTTTAGATTTTGCATTTCTTCTGTTTTGCAAATCTCTGCATCACAAATCTTGATATCTTATATTATGAATGTGTAATTGAGCAAAACTCTAAGAGGAAACATAATTTTTTTGTCATAAGGAAGTAAAATACTGCTCCAGTTATCTATTGCCTCATAAGAATCAATCATAAAAAATGTATGACATCAGATAATGTAGTTTTGCTGCATTTGGAACTCTTGTTCATTGTCCTTAGCTGATTTCTGGTATCTAAATGGAGTAGCTGTGGGCACTGAAGGTGTTTAGCTCTCACCAGCTCAAGAGGATCACTCCCATGCTAGGACACTTGGGGGCAAAACTGGAAATCCTTGTGCCATTTGGGCAAGATGCTCAAAATTTAATATGAACTAGTTGGAATTCAAGATTCTCAGAGCACTGATTTTCGTTGAACAGTGAAATCCACTTCTTGCAAAGTGTCACTTTGCCACTCAAGTGGTCAGAGCAGTTGGTGACCAACACACACGTAAATGGAAATACAATGGGTTCTGTAATTCACTACAAAGGTGAATCTTTATCTATATATTTTATAATATTAGCAGATGTGAGCGAGTAAGTGCTATTTAACTAGCCTGCTGTCTTTTTTTCCCCCAAAGAACTGAGGAATACTTTGATTCAAATACAATTAAAGCAACACCTCAATTATTTCCAGATTCAATTTTGACTACAGTATGAAAAAGAACCTGCTTGTGACTCAGTTTTCACAGCAGAATAAAATCTCAAAAATAAATTACATTTTTAACAGGGTCAAATGGTGAAATTTCCACAAAGCTCAAATCATCAGTGAATATCTATCATTGAACATTACTTTTCAACTCTGACTGAAATAATATCAGTAATCCTTTGTAATGATTATTAAATAATATGTACAATTATAGTAAGCAATTTAGTGCTCTTATAATATAAAGTAACTTAACAGCGTCTTTCAAGTTTTTCTTGGCAGGAAGGCAAAAAAGCAGTAAAATATTTATACATGCTGCTGGAAATATTTGCATAGTTTTCAAATTAATTATGTGTTATTGTCAGGCAGCTGTTTTTAAAATATATATAACATATATAACTTTAGAATTTTTAATTTATCTATTTTTTGTTTGAAAACAAAGACAGAGATTTTTTAATCTGCCATTTCACTCCTCAAGTGCCTGTAATATAATTGGAACAGAACCAAGCAAAAGTCAGGAGCTAGGATCTGGACCTGGCAACCAAGATTTTTTTTGAATTCCCACAAAGGTGACAGTGACCCAAATACTTGATCCGTTAACAGCTGCGCCCCAGGTTGTGTATTGGAAGGAAGCTGGATGTAGATTAGCGTGGAGGCTTCAAAGCAGGAACTCCAGTGTGGGATGCAGGAACCCAAGCCTATCTGCCATGCCCAACACCAAATCACTTATGACTATGTTTGAGAACATGTACTTATGCAGCAAGGGTCAGTCATGGAGATATTGTTCACATGTTTGCTCACTTGCCAAATGCTTGTAAAAGTTGGGACTTAGCCAGGCAGAAGTCTGAAACTGGAAACCAGGAACTGGAAAGTCCATCTGATATCCTGCACAGATGAAAGGGGCATTGGTGTTGCGGTCATCAACTGGTGCCACATAGGGTGTGCTTCAGCAGGAAAGCTGGTGTGCAGACTGGCCCTGCCAGCTGAAGCCCAGTGTCCCACTGTAGGAGATTGGGAATCATGCCGCTGTGACACACATCTCCTCTCGCTCAGAACTAAGTTTTTTCTTTTCAGAGATTTATGTAAGCTCCCTGCTTTTGTGGCCTGGGAAAGCAGTTGAGGATGGCCCAAAGCCTTGGGACCCTGTACCCATGTGGGAGACCCGGAAGAAGCTCCTGGCTCCTGGCTTCAGATTGGCTCAGCTTCAGCCGTTGCGGCTGCTTGGGGAGTGAATCATCGGATGGCAGATCTTCCTCTCTGTCTCTCCTCTTCTCTGTATATCTGACTTTCCAATAAAAATAAATAAGTCTTAAAAAAAGTTATCCTAAATAGTCCATAACTATCCTCTAAGAATTAAAATTTTCTTGTACAACTCCTCAGACATAGTAATCACTACAACTGGGAAACTAAAACAATGATCATTCCCCAGAAATTTTTATTCTCTTAAGATTTTTCTTGTATCAGTTTTAGTCTCAAAAAGCAGGATTCAAAACAAAAGTTGTTATGAATTGTATTTAGTGGTCTCATTACTGCAACATGGCTAACCTACCGATGCAGGAGACTTCCTCTAAAAATCAATGATGACTTTGATGTTGACATACTTCACCTTAATTGCCAAGTAGAATTTTCCAGTCCTAATTTCTTATGTTTTCCACACATTTACTTGGTTATCTGATTTACCATGAACTCAAAATTAATTTAATTTCCCAGATTCTAGCAGAGATGAGTCCATAAGCAGCTGCTGTGGAGTGCCAGTTGAGCAGGTGTTGGCTTAACTCACTACGCTGAATGACAGCCCAGGAATTCTTGGTTAAATAAAAAAAATGTCCCTCATAAATATACAGGTGGTGCTGTTAAAATGATATCATTTACAGTACAATGTCCATTTTTAGGTTAAACATGTTACACCGTTTTCTCCAAGAACACGGAAAATGAAATTTCTCCAACTCCATTTTTGCAGGTTGTATAAAGGAACTACTGTTCCTACTACTGCTCTGCCACGATCCTTCCGAGATCTGAGTTTCAGCATCTCATTTTACAAGAGAACATGTGGTCAGAGCTGGCAGGGGCTGTAGCTGGACTGGAAGTGGAGCAGCTGGGACAGGAAATGGCATTCATTCGGGAGTCAGCTTTGCAGGTGGTGGCTTTGCGCTCTATGTCAAAACACCAGCCCCTTCAGATCATGTATGAGGACAAAAAATCAGCTCTCCTGGCTTCTGAGGCTGTTTAATTTGAATTTGCTACTTCAGTATTGAATACATTTCCATTTTTCATTTTAGTTTTGAGGAATATAAATATCAGAAGCAAAAGTGCTGTTCATTATGCTTATTCATTAGCAGTTTTATTCACTCAGACAACTTGCCTTTAGGTGATTAAAACTTTGTCCTGTGTCAGAAGATATGATTCAGTAATATAATGATAAGCATAAACTTCATGGACTTGGGAGACATATGCCAATGTCAGTAGTCCCAACTACTGACATTACATATTTGTTTATTTTAAAAAGTTGCAAATTTGTTTAATTTGAGAAACTTTATATCAGCTTTTAAAAACTTCAAATATCAGTTCCTTGCTATATCTTCACCTTAAAGCGGTTCTATTATTCCCCCATGGATCAATGCAAGTGACAGCTCAAATAAATGATGTTGACTGGCTGATTCATGTCCCCAGGTACTCAACACACAATGCTATGTTTTGAGTTGGAGACTCAGAAATCTTTGAGGTTGCGTGTAGTAAGATCCCTAAGTGCACTGTGTTCTGATAACATCGAAGATGAGATTTGAAGCACCTCCACTGAGGTATTATGGTTTATCTGTAGTAATACTATTGTAAATGACAGTCTGGTGGGGATCTAATCAATGACTTACCTTTCCTGTCCTTGACTGAAATACCCACCAGGGAAGGAAGTCCTAAAGTAATACATTATATGCCTGGATAAAAAGAGATTTGGCATTTCAGAACAGTGGCTCACCCAATTTGAAGTGTTCTATTTGAAAACTCTCCCACATTCATTAATGATTTAAAGGCAGCTACTGTTTTTCAGCAGCAAGCTTTTCCATTATTTATTGCCACCAAGGTGAGGATAATTAACTTAGCTTTCTCCAATCTAGGTTGTGATGGAACTAAAATATTGTATGGTGTATTACAGTGTATCTTTGCTTTGGCATTCTACAAATTTGTCACCTGACAGGAGTGTCAACATTGTGACAGTAGATAAATCATTAACTATTTTTGTTCAACTTATTAGTATTTTATAAACTAACATTCATTTATTATTTATACTTTCACTTCCAAGCTTAGTAGCAAGTGAGTTATGAATTTGGAGTTATAAGTAGTGAAGTTCCACAGGAAAATAGTACATATGTAAAATTACAACACTTCTAGTTCCTGAAAATCAATAAAATGCCATTTTACAAGAATTTTTAGCTTCACAAAGAATTCCTTAGGATCACACTACATTTTAATCTGCTAAATTTAATTATATAAAACTATCAGAAATCTATTGTTTCTAAGCCTAAAATGTGCAATATGCCATCCTAATTAGCAGGAAATTTATGAACAACTGGATACTTCTGAAAAAGAATCAAAATAATTTAATAAGCTATGATTTATACTGAAAATGATTCATGTGGTAGGAAAAATGAAACAACCTTCAGACCACTGGAAGAAAACACATATTTATGCATGAAGAAAAATAGAGTCCAACATTTGGTTAGAAAAGATTTGTTGCTCTACACAATTGATCAGGTATTACTGCTAAATATGTAACTATTTGGAAATTAATCAGAATGACAGCAGGTGACGAGTTGGAGAAATATTTTTACGATTTATTTTATTTATTTGGAGGTCATAGCTACACACACACACACACACACACACACACACACCACTGAACAATTGCTTGTATTCATTGGGTCACCCCCTAAATGGCCACACACAGGGTTGAGCCTGAACCAGGAGTCTTCCATGTTCTGCTGCTTTTCTCAGACACATCCACAATGGGCTGGACTGGAAAAAGAGCAGCAAAGACCAGATACAGCATTCGTATGGGATGCTGGCATTTCAGGTGGCAGCCTGAGCAACTATGCCAACCTCTGGAACAGCTTTAATTGCAACAAGTAACACTGTGTCTCTACAACTGTTTGCTGAGATTTTAGTTTGTATATAGGAAACTTCACATTATTTAAGTGTATATTAAACACACTGATGAATTAAAGCATATCTGTATGGATATTCTAAGAATAAAATAAAGTTTGGCTGACTCAATATATCCCTTTTGACAAACTATTAGGCTGGACATGAATAATGATGATCAAGAATTAACCTGCAAAACTAATTTTGCATGTATGATTTTTTAATCTAATGCTTGTACTATTGAGACACAATTATTATGATTATATACATTGTTATGATTAAAGATGCAAAGACTAAACCTTTAAAAAACCTAATTATGCCTGTTTATTATTCCTTGAAACAGAAATTGGAGTAAAATACTGCAAAACTACTTTTTTTAAAGATTTATTTATTTTAATTACAAAGTTAGATATACAGAGAGGAGGAGAGACAGAGAGGAAGATCTTCCATCCGATGATCCGAAGCCGGGAACCAGGAACCTCTTCCAAGTCTCCCATGTGGGTGCAGGGTCCCAAAGCTTTGGGCCGTCCTCGACTGCTTTCCCAGGCCACAAGCAGGGAGTTGGATGGGAAGTGGAGCTGCTGGGATTAGAACTGGTGCCCATATGGGATCCCGGCACGTTCAAGGCGAGTACTTTAGCCGCTAGGCCATGCCGCCGGGCCCAAAATATTGCAAAACTTTACCATATAATTGTTCTATGTCTTATGGTTTGACAGTGTAAAACCTATAGATCCTTTTAATTGCATTAGAACAACGTCATGTAATAGTAATTTTTTTACAAGTCCTATTCTCACTGCTTGACACCATCTCAGATAACTTTTTGAATATAAATTCATGCCTCAGGTATAATTTTAGACTTCAGACTAAATTGATATGAGAAGTCAAGCTATAAGTTTTATTTCTTTTGAATAAAAGATGTAGAATTCCCACTATTCAATAAAAATAATTTTTCATTCATTTCATATGTTTCATAGATGGTCAAAATTTACAACTAAATATTGTAATTTTTTGTATTAGGATTGGCATGTGTCCAAGTGTCCCTAGAAGAAAAGGCACATTACAAATAATAATCATGCTTTCAAGTAGCAATTTATGTACAATTATGTTGAAGTGATGAACTTACACTTTTGATAAATTAGTAACTGAAAATTTGGGGAGAAGTATAGAACTGATAGAATACAATATAAAGTATGAGTGGAGGAAAACATGAAAATATCACCTGTTTCATGACTTCTGATCTTCAGGGTTGTGAAAGACCTGCTTGGTCAACTTTCCCCTTTGCTGTCACATAATCACAGAAGTCCATATTTTGAAACAGGACACGGTGCTGAAATTTCAAATCTTGGAGCACAGAAATTTACCTTATGAAAGGAATTACAAATCATTAACAGTAACAATAGATATGCAGACTTAGATATCCTATGTATGTCTACATGTGACAAAAACTGACTCATTATTCCATCATAGTTTATTTTACTTTGAAGAATATTTATTGGCAAAGTAGCACACATAATACATTTCAACTTTCAAATTTGGAGTAAAATATTACTTTTCATCCTATTTAAAGTAGCCAGTTATCCATGATAGAACACAGTAGTTAAAAATAAATTCATCCATCCCGTGTGGTAGATCCGAACGCGGGTGGATGACCTCAGAGTTTTCGGCCTCCAAAGGCACTGCAATTCCCCATGGTCTCTTTGGCTGTTGGGATGTAGTCCTTGGTGCCCGTACTGATAGTCCTTGGTGAGGAGCTGGGAGGCTCCAGGATTGGGATACAAGCCTCCTCCTGTCCCCCTGCTCCACTCTGGGATCCCCTTCTCTCTGTGCATATGACCTCCTGTTAAGAGGTTGTCAGGATCGTTCTTGATTCCCCCCATATGTCTTTGTAGTTTTACTATTGTCTAATGCTGATTTGAATCTGTTGTCTATAAGTTACCTGCTATGTTCCTGATAGGTTATGCTTCACGTCTTCCTCACACATTCTAAGGCGATGGAAGATTTCTCTGCTCTCCCACCCCATTTCCAAGTAGCATAGGATGATATTCTGCCAGCTCTGCCTTCAGACCAGAGATGGTCTCCCCAAGAAACCGTTGAATTTAACTGGACAGTGCAAGTTCTTAACCACCTCCTGTGATTACTTCATTGACCCTTCAGTTTTTGTTCGTACTCAGCACCGGCTGCTATACACCTTAAAGTGGCTACAGGGGTACTATTCAGCTGTCTCGTGTCTGTTTTCTATAATGTTGTAAATTGTTGTTGATGTTGTGCTGGGGCTTCTAATTGATCGGGACGATATTCTGCCAGCTCTACCTTCAGACCAGAGAAGGTTGCCCTAAGAAACTGTTGAATTTATCTGGACAGTAAGATGCTGGACTCTATGCTTGGTATATGATTGCAACGGAAGAATCTAGACTTAATTTGAACTGTAATACTGCAACTAATTGGAGGAATCCATCAAGGGAGCGGCATGGGGAGGGGATGGGGGAATTCCAGAGCTTTTGAATCTGTGTCGCATAATGCAATGTAATCAAGAAAAAAAATTAACTGGACAATAAGATGCTGGATCCTATGCTTGGTATACACTTGCAATGAAAGAAACTTGACTGAATCTGAATTGTAAAACAGCAACAAGGTGGAGGAATCCACCATGGGGGAGGATACAGGGAGGAGTTGGAGGAATCTCAGAGCCTATGAAACTGTGTCACATAATGCAATGTAATTAATAAATATATATAATAAATAAAATACAAAGAAAATGTGAAAATTGAAAAAAATAAATTCAGTGTTAACAGTTAGGGCTATTTGTTCCCTGGTAGAAGCTGCTAATAGAAAGTTTATGTACATGTGAAATAAAGCCTCAGGAAAGCTGAATTAAGGGAAACGAAAGAGAAAGTAATTGAAATTCAGTACATAAAAATATTAGCAACTCTCCATCCAATGCCAAACTCTCCTTTCAATGATTTTGAGAAGTCCCTGAGAAGTGGGTACTCAAGACTTACAGGAGCTATTTCTCTCCCTTTAGTTCAGTTAGAGAGAAGTGTTGTTACCACAGACAGGTTCAAGTGGGACCATACCTTTGTTGCTTTTGTAACTAAAATATTTGCTATTATTTGCTACTTCCCTAAATTCAGCTATGGAAAGGATACCATAAATGATTACCACTCAGGTGCAAAAACCAAAACAATGACAGCCAAAGAACAATGGAACAGACTTCTGGCTGATACCTCAACAGAAGTCAAATGGCCAAATTGTCATAGTAAATATGGCTCCAAGAAGAAAGAGTAAAAGGATCTTTCCCCTGCCTTTCCCACACTCTTTTAACCAGAGATAGCCAGCCCTGTAAAGGCTACATCTCCAGCAAACTCAAGCTTGGGAGTCTTAAACCCTGTTTGCAGACTCTTGTGTCTGTGGGTACATGCGCAAAAGGAATGTTTGTCCAGAGCTAGCTTGGAATGTTGGAGAAGTAATGGCTTTATTTTTAGATGTATTTTATTTATTTTTATTGGAAAAATAGATCTTTCATCCTCTGATACTCATCTGGACCTCAGCCAGAAGCTAGGAGCTTCTTTAGAGTCTCCTACACTGGTGCAGAGTGCCAAGGCCTTGGACTGTCCTCTACTGCCTTCCCAGGTCACAAGCAGGGAGCTGGATGCGAAGCAGGATGGCCAGGACACCAAATGGCTCTCACATGGGATCCCTGCACTTGCCAGGTGAGGATTTAACCTTTTAGCCATCATACTGGGCCAAGAAGCAATGCCTTAACAGGTCAGCAGCAGTGAAGTCATGGCAGGACGAGCCTCTCAGCAGTAATGCGCATGTCCGTGTACTCAGTGGCAAGCCTCTTTTGCCACCAATAACTTTTCTGATAATGCACACATTGTGGCCTATTTTCCTATCCAGTTTTTTCTTCATTCTTCTCTTGTTTCTTGGATTTCCCCAAACACATTACTGCATTCCAATATTGTCTTGTTTTCCTTTCTGGAGGAATTTATACTAAGAAATCTGGCAGAATAGTGAATCTTTCATAAATGATTACATTAATGTTTTTCATTAATACTTTTTGTCTTTAAATGCTCAAAAAGTTACACAGCAAGGGAATTTTCAGATGTGCCTTTGTTTATCAATTCTAAAGTGTTTTTCTTCTTCCCCTAACACTTAGAGTGAATCATTTACTTCTTTTTTCGAGCATCAGATGAGGCAGATAACTTTCATGGAAAGAAACATCACATTAAAGAAATATATCTTTAAACGACGGGCCCCTTAATATATGGTGAAATGTTTTACTTTTGAAACATTAGTGCAGTGAAGACAACTGGCGGGACAAAGAATTAGTGTCTTATGTACATCTCACCAAGATCGTTTCCTGAGTAGTTTGGCAATTGATGCTCCCACTCTGTGTTCCTCATTTGTCTTAGTCTTTATAAAATACAAAATTTTGGGCCTGGCACGGTAGGCCAGCTGCTAAAGTCTGCGCCTTGCACCTGCCGGGTTCACATATGAACACTAGTTTGAATCCCCGCAATCCCACTTCCCATCCAGCTCCCTGCTTTTGTGGCCTGGGAAAGCAGTCGAGGATGGCCCAAAGCCTTGGGACTCTGCACGCACGTGCTAAACCTGGAAGAGCTCCTGGCTCCTGGCTTTGGATCGTTGCAGCTCTGGTCTTTGTGGCTGCTTGGGGAGTGAATCAGTGGACGGACGATCTTCCTCTCTGTCTCTCCTCTTCTCTGTATATCTGACTTTCAAATAAAAGCAGTAAAACTTTTTAAAATATGACAAAATCTTATTTAAGTCAGTCAAGAAGCTGAAATTGAAGATTATTTCCCTAACAGTTCTTCAACAGTAGGGGGAGCTTTCAGCCTATGTGGAACTGAATGATACTTCTAATTTATTTTTGGTGGAGATATTCAGAGAAGCAAAATATTATGGGTCTTTCAAAATACATTTTAAAAGAACTAAGCAGTCTCTGATACAATTTTCATGGATGACATGATATCTTTTAGCTTGTTATACTCTTAAAGAACACAATAGGCAAAGAAGCCTTGCATCTTGCTGACTTGAGCTGAAGTGGTTTGGTCCCTTTATTGGATTGCTGAGCGTGATTTATATCCCAGAACAGTCTGAGAATTTTCTAGAGCTCTTGGAATTGTTACAATAGTCATATTCTCATGTGCTTCAGGACATAATCTTTTAGAAAAGATTAGTTGAAAATTTTGTAACTACCTATTATATAATGTCCCATAAATGAATAAATTATTGTGCACTAACCTGATTTTCAACAATAATTTCTATAATCACATACATATTTGTACATACAATCAAATTTTCAAACATTCTGAATGCTATGTTAGTATGTTTCAAAATGTATTCTTGTATTTAAAAAAATCTCATTTTTAAGATTAATATAGAAAGAAATGTTTATTTTATTTTTTCCAAATAAGTTGTTAATTGTCTCATTAGTTATACAGCGTGGAAGTTGCTTATGTGCGTAAGTCAGTAAAATTGCACACAATGAGCTGTTAGTATGAAAAAGCAGACTATGTGAAGAAAAAACAGAATAATTGATTGCTTGAGAGTTTCTGTGGCATAACTTACTTCATTTGTTGTTTAAAGTAACTCTGACACAGCGTTCTTATTTTTGTCACTATTCGTAGAGGCAGCAACGTGGCACAGTGAAAATAGTACAGCTTCACTGTTATAAAACTTGGGCTCACCAGGGAGTAACTGTGAATTTATTAAAATATTGTCTAAGTCCGTGAGTCTTTGGCAGGTGCTTTTTATTTATTATTCGTTTAATTGTCCCTCAGTGGAACAGATGACTCATGATAAATTGTAGTAATAGCATTCTTTGGACACAGAGCCTTCCAGATAGTAATCTGACTAGTACGCCTTCTATAGTGTGTAATCTTGGGGGAATTCCCTTAAACTCTGTGCTGCAGTTATAATAAAAATATAACAGTAACCAAAACTGACTTGATCATGATAGTAACTACCTTATAGAATTATCTGGGCATTTAGGTTTATTCTTATTTATGAATTGCTGAGATTATTATCTATCCAATAATGAGCGATAAATTGTGCATGTTGGCTTTAATTCACAGATTCACAGTTAATAGATATTTAGAAGGAGGACAGGAAGTAGGTGAGTGGCTTGCTCCTTTGGCAGGTGAATAGTGTATTAGTAAGGTTCTGTCTGAATAAGTATCATTTGTTCTTATGTTACACAGTGATGATATTGTACACTGTCTAGATCCTGTAGATGACAACAGAGAGGAGGGGAAATCAGAGCTGAGGACCTGTGACCCAAGGACATCTGATGAATATTTGCATAGAAGAAAATGAGCAAGAAAATTGATAATATGCTGGTCTTCTTTACATTGTATCAGCTTGCTTCTAGTTCAGGCAAATTAATATCCATTAGAAAAGCCTTTGATCTTGTGACAAGTCTGATCAGTGGTGTCATCCTTCCTACCTACGACAAGGCTATTATGGGACTCTCAAAGATAAATTATGGTAGGTACGAGAAGATACTTTAAAAACAGTGCAGCCCCACTAGGTGTCTGCATATAAACTGGTATCAGAGAGGAAGCTATGTATGTTAAAAAAAAAATAAACTCAGGTTTGAATCTTGCTATGTCTGACTTTGGTAATTGCATTGCCTCTCTTACCTTTTGACATCTCAGTGCTAAATGAGTACAATATTTCACAATTTACAGAACAGCAGAAGTGTGCTGGACAGCACATACATGTGAAATTGTTAACTTGTTGCTCGTCATGGCGATCGTCAACACAGAGTATTTTGTGTCAGTTGGATGTTGCTATTATACTCTTTGTTACCGTTATCACTGTTTTAGGAAGACCCATTTATAGACAGCATTACTTCAGCGAAGCAGAAAATTCCAGGCATATGTGCCACCATGGCTTGGCCCTGTATCAATGGCAGTTATGCCAATTAGTAGTGACCTTTCTCTTCCTGAATTACCAGGCAGCAAATATGGAGTGATATATGTGTGACTTATTTGCAGCCTTTCTCCCTCAAAATTATCTTCATAGCTACATTAAATATGGACAATGAATATAATGAATGACTTTGATGCAATTTTTACCACTTTCGTGGTTGCTTTAATCAAATGCTGAAGATGGCACCTTTGATATAGAAGAAGGGTCTGCTAATTACTGTCAAAAAACGATGACCTAACAGTGTAATGTTTTTTAATCCTTATTAACATGGCTACAAAAATTATGACTTCAAGACCAAGAAACTAACAGTTTCAAAGTCATTCAACTACTACTGAGTATTATGTGTGCTGCCAATGTGGACACAGCAATTAAATATCACAAAAAGAGACCTGAGTCTCGAAATAGTGAAACTACAAACAGTCATTTTCTTGTAACATTTGGATTTTCTGGTTTAGAAGGAAAATAGTGAGTATTCAAAACCCAGCTCAAATTTGATCTTGTTTCCTTCAGTCTTGTTTACCATTTTTAAAGCCTTTTGTTCTCCTTTCAATATTTCCTCATTTTAAAGAATCAGTTGACAACTGTTTGAAGAGATATTATGGAAAACTTTAAATTGTAATCTAATGCTGATATCAAACTCATTCTTTAGTAATTCTAGCATAGAAAAGTGCTGTCAGTACACATGATTAGATTAAAATGTTCTTGGGTCCTGGTGTGGTAGCCTAACTGCTAAAGTCCTTGACTTGTATGTACCGGGATCCCATATGGATGCTGGTTCTAATCCCAGCAGCCCTGCTTTCCATCCAGCTCCCTGCTTGTGGCCTGGGAAAGCAGTCGAGGACAGCCCAAAGATTTGGGGCCTTTCACCCATGTGGGAGACCTGGAAGAAATTTTGGGCTCCTGGTTTTGGATTAGTTCAGCACTGGCCATTGCGGCAACTTGGGGAGTGAATCAATGGATGGAAGATCTTGCTCCCTGTCTCTCCTCTTCTCTGTATATCTGACTTTCCAATAAATATAAAATAAATCTTCAAAATATTCTAAAAGAATTCAGAAATATGGAATGTCATTTCAAATTGATCAGAGAGAACTTCAAATAGGAAGCACAATTTGAATTAAACTTAGAAAATTGAAATGAAATTGAAATGAAACAGCAGTTATGCAATAGTTGAGCATATGTAGTTTAATAGGCATCTTAGTGCATTTATTGCTATTGTTACATAAGACCTGAAGATGGAAAATATTAAAAATATGTTCACTTAGTTCACACTTTGGTGACTTACACTGCAAGTGATGGAAGTTCCATCAGATAAGCCTTTTGTCTTCTATCTGTGTCAAAAAACATCCTCTACTGCCCTTCCAGGCCAAAAACAGGAAGCTGGAAGTGGAGTAGCTGGGACATGAATAGGTTCCATATTGGAACCTGGCGCATGCACATTGAGGATTTAGATATTAGGCTCTTGCTTAGGAGTTTAATTGTTTCTTTTAAAGGTTAATTGCTCAATATCATGATATTAGAACCAAGCCTCCATTACATAATTACATAAAATGTTTAATCATGCAGTTCTGTGGCATGTCCCCAATGTCCATGCCCTTCTCAGAATTCACAACTCATGATTCTATGCTGGTACTCCTTGGGTCTTGGCTTGTTTTCAAAATCCAAAAGACTTATCTCAACTTTCTTGAGCCTGAAAAATTAAAAGCATTATTACCAGCTCTGTGATAATGGCTGTTCTCATGGTTGGATTGCAGGATGTGTAGCATTTGGCATTGAGAAGAACCAGTGTAGATATTCCATAAGATATGTTGTTCTCCCCTCTTGTCTTCATGCTTGTGGCTCAGCTTCCACAATTTCAACAGGTCTCATCCTAATTGAGACTGCTAAGAATCATCTGAAACAGGTTTTGGCCTGGACACCCAGGCAACTCACATTTTTGCAGTCTCTATAGCATCCACCATGACTCCAACCTTATGTATTCTTTGTGCCTGCAGGATTCTGCTTGCCCTGCAACAAAACCTATTGTCGGCTCCGTTTACAATGATGTCATAAGCTGGGCTTAGGCCCTGTCAACCCGCAGCTGAAACAGCTTGGAGCTAAACCAGAGGTTGAGGAGAAGAATCCTGAATTAACTCTGGATAGTGAACACTTGGAGAAATCTCTACGTTCGTATACTGAAATTAAATAAACCTCTCTTTGCTTAACAAGTTGCTTGTCTCAGATAATTTGCTATAATACCAAATACTTGGCTAAACAATGAATTCCCAAGGGGACAAGCTGTGTTCAGAATATAGCACTAAATAATTGTATTATCATTGGAAAGTTGAAGGAATTAAATCTGTGTAAACCCATTTAAGGTGGACAGGGCATAGTTCAGAATGTCAGCCTAGACTTTGAATTGTGTGTGTAGTTGCTTCTGTGCTAAGGGTCCCACCCTGGAAATGAAAATCGAGTTTCAATTTGTGAAGGACTGGTAGCAGACAACACTTAGTTGTTAAGCTGCTGCCAAGTGGCAATCTTCATTCAATAATGTGTTGATTAGCCTGTGGAGGGTTGACCCCTCTTACTCCAATTCAGTATAATATTAAGTTACTTTGGCTATTGTAAGCGTGTGTCACAGTTTAATTTCTGCCTGGACCATAAGCTACTCACTTTCCTTCTCTCACAGGTATTTACCTGACAGGAATTCTGAGTAGGAAAGGCATATATTTTTTTTCCCTAAATACTCTTAACTGTTCTCAATACTTCTAATCCCAGTTGTGTGGGAATCTTTTTTTCCTCAATTTTCTGCAGACAGCAACAGTTCCACTGATTCTGACAATATCCCTGGAGACAGCAGTGCGTCTCACAAGCGAAGGGCTTAGTTCCCCGAGTTGCTCTCATTTCGTGTAGAAATCACACCGGTGCTTTGATAAAATGGGTATAAATCAGTGATTTCCAGGACCTCTCTCTGGGTTCTACTCTTCAAGCAGGGCTCACAGAATGCAGAGGAGCACTCCCTTTACATGTATTAATCTATTATAGAAGATACAACTCAGAAACAACCACACAAAAGAGATCCATGGATAAACAGATACAGTAAAGGGGTGTGGAATTTCCACATGCTCTCTGGGAATGTCCCTCTGTTCACCAATCTGGGAGCTTTCCCAAATCCCTTTCTTGTAAGGCATTGGCTGTTAGTAATATATTCAGTCTCTGGCCTCTTTTTCCTCTGCAGAAGTCCAAAGAACAGGGCAGAAATTTCTAAGGTTTTATTCACTTAGTCAGTTACTGTGGCAACCACCCGGCAACTAGAAACTTCCCAGGAGTCTGTAGCCACCATTATAAACATCATTATCTCATTATTAAATAAAAACACATGAATTGCTTTGAGTACTCTATTCATTCTTGGGACAGTTAGGTGGTAGAGACTGAGAAGACATTTCTAACTATGTCATAATTGCTTTGTAAACTTAGTACATGCAAATCCCCATCCCAGAGTCTACTTTCATGAGAATTTTACTTTGCTATGTGTAATCTATGGAAAAACCAATAGATTATAAGATGTTTTATATATCTGTAGCCAGAAACTAGTAGCGTTATCCAGATCACCCACTTGGGTGACAGGGCCCAAGAATCTGGGACAGCTGCTGCGTTTCCAGGAACATATTAGCTGGAAATTCAATCAGAAATAGAGTAACTGGGACTCACACTGACAGTGTTAGCATCTCATGTGGCAGTTTATTTCATTACAACACCAACCCCATTAAAGAATAATTTCACAGTGATAAAAATAGAAAGAATATGAGAACCCTGGTACTGAAAACATTACTTCTACAAACACAAGGAAAGTAGAATGACTAGGGAGTCAGTATTCATGGCAAAGAAATTAGAGATTAAAATATCAAAGCAGGATGATTTATATAAAACCCTGGAAAAACTAAGCAGCTATGAAAAGAAATGATTATTGCACATGACTACGATGTACCTTATCACAAGGAGCTCCTGCATACCCCACAGGCTCCACCTATGATGAAATTCTATGGGCCTGAAGTGTTTAGACAAGTTGTCTTCCCCAGAATAGCTTCCTAGCAATAGTTGTTTCCATCAATGAGCAAACAACAATTCCTCCAATGGACTCTTGTGACCAAAGAGCTTCACTTCAAGCTGGCTTATATTGATTTATGTATTTTTGTCTTGTTTTGTGTGCTTATTTAAACTCTCTCCTTTGTCCCAGGTGTCTTCAATATTAATGGTTTACATACCCCAACTTGCAATGGATTTGCTATTCTTAATTGCAGCTTTTGTTTTAACAGGCCTAGCTCACTGTATTCTGTGGTTTTGTTGTTTTTGGTTTTGTTTTTGTTCTTTGTGGCTGACAGAAAGCAATGAATAGAAGCAACCAAGAAATAAAAAAGAGGTGAGCTGCAGAAGAGGAGTTGGTTTGGCTTGTTAAAATATAAGACAAAAATGAAATTCTTTTTCAAATGCAACGTATATTTTAGAATTAAATAATGAATCTAGAAAGATGTAAATATTGACTTCAGTAATTGAAAAGAAGGAAAGAAAGATTTGTGGGAATCCTTTGATAATATGTTAAACCAGTAACCTTTTAAAGATTTATTTAATTTTATTGGAAAGTCAGATTAGATTTACAGAGAGAAGGAGAGACAGAGTAAGATCATCCATATGTTGATTCATTCCCCAAATGGGTAACTACTGGAGTTGAGCTGATCTCAAGCCATGAGCCAGGAGTTTCCTCTGGCCTTTCACAGAGCTGCCTGGTACCAAGGCTTTGAGCCATTTTCTACTGCTTCCCAGGCCACAAACAGTGAGCTGGATGGGAAGTGGAGCAGCTGGGACACAAACCAGCCCCCAAATGAGATCTCAGAACTTGCTGGGTGAGGATTTAGCCATTGAACCATTGCTCTGGGCCCCAAACCAGCATATATATATGACATATATATCTTATATTTATATACATATTCACATATATTTATATTTTATATAAATACATTAAACATATTTTATATATTATAAAATACTATGTATATTTATACTATATTATATTTAATATAGTATACATTTCTATATTTATATATATAAAAGATATATATATCTTTTATTTGTGGGGACTCTATTTATGGAGTTATATAAAAATAAACGCCACTAAATTTGAGGAAGTGGGCTGGGATTGAGAAATAGTGAAGAAATAAAGTTTTATTTTAGGCTTCTCTGTGACACGTTTTCCATTCCTATGATAACATTTAGAAAAAAGAGGATCTTAACAGTAGGAGAGATGAGTATGGGATGTCACAAACTATAAAGAGTGAGAACACTAAGAAATAGAAGGCAATAGAGACAGCAATGCTTTTGGTTGAAGATTGGATTGCTAAGAAATTGAAATTATATCATGAGATAGAAGTTGGTAAAGGCAACTGGCTAGATGATCATTGTAAACATTTATTGTTTGCTATGCATGTGGAATTGATGTTAAACTATGTTCAGTAAGCTACTTCCATGGAAAAATTGATATATGAACCATTGTGTGTTCTACAGATCATATCCCTTTTCTTTGCATTTATAGAGACTCACAGCTGTGAAATTTTATGAAATACAATAGCAGGAATTGTTTCTCTTTTTAGAAAACTTTCTAAGCTGATTCTTGACAGTCAAAATACCAGGCAGAGAGGATGTGAGGCTCACATGAATTCCATGGAAAATAATAGACACGGCTGTTATAGGAACAGAAAGAAATGATCAATGTCTGATGTAAGTGCAAAATAGAATAATGTGAGATTTAGTGGAGAGCATGGTGAGGTCACAGCTGTGAAGGAAGTCTAGTGTCGGAGGTATGAGATACGAGCTGCAGAATTTGGATGAAAACATGAGGAAATAACAGCCTCTTTGTAGCCAACCAAGTGGAAGATGGAGTAGCAGAGAACTTGAATTCCCTTCCAACTGAAGAGCTTACTTCACCTGAACAGACATCAGTTCTATGTCACATTGTTGCTAATGCCTCCTATAAACCATTACTTCTTTGTCATTAGAGACTTTAAATAAACGTGTTCCCCTCCCCTGGCATAACATTTTCTGACTTCCTGTTGAACTTTTCTATGTACCAGTAGACACTGCTGAGCCATTGTCAAGGACATATGTTAGCATTACTAGGGAATAGAATACCTCGACCAGTAGAAGGATTGTACTATGATAAATGGGCTGAACATGTGTTGCACCAACTAAGCAGTTGCTTTTACACCGGAGCATTGCCACTCTATTTTGCAACATCTGTAAGTTTTGTTTTTCGCAAATTTAGAAAATCTTGGAAAAAGACAATCCTTCTGCAACAATCTCATTTCTCATGTAGAACAAAGCATATGAAGAACATTTATTAACATGCATCAATTTAAAACTAGTAGAATAAAGAAAGTTTCATTATATTCTTTGATAACTGTTTTCTCTGTTCTGAAAGATACTGATTTTAAAATGTATGGATGAATCAATCAAAACATATACTATAAAAAGTATGGTTATCTCCTTTCCTATTCTTTCCCCTCTCCTTTTCTTAGCACTTGTTCCCACAAGAACAGGAAATTCTCTTCAATTGTAAAAAATTCAAACCCCAAGGGGGGAAGATGTGAGTCAGCCTGTGCTAGTTTCTGAAATATTTCAAAATCTATGCTCATCTTATCTTTCCTTTTTTCCTTTATGTATTGGCTTCCTTGCTGTTACAGTTTCAGTCTTTGATTTTTATTTAAAAGCTGCTTAAGGATGAATGCATTTGAAGACCGAGTATTTTCGTGGGAATTCTGCGGCTGCTGACTTTGTGGTGCTGCTCGGACTTGCATGCTTTTCTTATCTTGTTTCTACCTGCAAAAAGGTTCAAGAAACCGTTTGAGAAACACTCAAAGACCACCTGCTGTTGACCCTGTGTGCCTATTACCATGAGAAATTATACAGTAAATTTGTATTATATTTTTACTTATATAGAAAACTTCAAAAAAAATTCTGGGTAAACTTTCAGCTCCTAGCCAATTCTGATATGCAATGGTATAAAATGCATAATAATTCTGAACTCTTGTAAGTATTTATAAATAAGTAGATATATTTATAAATTTTACACTGATGTCTATACGTAATGCACAGACATCGCATAAACTACAACTCATAGGTAGGCAGTATGTTTTGCTCAAAAAGGTACTGAGGTGATCAATTTTCAAAAATATTAGAAATTGTTACTAGAACCGCTCATACATTTAATCAAAAATCTATACACACAGATAATCCGCCAGACATTAAAGTGAACACAAAATAGGAAGTGGAGGCACAGTACCTGTTCCCAGCACATAGTACTGACTTATTATGCCTGGTCTCCACCGATGTAGGGTGATGTACAGCATGTCGGGGCTCACACCAATCAGTAATAGGAGAAGTGCAGAACCCACAGGCAGGGCGTAGGAGCTGTGCCTACACTGCTCATCTGACCAGCTCTGTCCCTCCTACCACGGTGTGATCCGTGATGAAAATAATGTAGGCCTGGGAATCAGCTCTGCCAGATCTGCTGCCCAGGAAAAAATAGATAAAAGTTACAGGACTCCTCAGTTGATCTGACATAAGCGGATATGTATATTCTCCTGTTTTTTTTTTTTCAGCTTAGGGCATTTAATCTGTACAATATCATCATATTACTTTTAATAGAAAGCCGGGTAAATTTGACTTTCAACAATTTTTGAGCCAAAATTAACACATACCAGTGTTTTAATTTAGTCTCTTCAGGAATGCAAACAAGATCTGTGATCAGTACCTCCTTGTAGTGCAGATCATGAGCCCTGAATCTAGCAAGCATTCCATCCCTAGCTCTAATTCTTATTAAAATTGTGAATTTGAGTAAAGTACTTAAAATTCACCAATTGCAGAAAATTTTTTTCTTCTATCGAATGTGGTAGATAATGAGGTAAGTGTTTCAGTAATAAGAATTTATTAATTGCCCTTCATTCAAAGCACTTGTAATGTTAGCTTCATAACAATAGTTATCTTTAACTGAAAACGAGTGAGGAATGAATAAATTCATCTAATGACAACTGTGGCCTCACAGTTCAGTTAGGTTTTAACATTTTCCTTTAGGTTTTGAACTTACACCAAAACGTTGAATTTATTCTACTTAATCTTGAGAATAAAGTAATTCCCACTTTATTATTTTATTTCAATGTTTAATTTATTGTTTCAAATTAAGCTATAATTAAAAGATATATAGTCAGTAAAACACAGTGCAACACCATAATCCCTGGTACATAGAGTCAGTATTTGTAACCATAGTGTTTATGAAATAATGGAAGTCATTTCATAGACATGCAAACACTGTGACTTCTATTGGTGCTTGATTTTAGTCCTTGATGATAGGGACTTATGGATCACATATGACAATGCGGATCGTTCGTTAGGACATCAGTGAACATTGTAGAATAATTCTGACCTCTCCATTCTACATCATTCCTGGTACTCTCCTATTCTGAATAATGCTGTCTCATCAGATTGATTATGGATGTTAGCAAGAACATTATCACTCCTGGACTTTATTATCTTTTCAGTATACTTTTTTTTGTCTCTGATACTTTAGCTCTATAAGACTACTGAAGACAAAGATTTGCACAACAGTCGCTTAAAAGGGGTAACTATCCACATTAACATGAGAGGTTTTTTTTCAGATAGTTGGATGGTTGTGTAATTCAAGCAGGAAATATCTGACAGTATGAATGGGGGCAAGTGTGTTAATCATTATATCTAGAAATTTGAGATAAATTAAGCCATAATGACTGTTTCTTGCTTTCTCTTCAGAAATATCCCTAAGTTGGTAGCATCCAATAGTTTTGAGGAACATAAAATAGTTTATAATTTGATTTTTCTTCTGCCATTTTTGGCTACATTAATGAGCTTAAATTTAGCTTAACAACATAAGCATTGATTTTTATTCATAGAGAGACGTGCTTATTTTAAAAGTATTTTCAATATCATTTGATATTTCAAATGATACTGCTTTTTTATGCTTAAACAACATTGGAGTTTTTTCTGATATGTGGAAAAGAAACATCAGAGAAATACAATCTTTTCTAATCATTTGTTATTTGAGGAGAAACCTCATCTCTTGCATAACTATATATAGATACATATAATGATTTTTATAGAATGAGGGCTTTGTTTTCTCCAACAATAACAGGAATTACGCTGATTTTTACTATTTAGTCATTTTGTGAAGATTGAACTATCAGTACAAGTCCTATATCATTTAGTAGATATTTATTGGTCTTTTATGTAAAGCACACTGCACGATTCTCTGAATATGCAGCTAAGGAGGGCATCACAGTGATGCTTAGGTACTTCTCAGGAAAATCACGGCTGTTAATGCCCTGATTGCTGTGTTCTGCACAGCTCCCCGGCTCCAACAGAACCCAGAGTACAGGCACCTTCTTTCTAAATGTGACCCATCACTGAAGTATTCTCTTCCCCTAACCTATCGTGTGGATCCGAATCTCCTAGTTTCTTCATAGCATGGTGAACACTGAATAAGAAGTAGAAACTTTTTGGAAAACGTGATTTTAAGTAAGCTCTTCTATGAGCAAATTGAGTATACAATGTCCTAGACAATTGAAAGTTCACTCAAAACAGTTCAAGAAACAGAGAGGAAAGCGATCAAGAGAACCAACTTCTGAAAGTACATCATGGGCTGCGTCGTGTAAACCCAAGTCTTCAGAGTGAGTTTTGAAACTCACTCTGTCTTTGGCTATATGAATTTGGCTTTGAGTTTGATCTTCCAACCCTCTCTCCAGTGATCTGTCTCAGAAGCATGGCATTAGAAAAAGCTAAAATGCTTCTAGGATAAACAAACTCCAACCCTTCTTTACTCTCCAGCATCTGTATTGAGACCCAAGTTATATTTTTAATGAAAATATGGATACCAGAGATAATATTTTTGGCTAAAAATTGTTCACCATCTTCCTATTAATGTTAGTTAAAATAATTAAGACCTGTGAGACATTGAATATTATTATTTCTGCCTCCTGTTAATGTACCAGCTCATGCTGTTCTCTCATCAATCTTACCTCTTAAAAACAAGTCTTTCAAATTATAACCCCGTCATAAAACTCTCATACTTACTATTTCATTTGCTTCAAATACACTTTCTTCTCTGTAACATTTTTTTGGTTGAAATAAATTTTTTTAAATTTCTTTTTTTGGTTCTTCTGTGAAAATTAACTTGAACTCCAGTATCACATACTTTATACTTTTAAAGTTTCAGTTGTTTCCTTAAGTTGTGGTTTTAAACTAATTTAACTGTAAATGCAGTTATCCATTTAGTATCACTCACTGTTCCATTGAACTGTGAACATCATGAAAAACAAAGCTCACCATGTATATCTTTCTCATTTTCACATATTTAATAATTTGTGGAGTGTCCAATGTAAAATCAGCTCTCCTATATACATGTTTTAATAAGAGGATTAGGGCCCAGCGTGGTGGCCTAGTGGCTAAAGTCCTCGCCTTGAACGTGCTGGGATCCCATATGGGCGCCAGTTCTAATCCCGGCAGCCCCGCTTCCAGTCCAGCTCCCTGCTTGTGGCCTGGGAAATCGGTCAAGGATGACCCAAAGCCTTGGGACCCTGCACCCGTGTGGGAGACCTGGAGGAAGTTCTTGGCTCCTGGCTTCGGACTGGTGCAGCACTGGCGGTGGTGGTCACTTGGTGAATTAATGGACAGAAGATCATCCTCTCTGTCTCTCCATTCTCTGTATATCTGATTTCACAATAAAAATAAATAAATCTTTTAAAAAAAGAAGAGGATTAAAGAAACAGAAGAATGGATGCATGAATGAAATAATGATGGAAAATAAAAGGATACCTTTAAGTGTCTAGTTCACATTTTATCATGCCATTGGCTGTGGATAAAATGCTTTGGCAGTCCTGAGTTGAAACTCAAGAAGGAATGTGCCTCAGCTTATTCCTTTCTTCTCTACCATTTACCTTGGGAAAGCATATCCTGCATATTCTTGATCCCAGATTCTAGACACGTATGGGGCAACTTTAATCCAGCCCACAGCTTACAGCCAAGAGAAACGGTTTGAGATGAATGCAATCAGACCAGAGGCGACCCTTCATAACTTTGGTCAAACAAGTTACTTAGTTTTGACCTTGTTTAAAGTAAATGATGGTTTCCTAATGAATAAATATACCAAATTATAAACTCTAGTGAAAAATAAGGCTATTTATTGAAGTTTG
Organism: Ochotona princeps; assembly: GCF_030435755.1. Lineage (NCBI taxonomy): Eukaryota > Metazoa > Chordata > Mammalia > Lagomorpha > Ochotonidae > Ochotona > Ochotona princeps. The sequence goes on from NC_080854.1 coordinate 29,262,850, forward strand.
ATATGGTAATTTCACATATGTATATGTATATCTACATATGTGTGTAAGTATAATGTGTGCCTGTATATTTGTGCCTATAATTGTTTATATCTAAAGGCCATGTTGTTTAAAACATATGTACCTAACAATTTTAGTTATCTTACTACATAGCTTATATATTACAATTACATATAGCTGATTTTAGATGTAAGTTTATATTTTATATATACTAATTACATAACTGTTTTTATGTATTAATGTATAACATTTTAGATGTATTTATGTAAGTTCTTGCTATGTAAATCAGAAAGAAAAAATTATGAAAATGCTTAATTAAAACTTACAAAAATAAAATGTCATGAAGCTGTTTACACTTGTCAAGAGAATCATTTTCTTTTAAATTCTATACTTTTCAAACTGCAGCCATATTAAACTCAATATTGTTTTATTTCCTGGAGCTAAATTTATGCAGTGGAAGATGTTGAGTCATGTAGATTCCTTGAAATTCTTTTTTTTTCATCTTCTCAACCACATGCCTGCGTTTGGCAGAAAAACGTCTTTGAAACTAAAACTAGGGATAGGTTTGCTTTTTCCTTGTTCCCTTCCAGGATTTGAAGAGCAATTGGAACAAGAATCGTATGTTCTGCAGAACTCACAGGACTGCTATACTCAATCGCTGTAACTTCACAAGAAGGGCAACTATCCAGGGCTTACCCACAGGGCATGTGTTTCTGATGAATGGCAAGTATAGTATGCTTCAGTCATTAAAAACTCCAGGCAGAATCTATTCTGAGAAACACATGCTGATGCTCACAGGCAGTGGTGCATAAGAGTGAGAAATGAACAGGAATCACCTCTCTTTTTTATATGGTGTTTGCATTTCAAGTTCCCCAGAAGGGTCTATTTTAGATTCCCTGGTTTCTGAAAGCTCTACTTGTCTTCAGCTAGTTTGTTTATCCCCTTTTGCACTTCTTTTAACCATAAGAAACACTAACAACCATGAAATCTAGTATTATAAGCTGTGACTATTAAATAAATTAACCAGGGTTCTTTTAAAATGCACTGATGCTCAGCCGCATTCCAGACTCGGGACAACATCAACTTTAGGGGACTTTGGCACAGAGAAATGTAGAACAGATGAATATTAATTTTAAAGGGTATCCAGAATCAAGTATTTTAAAACTACCCTATATTATCTTTACTAATTGAATAAGGTAGTGATCTGAGACCCAGACAAAACCCAAATATTTGTCCAAAGGGAGAAAGGATGTTTATACAATTGTGGGAGAGACATATTTCCATACCACAATATTTCTTGTAAAAGTGGAGAGTCTTCACTTTTATGCTCTTGGCCCAAAGCCTTGGGACCCTGAACTCACGTGGGAGAGTCACAAGCAGCTCCTGGCTTACGATGGTCTCAGCCAGTGTGGCCACTTGGGGAGTGAACAAGCAGATGGAAAATCTTTTGCTTCATATCTTTTCTCTCTGTATATCTGCCTTTCCAATTTAAAAAAATCCTAAAAAATAATACCAAACTCACAAAATACTAGGTAGTGTCACATTGATGAATTGAGGGAAAATCAGGAAACAGAATACTGGGATGTGTGATTGTGTTTCTAAACTAGAATCGCTTTCTCTCTGTGTCAGCATGCTGTGCATTGACAGATTCTTACTTCATCATGACATTGCACAGTTACTATTTTCCTCCTACTTAGAAAGGCTAGGTTACAGGATGTCCTTCCCAATGATACATTTTGATCATTATTTTAAGCTACATAAGCTGCTTTTTGACCAGCAGTCTGTATATTGTCTTTTATGTATGTAAATTAATATATTCTAATGTTGTAAATAAAAATTTATTTATGATTTACCATTGACCATCCCCAAGAGAATAACATGACAGTTTGCTTAGAAAATCTCAGTATTAATAGTACATAAAGAAATAAAATGGCCAGCATAAATTTGTCTGGAAAGTTACTGACTATAAGTATGTGATTATATGTTGCTCCACAAATAAGCAGGTGACTTTTATGGCTCCTTAGATAATCCTGTGCTAGAAAAAAAATGCTCCTTGTAAATCCAGGTATGGAATGCTACGCGTTTCTCAAATGCATATTAAAATTTTTATATAATTTATCTGGTTTTTACTTTCAATAAGAAAAAGACCATAATGGTAAAATATGTTTTGAATATTTTATAATCTCTGTTAATATATGTGAATTTGCACATTTGTAACACTATTTTTTTGAGGGGGGAATGTCTATTTTATTTATTTCAAAGGCATAGTCACAGGCAAAAGAAGGTTCAAGGGAAAGACAGAAAGAGTTTTCATCCACCAAATGACCTCAATCACCAGCACCGGGCTAGACTGAAGCCAGAGGCAGGAGCCAGGATCTAAGAGCCAAGGGCTTCTTCCGTCTCTCCCATGTGGGTGCATGGGCCCGAGCACTTGAACCTTCCTGAGCTGATCTTCCAAGGATATTAGCAGGGAGTTGGATAAAGAGTGGAGGACCCTGAACCTGAACTGGGGTCCATATGGGATGCTGGCACTACAATCGGTATTTAACCACACACGCTAGCGTTGGCTCCTGGCCCCTGTTACGTTGTCTTAAATAGTCATAATGTCTAATAAAATTCTGTGCGTGGAACACTGGTACTATGACGCACATTCTTTCCACATGTGACTGGAGGATACAAAAGAAATATAATTGCATTTCAGTGAAAATATATATTAGTGTGAATAACTGTCTTGTTATCTGAGTATAGAAGATACAGAAAGTGATAGCAGCACTAAAAATGACAAGGGCAGATTTTAGGAAGTTTCCAGATTTGGTCTTTAAGGATAGACCTGGCTTGGTACGAGGGGTGTGAGCAGACTTAATGTTATGTACACCACTAGATGAAGTGCTTGTTCTCTGTGAGGCTCACACACTGCAAGTTAGTTCCCAGTATGCTCATATTTAGTCACAGTCTTTGGGAAGTTGTTAGATCAAGAGGCTGAAGCCTCCATGAATGGAATCAGCACTCCTACAAAGGCTGCCTCTGTGAGCTACAAAACAGATCTCACCAGACACTGAATCTGCTGGAGCCTTAACCTTGAATTTCTCAGTCTCTACAACGGTGAGATAATTATTCTGTAGGGCCTCAGACAGACTTTATGTTGAACACTCATTAAAGGTCAGAAAAGCAAAAGAAAGCGAGGTTGTAACAGTATAGACTTCATTCACTTGGATTGCATTGGAAAATTTGTTCTGATACTAAGAATACATCGTGGTTAGTGTTTCTGCTTTGCAGTGCCAGTATCCCACATGGGCACCAGTTCTAGTCCCGGCTGTTCCACTTTCCATCTTAAGCTCCCTGCTTATGGCCTGGGAAAGCAGTGGAGGATGGCTCAAGTTCTGGGGTTTTGCACCTATGTGGTAGACCCGGAAGAAGCTCCAGGCTTCAGATCAACTCAGGTCCGAGTTTTGAGGCCATGTAGTGGATGAAACACTGGATGGAAGATCCTCTCTCTCTCTTTCTTTCTGCAAATCAAAAATAAATAAATATTAAAAGAATGCATCTCTGAAGGTCCAGCATGAAGCTCAACGATTAAATCTTCACCTGCAAGCACTGGGTGTGGGCACTAGTTCTTTTTCCAACAGCTTCACTTACCATCCAGCTCCTTGCTTACTGCCTAAGAAAGCAGTAGAGGACAGCCCAAAGCCTTTGAATCCTTCACCTGCAAGGGTGACCCAGAAGAAGCTCCTGGCTCCTGGTTTCAGTTTACCTCAGCTCTAGCTATCATAGCTGTTTGGGGAGTGAACCAGTGTTGATCTTCCTCTCCTTCTTTCTGTAGATCTGCTCTGTTTTTCCAATAAATATAAATAAATCTTTAAAAATACATCATTAAACAGGTTTGTTCATCTCAGTTTTCTTATCTACACAAAGTTAAAAACAACAATGCTTAATTTTTGCATTTATCCTGACAACTAAGTCAATCTAATTTTAAAAGGTTTATTCTCCATAGTTAATTATTACTAATTATTAAAACTATTTCTTGAAGCAGCTTAGAAAATATATTCTTAGGCAAATATCCAAGTTCTAGGAGAAGAGTTTAAAATTTCATCATCTTGCTTAAAATAAATGATGTTCTGTTTAATGCAAAATTGTAATTGGTGCTGGCAGTATTTTTTACTTGATGAAATCGATTACTAGCAGTGAAGACAATGAAATTCATAAACAAGAAATACCTGAGTAGTACTGATAAATAAAAATCAATAAGACCAACCAATTAGGTAGGGAATACAATGAATATCAGGGGTCATGATTAACTTGAAAAAAAACCTTTTGAAATAAAAATCAGAAATAAGGAAACCACACTGAAGAACTAGTTGGGTCAGAAGGATAAGAATTTATTTATTGATTGCTTGTTTGATTGATTGATTGAAGGTTTTGTTTATTTTTATTGGAAAGGCAGATTTATGGAGAAGGAGAGACAGAGAGATGTTCCATCCACTGCTTCACTCCCCAAGTGGCCACAATGGCCGGAGCTGAGCTGACCTGAAGCCAGGAGAAAAGAGCTTCTTCCGGGTCTCAGAAGTGGGTGCAGGCTCCCAAGACTTTGGGTCGAGTGCTTCGGCAGGCCATAAACAGGGAGCTAGAAGAGAATTGGAGCAGCAGAGATATGAACTGGCACCCATATGGGACCACAAGCATGCAAGGTGAGGATTTTAGCCACTAGGCTACTGTGCCTGGCCCCAGAAAGGTAAGAATTTAAACTAATGTCTTTGGGAGAACTTTTTCTCACTAAAGTTAGGTTAATTTCAGCAGGTTTGTTGGAGGCTCATGATGGTTATGGTACATTATCTGTACAAAATTGGGGAACTATCACTTCCTGAAATGAATACGTTTTTAAATGAGTAATTTGTTGTACTAAATCAAGTATTCTAACCTTCAGAACAGTGTCTCCGTGTTCCAGTTGGTGAAAGCATGAACCTTCCACACTTAAAGATAACTTCTTGGTTGAATGTGTTAATAATTTTAAATAAAATACATATATTTCAAAGTATCTTTATTTATTTGAAAGATTTATAGAGAGAAAGAGAAAGACAGAAACTTTCATCCATTGGATCACATTCCAAATGGCCACGTCATCCAGGGCTGGGTCAGGCTTTAACCAGGGGGCAGGAGCTTCTTCTAAATCTCCCATGTAGTTGCAGTGCCTAAGAAGTTGGGCCATCCCCCATTGCTTGCTCAGATAGATTAGCAGGGAATGCAAGGGAAGTGGAGAATGTGGGACTTGAAGTGGCACCCATTTGTCATGCGGCAGCTGCACCCACTGTGCTCCTACATCAGCCCAAAGGGAAAAAAATTTCTTCATACAGAGAATTTAAGAAAAAAATTTCTTTTCCTTAAGGAAAGTATTTAAGCAATAAGAATATATAGTAATTTATCTTCTTTGTATTTAAAGGTTTGTGAATAGGCATGTACATTTCAAACTAAAATTAAGCCTATTTACTTATATGGAGTTTCAGTTTTCACATTTTCCAAAGCCAGACCTATATGTGCAAATATGTGTAACAAGAGCAAAAATGTCCTGTTCTCAGGTTTTGCGATGTACTAGCATAGTTCACACAATATATGGAGAAAACTCACTGATTCTTGCTTATTTATTATAAAGAAAATTACCAAGATAGAGATAAATAGGGAACCGGAAACAATGGCCATGGCAAGGAAGGCGAGAAACTTGGACATTCAATGACCCCTGCAAGGGTGTGTGCCACTGTCTCCAGCCACTCCAACACTGCGCTTCAGGTGTGTGTGGAAGTTTCATACATAGGCATGGTAGATCTTATCACTGACTGCTGCCCATCGGCTTAAGCTTTAGTGTTTTTCCCATGCCAAGACTACGGGACAAAAGGCTACAAGTTTCAACCCCCCAGTCACAAAGTTGCTTCCATTGTCAGATACTCCCAACCTTGTGGGAACCCCAGCCAGCAACCACCTCAACAACATAAGGAGATCTGCCTCAGGAAATAAGAGCAAGCACAAGTGTTGTCTGCTTCTTGTCAATGTCAATATGGCATGTCGAATATTCTTTCTGTTCTATGATAGGTATTGCTATCATTTTTGAAACATCCAGGAGTACCCTTAGAGGAAAAACATTATCATGGAATGCTTGACTCTTACAGTCTTACGTTGTTTAAACTGCAATTGTCCTATTACTGGTTCAGAGTTTGCTATTCTGAGAGCATTCTCAAATGCTGTTTAAATGTGTTCATAATATTTAAAACTGTTGCCAGACACATTTGCATCACATCTATTCTGCTTGAGGTTTTTCAGTGACGGGAATATAGAATACAGTTAGCAGTTTCTGGTAGAACTATTTGAAATAAAGATAAGAAGGCATGTGTAATATGTTAATCAACACAATGTGGTGCACGCTTTGAAGGGCTTTCGGCAGTATTTCAATCATGTTTGCAGAATAAATCCATGTGCTATTGCTTTAGAGAAGGAGACATCTATGCCCATAAGCTTTATTTTTATATTAAAAGATCATATTGTACATTAATAATTATGGCAACTTAATAAACTCTTATATCACAATAAAAATATTGTGTGAAAGCTATAAATCTGTTGTGTTGATGATTAAAAGCAAAATTCAGTACAACTTAGTGCAAACTGACCATAGATGGGATATCTAGATGTGACATATTTATTATTCTCTAAATCCTTTGTTCCCTATACAAAAAGATAAAGAAATTTGGGTTAAAGAGTTCAATAGGATTTCACTGGCAAGTCAAGTTCATAACTAGCTACATTGAGATGTTGACCTCGTTTGCTCAATGCCAAGACAATGACTTTATTCTAGAGGCTTTCATGCTCTTCATTTTTCATGAAGAAATCTGGGGAACATCATACATACCAAGAGTGGATTTACACTGAGATTTCATCATAGGTGCACACATTAGTTGCAATTCACTCAAGCTTTACAATTATCTCTTTGGTTGGCAGCATATCTCATTTCTGTGTATATAATTTCAAATTAGACTCTACTCCTGTAGGACATTAGCAATATATTCAGTAATTAACTTAGACTCATGGGGTAGCAAATTGAGACTCACAGCAATGTATTCAAATCAGATAAGCCTTAGTGAGTATTTTCAATATCATGCAAAGCACAATGCAGTTTAATATTAAGCATTTAGTATTTTCAGAAACTCAGGTTCTCCCTCAAAATGGCAGGGATCTGAAGGCTTGAGCCATTGCTGCTGCCTCCCAGGTTTCACATTGGCAGGAATGCAGATCAGAAGCTCTGAATTTCTTGCTGCCCCAAACACTTCCCATAGCAGCCTCTGTTTCTGTTTTGCATTTTTTTTCTTTTTCATATTGCAGAATCTTAGAAGCAGAACGACAGAGAGGGAGAGATGCTGAGGACAGGAGTTAAAAATTCCATCTCGATCTGCTATGTGGATGGCAAGGGCCCTGGCACATGTATCTGCCGTCCCGCAGGAGGGAGAGCGAAAGTGCACAGTCACCAGGGTTTGAACTGGCACTGACGTGAGGTGCGGAATGTGAGGATCACTGTCAGTTCCTAGGGGCACTGAACCACGACCCTCCGGTAGTACCATCCTTTAATGAACCATTTCCCTAAGACATCCTGTGACATGTAAGGACTTTCTCATTGTCCATCTCTCCACTTGTAAAGCTTCTTTGGCAAACCTTTATACAAACACATATTTGTATAGAGAATTATTAAAAAGAAATAACAGTAAAAAAAAACTTACAAGATAATTGTAATAATCCAGATGAAAGCAAAATAGCAACAAGCAAAAACAAGCACAACCCTGTGTTTGTCTCTGTCTTACTGCCATAAAAGTGCCTGACGCTGGATGAGTTACCAAGAAAAGAAATAAATCTGTTATAGTTCTAGAATCTAAAAGCCTCAAGGCTGAGGAACCGGAGACTGCATGCCTGGTCTGGCATATTTCCTTGACAGCATGCTGCCTGTTCTCAAGTAGGGCATAAGGCAAGAGGGCATGCCCTTCCAACTCTTTGAAAAAAGCACTAATCCCTTTTAGAGATAAAACCCTTGGGGCTTAGTAAAGTCTTGCTTCTCATCCTGATGATGGAAGTGGATTTTGAGATTTGATTATTATTTACAGTCTTAATCTATAATCCTGAGGAATGCTGGTGTTTCCTTCACCCACTGCAACTTGCTAGTTGTTAAATTCTTTACCTAATGGGGGCTTTAGTCCATGATTCTGAACTGCAGTGAGAATATGTATTGTAATAAAAAAAAAAAGGATAGAGGTGGTAGCTTAGGTAGGGTTGGAAAAGCCACCAACAGGAGGGAGGGCAAGGTGGGAGGTATCCCTAAATCTCCGCTGTGAAATACATAATATTGGTTCTTTTTATAGAATAAACATTTAATAAAGATATAAAAATTTAAAAATCTCTTAGAACCACCACACTGAGTAACAGGCTCACAAGTCAGAGACTATAGGAAGCTTCTAGAAGCTTGAGAAGGCCATGTCGGTTCTCTCCTACAGTCTGCAAGGGACACTCAGCCTTTCTGACACTTTGATTTTAGAGCTCCTGATTACACCTCTAGAACAAGATGCGTTTATTTAAGCAACAATGTTTGTGACAATTTGCTAGAGCAGGAATAGGAAACAACTACTAAAAGAAATAAAGGAAAGTGCTTGATTGCACCTGTGAGTCTAGGACCACAGCAGGAAGCTCAGCTTTCTCAGCAGGAAGCGATCTGCTGCTCCTAGCTGGTGTCTAATGGCCCCCTGTGACTCACCTGTTGGAAGCTACGCTTCCTCAGGGTTTATGTTGGGCTCTTCATATTCATGTGTTTGTCTCCTCATTGTACATTTACATGTTGTTTCTTGTCACTGGAGACCAAGGAGAAACACCTGAGCTCCATCTATGTAAGCACTGCCCTAGGAATCAATATTCTTACACCCAGACATCATGTTGGACTTTGTTCCTTGGAAATCGTAGAATTCTCTACGAAGGGCACAGATGTTCAGCCTTGCATGGGTGGGAGGAAGGCATCAGCCTCCTTGGCATATAACCCCACTGCCTTTTCAAACTTACTTTGCCAGATCTGGAGAGAAAGAGTTTAATATGAATGTTTATCTTGCCTGTTTGAAAACTTAATTCTATTATTTGAAGGCAGAGAGAGAAAGAAAGAGACACCTCCCATCTGCTGATTCACTCTCCAAATAGCTACCATATGGGTGTGGGCCAGGCCAATTCCAGGAATGAGGAGCTCTCCCAGGTTCTCATGTGGGTACAAGGACCAAGCAACTGAACCATGCTTTGCTGCATCCTCAGACACATCAACAAGGACCTGAACTGGAAGTGGAGCAGCCGGGAATTCAGCCCATACCTGTATGGGATAGCAGCAGGGCAAACAAAGCCTTAACCCACTTCTCCACAGCACTGGCCCCTTTGTCCTCTCATTTTAATATGTTTCTTCCACCATCTTTCAGTAACAAAATGGGATGTATGTTTATCTCTTGTCTTTCGCAGGTGTCTGAAAATCATTGAAGGCTATTAAGCAGAGGAGTACAGGATTATTACTGTAGGTTCAGAAATCATTCCCAGTGGATCAGGAGGATTGGTAAGTCTGGAGGCAGAGACATCATTCCGTGAAGGTCAATGCCAGGCAAGAGGCAAGATGTGGAAAACCTTAGCCTACAATTGTATATGCAGAGGAAAGGTCACATCGAGAGACAATTTTGTGAGAAAAAGACTCGTAATAAAAATCATTTTTAAAAATTTCTATGGCTACATTCGAATTCCCACTATCATAGCAAACATGAATATTTGTAAGTGGATGAACTGAGTAGACCTGTTAGGTGTGGCTTTTCTATCATAAAATGCACACTCACAATTTTTCTACAAAATTTTTTTCTCTTGTAACTAGTTTTCTCTTCTTTTTCACTTTTATACAGATGCTTTAAATGTTTCTGACCTTGTATATGATAGCTGTGAAAGTTACGATGTTAGAATGAATTACACTTAACCTTCACACCTACGAATGCACATTTTCCCAGGTTTGCTGTCATGGCTGTATGTTATAGGCTTATGCCTGTAACTGTGTGTGTATGTGTGTGTGTATATATATATATATATATATATATATATATATATATACACACATATATATATTACATAACTATAACTGTATATACTAGAATAATTTAGGGAATTCTAGAGACCTGTGTCATTATGCATGAAGTTTATTTTTTCTCATTTTTATGTGTGGACTTAGGTATACACTATCCTTTTAAGTTTCACATAAAAGGCATCTAAATATTTATGAGAAGATGAACTCAAGATTTTAAAAGAGAACAGATACTTGCTGAAAATTTTCTATATTTATTATTTAAAGTTCATCAAGATCTGTTCTTGTAAAAGCAAGTTGTTTCATGATTGTTTCCAAATTTGATATTGTTTCTTAATTTTATTTATGCATTGACAATCAGATATGGACTGCAGGCAGCCTGTTAACCATTAGTGTTGGAGATATTCATTTTATCATTGAGCAGGTTTAGTAACTGCATGTTGCAACTAAATAGACACATTGCTCTGCTATAATTCAGTCTTTATGATTTTTGACAACATACTCAAATGGGTACCTTATCATAAAAACTGTTCAGAGAAAATAAGAAACAAATCAGATACAATTTATTAGTCAAAAAATCAGAAAGGTATTTTATATTTTAGCTTTAGAGGAAATGTAATTTGATGACATTTGAATGTTCTCTCTATTTAGGGCTTTGTCATGAAAATTGCCCTATTTTCTATGCACATTAAATGTTCTTTCAGAGAAAACATAAAATATTTCTGGATAGGTTCCCGGGTGCTGTTATGTAAGTCAACTCTTCGTCCTAATTTGTACATTGTTCTCTCACATGGTGCTATTTCTATTATTGAGGGTACTATTCATTTTTGATTGTAGGCTTACTGTCTTTGTAAATCACTTAGATCATCATGCTTATAATTATCCTAATGCAGGGCACTTTCACTGTTATTTGAAGAACTTTTTTTTAAAGATGTATTTATTTTTATTGGAAAGGCAGATATACAGAGAGGAGGAGAGACAGAGAGGAAGATCTTCCATCTGATGAGTCACTCCCCCAAGCCGCCATAACGGGCAGAGCTGAGCCAATCTGAAGCCAGAAGTCAGGAGCTTCCTCGGGTCTCCCACGCAGGTGCAGAGTCTCAAGGCTTTGGGCCGTCCTGCTTTCCCAGGCCACAGCAGGCAGGGAGCTGGATGGGAGTTGGGCCGCTGGGTTTAGAACCGGCACTCATATGGGATTCTGGCACGTTCAAGCCAAAGACGTCCTGTCTATCTGACTTTCCAATAAAAATAAAATAAATCTTGAAAGAAAGAAAGAAAGAAAGAAAGAAAGAAAGAAAGAAAGAAAGAAAGAAAGAAAGAAAGAAAGAAAGAAAGAAAAGCACAAGAGATGGACAGACCAGCACATCTCCATATCTGCCTTCTGAAAATGACAGCAAGAGAGTTTTCTGCACTCTTTAAAAAGTTTCCTCGAACAAGTGCATTGATTGGGGACATACTGGTCCTTTTCCAAGTGCCTTATTAGTATAAATTAATCATCCAAAATTGTACACAATATCACTGATATGTTCAGGTTTATCATGTCTGAAATAACGAGTTTTGCATTTTTGTTAGATTCTCGGTTATGCAGATATTTAATTGTTCTAACACTTGCATGTCTGCTTTTTTTTCCAAAAAATTTGTTCATTTGTTAATTTCATACATTTAGAAAATTACAATTTGTTCTTTTATTTTCAATTGAAACAGAAAATTGGATCTACTTTTCGTTTGGTGACTTAAATGTTCAGTTTTCCCAAATTGCTAAAATTCAGATGGGCACAACTCTGCCATCTTTTAGCTGAGGTGTATCTGAAAGAAGCCATAGTCCACTCACATTTCTGGATGCTCTAGAACTCTGAGATGTAGAGTGTGTTCCTTACGGGGCAACTCCTGAGAGCCCAAGTGCTATTTTGTCTATCTTAGACACAAAACGATGCTTGGTGAAAACCTTGTTCAACATTTTCTTATGTACTTGGGTAGAAAATAGATTTTGAAAGATATCAACAAGACATACAAGGGAAAGATATATTCTTAGATGAGTAAATATCTAACACTTGCAAGTCCGATTGTGAAGGTTGAATAAAATTATGGAGATATATCAGATACTGGTACTCTAAAAGAAAAAAATAACAGCTCAAATCCAGTGCTTCGAAATGGCACAACCCTTTTCCCCCTATTTTAAAATGTTTTTAAACTGTTACATATTTATGTGGGCGCCATTCCCTGCTGTGTGTTGGTGCAACTATACACTGTGCATTGTTTGAATCAGGGCAAATATATCCATGTTTTCAAACATTTAGCATTTCTTTGTTACAAAAACAATCAAAGCCCTTTCTTACAGCTTTTTGAAATGCACAGTATATCATAATTTTAGATATTCTCTTAAAAGCGGAGATGAGAAGTCTAAAATCTGTTTCACTAGGTTAGGATAAAAACATGACAAGGATACTGTCTTTTGGAGAAGTTAACGATATAATTTATCCTTTGCCTTGTTTAGCCTGTGTCCCTAGACAGGTGGATTCCTCTTTTAGCTTCACATAGCATTGTTCCAATCTCAGAGTCATCTCAATGTCTGTGACAACTTTATCTCCTCTGACTCTAGAAGTAACACATGATGCTGTGCAGTACAGAGGGAAGTAATGGATATGGTTGCTTGTGTCTATGAAAAGCATGTGTGGGGACACCATCTCTGCTCTGAAGGCAGAACTGGCAGAATATCATCCCGATCAATTAAAAGCCACAACATAACATGCTTGCAATGAAAGAATATTGACTAAATTTGAACTGTGATACTGCAACAAGGTGGAGGAATCCATCAGTGGGGTGAGGGTACGGGGAGGGGTTGGGGGAATGCCAGAGCCTATGAAACTGTGTCATATAATGCAATGTCAGTAATAATTAAAAAATGAAAAAAAAAGCTTGTGTGGAAGCTTCACCAGCCAAAAAACAGTTTACGGAGGCAGATCCTAATGGTAAGCATTTGAGTAAGGTGAGCTCCACCTGTGCAAATGGATAAATGCCACTTAGGAAATGGCTCTAGGTTGCAACATTGATTTCTGGTGCTCTCTTAGCTTCTTGTTGTTTTGCTTGAAATGACACAGTAAAAGGCTGTCCGCAAATGTGTCTCATATAATCATGACCAAAATAAATGACTGTTCAGTGTACATGATTTATTCTTAGCTATTCTCTCAACTTTTTCAAGGAATTATTTTGTGGTGGCCAGAGGCATGGCTCAACAGGCTAATCCTCTGTCCTGTGGCGCCAGTATCCTGTATGGGCACTGGTATATGTCCAGGCTGCTGCTGCTGTTTTTTTCCTCCTCCTCTTCCTCTTCCTCTTCCTCTTCCTCCTCCCCCTCCTCCTTTTTTCTTCTTTGTAATCTCCTTCCTCTTCTTGCATCACTTTTTTAAAAAATACGTATTTATTTTCATTTGAAAATCAGTTTCACAGAGAGAAGGAGAGACAGAGAGAAACATCTTCTGTCTGCTGGTTTAGTCTCCAAGTGGCCACAACAGCCAGAGCTGCGCTGATCCAAAGCCAGGAGCCAGGAGCTTCTTGCAGGTCTCCCACATGGGTGCAGGGTCCTAAGGGTTTGGGCCATCCTCCACTGCTTTCCCAGGCCACAGGAAGGGAGTTGGATGGGAAGTGGAGCAGCCAGAATTAGAACAGGCACACATATATGATCCTAGCTTGTGCAAAGCGAGGACTTCAGTCGCTAGGCTACTGTGACAGGTCCTTACATTATTTTCAAAAAAATGTATTTACCTATTTGTTTTATGATATAGTTCCATAGGCTCTGGGATTTCTCCTACTCTCTCCCTAAATCCTCTTCCCCAATGATTTCCCCTATATTATTGTAAAAGCAGTCACTGTCCATCATTCTGCCATTTAAGTGTGTCCTGACATTGCAGGTATAGAGAATGTTGTAATCATGCAAATACAAGATCAATAGATATAGGTAAGCATACATGTACATAGAGTCACATAGAGGAATAGTATACTAGAAAGTATCATATTGAGGTGTGAAGATATAGAGTATGCATCTGTACTTCCAAATTAAAGATGAACCCACAATGAAACTGTTAATTATACCTTGACACTAGAATGCTGGATCATTTATCATGCTCCACTTCTGATCCAGCTCTCTGCTTGTTGTCTGGGAAAGCAGCAGAGAAAAGCCCAAGTCCTCAGGACCCTGAACCCATGTGGGAGACCCAGAGAAGGCTCCTGGCACCTACCTCCTGGCTGTGGATCAGTTCAGTTCTGGCCATGCCAGCCATTTGTGGAATTGAGTCAGAAAATGGGTGCCCTCCTTTCTCTATTTCTCCTTCTGTCTGAAACTGCCTTTCACAAAAGTAAAAATAAATAATTATCTTTTTCTAAGTTATAGAAAGAGAAATAGATCTTCCATCTATTGGTTCACTCCCCATACAGCTGCAAAGATCAGGGCTTCACCAGGCCAAGGCAAAGCCATGGGATTCATCCAGGTCTCCCATATGAGTTCGGGGACCCAAAGCCTAAGCATCTTTCACGGCTTTCTCAGCGACATTAACAGGGAGGTGGGTCAGAAGTGGAGCTCCTATACTCTTACCAGCACTTCCAGCATTGTAGGCAGAGGCTTGCTGGTTACACCACCAAAGCTGGGTACTTGACAATGTATTTTGTACCACCATGTGAGTCTATTAGCATTAAGAATATTCATAGCTTATCAAATACACTTTTATAATTCAGTTGTCACTCCAATAACATGTATAAACAGAAGAAGCAGGGAAATAATTCATATTCAATAAACTGTGCTAATAGGAAAATTTAAAACCTCATTAGGAAAACAAATGACTTAAAATAGTAGCAAACAAGTGTGCAGATCATCGCTACAAATAAATCAAGCAGTCCAAAATCCATTGGTTGCCAGGAGTTGCAAGAGTGTATATAATTACTAATTTAGCAAAAAAAAAAAAAAAAAAATAACAGCTGAGGAAACTTTGATTACATTCAAACAAATTCAAGCCTGATTAAACATAATCTCAAGAGACAAAACAATCATCTCGAATGCTATTGTGCTGAGAAGACAAAGTTAATTGTGTTTGCTAAGTATGCAAGCTCTTGACCAAACAGAGTATCAGTAGATTGGTTCTTGACATTCTCATACAGCTGTTATCAAGGTCCATTTGACGGTAGGGTTTGGTATTTTGTTGGTGATATAAACAGGTATGTCACAATTGACATGAAAATATCCCCAGTCAACCTGAAGAGGATTAAAATCTAAGCTATGGTACACAGAGAAAGGAAAGCTGCTAAATGTAGTATATACACAATCAGGAACCATTTTTTAAAAGATTTATTTCTCCTTATTGCAAAGTCAGATATACAGAGAGGAGGAGAGACAGAGAGGAAGATCTTCTGTCCCATGATTCACTCCCCAAGTGACTGCAACGGCCTGTGCTGCACCGATCTGAAGCCAGGAGCCAGGAACTTCTTTCAGGGTCTCCCACACGGGAACAGGGTCCCAGTGCTTCGGGCTGTCCCCCACTGCTTTCACAGGCCACAAGCAGGGAGCTGGATGGGAAGTGGGGCTTCTGTGATTAGAACCAGAGCCCTTATGGGATAGACCATTGTGCCGTGCCTACAATCAGGAATTTAGAAACTATTCTTTATTAGAAGGCAAAGCCAAATATATTCTGTTTCTCATTATTGGAAGGAAACAAATTGTGAGTAAAAACTGCAGAAGGAAGCGTGATTGTTAATAGAAAATTAGCCTGCCTAATGCCTGGAGGGAGACTGGGCCAGAAGAGTGAGGGAGCCCTTGTAATCAATTAATGTGGATCTGGCAATGAAAACAAACAAACAACAGAGAGAAACAGGAGAGAAAAATCAGGCAATACAGTTTGTTTTTAAAAGAACAACCAGAGACTATTGTCAGAAGGATAACTGATGAAGGTCAAACACATCATTATAAATAGTTTGCACTTTAATTCAATGAATGCGTTTTTGGTGAGAAGCCCTTCTATTGCGTCTGACATCTGTTTTTATCTGATATTCACATTAATGTCTGCATTAGCAATAATGGAACAATGGTAGAAGAAGTGTAGGGAAAATGTTCAGGTCTGGGTAGTTTGGAACAGAAAGAGCAATAGAAAGTGTGTGTTAACAACCTGCTTCTACCAGGACATGCTCTAGATAATTTTTTTCTTTAAAGGATGACATTTTCCCATAACACTCATGATTTTTCTATGATGCTCTTTTTCAGTAAATTACATGATGATCATCTTTTACCAAAAAGGAGAGCTACTTCTGACGCTTCTTTTTTCATTATGAATCTCTTATACCTTTAATTCTACAATTTTAATTCCCAACTGTTTCATAATCTCCTGTCTTTCCACTTATCCATAGTATCCTTGTTGTAGCTCAGTTTCCCACTACCGACATGCCGGGCTTTCACCGTTCACATCTGTGCTTTGGACTCAGTACTGCTGGTTGAGGTAAGGGGCGGGTGTGTGTGGGTGTGTAAACATTTTATTTCTAGCAAATGTTTCAGATAGTTTTGGGTTTTAGAAACTTTCATTTATCTTTTTAGAGATTTATTTAATTTTATTGGGAACACTGATTTACAGAAAGAAAAGATCCACTGGTTTATCCCCTGCCCCAAATGTCCACAAGGGCTAATTCAAAGCTCTCCCAGGCCACAAGCAGAGAGCTGCATGGGAACTGGAGCAGCCAGGACTTGAACTGGCACTCGGATAGCATCCTGAATCCTGAATCCTGCAGGAGGAGGATTAGTCAATTGTACCGGAAGAGGGTTTTAGAAAGTTCTAAAGGAACTGCCTTTGAAATGTGATTTTTTTTTTTAAAGATTTATTCATTTTATTACAGCCAGATATACACAGAGGAGGAGAGACAGAGAGGAAGATCTTCCATCCGATGTTTCACTCCCCAAGTGAGCCGCAACGGGCCGATGCGCGCCGATCCGATGCCGGGAACCTGGAACCTCTTCCGGGTCTCCCACGTGGGTGCAGTGTCCCAATGCATCGGGCCGTCCTCAACTGCTTTCCCAGGCCACAAGCAGGGAGCTGGATGGGAAGTGGAGCTGCCGGGATTAGAACCGGCGCCCATATGGGATCCCGGGGCTTTCAAGGCGAGGACTTTAGCCGCTAGACCACGCCGCCGGGCCCGAAATGTGATTTTAAGATACATACTCTATCCATGTGCAATCAGGCATCAAAAGGTAGATTTGAAGCAAATTCATCACCATGTTTTCTTGATATTGCTAAGGAAGCCTTTTTTATTCTTTTTTCTTTCAAAAGTAGTATCTTCTGGATTTCTGCTCACTGGAGCATTATTGTGGAAATGACACACGGAGCCAGAAACTTGCCTTTGGCTAAAAATCCAATTACATCTCCCTTTACTCATGACCTTATAATTTATGTCTTATTAATGAAAAATATCTTGAATTCTAGGCAGAAACATGCTACTTTACGACTTTCTAATGCTGGAAAAATTCTTATCCCAGCTTTCCCTTACTCAACAATTTCAGCGACTAAACTTTACATTTTTTAAAAATATTAGCTAATGTATACTTAAATTGTCACATGGGTCTACCGGTTCCTTATTTTACCACGTAGTTAAAGCTGATTCATTAAAGTACATTTCACTCCAATTCCTCCCTCACAGTATGCAGTGCGCACCTCTCTGACTTTCCTCCTTCGTCACTTTCCCCCCATGTGTGCAACCATTTCCTTTCCTTCAAGCAATATCCTCAACCCTTCACTTTTCCATCAATTTCTGTGCTGTTATTTTTATTTTAAAAGCTGATCGTTAGAGGGCATTGTTTTTAAAAATATCATTTTGATTTTCACAGGTTTATCTTCTCTTTTTTTAATTTGTTTTTAAAAATTTGTTTATTTATATTGGAAAAGGAGATACACAGAGAGAAGAAGAGGCAGAAAGGTTTTCCATTCCCTGGTTTACTCCGCAAGTGGCCGCGACAACCCGAGCTGAGCTGATCCCAAGTCAGAAGCCCGCGCCGCATGCAGGGTTCCTAGGCTTTGTGCAGTCCTGGACTGCTTTCCCAGGCCCAAAGCAGGGAGCTGGATGGGAAGTGCAGCAGCCAACATCGCTCCGCAGTGGGCTACCGGGGCATGCAAGGTGAGCCTTTAGGCTCTGGCCTGACCCCCAAAAGCAGTGCTTTAAATCTCCAAGCTTCTGAAGTTTCAGGGACTTCCGAATTCTTATGTTAATGGAGCTTCTATTCAACTTATCTCACACCTACTTACAGGGGTTAAAGAAAATGAAAGGAGATAAAGGCCCACTCAAAGGGGTGCTATAGCTGAGTCTTTACTCAGCATTGTAAAAGAAATACTTTTACTTTCATTTGTATTTATTTGTTTAAATAAATGTTTAAATTAAATAAAAGTTATTCATTTAAGAGAAAGGAGAGAGCATGAGCCCCCAAGCGACAGATAATGTTCCCTTCTTCTGATTCCCTACCTAAAAGCCCCAAAGAGACAGTGCTGAGTTCAAACGCCAGAACCCCCATCTAGGTCTCCTACATGGACTGCGGAGACCCAGCCCTTCGGACCATCGCATGTTGTTTCCCCAGTAGCGAATTAGCAGTAGGTTGGAATTCACAGCAAAGCTGAAAGTTCAGCCCAGTCAGTTCCACATGGAGAGTAGGCAGCTGAAAAACGTTAGCACCAGAATGCTGAATGCCCACTCTGCCAAAGAACTGAACAGAAATCTGAACAGAAATTTGGTTCATGTGTAATCCACTCAAATTTTACGCAAACGCGTCTTTTTCCTCCTCTTATGAAGCAGGGTGTTGTACCTTCTAATAAAAAAAAAAAAAAAAGAAAGAAAGAAAGAAAAAGAGAAAAAAAAGATAAGATTCAGCTCAGTGGCTGAATTCTCAGCTCACAAGCCTGGGATCCCATATGGGCACCGATCTGTGACCTGGATGCTAGTGGCTGTATTGTTTCCATCCAAATGGGACATGTGCATTATGTTCTCTGCCCGCAGTTGAAATTATCCCCTGGCCGCACCTGTTGAGGACATTGGGGAGAAAGCCAGCAGGCAGAATTCTTGCTATCTGTCTTCCTATCTCTCTTCCTCACCAACAACTCATTTAGAACCTTGTTGGAAGAATAATAGATGTGAGAGTATATTTTAATCTAAAAGTGATCACCTAAGCTTTATAGGTGAACCACAGGGCTGGTGTTATGGAATAATGGCTTAATTTACCACCTGTGATGCCGGCTTTCCATAGGAGTGACAGTGTAAACACCAACTGCCCCTACTCCCAATCCAGCTATTTGTTAAAGGTCCTCGGGATGGAGCAAGTGATGGCGCAAGTCCTTGGGTCCTTGCTTCTCACGTTGGAGGCGCGGATGAAGATCCAGGTCAGTTTTCCATCTGGCCCATCCCCACCTTTTTCTGTCACTTGGGTGAGAGAGGTCTCTCCTACCTCTTTCTCCATGTATCTGTGCAACACTTTCACTTTAACCCTGCCTTTTAGTCTTTAAAACAAAGCCGTAAGTAATATTATGAAAATGTCACAGCCAAAGATACTGTCATTGAGATACACTGCAAAATATATGCGTGAATGTGAACATTCTGGAAAGTGGGGAAAACATTAATATAGATAGGAGAAAATTTTTGTATAATGCGTCAGTAACTATACTTACAATAATGAAAATGGCAATGTTGGTGGGAAAAAAAATCTATGTAAAGTTGATTATGTTTACATATCTGTGACCTGACGATACAGTAAAGGATTGAAGCAAGATAAATATTTCTTCCCTCAGTGATTTTCAACCCTTTGACGGAAATGATGAATATCAACCTGGAGAGTCAGAAAACAGTGTCCTTCCCCATATGTAGTACTAAAATGTGTTCTGCATTGCAAAAGTAATTTTAAACTTCATGCCTAAATTTATCCATATTAAAGACATAATTTCTCCTTCTTAAAACGTGCACATTTATTATGTTGGTGAACTATTTTAATTCTTGTCGCCCTTATGACAAGGAATGTTTTGGAAGTCAGTATAGGACTATGGAACTATGCTCAGACTGCGATTAATTCTGAATTGAACTTTACTTCTCCTGAATGACCTTTTAAAGTCACTGAATCTTTTCTAGCTATGTTTTATTAAAATTCTTCCAGCTGTCTCTTATCACAGTAAAAGTCGGTGGTTTAGGCAGTTAGCTAAGTCAGGGGGCGCAGCAGTGGGACTATCCCGTGTCCTTCCGGGACCTTTGTGGTGATGGACAGATCTCCCGGGGAAGAGAAGAAAGCAAGCAACACATGGACGTGCATATTTTAAAATGGTCGTGGAACTATTTTTCCTGTCCCCTGTTGATTGAAGGAAATGCATAGCAGTCCATCTGACCAAAGCTATCTGCTCTGGTGAGATTTCAGTTCCAGAGGGTGCCAAGGGGTTTCCAGGAATCTATTCCTAGAGGTAGTGTGTGATTTAACCAAATCCTACTAGAAGCTCACTCACCTTTACAGAAGCTGAGAACCTTCAGTGTGTTCTGACATTGCTGGTTACCTAAAATACTTTATCTCTATCCACTGGTGTTTTGCAAAATTAAGCCTTAATGAGATGAATTGTATTAAATAATTTCCTAAAAGATGTGAAATTTTGAAGCATAATTTAAGCGTCAGTGTAATTACTCTTTCAATTCTCATATTTTCCAGGCAATTAAATTTAATTTTAAGTTCTACTTCCTTGGTCAATGTGAAAATCTCTGGATTATATTTCAAGTAAAAATGTAAAGAAATTGCTTACTTGGCTAATGGAAAAGACATAAGTAAGTTTTCTAACGTTTCTTCTTTGACAAACACACTTCAAATTGGACATATTCCTTTTTTTAAGTTTTGCCTCTCTAAAAACAAGAAGAGTAATTTTCTTATTTTGTTTTCTTTTTTTGTATATTTGATAAAATACTATTAGCCTAGCATTTGTGGTTATTTTTGACATAACAGTTTATACAGACAGAATTGAATTGCCATAATTTTTCCGGGCATCCTTGGAACCCCATTATTTAATTCCATCTGCTCAAGTGGTCTTTGCAATGGCAAGTCAGTCATTACTGCTTGTGCCACTAATGTCTGCTTACTGTTCTCAAAGTAGGAATTAAGATTCTGAGATATTTTTGCTTAGCTTAAAATCTTTAAAGATTGAGTTTAGCTCTTTCTTTATATTATTAGATTTTGCTATGGAAAAGAAAACCAGAAAAAAAAAATGAAATTGGTAGAGTACTCTCACCATTCTTTGTCTATTGAATGTACAAATTCCCCATCTTTGTCTTAATAAATATAGTGTACTGTATTCATAGTGTGCTATATTATATGAAAAGATGTTTAGTGCCATTGGTCATTGGATAATATGAATCAAAGCCACAAGAAAGTACTCTGTCTTATATCAGGATGACTGTAATTTTTTAAAAAGTATTTTTTTTATTGGAAAGTTGCATATACAGAAGGAAGGAGAGACAGAGAGGAAGATTTTCTGTCTGATCATTCACTCCCCAAGTGGCTGCAAGGGCTGGAGCTGAGCCGATCAGAACTCATGAGCCAAGAGCCCCCTTCTGGGTGTAGTGTCCCGAGGTTCTGTGCCGTCCTCAACTGCTCCCCAGGCCACAAGCAGGGAGCTGGATCAGAAGCAAGGCTGCCGCGACATGAGCTGGTGCCCACATGGGATGCCGGTCTGGGTAAGGCAAGGACTTTAGCTGGTAGGTTGTTGTGCCTGGCCCTCGATGGCTATACTTTTCCAAAGGAGAAAATAAACGTTGATGGGCATGCTCTCTTGGATTACTGAAAGGGGTATCTGTGAAAAAAAAGTAAGCCTTGAACAGTTAACCATAGAAGTAACCACAGGACCTCACAAATCTACTTCTAGATTTAAAACACTTTAAAGCCTTCAGTTGTTTGTACAAACATGTTCCTAGGATCAGAATGCATAACAAAGTCAGAAGTCAATAGCTGTGATAATGAAGGTGTTTCAGAAAGGCTGTGAAAAACAATTCAAAGACGTTTACTTTGATGTAAAAATGGTGAAATCCATGGATATAAGAAATCTTCAAAAAAGTTCATAAAATGTATGTTATGAAAAGAGTTACACATGGATTGATATTTTAAAAATATACCCAAATATGTGCGCTGCTTAACTCTGTTCCATGAACTGTTGTAAGTAGCCATTTGCAATGTATTGAACTATTAGCATTAACAAAGAAATTAATTACTATGACGTGCTACAATGTAAACCTTCCACAAAAACCTAAAGTTGATTAAAAGTAACCTGGCATTAAATGTTGCTTTTTGTGGGATTTTGAATGACGGAATATCCTAAAATCCACAGACTCTAAATGCAAATGGGTGACTCCCACAAGATGAGTGGGAAGGGCATGGTGAGAAATTACTTATGGGAAATGATTTTCAATTGAACTGATGTATTGCTTGATAGAAGCTAAATGAGATGGTTGGTCAATGCTATACAAATAGTATTTCCACGGTGTTTTTCAGTGAATAACACAGACATAAAAATACTGAGTTAAAATTTTAGAGCTTGTTTTCCTTTCTGTAGTCAGTTGAGTGAGCCATGAACCAGGTTGCATCTGGTTTCCTTAACTCACATCCATCATAGATCTCACCCTCACAGCTCAACTGGAAGCTATCCTGTTGGCTAATTCCAAGCAGCGTGACAGAAGATGCGAAAGTGTTTCACAAGGCAGATGTGAGGCCTAGTGGTTGAGACATCCACATCAGGTTTTAGAGTGCCTGAGTGTGATGTCCTACCCCCACTCCTAAATCAAGTTTCCTGCCCATGTGGACACTAAGAAACAATGATTATGACAGTTGGACTAGTTCCTGATTTGTTTTGGAGATCTGAGTGCGCAGCTCCTGACTTTGGAATGCAATTGAGGAATGACTCAAAACCGG
Organism: Ochotona princeps; assembly: GCF_030435755.1. NCBI lineage: Eukaryota > Metazoa > Chordata > Mammalia > Lagomorpha > Ochotonidae > Ochotona > Ochotona princeps. The sequence goes on from NC_080854.1 coordinate 29,285,889, forward strand.
AGCTGCACTCTGGCTGCCTCTTTCTCTCCCTTTCTTTTTCTCATTCTACTATTAGCCCTCCATTACCATCTCTGCCGCAACTGTAAGTATAAGTCTAGGACCTGGCACAGTGGCCTAGTGGCTAAAGTCCTCGCCTTGAACGCGCCAGAATCTCATATGGGCACTGTTCTAATCCCGGCAGCTTCACTTCCCATCTAGCTCCCTGCTTGTGGCCTGGGAAAGCAGTTGAGGATGACCCAAAGCCTTGGGACCTGTGTGGGAGACCCAGAAAAGCTCCTGGCTCCTGGCATCAGATTGGCGCAGCACCGGCTGTTGTGGTCACTTGGGGAGTGAATGATCGGACAGAAGAACTTCTCTGTCTCTCCTCCTCTCTGTGTATCTGACTTTGCAATAAAAATAAAATAAATCTTAACAAAAAATAAGTATAAGTGTAAATGTACTTCCATCGTCTTGCAGGAAAAATCGCAGAACTCATTATATATTAGCTCTATTTTTATTCTTTTGGTTATATGCTGCTCCTGAAACAAAACTAACGTGAAAATATGTCTCTTATTCCAGTTTTCCAGATGTCAATCAAAGTTAGGGTAGATGTGTGGAGAAAATATTAAGAAGAGACAATGAGAAGTCAATGTGTGATTTATTTAATTATACTTTAAGTTCTCTGTATTTTACAATCATTTTAAAATTCAGTAAGATAACCTTTACTTGATATTAGGAAGCTGTAAGAGGCCTTGACACATTTGACTCTGTTCTTTTCAAAATTTATTTTTCTTATATAAGTATTACTCATCATTGCACCCTCTTTATCATGACATTTCATGAGGTCAGCCTCAAATATAAGAATACAAAATAATTGGCTTCATTATTCAACTGTCAGTGTTAAAAGTAAATGTAATATTGATTATGGAAAAAAATAAATCTCCAGGAACACATAGAGACATATTTTTAGAACCCAATGCTGCTGATATGAAATAAAATACCAATGCACATAAACACAATATCTAATGTATTATTTCACTACTTTCATTTTTTATAAATAAAATTCATTGATGAGGTGAACATAAGTTAAAATTGGCATTTCCATGTTTCTTTAGAACATATGTGTACTGAAGAAGCCATGTAAGTATTATAATATACCCCTCAAATTTATTTCAATGCAAAAAACACCTAACTGTACATTTATTCTGAAACAAAAGCTATAGTTGGGAGATGGGACCATGTTTCTTTATGCTTTTTTATCTGCTTTTAATGAATATTTTACTTTTCATTCAATATACACACTTTAAAATTGTATGTACAATACACATTGCCCCATTACAATATCTTTCAAATCTCTTACCATTCAAGGGACATGGTATATTTACAACTTAATATATTCCTTCTATTATGAGATTTCTTCCAGACATTTCTGCAGAAATTAATGTTTTTCAAACTTCCAATCATACGAAATATCTATGTAGAAATTCAAAAGAAAGAGGCATTATTATAATTTTTCTGTAGAAATTGATACTCAACAATAAATATACAGGTTCCGAAAATTTAGGAGCTTTAAGTGGAAATGCAGAGTGGGAAACCTGATAGGCAGAACTCAGGTGAAGGTTAGCCTTTCCAACAAGCTGGAGTGGAACTGATTAGAGAAGAGCCGTCAGAACACACTCAATTGTGTTTGTAACTCTTGACTTGCTACAACAGTGTGTTCCAGGTCCAATGTGCTGCTAACATTGAGTCATTGTGTGTAAACAAAATAAATATTAACATTTTGTGCACTCATGATATTCCTCATACAAACCTATGAGCATTGTTCTAAGAAATAACAGTGATACAAAATGTGACCTTAACTAGGCAACTCTGAATTTGATTAATATAAGCTGTTAACCCCACCAACATAAGCCTTACAATAATCAAGAACCATTCTACATGTCTTTCCAAGCACTTTTAAAGTTTGCTTGTTATCTACAAACTGTAATATTTTGCAAGTCCCTTTGATATCAACATGAATGAGTTGAACATAAAGAAGAGTGGATATATTTAAGAAGAAAGGGTGGTCTTCACTCTCTAGTGTCTCTGAGAATCTATTTCCTCCTTATTAAAACCCACAGTTTATATCTGTCGGTAAATACGGACATGATGAGACTTCCTTGTAAATTCTGTAAGGTTACAATTCTGATGGAGTGCAGGTAGGATGCTTCTTATTTCCCAATATGAATTTTATTTATTTTATGTAAAAGAGTGAGGAGATATAGAAGTAGAGTCACAGACAGATGGAGAGAGGTTCCAGTGGCTGATTCGGCACCCAACATCCACAACAGAGCCTGGCTAAGTCAAATTAAAGAGAATACAATTCAGCTGAGGACTCCCATGTGGGCGCCATGGACCGAAACACTTGTGATGTAATCTACTTCCTCTTAGGTTGTGCTCCAGTAGGAAGCTGGGGTTGGAAACAGAGTAGCAGTAAATCAGGGGAAGAAGATAGAGATTGCAGACAAAATGAGTGAGAACATTTTTGAGAAATTGTGTTATGCATGTATTTTAAGTATAAGCTTGATATTAGCATGATCTCTTCATTTTGACATAAAAGAAAAATGCCTCCATAGAAAATCGTTTCAACACTCTGACATGGGAGGCTGTGCTTTTCACACATTCATCATTCACTCACAAATGAGTTTAGTTCATAGTGTTTAGCAACATTAAATATACATTCTGTTAACACATCAAATACATTGCAAATAAGAGCCTCCCTTGACTTCCATAGCACAACACAGCCAAGTTTTTTTTAAGATTTTTAATTTTTATTGGAAAGTCAGATATACAGAGAGAAGAGACAGCAAGGAAAATTTAACATCCGATGATTCACTCCAAGCAGCTGCATTGGCTGGAACTAAGACCGGAAGCCAGGAACCCGGAGCCTCTTCTGGGTCTCCCAGGTGGGTGCAGGGTCCCAACGCTTTAGACCTTCTTCGACTGCTTTCCCAGGCCACAAGCAGGGAATGGGAAATGAGGCTGCAGGGTTAGAACCAGCACCCATATGGGATCCTGGCGCGTGCAAGGTGAGGACTTTAGCCACTAGCCTGCGGTGCTCATTTGGCTCAGCCGACTGAGTTTTAACAAAAGTACTCTGACTATACGTTAGACAAAGGGTAATCTTTTCAATTAGTGATTCTGGTAAAATAGAATGTATATTTATAGAACAAGGCCTCTCATCATATGCAAAAATAAACTTAAAATGCTCACGAAATCTAAAGTTAACATCTAAGAGTTATGATGTTGCTTAAAGAAATTGTAGCAGAAACATTCCAAAGCATTGATGTAAGAGATGGTTTCCTGGATAATATCCCCCAAGCACAATTAGACAAACAGGATTATATTAATCTAGAAGCTTCTGCATGTCAAAGAGTTCAGTCAATGAGTAGAAGAGACAACTATTAGAATAGGAAAAAAACGATATTTGTGAAATGATTCAATCACAAAAGAACAAATACCATGTATTTGCTCTTACGTAAGGAAACCAACATGGAAAGTGTAGCTCCAATAGTCCAATCTACACTTTTTGGCAGTATCCCATGTGTTTTGGCAGTATTCCATGTGTTTTGATGTTTTTTATTTCAGTTTGGTTCATTCCAAATAATCTCTTTTCTCTAGTTGAATTCATCACGGGCTTATAAATTATATGATGGCATCATTTTCCCCAAGAGACTTCCGTTCCGTGTTTCCTTTTTGTCATTCATATGTTGGTTACTCAGTGGCATATTTTTTTTTCATGGTACTGTAATTTGTTGTTGATGTTGTTGTTGTGGTTGTGGTTGTTCTAACTCATACCATTTGTTGACCTTGTTTCATGGCTTCTCACTTATGGTAATGTATAGTGATGGAGTACTGGGGTCTATCATATACAGACATGGGGTACAATGGAACATGCATCCCTGCATCCAGATGAAAGATGGAATCCCAATGAAACTGTCGGACATGTGTAGACAAAGGGATGCTGGACTGTCTGACATTGTCTGTACCAACAATGTTGGGGTACATTTAATTAAGAGACTGATTGAATTATGATTCCTTATGAAGGACTACACTATTGTAACAAAATGGGAAAAATCTAATGGGGGTGGAAGTTGCGGAGGGGGAATACCAGCCTATACAAAATTATTAAAAAAAAAAGATATTTGCTAGCTACTTATCCACCAAAGGCTTAATATGCAGAATATTTCAGCAACTGAAGAACCTCAACAATAACAAAGCAATCAATTCAATGAAGAAATAGATAAAAAGCTCAATAAACAGTTACCAAAAGAATAAAAATAGTGGTCAATAAATATGGGAAAATCCTCAATATCATGGGCCGTGAAGGAAATGTAAATTAAAACTACAAGAGACATCAGCCCTATCAGAATTGCTACTATCCCCAAAACAGTAGTAGCGAGTAAGGACGTGGAGAGATGGGGACTCTTATTCACCACTGGTGGAAATTTGAATCAATGTAGCCACTCTGGAAATATTATGAGGATTTCTTAAAAAGATAGAAAGAGACTTGCCAAATGATTCAGCAATCATACAACTGGGTTCATATCAAAAACCTAGAAACACATTGTTAAAAATGAGATATGCGAGATAGCTGTACCGCTCCGTGTCAATCATGAGATCTTTGGGTGGTGAAATGTGGTATGAGATATTTTTCTGCAATCATAAAGGAGGAGACAATGATAAAACCGAGAGTCTCTGGTGTGAGTCTGTGTGTGTGTGTGTGTACGGGCTCTGCTTCAGTGAACCTGCCGCCCTTTTCCATACATGATCCCTTCTGCAAGATGGAATCAGAGTAATTGCACCAGAGACATACAATCCTCTTGCCTTGGGAGGTGCTGATCCTGTAGGTGCCTAGCTGTCCTTTCATTAGGACTTTCACAGGCAGAGCACATGGTGATTAAGATGTGCAGAGTGACAGGATCCAACAAATAGTGTACCTGTCACCAGAACTTGACGACTTCTTTACCAGAATGTCTCTTACAGTTCTTCTGCAGACGAAATGGATACAAATCTCAAATTGGACACACATACGCACACACACACACACACACACACACACACACAAAAAGGTGATGATGAAAATGACCCTAACTCAGACAGTGACTGGAAAGGTGGAAAGAACCTTCCGTAGGTTATGGATACCTTCTTACGGATAGTGTCAGAGTCTCTGGGGGACCTGGGCCCTCGTTATCACTGAAAAGTGAGTGTTTTCCTATCAGGAACATCTTGCTTCTCATTTCCTGCACCTGGAAATGTTGTATTATCACCACATGCTGAATTAGCACAATGATTCTAGTATCCTTCTGCTTAGGAAATGGAAAATATGTGTAGTTTTATCCATAAATATGAGAAATAAGTCAATTTACAGCATATAAAGTTATTTAAAATGCACTTGTACAGATATTTACAAATAAAAATGTTATAGATGGCTAATGTACCAAGTTAAAAAAATGCTTTCAGAGATTAAAATTCTTTATAATTTATGCACTGTCTGCCCTCAATTTACCCTGAAGTATAAAGACTTCAGAAAATATTAGTATTAATTTCCCATGAAACAAATTTGATGGTACAGGAAATTGAAAAATTATGATTTCTTTATAATACAGATAATAAGCAATAATTTTCAACTTTTCTAGATAAAACATTATTATGTAACTGTCATTTTATAAAACAGTCAATCATTTAGTAGCAATATATTGCTATTTTTAAAATTAATAATGTAATATTTTGAAAGACTTTCTAAAATATTTAAAAGCATATATTTTCTTTCTCCATGTTTGGTATAAATATTTGCATTAAGTACCAAGTTTCTCATTATAATTATGGTTTCACCAAACCAAGAAGAAAAGCACAGAAAATAATAAGCCAAATGTCATTTTATTGGTTTTATGTTAAATTTATGATTGATTGCGGTTAAAGCAAAATCAACAATCACAATTGATTGGATAACATTTGTATGAGAACAACTGGATGGATGTCATTTGTGTGACTGATTGGATATCATTTGGGAACAACTGAGTGTGTACCATTCGTATAGCTAAGTGGATATCATTTGTATGAGAACAGCTGAGTGGACAGCATATGCATGGCAACACTTGGTGGAATATACAAAACAAAGAGTTCCAAACAAGAGTATAGAAACAATTGATGGGTTCTGTTGATAAGCTCAATACCTCCTCCCTTATCCCATATGACCCTCGGTCTATAAAGTCTGATGCCATCAATAAACTTTGCCTTTCAACCATCAGTTGAAGTCCATGCGTATTATATCAGCTCCATGCACCAAGTCTATCGCTGCAGGACAGCGACACCATATTTCTACTGAAGTATTTTATAAAGCATTTTTATATTTACTATTTAGAGGAGAATTAAGCATTTAATTATAAAGTTAATTAAAAATAGATTATCTCAAAATGATTCACACTACCTTAAAACTGTGCTATTTATGCTAAATAAATGAATTATTTAATTGAGTTTTTTAAAAACAAAGGTTATTCAAGCAGAATATTCTGACAAATTTCCTATTAAATAAAACGTTAGTTCGGGTATTAGGAAGTTCAGATAAGAAACATCTATGATCATAATGTTTGCAGACCATAATTTGTCAAAAATGTTTTTTTTCTTTCTAAAGGATCAACAATAGGTATACAGAAATTACAATTTGGGGAAATTGGGGAAAACCATTGTGAAGCATGCAAAGTTGCTTCTTGGGACATCTGTATTTCATATTGGAGTTCTGCTTTGTATCCCTCCTTCCATATACTCAGCTATGGAATCTAATTTAAGTGACGACTAATTCACAAACACGTTGTGTTTGGTAATACTTTTCCTGCAGAATTTTTACTTATTTACTTGGAAGGCAGATTGATGGTGAGATAGAAGGAGATCTCCCATCCACTGGTCTCAGTCCCAAATAACTGCAACAACCAGTTGTATCATATTGAAGCCAGCAGTCAGGTGACTCCACTTCTCTTTCCCATGGGACTGGCAGGGGCCACAGGAGTTGGCACATCACTTGATGCCTCCTAGTGGGGCTTTAGGAGCAGATTGGATCAACAGTCGAGTCAGGACTCAAAACCCACACTTCAGTAACTATCTGAGATGCCAACAGGGGATAGATCAGTAAAGGGTAGGCAAGAGATTACGGAGATCCTCAGGGTCACCATTTGAATCTGAAGTTATAGAAAGCGACAATAAGGTCCGCAGACTCTGCTTCTGAATGGCAAATTCCATGAGTTAATTTTATTCTAACTCTCTATTTATCACTGATCACTGTCTAACCTCCAATAACGTGTTTTTTTTTGTAAGAAAAGCATGATTATGATATGTCCTTTTTATAATGATTTCCTTGTCTCACCAAAAAAAGTGTTAATTGCAAAGATGAAACCAATGTAGCACATTAAATTATGGAATGCCATTAAAGAGGGAGTATTACTGTGTTGGTTTCGATATTGCATCTGCATTTCTATGAGACTGGATATCTTTTCTGTTGAAATTATGTTTCCTTTATTGCACTGTTCCACACAGGAGCACATTGCAGGGTTAACAGTTTTTAAACTGATTCACAATTTCGTGTACATCTCTGCCATGTTATTACACTCTGCATTCTGTTTAACATTTAATTTTAAAAATAATTGCCTCTTATTAAAATCCCCCACATTACATTATTGCTGGTCATGCAGAAAATTACTTTGCTGCAGGAAACAAAACCATCCAATATAATCTTTTCTCCTTATAGCAGAAGAGATAATTGGATTAATCACAAGTCAAAATCTTGGATGTAAAGTGCTTTGTTGGCTAAACTTAGTCATGCCTGTCATTTAGACATGATGGATAATAGTGCATCAAGGATGTGAAATAATCTAGCATAACTGGTCACCATAATATTGAATCTTTAAAAATACTAGAATGTGTTGGGCTTGGCAGCGTGGCCTGGTGGCTGGGGTCCTCGCCTTGATCCCATATGGCCGCTGGTTCTAATCCCGGCAGCTCCACTTCCTCTCTGTCTCTCCTCCTCTCAGTATATCTGACTTTGTAATGAAAATAAATCTTTAAAAAAAAATACTAGAATGTGTTAAGTATCCAATGAAAATAAAGAGAAGCTGAATTCACCCCTTGTGCAACTAATTGCCTTGTTAAAAAAACATCATTGTATATCCATGTCCACTAGGTCAACATTCTCCTCAGATTACCTGATACTATTTTAAAATAGATACTTCTCTTACTGTCACACTTCCAGTACCTTGACTATATACATTGTTTTGACACCAAAACTCATTTCTGTACTTTAAGTGGCTTTATTTCTTGGTGATTTTCTTTATATTCACTAAAATTAATGATTAAAATTCTTATTAAAACAACTATTATGTTCATTTTTAGAGATGCAATAAAATAAAGATTTTAGCAGGGAGCATTATTTGACATTTGTGAGGCATACACTATCCTTATAAATTTTAAATTTTAAAGCAAAGATAAATTGCTTCATATTATAGATGGAGAGAATCAGGTCTCTGAGTGCAGCATTGCTTACACAGATGTGAACCAATAGTGAAAATGTTAGAATGAGGGTCCATGCCAGCTGATTCACAGTTAACTTCTCATTACATTACACAAAGCTATATTGGATCAATACAAAATTAGTCACTTGGTATATTTAGAGTTACATGTTAGAGACATTTTTGATGATTATATTTTTGCTTATATGTAACAAATCTAACTTTACAAATGTATGACAGAATGAACAAACCATGTTGATGACAAGCTCGGGTCAAGAAAAAATAAATAAAAGTTGCCAGTAGAGCAAAGGTTTCCATCCTGTTGTACAAAGGAATCATGATCTTGACCATTAAGTCATGAACTAGTCACACACACACACACACACACAATCTTTATGTGATTTATAATTTGCTGTGTCTTGAGTCTATGGTATTCATATGTACCTTCTAGCAGCATAATTTTTTTTAATTCCCATGCAAAGGTCTCTCTTCTGTATGCACTGTCCGCATTTGTTTCCCTAAAAGTTTGACTTCTAGTGGGTATATTTTCTTATCTTTTCCATTGTGAAGTTAGATAGGAAGACTAGATAGCCATGAGGGAAAGGCATGGCTGAATGGCTGGCTAAATAATCTCTCCTGGAGAGCAGGGCACTGCTTTGCAGAAGCTCTGGCAGGGTTTGTTCCTGTCTCCTGCTTGCCAGGACTACATGCTCCTCAGAACTCCTTTGGATGTGGTGGACTCCCCAGAATTCTTGTGAGTGACCTATACATGGTTGACAGCAGTCGATCAAAATTGCATTTTTTGTTACGTTCCCTCTAATCTATAGATTCGGAAGCTTATCCACGAGGGAAGGAGGTTTGTACTCTATATATCTCTGGTTACTTCTATATTTACATTTCAGGGCAATCAGTGCGCTCTAAAACGTCTCTCTCTCTCTCTCTCTCTCTCTCTCTCTCTCTCTCTCTCTCTCTCTCTTTTTGGATTAAGAAGCTGATGATTTCCAGTTTGTCCATCTTTATCTTCTCATTATAGAAATGCTTTCTTCCACACTCCTAACACACTGGGCAATACGTAATGTTTTTGACATAGGCATGGTACTGGTTGCTTTTGTGACATTGTGATTCTATAGGAGTTGTGAGATTTGGGACAGCTAAAATTTATTGCCTCTAGTGTGCTTTATACAGGCATTGGGGCCATCCTCTACCTCTGGTCTCATAAGCTGATATTCTTTTCAAGAGAAATTCCTGGATCTGAATCCAATTGCTCCGGACAGCCATTTCTAAAAGAATTCTGAAACCGTTCAAAGGCCAAAAAAAAAAAAAAAAAAAAAAAAAAAAAAATACAGCTCCCACTCTGCATTTCTGTATTGCTTTTTTATTCCCTTCAGAATTGTGTTTGCAGAAATTTCTGGCTGCATTCCCGTTCTATCCTAGGGCACTTTAAAATGCTCTTGACAGTGCTGTTCATTCATTATATAAACACAAAAACAGTGTGCAGAAGAAGCCTGGAACTTAGCTCACAGATAATTGCTTCTTTATTTTCTTGAATGTTTCTTTGCAAGCATAGCTAAATTTAACACCCCATTTCTGTTTAGCTGATTACAGTCTAACCATTCCCTGAAGAGTGTCCTTGAAGTCAAGTGTGTTCCTTTAGTTTGTTATTGTTGTGGTTACTAAAACCCAATATGAGTATATTTTAGTAATTGGTAATGTTAAATGTGGTGACAGGGTCCAACAGCATTCTCATAAATCAGATAAGTGAAGAATTAGTAACACTTTCTGAAATACTGAATAGGAAAATAGTTCAGATTTGTCATGTAAAATAATCTAGAAATTTCAATTTACTTACTTACCCTTGCTTAAATTGTTGGCATAATTGTGTTCATTTTGTTTAAATTACCCTCACAATTAATAGAAAATCAAAAAAATTGTTAGTGAGAAAAAAGATTGATAAATATCTTTGGGGCAAATGTGAATGTTAAAATATGTGATTGTTCATCAAATGAATAGAGTGACATGAAAGCATGCAAGTATACCAGCAAAAGAACTTTACCACTGAACACTTGAGAACCCCACAGTATAAAAATAGTACTAAAGTTACTATTTTAGATCAATTTGTTTTACAGAAATAAATGATACATTAATGGGTGAGAAGTCATTGTTAAATGTGGATCTTCTTGTTGTCAGGGACCTGTGGGGGATAGGGACAAATCATCCAACTTTTCCATTACTTAGACATCTTCTCTCTTCAAAGAACATTTGTCCAAAGCAAAAGTAAGCCTTATATAAACAAACAGATTCTTACAATAATTTCTACCACTTGCTAGGTCTTTCAATAATGAACTATTGGCTATATGCACAGCAGGTGCTGCACTGTTTTAGTCACAATGAGATGGTTCTAAGGAAACATCCACTTGTGATGCCCAAATTCCATATCAGAATTGTGTTATGAATTACTTGTTTCATATCCAGCTTCCTGCAAATAATCCTAGGAAGCAGCAGATTCTGGCTCCAGTGCCTAAGCTCCAGTTCCCCATGTGATCCACATGGAGCTGGTTTCAGCTTGGCTCAGTATCTGCTCTTGTAGTCATTTGGAGTGGGAACTACTGAAAAGCAGGTTCTCTGGTCGTTTCCATCTTCTTAGTCTTCGTCCTTTCCTCATCCTTTCCTTCTTTGTGTCACTCTGCCTTTCAAATAAATAAACAAATCCTAAACAAGATACCCACATAAACTGCATGTGTTTATAGGAAGCATCTTGGAAAGCCTCAACAAGTGTGCAGCATAAATAAGTGCTCAAGGAGGTTGATACTGGGTAGTAAAACAAGAAGTTGACAAGGCCACTGTTGGTGAATGTCGTGATGCCTTGTCAACAACAACAATTTTACATTTTCAGAAATGTAAGAAATTAAATCTCCATGCTTTTTTTATCACTAAGATAAAAAAAATTAGATATTGAACAAGGTGATTTGAGTTTCACCAAAATTGAAAGAAATTTGTTTTCTTTAATATATTCTATCTTGCTAAAGGATTTCAGAGAAATTTGAGTTACAGCTGGTGAAGTTAATGGGACCCAGGGTAAAGAAGGTGGAGAGAAGTGTTCGATCAGGTCTCATTGATTTGGGAACTCCAAGAATTCAAGGGCTTTTTCAGTACATGCCTAATTTTGCTTGCAACAGCAGCTACAATAGAGTTGCCTTCAATGAGCAAAGAAAGTAAGACGGTTGCTATTGGTTGAATTGCGTCCATCAAAAAAGAGATATGCTAATATTCCAATCGTAAGTACCTAAAAATGAGAACTTACTTGAAGAGTTCCTGAAGATGCAATCATTTACAGTGTGATTATAAGGAAAGTGCAAGGTGTTACAGTGTTCATGCAAAGATTGAGCTTGGAGTGATGAATGTACCGGCCATGGACTAACAAATCACCCAAAGCCAGAAAGAGGCAAGGATAGATGCACAACACACACCTGAACAAAAACTGCAACTTCCATGTCCACCCTCCACCCTCTGTCACTTATCACAACAGGAACACCAGTGCCAGGTACACAACATGAAATTCCCCTCATTTGACTTACTCTCTCTTCTTCCAGATTGTGTATGAAATTTTTTTTTCAGTCATCAAAGCTCTACCCCAAGCCCAAGTGCAAATGTTTGTGAAGAACAATCGACATTCCCCAAATTGGAAGCTCTAGGGCAATTTTACTTGTTAGGTGAGTTGAGAATTAGAAACCGAACAATTTTATTGTCTAGGTTGGACGCTAAAAATAAAGATGATTTCCTGTTGGAGCTTTCCCAAATCTGTCAACTGTTTTCTTTTTCCTTTTGTGATTCTACAGAGAAGATACCATTTTGAAAGGACTAACAGAACTTAGTACTGTATCATCTCTGCGTGAGCTAATGGGAAGCACCCAAAGATTTCCTGCCACAATAAGATGATGAATCTCAAATTATATTTAGCTGGCATGTTTTAGGAATATAGGCAAAGACTGAAAATGAATATGGAAATCAGTGAAGTAAATTATGGCCAATATTAACATCATTCCAATTATGATTTTAATTTGAGTGGTGGAAAAGTCAGATGCATTCTTGAAATTATGCATAGAAGATAAACAGAATTATTTATAGATTTATAAAGGTTGCAGCAGTTATATTAGCACGATTACTGGTCATAATTCTCCACTGGAAGGTGATTTTAATTACCGGTAATTGGTATGCAGTCACTGATTTGGCTTATGTGATCTTATACGTCACTGTTAATGGTAGATATCAAGCGCAATTCCAATTTTCCTTTCAGGACTGGCAATCTTGATTTACTGTTTGCCCAGCCGCCTGGGTACTTAAATTACCTGGCATGATATCATAATTCAATATGGTGGGATTTAAACAGGTGGCCATGATCTAATTCAAATGTTAAACCTTACTCACCACATTTTTGCTATATTAACAGGGTAATTAACAAATAATATATAATATGCTGTTGTTCTTTATTGATTTTATTATAGAAAAGGATAGATTGCTAAACTGAAAATATGTATAGGGTTTGCCAGACAGTGAAATTTCAATTATCTGGGGGGAAGGGGAAGCTTAAAATAAGAAAGCAAAAGCCCTGATAACTAAATATGATGCTTTTTAGAAAATAAAGTGGTTTTTAAAAAATTTTTTCTGGTAGCACTATATATCACAGCTACCATGCTTGTGTATCTAAACCAAGCTTAAAAAACTCAGAGAGTTTTAACCATATATCTTAGATTTTCTTCAGGTGTTTGGGCTCATTTATTCATTCATTCAGCAAGATGAAGCACAAACTGTGCGCAAGCAGTGCTTTGTAAGGTTCTGGGTTGTAGCACATGGTGACTCAAGTACGTGGGTTCCTCCATGCGTGCAGGAGTTGTGGATTGGCTTGTAGTTCCTGATTTCTACTTCTCCTGTCCCTGGTGAGGTGGGAGGAATTTGGGAAGCAAATTACATGGTTAAGATCTCTCTATCTCTCTTTCAACTAAAGTGACAATAAACAAATAAATGCATTAAAAGAAGAGTTAAAACTGTGCTCTCATGGGTCCTGAGTTTATCGTAGCACTTAAGGCACTGCTTGGAACACCCACATCTTGTGTCTGAGTGTCTGCGTTGGAATTCCATCTCAGCTCCCAGTTCAACATCCTGTCAATGTTCTCCCTGGAAAGTAGCTTAAGTAGTTGAGTCTCAGTCACTCAAATGACAAACCTGGTTTAATTCCCAGCTCCTGGCTATTGACTAGTATGGGCCCAAATCTTACCTACATTTAAGTACCTACATTTACCCACATTCAAGGGATGGGATCTCTCTACCCTGGTTTTTCTTCCTCTCCAATAAAAATACATATGTACATACAGACGCACATACCATACCCTTAAGGGTTTAAAACAGAGAATACATATTTTAAATGTAAAAACCTATGTGTGATGATAAAAAAAATCAGAATAATGAATTGGGCTTTGGTAAAAACAACAACCACAAAAAAGATAATGGTGTTAACCTGTGACATTGGCATCCCATAGTGAGTGTTACCCGCTCTGCTTCTGATCCAGGTTTCTGCTAATGTTCCTGAGGAGACAACAGATAATGGCCCAAACACTTGAGCCCTACAGTCCGTGTAGTGGACACAAATGGAGCTCTGGGATTCTGGCTTAGGCATGATGAAACCTCAACTGATGATACTCTCTGGGGAGCAAACCGGTAAATGCAGTATCTCTCTCACATTCAGTCTCTCTCTCTGTCCCGCTGCCTCTCAGATAATGCTAAGTAGTTAAGTGAACATTTTTTTAGAAAAATAAACTTCTTATTGAACATATTTTTATTTATTTGAAGGCACAGAGACATAAGAGAGTAATAAAAACATAGGCCTTTCAATCACTAGTTCACACTCCTAAAGCCTGCAATAGCCAGTGCTGGACCAGCCTGATCCAGGAGCTGGCAATTCAACCCAGGCCTCTTATATGGGTGGCGGGGTCCTAAGTACATGTATGTCCTCAGCTGCTTTTGCCTAGTGTGTGCATCAGCATGAAGCTGGAAAGAAGAGCAGAGCTGGGATTCAAACCCAGGCACTCTGATTTGGGCTACACATACCCTTTGTGGTGGATTATCTGAAAGGTAAAATACTTATCCTTAGAAAAATCATTTTTAATAGAGACTTTGTCAGCTATGGCCATATTGATAGAGTAGACTTTAGGCACAGATATTATAACAGACAAAAAAAGAGTGAAATGAATGGAATGACTAGAACATGGTACATGTATAAATTAGTATAAATTCTTGATCCATATTATGCCATCAGTCCTTCCATTTATAATCTACCAGTGAAGCAGACACAGGGTCCATGAATTACTGCCTCTTGGTTTTCTAAGAAATTGGCCATCATCTTTCAGAAATATTGTAGTTTGCAGGTTTTTTAGAATCGCTGCCTCCCAGGTCTAGAGAAATGATGAATTGGCCTTGTCACAGGAGGTAAAATTGAAAATAGTTTTCACAGCATGTACATATGTTAATAAATCATTATATTTATTTATCCATGATGTAAGCAATGGCTCATGGATTGTCCAAACGTTCAAGCCATTGGATTTTCAAAACTTGGAATAATAAAACTCAGTCTGTGAAAATAATACCTCCTATGTGATTTGGCTAAGGCATAAACCTAGTTGACATTTAAGATTTATATATCCATTCCTGGTAGAAATACATATAGAATCAATAGTAGTGACGTTCTCATACAATTTCCTATGAATATATCACTCCTTAGACACAGTTTAGAGTTCTTATCTGTGGGTTGTGTATTTGTGAAGAACTGCCATTCCATGTATTTAAAATTAAATTCAGGAATTTCTGCAATTGTTAATAAATAATCCAAGGAACCAGGGACAATGGTATGCAAGTATGCAAGTGCATTTATTAACATACATATAAGAATTAATGAAAAATGGGATTGAAATGGTTAGGTTAAATCTGTTTTAAATACATGCAGAAGTTCTTAAATGAACTTGCTGAAGAACACTTGTAAGTATGAATTTCAAACATTTTGTTTCAAAATAAAAATCTGAGTATTATATTCCTTCACACTTATGAATACTTATGTGTATGTATAGATAAATATCAAGATATCACATTATATGTCATTAGAAAATTTTTTTTTTTGGTCATCAGTTGAATCATTAAGAAAAGAGTACTGAATTTGCTTAAGTCAAGTAGTCCTCATCTCTAGCATCCTGAAGAACAATCAGGCAACAATGTTGATAATTTGTAGGGAAATGGCTTGCTGTGCGTGTGTTATCCTTGGATACAATCCTGCGAAAGATGTCATGTGCATGCTCCATACTCTTTTGTGATAAAATATGTGTGACTATGCCAATGGATTGATGTTAGGTTACAGTTTATCTTATCAAGTAAAATATTTGCTGATAATGCTCCTTTGTAATTGAAATTAAACATCAGTGGAAGTAATCTCTCATTAAATGAAAGATTTTGCAGAGTTGAATTGGAAACATTAGATGCAATTTTCAACAAAAGCTTACATTTAGAACAGAAGATATGATATTTAAGTTATATGTATATGGTTATATGTGTATGTATAAATTATATGTACAAGTGAATGACATTTCTAATAACTCTCCTAAACCAGTATTTTGTTACTCTTGCAGGAAGATGGTAGTAATTTTTTTTGAGCTCACGTTCATACAGAGAGAAATGAGTATTCTTAGCACACACACACACACACACACATCAATATAAGGAATAATGTTACAGTTGTGGGTTCTTTATAGTACTACTCAAAACTCAAAACTAACTTGCTTCTTATACATAAAAACAAACGAATGATCCTGTAGTTCAGAAAAACTTTGAGATTATCACTTAACCATGAAGAATGTTTGAACATTCAGGTATAAAAATCCATCCTTCAATAAAGATTCTTGTTGAAAATACTTTAATGTGGAATTTTAAGCTATGCTAACCTAGTGATTATTGATAAATTCTTTTTTAATACCAAATAATAACATGATTCAACTTAAAGTGAAAATGAAATAAAATTATTCTGTTAGCTGAAAACATTACTCTATGATGCTTGTATAAATTGAATTAAAGAAAGAAATTTGACTTTTTCTCATTCTGAGTTCCTTTGAATTTGTAGAGTTAGAGATTCTATGAGACATCAGAATATAGTTGGCAACTGTGTGTGTTAAAAGGTTTGACATAGAAAATGAGTAGTTACAGTGGTGATTAGCATTTATCATTTTGCTAAGATTTTATATTTATTATTCTAATCTTACAAATAATCTGAAATCTGTAATTCCGTTTAATATGTGAGTTCTCATATGAACATAAATTAAAAAAAATATTTTCTGAAGTCCCTATAAGGTTTAAAATCAAATGTTAAATGACAAAATTCAATTCCTGTTCATGACCACCTTAATATAGTTCCTGAGTTAGTGTTCTTTGAGATATAGCGAAAACACCAAGTTCCACAAAGAAATGGAGAGACAAAAACAGCTCCAGAAATACCAACATTTAAAATGCAGAAAGGAAAGCCTGGGAAGAAGACAGAACTTAAGAAGAAAACCAAGAAAGAGAGAAATCTTGAGAGAGAAGTGGAGTAATGTGTAATACTGTAGTGAGTTTGATTTTTGAAAAACAAAGAGGAAATAGAAAAGAATGTAACACAGAGGATGAACAAATGGCCAGGAATGGCTTGTCACAAATTTGCTATGTATTTGAGTCTCCACGTCATGAGAATGATTGAGGTAGAAGATTGTCAGAGTGCCTTTACTGTCAAGGAAGTTGCAAATATCCTCTGGCAGGAGCCCACTTTCATGAAAGTTAGAACAGCTCCTGTTCCCTGAGACTAACTTCAAACACAGACCTGAGAAGGCAAGTTTCCCAGCAGTGGTGGGCCTGAATTTTTGCTGCAAGTGAACGAATTCCATTTTTGAATAATTTAAGGTAGAAAGAAACATTGGAGAAAATACTTTATTCTAAGTATGTCAATGTTTATTTAAAAGATTGTAACTATGGGTAAAAGGCTTAGGAGTACAATTATGTAGACATAGCTGATTTTATTTGGTTTAAAAACCCACATTTATGACATGATTCCCTGAAAAGAAAGCATCTGATTCTCATGGAGATATTATCATTCTTTTTCATATGCCCAACTCAAGCATAAAAGAAACTTCTTGTTGCTTGGAATCAATTACTTTTATTTTCATAGGAAGTTTTTCATAAGAAGTGACAAAGAATATTTACAAAAATGAAAGTTAAAAAACATGCTAAGGAAATCCAGTGAGCTTCAATATATGAAAATATGTCATTTCAATTGCTTTATTTTACCCTGAGTCTACATGTTGGCATATTGGTTTTTTCCTGATAACAACTGATACTATTTTTGATTTAATCAAACTATACATTTGCCAAATTTCACAAAATTTTGCTTTTATGAAGTTTAATTTACAAATAAACTATGTCATTTATGACCAAACTGTGTTTCTTCATTGAGTACGTAATTTTAAATGACTGAATCCAGGTAAATGATGTATCTTTGAACTCACACAGTTTTTTGTAAAAGATTATCAAATACGCAATGTGAAAGTATTAACTAAAGTCACTAGACAGATTTAAGCTCCAGAACTTAGTCCTGCTGCTTGATTGAAATATTGTGCTCCTTGAACAATACTTCCCTAGTCCTTCTCCTATTCCTCCTTTCCATCCCTTCATACTGTTCTCTATTACTGTGTGATTTTTTTTATTCCACATATAAAAGAAAACATGATATTTGTCTTTCTGTGCCTATTGTGTGTACTTGGTATAACCTCCTCCATACTATTACAAAACACAAGGCTCGCTTATAGTCTAACATTGAATAAAATGTCCATTGTGTCTATTTATCTGCTGTCCATCCAACCATTCATGTAACTATACCCAATTCCCAAGAGCTTGTGTTATAGAGATGTACAGTATTGCCATATTGTTTCTTTACATCTATTAAATGATCATATTGTCTGTTTTTGTGTTTCTTTTAAGGAAGCGTATCATGTTTTTGATCTGCATAAATTGGAACATTCTTACATCTCTATGATAAATCCTTCTTGTCAAGTGAATGATTCTTTGGATGCATTGCTGAGATTTGGTTCACTAGTATTTTGTTGAGAAATTTTCATCCTTGTTAATCAAGGTTGTTAGTCTGTACACAATTTTATCATAAGGCAATAAAAAGTTTAGACTTTACAATCCAGAACGTTCACCTTCCCATCTAGTGCCCCACTTTATCTAGCACTGTTTGAGCAGAATAACGGTCCTAGAGCCATGAACCAACCTGTGAGGGTTACCTTCTCTGATCAAATGAACATGCAAGTGCTCCAAGGTCCAAAGTTATGGACCTTGAGATGACAGGACTATTCTGGATTTTTAAAGTGGTGCGCTGCCTCTGCAATCCTTTCAAGCAGAAGATGTTTCTCAGATCTGTCCTGAAAAATATGCACCTCAATTAAAGCACAGTCAAAATAATGTCATGTCTCTGGCTTTGGAGAGGTGTTCTGTGAATCAATGAAGTTAACCTTGACAAGAGTCCAGAAGCTTCCTACAGTCTGGATAAAGGCATGCAGCAATGGCTGTGGGGAGCACAGTGCTAAAGCTGCTCTGGGATTGAGAGGGGGCATCGCAAGATGGCGGCTGGCCCAGGGCCAGGAGGCAGAGTTGGTCTCGCCAGCAGGTAAACAGGAAGTCACAGGGATAAGCTAATGCCCTCGCTGTGATTACTGGCCTATCATGTAGCGCCAAGTGAACCCATGGGGAGAAGTGATTGGTGCAGAACGAGATGAAAGTAGCTGGTAAAAGCTAGGCGGGGACGACAGAAGGATGGGCAGAAAGAGGGCTGGAGAAGCGGCAGAGGAAAGCTTAGACCAATGGGGACAGGAGCAGTGGAGAGAAGGATTTAAACATAGCCTCTTTTGGCAGCGAAGGGTCTGCTTGAGGTTCCGGCTTTTCCCAGACCCTCAGAGTATGCCTCGTCATTTCAGTGTTGCTGCTGGACAGCGACAAATGGCCAGCGCTGGGTTTTAGCCATTGAGATCTGTTTATATCTCAACTCTGAGATAAGAAGTTTGTGTTTCACTAGACTAACGTCGTGACTATATATGTAACAGAAGTGTCAAAATTAATTGTGGCCATTACAGCCTCATTGCTACAAACATCCTTTTGTTCACATAAATGCTAGATTCTGCATTTTCTCCGTTTACACATCAGCGACACATTCTCATGCATGAGGGACACATTTCATTCTGTTCAATATTTGTCTCCCACACGTGTCTATCCTTGAGACCAGGAGATTCGGCTTCAGTTTTGCATGGTGATCTCATCTGCGGAGATTTCATTTTGCTTTTTGTAGTTTTCCAAGGGTAAACACAATGCCAACAATGACATAGATATCATCTTCATGCAGTTCAAAGGAAGCTGATATTTCATTGGGGTATATTCAAAAAGGTTCTTTGAAAGAAATCAACTAAACACCATAAAAAGATTCAGGAGCAGGAAATAAATGAAGATGCATCACAAATGTAAGAAACAATGGGGATGAGACACACAAAGACAAGCTTCCAGCTATATGCGATGATGAAAGCCTGATCAGTCTTTGAGAAGTCTGTCACTCCTGACCCTCAGTGGCTAATGGAATCCTGTGGAGAGCTTTTTCCCCATTTCCAGCTTCTTTCCACTCTGAGCAAAAGACACTGTTAACAATTCTTAGAGAAAATTGTTCCTCACAGGGTTACTTACAAATTACTCCCTTTAAGTACTGCTCAAAATATTACTTTCCAGCTATTACCAATAAAGTGTGAAATTTGACTTTACATTATCAAGGTATCTATTCACTAGAATTTTACTATAGGATACAAGTGTTCCTGTTGCATTTTCTGATCCCATGTTCTGTTTGTCTCCTAAGATTTTCAACATAGTTTTCAGTTTTCATTTCTGTATGTGACTGTTAATGTGAAGGTTCTCGAAAATGCTAATGGTTGGTTTCATCTCTTCTTGCACTAAATATTCCTCCCCAGATGATTGCAAAAGATGCATGACACCACTGATAAAAACCCCAGTGTTTAAGTATCAACCTCATTACAGTCACTTCTTTATAGCTGTAGATCGCTACATACTATTATCAGCTGGACATCTCTTCCCTAGGATTTGTTGATCATGAACTCTATTTTTTTGATCAATTTTGATGAATTTAAACCTGCTTGATATGATTTTGGACATATATGTATGCATGTAAGTATACAAGCTTAAGCATTCATCAATATATTTCATTTTCTCTTTTGTAGCACAATGTGGAAGAGACAAATTTAGAGTTAACCATTCACATCCAACATTGGAATAGTATTGCTTGTTGGATTTAGTGTAGTCATCTCATTTTAAGTGTTATATATAATGATTGAAGGTTATTTGTGGGAAATAATTGATTTATTTTATGCTGCTGGTATATAACTCCTGAACTAAAAGAAATATTTTTCCCGATGTGTGATCTCATTTCAGTGACTCTACCAATAGTCACTGAGGCATGAGATTTATTAAGCACAAAAATTAGCTTACCTCAAACCTGGAAAGAAAAGAGAATGCAAAATAGGATACATACTTTAAATGCTCCTAGAAGATACATGTTTTTGAATCATTAATCTCAGGAAAAGTCAAATGATGTGTATCAATGGAAAATATATTATTACAGACTGTTGAAGATTTGTAAAAAGTACAATTTACTTATTTGTTATTTTGCTTGTGTTTCTATGTAAATGCTTTTAATCAGATACGTTCTTTAAAAAAAGATTTATTTAGTATTATTGTAAAGGCATAATTATGAAGCAGAAGGAGAGACAGAATCTTCCATTGGCTGGTTTACTCACCAAATGGCCACAAGACAGGAGCTGAGCTGATCCAAAACCAGGAGCCAGGAGCTCCTTCCAGGTCTCCCATATAGGTGCAGGGTTCCAAGGTTTTGGGCCATTCTCTGCTGCTTTCCCAGACCATTAGCAAGGAGCTGGACAGGAAGTAGAACAGCCAGGACATGAACCAGCTTTCATAATGGAAGCTGGCATTTATAGGCAAAGGATCAGCAAATTGAGCCATTGCATAGGCCCAATTAAATAAATACTTATACCAAATATTGTCTTTTAAATAAATATGCAATATACATCTATTTGATGTTATATGTACACATGTAGATATATAATAATCTTGAAATTATGCAGTCACTGTTCTCTAAATGTTTATGTAACTATCCTTAAAAGTTCTGAATAATAGTTTTCAACGTGAATCTGTACAGTGAAAATAAAAAGCAATAAAAAAAGTTTGTTGTCCTGTGAGTTGTTTCCTTTATTTTATTTTTTTAAAGTCTATTGAAGTTTCCAATCTTGCAGCTGTCTGAAGGCAATGTAACATGTCTCCATTGGGAAAAAACAGGAGAGGGAAATGGGGTCTTCACACAGATGGAACCAAAAATAAAACAGGACATTTTCCTCCCCTGATATCTTCAAAGACTGTATTGGCGAAAATTATCAATTTTACTGACTTGATTTTTCTGCCCAAGCGCTCCCAGTTCTGGCATTTGTGATTCAGAGAGCCTGCCTGAAAAGGGAAAAGTTTCAAAAGTGATGTTAGACAATGATTTACTGGATTCCTGTTTGAGCAAAACCCATGTTTCCTCCCAGTAATGACTGGCTTGTAGATATGAGAACTCCTTTTAGAGCTTCCTGTGTTTTCTGTTAGAGTTGTAAGAAAAATAATCCTAACTTCTATGAAATTCTTCATTTTGGATGTCTTAATTTGTACAATATTTGAACAGTTGAAAAACATGTAAATGCAGAAAACCTAAAATCACATAAAAATAAAATGTGTACAAGGTGCATTTAGGAGCAATTTGGGAACAATTTGCAACTTTCAGTAAGTTCCAGTTTTAAAGATGTTATTTTTTTCCTTTTTATTTAAGCTGGTTTTCCTTGTTACCAACTGTAAAGTCAAGGCAAAGATATGTGTTTGCTGAGTGATTCAGACACTGGTTGGAAGTGAACTAGTGGACAAAACATGTATTTCTGTTTCTTTGCCTTTAACAACAAGACTAAGACTACAAGCTTAAAAAATAAAAGCATGAGAAATAATCCAGTCTTTATTTCTTCACATGATCGAAGTGGTATCTATTAAAATCTATTTACTAAAATACAATAGGGTTCTATGAAATATACAGTCAATGTGACAGTTACTCTTACTAAGCATTTGAAACAAATTTTAAATAAATATGAGATTTAGTACTTTTTTCAGATGAATTTTAACTTGAAGCAATTAAATGAATCAACATTATTTTACAGAATTTATCCACAAGAGATGGTATATATTTAACAATGTGTTTTATCTTCAGTGTAGAAAATAAGCTTTTACATATTATTTTCAGTAAGTCTGTGGAATTTGCATGAAATAGATTGCATTGATGATGGAGATATGTAATATAATTCAGGGTTTGAAAAACATTTCTGATTTGTAAATACTATCTATTATGTTAATTATATAGGTACAGAATTTCTTTTACTGCAGTACCATCTGAACTGAAAGGATCATAATTCCAACTCTTTAATATCATTTCACTTTTGCAAATTCACATATGTTAATTATGTTATATTAATTGGATTTGCGTTGAAGAGGCACTATTTCACAGTATAATTTACATGATTTAATATGCTTTATTATTATGATTTAATCTGCAAATTCTAAGGAGAACATGGCACTGTTGGCCATTGTGTGTCTTGACTGTGTTTCTCTCTGGGAGTATAACAGAATCATTTCAGTCTTCTGAATTCACAGCTCAAGTTCCCAATGCTGAGCTAGCTCAATATTTGAGGTGAATATACAATAATTGGAAACTTTAAATGAAACCAATTTATAGAGTCTGAATGAAAAGTTTAACCTCAGGAAGCAATCATGTTAAGGATTAAAGATCCAAAGTGGTATCTCATTGTAACAATTCTAGTAGGAAACTGTTGTATAGAATCCCCAACCATCTATGCTTAAATGGTTTAATTTTCTAATTCTAATAATGGATACAGTTGTACCTTGGATTCTCTACAACGCAAACTCTGAAGCAGATGGTTTTTTAGCTAATAATTTATGAGGAAGGCCAATTTTCCCTTGAATGAGTTGGAAATCTGAACAGTGGATCAAGGGAAAGATAGGGACACTGTGAGAATGTATTATTGAAGTGACATATGACTTCAAAATCCTGTAAATTGTAGTTAAAGATCCCTTAAGCAGAAAAGAAAGAGGAAATAACATACCCATAGCTCTCATTTTCATGACATCTATGATGTTTCCCAATGTGGTGACAATTTTCTGCTTGAGAATGGAGAATACCCTGTGCACTACTCGTTTTATAAAGTCCCAGATCACTGAACTCTTCAACAAAAACTCATATATAGTGACATACTTAAAGGGCGTTAGATTTCAAAACAGAATTTCTATACTATTCTTGAAAGTGATACAATTTATCCTCTATATCTCATATAAGATCAGTATACATTTTTAAAAATTTGTTAAAGATATTTCTCATTCTTATTTAGTAAAATTGTATTTGAAAACTAGGCGCGCGCACACGCGCGCACACACACACACACACACACACACACACACACCCCTTCCATCCTATCACTTCATTACTCCTCAAATGCCCTTAAAATCTGGGGCTGGAGCAGGACAACCAGGAGCCTGGAACTGAATTCATCCCTGTAGGTGACAGAAAGCCATGCACTTGAGTCATCACTTGGAGTCCCTTGTACACATTAGCGGGAAGTTACCCCCGAGGCGCTCAGATAGGGCATACGATCATCCCTGTGATGTCATAATCCACTTCAATTTCTTTAACTTTAATTAAGTATTGATAACTGATAAAGCAGACTGATTCTATTTGGGGCAGGGTGGTTATCTGTTCCTCGGGTTTGTTTTTTTAATTTCTACAGCTATTTATAAGTGGCTACTCTTCATTTGTGGATCATTGAGGAGTATAAAATAAAATTTTAAAACAAAGAAAAAATATATTCTTATCTGAAATAAAATCACTTTAGGAGACATAATCAAATTGTTACAGAAGATTAAACCCACATATGGAAAACCCATGGGCAGATGTTTTAATAGCATACATTTCATGAACTACATGGCTTGAAAATATTTGTATCAAATAATTTTGCATCAAAAATAAATACATATAATTGCACCAAAATAAAATCTCTTTTAAATACATTTTAATGGTACTCCCATGTATAACTAAAAACTACTACTGTAATTATTTCAGCCTATATTTCCCAACAGTTTATTTGTGAATTCTTTCAAACATGCAGAAAATTTGATAACATTTCACAGTGAATATCCCTCACCTATAATTTATTATCTAGCATTAAGATTAAACAGCACTTGGTTTTGCTAGTTTTTCTTTTCATCTTTACACTCCTTTAACCATCAATAGCCACTTGCCTTTATTCCATTAAATAAATCATCATTTTAACATGCATCCCAGAAATACTTCAGCATTACCAAATATCCAAACATTTTATGTAACAACATAGAAAATACTGTTCTGTTAGTTTTTTCGTCTTTGGGCAATGAGGATATAAAAAATAGTTTTATATGTATATATATATACATATAAAGTTACTGTGGTGCTTTCAAATTAATTCAGCTATGGTGCTGTTATGATTTATAAGTAATAAGGCTTGCAAAAAGAAATGACTGTTGCTGTTTCTGGCCATGCATAACATGTCTAAATTAAAAACAAGGTTGTAAACTGGAGTTGCTGCCACCTTTGCTGCAGCTCAGCAAACCAATTGTATTCATAAATCTCTCAGCAGGACATGCTAGGACTGCTTCTCCTGGCCCCGCCCCCCCCAGGCTGACCAGGAGAACCTTGCCATGGAAAGTGAGATGTTTAGAGCACACTGTGCAAAGCCATTGTGTGACCTGTGAGGCCACACCAGATGCATTGTCAGTGGGGGGTTTCAGACACTTTAGTTTTTGACTGGGAGAATTGTGTTGCAGTAGTTAAAGAACACATTGCTGAACATGTTTGGCTGTAATTATTTCTGTTTGAAAAGGACTTCCTTAGGATTAAATATGGTTATGCTTTTCTGTGAGTTTCTGAGCTTTCAGATGAAGAAAACTGTATTTGGCTATTTGGCTTTCTTATCTGTTTTATTTACACAGTATCCCAACATTGCACATATGGTTTTTATTGTAGCTGTTTTTTTAAACCTCATTTGACAGTTTCTACCAATGACTTTTCTTTAAAGGCATGACACGTTTATTTATTTATTTGGTTGAAAGTTAACCATAGTTGCACAATCAACTATGATCTTGTAGATAAAAAAAATATTCTGCCTTCACGTTCTTCCAGTTTCACAAATAAACACATAAGTAATAATTCACAAAATCTTTTAGAGTTTGCCTTTGCAGTCATAGGTGTTGCAATGCAGCGAGTGAAACAACCACTCCAGAGGTCTTTATTCTATATATAGGTGCTGGCTACTCTGTTTCTGGTTGAGCAACCTACTAAGGGGCTTAGAAATCAGTGGATGGGGGCTCAAGGACCTGAGGAACGGCAACCCACTTTAGAGACCCAGATGAAATTTCCTGGTGCTTGGCTTCTGCTTGTCCAGCTCCAGTTGTTGCAGGAATTTGGGGAGTAAACCAGTAAAGGTAAACACAGCCTCTCTGGGGCATTTCTCTATCAATCTCTGTCTTTCAAACTTTCACATTTCATTGGTGACAGTATGTTTTGAATTGATTATATTATATACACTATATTTTTCATAGAATGGTAGAAATTGAATCTGATCATAAATGCTTAATAATACAAATTTTGAAATACACTTGTATATACATATCCTTTTATTTGCAGAATTGTATTTCTTTCTGAACATAGAGGGACAGATGACCATGTTGGCCGGCAGATTTTACCTTGAGGATACGCATTGTACCTGTTCCAGGACTCCTCAGTATTTATTCTAGCCATCCAACTGGGAGACTTTGCATTGCCTGGGAAGCTAGCTGTTCACTATTCAACTCCTTCACTTCTGTATCTTTACTCAAACTCACCTTCAACATCTGCCCAATTTAGTCATCGTAATGAATAGCAAGACTCTCCTTCATCAGCTCATTAATGCACGCTTCATCACCTGTACACTGTGAGATCATTTTCTTTTTCTTCTTATTTTTTGTATAGCACTTACTGAGGTGCAGGAGGTTTACATATTTATGATGTTAGGAATTATTGAATGTTTTCACTTAACTATGTGTGTGTGTATATGTATATATACATACAAACATGCATACAAATGCAATCAGATGTATGTTCTTCTGACATAAACTTAGAAGGACACTGCTGTAGCCTAAATCTTGTGTTCCTGGAAATAAATATGTTGAAATTCTACTTCCTAATGTGATGGCATTAGAACACAGTTAGCTTCATTGTCATTGTATGACACATTTTTTGCATTATAGTAACAGTTCCAGTTTGCCTTTGTAAGGTAAAGTCCTCTGATCTTTTTTGAGCACAGGTTTTCTTATTCAGATGCAATCTACAAAGCTGAGAGTTTCTCTGTACCCCATTTACCTGTTCCAGTGGTTACAAAATGTGCTTGTCTCCCGTAATATATACCTGAGTTTCATGAACTTGTATTGAACATAGATGATAAAGAATGTTCTAAGACCTATTCAACTTTTTATCAGCTAACAGCCATTCTATTTTGCCAAGTTTATCATGGAATACAAAAACTGAACCTGGAAATTTTACAAAAGTTAAGTCAATGTGAAACTGTTATATTATA